>NW_024062382.1:5000-1218788 GCF_006381635.1 Hibiscus syriacus
TTGTTTCCTTTGAAACAAAACAAACACCTTTGAGATTGTTTCCCTAGAAACAAAATCGACAATCTTTTAATCTTTTTCTCTTAAAACAAATTTTGTCTCTCTTGAGACAATCTCTCTTGAAACAAATCTTTGAGTCCGTTCCTTTTGAAAAAAATATTTGAGTTTGTTTCTCTTAACAAAATCATATTTGAATCTATTTCTTTAAAATCAAATTTTGTCTCTCTTGAGATATTTTCTAATGAAAAACCAAAATTTGAGATTGTTTCCTTTGAAACAAATTTCATCTCACTTAAGACATAACCCATCTTTGAGTCTGTTTCTTTGGAAACAAAATTTTGTCTCTCGATAAATTTTTTTTTGAAAACAAAGGTCTTTGAGTCTGTCTCTTTTAAGACAGTTTTTCTTGAAAAACTCTTTGAGTCTGTTTCATTTGAAACAAATCTTGTCTCCCTTGATACAGTTTCTCGTGAAACACATATCTTTGAGTCGTTTCCTTTGAAACAAAGTTTTGTCCCCCTTGAGACAATTTCTTTGGAAAAATTATCTTTGAGTTGGTTTCTCTTGAAACCAAAATCCCTAAAGATGGCATGCAATCTTCATCGCGTAGGAGTCGTGTCATCCCCCGACCAGACCTCCTCATCATGTAGAAGTCGTGTCACCCCAGATAACCAGTCGTACTTATCACGTAGGAACCGAGTTATCATTCCTAAAGATTGTCTACCGTCCTCATTACGTAGGAATTGTGTCATCACCTGACCAGACCTCCTCATCATGTAGGAGCCGTGTCACCCCTGATAACCAGCTGTCCTCATCACGTAGGAACTGATTTAATATCCCTAAAGATGGTATGTCATCCTCATCACGTAGGAACTATATCATCCCTCGACCAGACCTCCTCATCACGTAGGAGATGTATCACCCCTAGATAACCAGCCATCCTCATCGTGTAGGAACCGTGTTATCACCACTCCTAAAAATGGCCAGAACTATTCATCACGTATGAGTCATTTCATCGACCGACCAGATCTCCTCATCACGTAGGAGCCGTGTCACCTTTAGATGACCAGACCTCTTCATCACTTATGAGTAATATCATCCCTAAAGCAAACACTATCAAGTTTCCAAAACAAAAAAAGAGAACCGGACAAAAACTGGTTGTCTTTTTCGTCTTTGCCATATTCTTGTTAACACAATAATATGCAAAGAGGGGCAGTTGTAGACACCCATTTTTGTTCAGTCTCGAAAAAATATTATATTATATTATTATATCATATTATTATTATTGTATTTTATTATTGTTATTATTATTATTAATGTTATTATTTTTTACAATTACATTTACTTTTGTAGGCTACTTGAAGCCTGTTTATAAACCTCAAACCCATCCAACTCGAAGCCTAGATACAAATGCAACCCACCAGTGACCCAATTTTAAGCCGCCAACCCAGCTGGAGCCCAGACCCGTGACCCGAAGCCCGAACTGACCCAACAATCCGTATCTGACCCAAAAACTAAAACCCTAAACTCATTAGTGTTTTCGTGTTTTGCTTACAACCGTCGCAAGATCCACTATCAAATCTGGTGAGTGTGGACGGCCCATATGAGAAGATGGGAACCCTAGGGTTTCATCGCCCTAGAGAGTAGTTGTTGCCTTCATCTATCGCCGCTGCCACCCACTGACGCCACCGTTCAGTCTATAACAAAGTCAAATCTACATCAACAGTACAAAAACACACATAAAAGAATACAAAGAAATTAATAAAAATCCTAGAAATGTAGAGAAATCATTCCCTGGTTTGGGGCCTTACCATCACACCATTAAATCAAGCATGCAACATAAAATCAAGGAAAAAAGAGGAGATAGAGGAACATTCGGGTAGAGAAAAAAAATACACAGTGGAAAGAAAATAAAGAAACGAAGAGAAGAAAAAAGCCTCCATCTCATTCAAATCAAACACCAAAAGAAAAAGAGAAAAGTTAAATTTTTACCTCAGATTGAATCATCGGAGTTTCCCAAGGGTCGCCGAAGTCGTATTGCCAAGAGGTAAATATTTAGAACTAAGGGGCTAGGGTAGTTTTTAAGATAAACGAAGTGGAGTTTCGAGTGTATAGCAAGGAGAGGAACATTTTGGGTCCCTTTGGTTTCCACCGGCCGCCGGCACCGCCGTACGCCGCCGCGAGCTCCCCTCCCCGACGAGGAGAGGTTGAGAGATTTCTAAATCTCTCTCTTCTTTGTTTTGGCTGAAATGAGAGAAATGAAAAAGTGAAGGGAAAAAAGGCCCATTTTGGGCTTATATCATCCGACCAAAATGACGTCTTATGCGATTCTCCATGTTTTTACTTTATGGGATAATAACCCTTTTGGTCCCTCTGATTATGTTATCTTATTTTTCAGCTGTTTAATGAATTTAATTTATTTGACTTAAGCCTTTATATTTCAGCATTTACGTTTTAGTCATGTTCTTACTTATGTTGTTATTTCTGTTAATATTTGACTTTTGGCACAATATTTGTAATTATTCCAATTTAGTCATTGATTTAGTGTGGTATGTATTTTTGCTGATATTTTGATTTTGGTCATTATATTTATAATTATTTTTATTTTAGTCACTGTTCGATATTTGGTTTAATTATTATTTGATCCTTTATGTTTCTGTTTATTTCATTTCAGTACTCTAATTATCTATGGGTTATTTTCATTTCTGGTACATGTATTTATTTCAAATTGATTATTGGGGCTCTGATTTGTTCATATTTGTTTAATAGGTCCTTCCAGTTTATTCAGTTTAATAGGTACTTTATGTTATTATTATTTTAATCCTTTAAGTTTTTATTTTTGTTGTTTTAGTCCTGTAAAATTCCATTTTTTGCTATTTAGTCCTTTATTTTACTAAGCATGTCTATTTTTATTTGTATTTTAGTCTATCGTGTTTATAAATATGCATTTTAGTTCAACTTTGTAATTGTGTTTTATCGATCGTTATAATTTCATGTATATACGAAAATGAAAAAGTTTCAATGTGAGGGAAATCTACGTATGAAGATATCTCCCAACTAAAGGGAATGTATCTTTTCGAGGATTTTTTGCATAATTGTTGTTTTGTATTCGATAATTTTATTTGTTCTACGTTTATTTATTTCGAGTATTTTTCATCGTTTTTCATTTTTATTTTGTTTTGTTTTATTGTATTTTATTTTATCTTGGCGAAATTTGTGAAATAATGTTTTTGTGAGGGGAATCTATGGGAAAGTCTCTTAATTGCAAAAGAAGTGCTTTCCTAAAGATTGTTCACACTTTTGAAATAAATTCGAATGAATAAAAAGATCGTAATTTAAATATATTTTTGTGTTTGTAATTTCCAATATTCAAATAATATATAATCGTTTAGGTGCCAAAGTTTGGACGTTGTGGGGGTGTTAACCCTTCCCCACACGTAACCGACTCCTAAACTCTTAAAAACGAATCTTTGGTAAAATACAAACCATTTTTTGACGTTTAAGGTTTCTAACCTACCTAACTTAATGGTTAGTGGTGACTCCAAAATCGAATCGTTTTCCAAATTGAATTTACAGCCTTTCCCGAAATAAATTTTTAAGTCTAACGGATCCCCCTGGGAAACGTTATGACAGCGAAGTTACAGGTACTTCTCAAGATCTGTATTTTTACTTGACAGTTGGCAAGGGGGACGCTTTCGGTTCATACTCGCATGAAGGTCGTTGGAATGTGGGATGGTCTTTTTCCGATGTGTCATGTGAACAAGGAGATGGTACTCCATGTCGTACGTGACTATCCTTACACTCAGGAAGCTCTTCAGTCTATTTACTACCTTGTGAAACTTTCTCTTAGTATTGTAGATAACCCTCTTTAATGGCTTAAGGAGAGTTTATTGGACTTAAGCATTGAGTGATTTGCAAGTTTAGGTATTCTTCTTTGGAACTTATGGAATGACCATGACATATACAATCATGGTGACAGGTTCCAACCGACGAAGGTCATTGATACTAATGTCGAGGTTTTACATCAAGAATTTGTGGAGGTCTCTCTATCTCGTGGCCAGGTACTTAGAGCTACTAGGGTCTCTAGCTTGGAGGAATTAGTCTCTACTGCTTCTTCTTTTCCTTAGAAACCCCCTCATGTTGGTGTTGTGAAGTTTAATTTTGATGGCTTTCTAGATCCTGTGATAGGGTCTGCGACTGTAATGATCGTAGCTCGGGACCATGCTGGACAAGTTCTTTTTTGGTAGGGGCAGTGTAACATCCCGAAATCTATATCAGTGACTAAAATGATATTTTTTAAAATTTGGGGATCAATTTAGGAAAATTGATAAGTTTAAGGACTTAAATAGGAATATTTCAATATTGGATTAAATTGTGATTATGGAAAGATTGAAAGGGTATTATAGTCTTTTTCTTTTAAAGGATATTTCCCCCTTTAAATAAGAGTTAAACACGTGGGTTTTGGGTTCTGGAAGCCTTCTTATTGCTTTCTTTTTCTTCTTCTCGTAGCTTAAGCTTAAAGGTAAGTTAACATCTAGATGTTTATTTCTTTGATTTTTAAGTTAGGTTTTGTTCTTTGAGTGTTACATAAGCTTAGGGAAAGCTTATATAAGATCAAAACAACAAGAAGAGATAATTAGAAAGGAAATTGTAAAAAGGGTAAAGAAATGAATTGTTAGTGAAAAGGTTTTTGAATTTCTAATTATGAATTTGACTTGTCATAAGAGGGATTAAGAAGTCTAAAGTATTATAAATGAGTTTCGAACACATTGAAAATTTAGTATGATTATTGAATTCCATGTAGAGGATAGAATTTTGAATGTAAAGATGTGTTAGATGAGTACAAATGGATTTAAGTATGTATATTTGAGTTAAGAATATGAATGGGGTTAAAGTATGAAATGTTTGGGTGAATAAGAGTGAATTTTTGAGTTTAAAAAGGAAAATCTGGGCTATGGGTATCGGTACCTGTTGAGTGGGTACCGATACTCCAAAGTCATTTATGAGGATTTAATGCATGGGGTATCGACACCTGTATAAATTGTATCGATACCATATGGTAGAGGTATCGATACCTATGTGGAGGGTATTGATACCCGGGGAACTTCGAAGCTAATTTTGGTATCGGTACCTAGGTAGGTTATCGGTACCCTAGTATAGAGGTATCGGTACCCTAAGGGTAGTACCGATACCCCTTAAGTTAGAAAGTTGAATTGGAGTTTTATTTAGTCGTATTGATATGAATCATATCAAGTAATTTGAATCTCGACATTCATTAAATTTCATGTTCGCGTAGATGTCAATCGGAAGTAAAGTTCGGATAGGTCATCAGAGTAAGATTCGTGAGAGAACAAGAAATTGGTAGTGTCCATTGAGACCCAGGTGAGTACATGATAATAAGTGTTAGTTATGTTATGGAATTAAGACTTGAGATAAGTCTAATTATGATATTAAGTTACATGAGTATGTGATTATAAGCATATAGAGATATGATGCTTAGATATGTTTGAGTTCATACATATGTTTAGAGGTAAGTGTATTTCTATATGTGATCTGTGTGAATACATGTCTGAGTGAATATGCCTTGTATGTATTACATGTATGAGATTTATATGAATATAAAAGGATAAAACATAAGATAAATGAAAAGATATGAACTATATGTGATACATAATATATATGTTAGGTGATATATGTGACCACATGATAATATGATATAATTTATGAGATACTAAACTAATGAAATATGTGAAAAAGAGGTATGAGCTATGTGATGAGTATCTATTTGTTCATATGTTCATGAGAATATATGAGAACAAGATATAAGCCATGTGACATGTGATATGATACATGTGATAAGAAGATATGAGACTCCAAGTGAGTACTACACGATATATGTGATAAGAAGCCATGAGCTTATATGTGTATATGATATGAATATATGAAATTGTGATAACATAAATAATAATGCCCATGTTATGTGTTATGAGAGCTAGGGGTATAGTTGGCATGCCAAGAGTCGAGGGTTTTACGTGGTCATTCGGGACATATGTGTTCTATGTGGTCCTTCGGGACATAGTGGTCCTTCGGGACATAGTGGTATTTCGGGACAAATTCTACACGCCCCTAGTGGGAATTATACGAGCTGTGGTGACAGTATATGTGCACAACCTCTATGTACTCACATACCTTAAGTTCTCAGAAGTATACATGGGCTTTAAAGATAATAAATAACTTGATATGATATTATGTGTGTTCCTTTGTGAAATGGTATATATGCTATACGACGTGTATAAATGATAAGTTAAGGATCATATGATAATAAAAATGAGGATAATAATATAAGTACATAGGTGTAATTGTTATATGAGATGATATGTGTTTGTATATGATATGAGATTAGTAATGGGTCATGCATTATTGTGATTTAGAGTTTACATTATATGTTTATGTCAAGTATATGCTCATATGATAAAAAGGAATTGGTGATAACAAAATAAGTAATGATAAGCATGTTAATGATGGGTTAAGTATGTATACATGTATGATGTTATGTTACATGATATGTACATGTTTTTATTAATTAGTTATAGTTTATATTGTATATTTACATGTCTCACTAAGTCAATGACTTAGCGTGTGAATGTTTCACACGTAGGTTTTGATGAGCTTATGGATCGAGGAGAAGCAAGACAAGTCAGTTCTCCTTACCAAAGGTCAGATCAAAAGAGAAATGAATAATATGTATTTTATTATATAAAATATAGTTGACATGTATTTAAAAGAGTAAATTGTATAAGCTCTAAACAGTTTTGTAAACGTTTTGAGTAGTTATATGTAAATTATTTAATATGTTTTAAATTGAGTTTGAATATTTCTCTGTCTGATATAAGAAAATGGTTTCAAAAGTTGACATGACATCTCAGACTCGTATTCGGGTTGGATACGGGTTGGGGGTGTTACAGGCGGGCTCGCTCAATCGATGCGAGGTTTCATTGATCCCACTTTGGTTGAGTTTTATGCTTTTGTAGATGCCCTAGATCTGGCTACCCAATGAGAGAATATCTATTTTGAATCTGAGTATGCTATCATGTTTAACAAGTTACTTCGTGACGAGGCAAACATCTCTACTTTGGTGTTACATCTTCAGTAGGGTGAAAACCCTTTTAAAATGTTTCCAAGTTTCTATATTACCTAAATTCCAAGATCTTGTACTATTGTTGCAGATAGTTTGGCTAAATGGATCGCTCAATCTTTGATGTCTTTGTATTTTGACTCGGTTTATCATGAGATTTCTCTACAGAGGTTGTGAACGATATAACGTTTATTCGATCTATTTAGTTTTGGATACTCTTTTCCCTTCGTAGACCAACACTTCGGTGTTGGGTAGGAGGAGTTTTTAAGAAACCATCTAAGTTTTCAAAATAAAAATAAATCAATTTTTTTTAAAATATGTTTAAATTATATTCAAATTTAAAATATTTAAAAATTTAAGATACATAGAAATATAAATTTTAAATTTAATATATTTTTATATTTTATTGATAATTTAGTTTTTTAAATATAATAATTTAGTTATATATTTTTAAAGTTTATAATTTTATATTTTAAATTTTAAATTTTAATATAAAATTTTAATATAAAAGTTTACATCTTTGTTACCAAGTGTAGCTCTGCAAAGTGTTGGCATATCTGAGATCGAATGAAGTATTTAAATATAATATTATGGAGCTAATGCCTCTCTCATTTGTCTTGTCTTAGATCTGAGACTGTTACAAATTATTATTGTGTATAGAGAGAGAGAGATAAAGCAGGGCTGAACACTTTATCTTATGAATTTTTTTTAATCTAACTTTAACCCACATGCATTTCAGATCTGCAGAAAACGTAAATGTTTTCGCATTAATGAGTGACTACTAGGGCTCACCCCCGGGGCCCTGTGTGGGGTGAAACACGACGAGTATGACAGAGTTAGGATCAAATATTGAGATAGATAACGTGTTTAATTTCAAAATAATAAGAATATATTATGTATTTAATCTAAAATTTGGGGAGATAAAAATCTAATTTTACTTAAATTTAAACTGATAAGAACTTAAACTGTTATTAAATTAAAAATATTACAGTTTAAAATTTGTAGTCTTCGCATTTAAAGTTTCGAGAGAATATTTTTAACCATAAGATCTCATTAGTTCTACACTTCTCATAATAATGATCTCTTGAAATGATTTTTGACAAATTTACGTGATCAGTTAGAATTTTATTTTATCGTCAATCAATCATACCTATCGACTTTATTGACTTATAAATAATTATTATAAACCTATACCCGATACAAATATTAAGGGTCATTGTAAAATCTTTCCAACTATATGAAAAAGATTAAATTATAATTAATCTACAATCAATAAAACTTCTTTATCACAGTAAACAAAAGAGGAAGTTGAAGGTGAGGCTAAAAGATAGGGGTTGTCTCAGGAAAGGCGGATTAATATACGGCGTGACCGAATACATTAAAAGATATTTAAAAAAATTGGTTTAGCGCTATCGGAAATTTTGAGTAATAATAATGTTGTAGGTGGAAATCATGAAGAAATATTAAAAAATTTGGCAACCGGCAAACCTAGCTTGTCGGTTTGTGTCGATACAAATAAAAAATGTATCAATCCATATCAATATAACAGGTAAAAATATGACAAAACCGATCTCAAAATGACCAAACCGGTAAAACGCTACCGGATATGTTGAAAGTGTCGATACTTTATTATAAGTATCGACACTTTTGGAATTTAAAAGACAAGCAATAATCGCGTTTTTAAAGTGTTGATACATTATAAAAATATATCGATACATAACAATATAACATGTAAAATATGATAAAACCGGTAAAGCGCCACTGGATATGTTAAAAGTGTCGATACTTTATTATAAGTATCGACACTTTTGGAATTTAAAAGAGAAGCAGTAATAGCGCCTATAAAGTGTCGAAACTTTATAAAATTGTATCGACACTTGGGTTACTGTATCGATTGAATATAAATAATATATCCGGTGAAAATATAAAGGGCATTTCAGAACACGGACGGACGAGTTTTTGAAATCAAAGCGTAATTGTTGTTGCATTTCAGAAGGCGTTTCTAAAGCGAATTTTGTTTGTTTGTTGCTGCAGTCGAATCGAAAAGTATGTTGTCGAAACCCTAGTTTTTTATTATTACAGTAATCGGAAATAGGGTTTTTATGTGTTATTTGGGGTTTTCTAAGAAAAGAAGCATTTGAGACCGATTACAAGTAGAAAGTGATATTTTAGGTAAAATATAAATATCGATAATTTTATTAAATATTATAGGTAGAAAATAATATTATAGGTTGTATAAATGTGCCGATACTTGGAGTATTGAGTGTTCCCATTCGTTTGAAGGAAATATGAATTAGGGTTTTTAGGGTTGGTTTGAGGAATAAGAATCGAAGCCAAGAAGGATTTGGGACCGATTATATAATATTATAGTTAGAAAATAAATATGGATACCTGTGATACCTGTTTATAGTATTATAAGTAAAAAATAATATTGTAGGTTGCATAAATGTGCTGACACTTGTTGTAGTAGCCATTCAAATTCTTTTGAAGGAAACAGTTTTACTACAAGAGTAGTTATCGATATTTGTATATTGAATAAAGTGTATGTAACCAGTATTTGATTTGATTTGCGTAAACTAATATATGAAGGAAAAATGAAGTCAAAGGATCTTGGAATTGTTGGTGGCGAAGATGACTTTGAAATTGAGGCCGAGGGTTGAAAGCAACCAAATGGTGGATATATGTACTTCTAGTAAGTATCAATGTCTTTTTGATATTATTGATGAAATGGTAATTGGATTAAAGTATTTAAGAACCTTAAATTGATTACAAATTTTAAATGTTGACAGTATGACCGAATGCCAAAAGATGAAGGAAGGTGGCAAACACATCGGTTCGGTATGTAAATTGAATTTGATATTGAGTATTATTTAGCGTTAATGATTAAGAAATGTTTATGCTTAATTTTAGGTGAGAGATGATGTGTTGGAGAAATGGAATTCGACGAGTGATGCTGAGAATGAACCTTTCATTGCACAGTCAAAGAAGGATAGTGAAGAATACAAAGAATGGAGGAAAGCACATGAAAAGAAGGTATTCCATTAAACTTGTAAATACGTTGATACAAAATATATAAGAACAATAACATTATATATTGTTAAAAAATGTAGGAAGTGTCTACAAGGTGCAACATAAAAAGGGTGAATTCATTAATTGAACACCTTAAGGAGAATAATCAGTTGAATATGCTGGTAGAAATAAGGTTTGGATTGTTGGTAGGAGTAAGGGATCGACCTATTCAGAGGGAATTGTGTCGATCCTTGATGGAGCAATTTGATGTACAACAATGTGTTGGTAAATATGGTGATTATTCATTTCCTCTAGGGGGTCCCATGTGCTACAACCGTCTTGGGGGTACGAAACGAAGGCAAAAGTGTTGTAGAAGTCTGTAAGAGTGAGAACTGAAAAGCACTTGCCTCCAAATATGGTTTGAAGCAGAAGGTGACATATGCTGAAGTTGAAGAGGATATCAAAAGTGGATCTTACGGGGGGATGACCTGAAGGCCCGAGTTCTATTGTACCTTGTCGAGATATTTCTTTGTCCAACGGGTGATACGTCAACGAACAAGGACATTATGAAGCTCATTTGCGATGAATGCTTGAAGGGTGAATTCAATTGGGCTGAATATGTCCATTCAAGATTGATTGAATCAATAATCACCTTTCAAAAGGGCAGCTAGAGATACCTCATAGGGTGCATAGCAATCTTAGAGGTAACTGAGTTGAAGAACGTTTTTGTTTTTTTATATATAAAATGATAGTATAGTTATTATATAAAATGATCAATTTTATTATAAATGCAGGTTGCACTGTTCGATTTTTGATCGGGCTGTGATAGTTTGTCGGATTATGAAAGAACCGGAGTGGCACGCATCCGTGCATGAGGGAAGGAAGAGGTGGTTAGAGTGATGGCGAAGTTGAAGTCGAATAGACCGAGGAAACAAGAAAGGGTAATAAATGTAATTAAATAATATTAAGAATATAATCAATATCTTATTATTTTAATTTAATTTTGAAGGTTATTGGTAAGGAGGTAGAGGAGGCAGTGGAGGCATAGGAGAATGAAGAAGAGATGGTTGTAGAGGTGGATGATGGTCAGGGGGATGACGGTGAGGGAAAACAGAGTAAATTCAACATTTTGATGTCTGAATTGGATAATATAAAAAAAATCCTTTTTGATATTGTGCAAAGACAATCAAGAGTCGAAGAGACACTTGAGAGGCATAAGGGGGAAGTGGAAGGAAAAATAGATGGAGTGGTGGAAGAAGTTGAGGTGTTGAGGAGTGAACTTAAGATGGTAACAGGTGGAAAAATTGATGGAGTGGTCAAGGAGGTTGTGGAATTGAGGAGTGAACTTATGAGGGTGAAGGGGTGGTTGAGAAAAACTTGGACGAAGGGGGAAAAATGAAGGGTGAAATAAAAGAGATGAAGAGCTATGTAGAGAAAAAATATGATGAACTGAAAAAATATGATGAACTGAAAAAATATGAAGAAGAAAAGATGGAGGAAATGAGGAGGAAGGATGTCGATGTGATTTATACACCGGAGAGTGTTATAGATGTAGATTTGGATTTGGAATGTCCTGCACCCCAGAAGAAGAAGCAGAAGGTAAGTTGAATAAAAGAAAACTTAATTTGATTTTTATCATGTTGTTGTGACAAAAATTTGTATGCAAAATTGTAGGTTGAAAAAACGGATATTCCAAGTGGAATTGATGACCTCGAAGATGCAATGTGTGATTATTTATGGAATAGTGGGTTAGAATCGGAGTAAGTGAAATATATTGCTTTTTGAGTGATATTTAAATATTTCATGACAAGATATTAATCCTAACGATTCATACAGATATTCTATAATCTCAATGGGAAATCAATACGCTAGTATATCTTACCTTGCAACATTGAATCATATAAAATCGGTTGGCGGTGTGGTAAGTAGAAAGTAGAAAATGTTAAAACCTATTGAAAATGTTCTGATTGTGTAATTAATTTTGTTAGGTTATTGATTTGCTCGCCTGGACAGTATGCTACGATTTGAAAAAGTCACTCCGGAGGATTGACTACCTTCCATACCACTTATCAGTGAGTTAAATTAATAAATGTTGAAAAGTAGTGTTATAGATGGTAAATTAATAATGATTGTCGTGTAATTGCAACAACATGCATTGGATTCCAACAACATAGTAAATGTTGAGGGAATTGCGAGCTTTTGGGGTCCCATATAGGATAACTATGTGAAATTCACCGGTTATGAGAAGGTAAGACACCATACGAATTGCAAATGATGTTTTCAGATATATAATGTTAATTTTGTCAAATTGGGTGTGAAATTTATTGCAGAACATGATCACAATAAACTACACCAATTCACATCGGTATCTATTGGTGTTGGATATGATAGATCGTGTTGCAACGGTATATGATAGTCTGTTTACATCTGAAGCAGCTAAACAGAGAGTGAATGACGCTAAGAGATTGGTATGTATGAAACGAAATTATGTAAATTATAATGCATAATTTGTTTGAATCATAACTTCATATTTTTTAATGAAGATGAAAATATTAGATAGTTATAATAAGAAACACAATTGGGTAGATGCATGTGGCTCTCTAGGAAAGGTCCCATTGAAAAATTTCAAATTCGTGGAGCATAAGATTAATGAGCAATTGAATGGGTATGTGTGATATTCAAATTTTGTAACAGATATGATTATAACATTTATGTGATGATGCGGATGGAATCGATTGGTTCTAGAGGGGCAACTGATGATTTTGTAAGTGAAATTAAAAATTAGTTACCAGTTAAATTGTTAAAAGTCGTAGATTGAATGTTGTGGCTTATAATACTTAACGTACTGACAATTTGAATATAGGTTGTTGGACATTGGGATTGACCGCGAATATTAAATGATCTTGTAAGCCAAAATCAAAATAAACTAAGAAAGAAGATGACAAAAGCTTCCATGAGACACAAGAATAACAAAATGAAGCGATGATGTAAATGTAGGGTTAATTTTGTATAAGATTTATAATTTTGTATACGATTTATAATTTTGTATGTGAATGTAATTCTGTATGAGATGAGAAAAGTTATCAATAGGTTGTTGTACATGTTTCTTATACACAGTAGGAGTCATGTTGATACTTACGATATATAGAGATCATTCTCTGCATTATTCCGAATGTCACTAACATAATTGTCGTCATGTGCGGGGCTGAATTACCATTCCATATTTAGGTATGTACAATAACTACAAAATTCAATAACTTTAAAGTAAAATGTAAATTTACAATGTGAATGTTGTAAAACTAGACTTTTTAATGAAAAATAATAATAAACACAAGGATTTGTTTCCAACATTTTATACAGTATGGTTCCCAAACGCAAAGTTTCCAAAACAATATATCGATACATTTATAAAAAGTGTCGATCCCAAAAACATCGAAACCCATAATTATAATGTAATAGGTGATTTTTCAATGTAACCGGTATAAATAGACCGGTTTTATGAGAGAATAGGTCTACATAATGTGTCGGCACTTGTGTAATTTGTGTCGATACTTTTTGTCCAGAATGAATGTCCAAAAGGGGTGCACGCATAAAGTGTCGATACATTTATAAAAAGTGTCAATCCCAAAAACATCGAAACCCATAATTATGATGTAATAGGTAATTTTTCAATGTAATCGGTATAAAAAGACCGGTTTTATGAGAGAATAGGTCTACATAATGTATTGACACTTGTGGAATTTGTGTCTATACTTTTTATCCAGAATGAATGCACAAAAGGGGTGCACGCATAAAGTGTCGAAACAGTTATAAAAAGTATCGATCCCAAAAACATCTAAACCCATAATTCTAATGTAATAGGTAATTTTTCAATGTAACCGGTATAAAAAGATCAGTTTTATGAGAGAATAAATCTACATAATGTATCGACACTTGTGAAATTTGTGTCGATACTTTTTGTCCAGAATGAATGCCCAAAAGGGTGCACGCATAAAGTGCCGATACATTTATAAAAAGTGTCGATCCATAAAATATCGAAACCTATAATTATAATGTAATAGGTAATTTTTCAATGTAACGGGTATAAATAGTCCAGTTTTATGAAAGAATAGGTCTACATAATGTATCGACACTTGTGGAATTTGTGTCGATACTTTTTGTCCAGAATGAATGCCTAAAAGGGGTGCACGCATAAATTGTCGATACATTTATAAAATGTGTTGATCCCAAAAACATCGAAACCCATAATTATAATGTAATAGGTAATTTTTCAATGTAACCGGTATAAATAGACCGGTTTTATAAGAGAATAGGTCTACATAATGTATCGACACTTGTGGAATTTATGTCGATACATTTTGTCTAGAATGAATGCCCGAGGTTGCATGCATAAAGTGTTGATACATTTATAAAAAGTGTCGATCCCAAAAACATCGAAACCAATAATTATAATGTAATAGGTAAATTTACAATGTAACTAGTACAAATTTACCGGTTTTATGAGAAAATAGGTCTACATAATGTATCGACACTTTTTAAATTTGTGTCGATACATTTTTAAATTTCGTGTGTTTTTCCCTCATTATTTATAGATTATAATCGATACAAACTCTAAATCGAAAAAACCCTAAACCTAAAGACGTATGAGAACTCTTCCACTCCGACGAATACCAGCGTTCTCATAACAGTTACGATCAGATATTCAGGTAACTTTATCGATTTTTTATGGGTTTAATTGACTTTCATATTGGACTATTTTCTTTCCTTAATGTGTTTGTGTTCTAATATAACATCATCCACACCCAAAATGGCTCTAAAACGTCAGCATCAGAGGCGCGGTCTTTCTCAAAGCTCTTCTCAACCTCTTTCTGAACCAATTGCTTCTTCTAAGCAAATCAGGTCGTTTGAAACTCTGAACTTTAGATCCGATGAGGAGAAAGAAAGATGGCAGATCAGTTTCAAAGTAAGGAAGATTCGTCCCGAACGTGTCATTGACTTGGGTTTATTGTTCGATGATAAATATGGTTTTAGTTTTAAATTCACATTTATATCTTGGGGTTGACTTGAATTCCTTGGTGTAGAACCAAAATATTACCCCAACCTAGTTAGAGTATTCTACAACAATGTTTCCTTCGAGCGTGAGCCTAATAAGAGTAATATAATAGGAATTAATACCTATGTCAGGATATATATATATATATATATATATATATATATTTGCGGATACTATTGCGAAGGGTATAGGTGTACAGAATAAAAGGGATACATATGAAAATGATTTGGATAGTACAATACAACGGGTTACTAGAAATAGCCCAATTCACCTAGATGTAGAGGCCAGAGTGTTTCACAAAATGCTCACTTGGTTTATTCGGCCTACTGGGGGAAAATATTCAACGATTCGAGACACCGATTATTGGTGGATAGCAAAGTATAGATTGAAAACGGCTTCAAACATTGCTAAACTCATATTTAATTCAATTGTATATATGGTCACAAAGGGAGCATCAATTTCAACTTCACTACCATATGGATGTGTCATCACACATCTGTTGAATAAGGGAAAAGTTAATTTTTCACTTAACGCCTTTGTTCGATTAACCCGCAAGATTGACATGTTATTTATTACCAGAACGGGATATGATTTTGTTGAAAATGTCGGTTGGAAGCGTGTAAAGGATGTCAGATTAGATCAAGAGGAGAAAATGGACCCCATTGGCCATGAAGATGACCAACCAATGGGAGACACAATGATGGAAGAAGCTCCACAAGCTCTACAAGCTCCAAGTGGAAATGATGTCACAATTAAGACAATGATGGAATACATGGTCAATTTTTGGGAGCATATTGATTCCCTTGTGAGCGGAATGCGAGCCGATATTTCATCATTGTGTGATGAAGTCTCCATCTTGCATGATGAATTACGTCAACGACATCAAACGAGTTAGGTAAATTAATTATTTATGTCTCTAAACATTGACATGTTGTTAAATGTATTTTACTTTCTTTTAACAGATGTGGACAACCAAGCGGTCAATAAAGATGACGATGAAGATGAAGATAATGATGATGATGATAAGTATATCGTGTCTGCAACACCGCCTGTAAGAAAACTTATAATTTTTTATGTTAATGGTGTCCTTGCCTACATCCCAAGACATCCAAAAGGTTTCAATTATGTTCATTTGTATCCATTATTTTAACATATAACCGTAAAAATTTAATCTCATTTTTTTCATGTTATAGATGTTATCCTCAGAACAGGATTATGTGAATTTATGCATTTTTGTGTACAAAATTTTGTTGTTGCCATTTGGTCATCCAAAATGAGGTTAGAACTGTTGAGCAATTGAATTACTATAGCCAAAATCGTTAATATAAAATGAAATGTTAATATTCAAACTTGATTACAATCTCAGACATAACATCGACCGTGTACTTGAGAAACTACCTTTGTTCTCTGACCAGTTTCTATTCATTTGGGTAAGATGAATCTCATTACACTTTGCTAACTTTAATTTGTCTATGCTTCCTACATATTTATGTTCGATTGTTTGTAAACAGGATCAAGGAAAGTGCAAAACAGAAGATAATGTGACCTACTGTAAAGATCTCAATGATGTTTGGAACAAGTATCCTGATTTTAACGCCCAAAATACACTGTTCGTCGATGATTCAACGTGAAAAATGATTTATAATCTGGTAAGTTACATTTATGCCAAAATTTTCCAATTAAACAGGTGTTCATACATTGATTGATTAACAATTTATGTTTTTATATAGAAAAACAATTACATATGTCCACATCCCTTCCACACTGCTTCTCATTTGGACGACGGTGCTCTAGGTATGACACAAATTTATTCCTGATTATGCTAATTTAGTTTCGTGTTAGTAAAATTGCACCTGAATAGTTTGATAATTGAAATTATTTATATATGTCCTCAAAAAAAGGCGGTAACATACGAGAGTATTTGGAAAATTTGTTGAAGGCACCTAATGTTCCGGACTTTATTACCAACAACCCTTTCCATCGGACTAATTTCATTGTGGGTACATTAATTGAACATTGTTATGTATAAACATATAACACAGTAACTGTGTCTTTTAATATTGCACAGTATAACATGTGACACACAATAAATATTCCATTCGGATGGGCTGTGCATAAAAAATAATCTATTTCTTCCATGTGAGTACTTTATTCCCATGTGACAAGTGTGACAACCCCATCAACTCACAACTCAGCTTTGAACTGAATCAATATTGTCTTTTACCCGATTGATTGTACATAACACATGTTACTTGAACAATCTTAGATAATAATGCAATTTCCATGTTCAATTTAACACTGCATTTCATGCTCATTTGACATTTAACCAAAGGCTGAATTTAAATTTCAATTTCAGTTTTAATTTCAATATAAATTTCAGCTCCACTATAAATATTAGCTCGATCCTTTGTTCCATCCAAACAACAACTTACTGAATGGAAGCGGGAGGTAACATCAAATTCCATTTCTAAGGTAAAAACTTAGCTTTTTCAAAACTTATTAACTTAGACAATATGCATGTTATCATTGATTAATCCTAATTTCCATTCTTTTTTTTCACCTTTAAACGCGAGGGAAATCCCGACCATCATAATTTTTGGTTAACAAGCATGAAGATTGGATATCCGAAGAATGCCTTCTGGATACTATCCATTTCAAGCAGCTCATTGAGATAGGTTAACCCTAAACCAAAACTATCTTAGCCAAACACACTTGATGCAGAAGTAGTTGCAGATTTAAAATCTCAACAGTGATGCATTTGGTTCTCAAACAGTTAAAGCGTCAGAAACATTTCGGACGTATGATCTGGGTGGTATATGGGAAATACAACAAATAGAAACTAAAAATTCTGATAATTGAGGGTTACAACTTGTAATAATAACAAAAATAATTGAAGGGTACACGTTTATAAACTATCGATACTTTGCTAAATTAACAATGTAAACGGTGAAATTCTACCGGTGCAATGATAATAGGCGTACATGACAAGCGTCTGAACTTTTCATTTACGACTATTTTCATTATACCGGATAACTTTTATCTGTTTACATTGTTAATTGTACCGGGGTTAATGCTTTACGTGTGTATATTTCATTATTTAACATTATTATTAAAAGATCTAGCATTTAATTCTCGAGATTTTTTGGATGCATTTTGTTGCACTACCTGTGTAGCACCCAAATCATAAGTCTAAAATGCTTCTGATGCTTTAAATGTTTGAGAACCAAATGGATTGCCTTTGAGATTTTAAATATGCAGTTGCTTCTACATCAGCTATGTTTCTCTCAGACGGTTTCGGTTTACGGTTATCCTATCTTCGTGAGCTGCATGAAATGAATAGTATTCGGAAGGCATTCTTCTCCTTTCCTATATTCATGCTTGTTACTCAAAATTATAATTGTCAGGATTTCCCTCGCGTTTCATTTAGGTTGATTGCGTCGAAAATATAACGACATTTGATATCCAAATCGTTGTTGGTTGATTGGTCGGGCATTTATATCCATATTTGCTTCTCTGTATACCGAGACATTTCAAGATTGTTGAAATGTCAATACTAGTTATAAATGTATTTTATATCTTCGTGCAAATGTAAAACAAATTATTATAGAATCGTTTTTAGTAATCTCCACAACAAAGTTTCCATACTTAGAATTTGTAAATCGGTTAAAATTTTAGAAAACGGTAAAATATTTGAGATAATTATAACGTAATAGGTAAATTTCCAATGTAACCGGTAGATATATACCGATTTAATTAGAAAACATGTCAACACAATGTATCAACACTTTTTAAATTGTGTCGATTCTTTTTGTCCAGAATGAATGCCCAACCGAGGTGCATGAATAAAGTGTCGATGCATTTATTAAAAGCATCGATCCCAAAAACATCGAATCAGATAATTATAATGTAATAAGTAAATTAACAATGTAACTTGTACAAATTTACCAGTTTTATGAGAAAATAGGTCTACATAATGTATCGACACTTTTTAAATTTGTGTCGACACTTTGTTTAAATTAAATGAATGCCCAAAACGGTTCACGCATAAAGTGTCGATACATTTTAAATTGTATCAATCCCAAAAACATCGAAACATTTAATTACAATGTAATAGGTAAATTAACAATGTAACCGGTACAAATTTATCGGTTTATGAGAAAATAGTTATACATAATGTATCGACACTTTTTATATTTGTGTCAATACTTTTTGTCCAGAATGAATGCCAAACTGGGTGCATGCATAAAGTGTCGATACATTTTAAATTATATCGATCCCAAAAACATCGAAACCGATAATTATAATGTAATAGGTAAATTAACAATGTAACCGGTATCAATTTACCGGTTTTATGAGAAAATAGGTCTACATAATGTATCGACACTTTTTAAATTTATGTCGATACTTTTTTTCCAGAATGAATGCCCAAAAGGATGCACCCATAAAGTGTTGATACATTTATAAAAAGAATCGATCCCAAAAATATTAAAACCGATAATTATAATGTAATAGGTAAATTTCCAATGTAACCGGTATAAATATATCAGTTTTATGAGAAAATAGGTCTACATAATGTATTAACACTTTTTTAAATTGGTGTCGATACTTTTTTTAAATTACGCATGTTTTTTTCCTTCATTATTTATATGTCGATAACGCTATACAAACCCCAAATCGATAAACCCTAAAGGCAGAAGAGAACTCTTCCACTTCGACGAATACCAGCGTTCATAACAGTTACGATAAGTTCTTCATGTAAATTTATCGATATTATGGTATTCAAATTAGGTTTTGATTGATTTCCAGACTAGACACTTTTTTCCTTTCATGTGTTCGATAGTTATGTTGTTGAAACCCTAATTTTTTAGAATGTTAGTCTTCAAAAAGAGGGGTTAGGTTTTAAAGTTTGCTTTTTTTGAATGGTTATAGGTTGAAAGTTCAATCTTTGTTCACGAAGATGATCACCTTCAAATGGAGCCCCAGCATATCAATATTGAAGAAAATCGAAAGCGACCAGTAAGTATCAATGTATTCATGTAATTGTTCTTGATAATTTTTAATTGATTCAATTCTCTACAGTCTGACTGAATGTGAAAGGATAAAGGAAGCTCATAATCATGTTGACTGCATAGCCAATAAAACCCCTTACAGGGTCCAAATGGTAAGCTAAGAATTGGTAAGATAAGCTTTCTTTGAGGGTTTAGGGTTTAGATCCCTCCAACGTAAAGAGTGCATGATTGAACATTATGTATAATAATTGTATTCAATTGTTGAAGCATTGTTCTTAATTTTATATTAGGATAGTTGTAATGATATACGTTCACGTTTCGGGACCAATTAGTTAGATGCATGCAGTACCTTATATCCTCGAGGCAGAGCACAAGGAATTTGGCACTTAAAGATTTACCAAGAGCAGTAGCTTTTGCTCTGTATGAAGACCGAACCTAGATTCAACTTTGCAATTATGCCTATACTGCTGAAGAGAACCTGCTGAATAATAGGATTTGCACAGAACTGCAAGCATTTTATGGGAAAGCCTGACATATCTGTTGCATAATTTTAGTATAGTAGTTAGGTTTAGGGTTTAAAATGCTCACAGTTATGTGCAAATCCTATCATTCAACAGGTTCTCTTCATCATGATAGGAATAATTGCAAAGTTGATTCTAGGTTCGGTCTTCATTCAGAGCAAAAGCTAACGCTCTTGGTAAATCTTTAAGTGCCAGACTCCTTGTGCTCTGCCTCGAGGATATAAGGTATTGCATGCATCTAACTAATTGATCCTGAAATGTGAACGTATATTATTACAACTATCCTTATATAAAATTAAGAACATTGCTTCAATAACCGAATACAACTATTATACGTAATGTTCAATCATGCACTCCTTACGTTGGAGGGATCTAAACCCTCAAAGAAAGCTTGCATTACCAATTCCTAGCTTACCATTTGGACCCCCAGGTTTTATTGGCTATGCAGTCAACATGATTAACCTGGATAATCCCAGTTACAGAACTGATTTCGGCCATGATTGCAGGAGACTCTAGTCTACAGATTTTTTGGCATTTAGGTGATGATGCAGATGGAATATTAAACGATCTCGTAAGCCACAATCAAAATAGACTAAGAGAGAAAATTTTGTTAATGTATGTGAAATTTTGTATACGATTCATAATTTTGTATACGATTTATAATTTTGTATGTGAATGTAATTATGTATAAGATGGGAAAAGTTAGCAATAGGTTTTTGTACATGTTTCTTATATACAATAGGAGTCATGTTGAAACTTACAATATATGGAGATCGTTGTTCTCATGTGCGAGACTAAATGGCCATTCCATTCTGTCTTCGAAAAAATCAGTTGATGTAGGCTCTGTGCTTGTATTTAAACTAAGCTTGACTTGAGGACATGTTAGTTTGTTATGTCCCTCACTGATGCAGAACCCACATCGCCTAACTTCCTTCTCAACCTTGTTCTTTGGTACTTCTTTTCGCTTGCGTTGTTTTCGATGAGGGTCGCGAACGTTGATTACTACACTGCTCTGGTTGACTGAATCATTCAAACCAAACAAGTTTTCAAATTCTTCTGTGAGTCTTTTCATCTAATCTTTTATGGTTTAGAAAGGTGCGTCTGTCTTTGATGCAACGTAGCATAACCTACTTGACTTTGCACGTAGATCAGCGAACCTTGCCATTTGCATTACTTCTGGAGGCACATTCAAGTCAACAAAACTGGGTGCAGAAGCCTTCGCGTCCTTAGTCCACCTACTTTGAATCAAAGACCCGAGCAAATATGTGTAATCCAAGTGCTTCAAAACGTGAAGTTGATGGCGACACGGAAGTCTGACGGTCTCAAATTTTCTATAGGAGTAATTTAGGGTTTTCGTATGAGAATCAAAACTAATTTCAAATGTCCTATTTTTTTCTTTGTACTTTGTCAAAATATAATTTTGACATTCATCTGATAAGGACTGAATCTCTTCATGAATCCGATACAATGTCTCCCGTTAAAGTTCATCTTGGAACGCACGAAAAGATTCGCGCGTATAAATCTCAACAGCATGACTTTCAAGGTCAACCAGTTTTGTGATTTGGAAGGGCTTCGTCTGGAACTTAAGTAATCCGCTTTCAGCTCGTTCATACACATTCTACTAATTCCTTCTTCAATTGCACGAACAACATCTAAATATATCTTTTTGTGTTTCAGTGCAATCGCGAGTGAAGTATTCATTGACTCACACCATTGTGTTGAGCGAATATTGGCAAAGAAATGACTGGTTAGATATGCTTGTACCCATAAGTGTCGATTATTTCCCTTCTCAATCACCCATGGATGTTTTTCGACGTTGAATTCTAAAACAACCGAACGCCATTGAATATCAAATTCGTCGGTTGTCCACCAGGAAGCCATGCATTTTGAGAATACTGCTGTAAATTTTGGGTCACCATGTTAGCTTGTGCATTGCGAGAAAGATGCCAAGAACATAATTAGTGCTTAGCATAAGGGATAATAGATTTAATAGCCCTCTGCATTGCCCTACCCCCATCGATGACAACTAAAATAGGCGATTTATTCATCATGGCTACTAAAAAATTCTGTAGCACCCACTCAAAAGATTGGACGTCTCATCAGCGATTATGAAAGTAGCAAACACAATTGTGTTATGGTGATGATTGACACCGATAATAGGCATAATTGGTCGACCATACAAATTATCTTTGTATGTTGTGTCGAACGCAATTACATCACTGAAGTATGTGTAATTTGATCTCGACGTAGAATCCGACCAGATAAGATTATGCAATGCCCCTGATTCATCTACCGAGTATGTCATAAAAAACCTGGGATCATCATGTTTCTTATAATCAAAGTAAGCAATAAGTGCATTCACATCCCCATCGACGATTTCCTTTGTTTTACCTCTTTGAAGTGCATTGTAGAGGTCTTTATGTGTAAATTCAACATTATTATAGCCCACTTTCTGCTGCGTTAAATAGTTCATTATTTGTGACGTGCCAACACCGACCTCTTTCAATGTTGTTGCCTAATCCATATCATCCTTACTTACAGCTCTATTAGAACACATAAATAGTGTCAGAGCAGGTGTGCACAATGCATGATTATGTTTCTGATAAGACTTACTTATAACCCAGTGCTCGTTTGTATTTGTTGATGTAAGTACAACTCTAGCCTTGCATCATGTTCTTGTGATTGGCGTATGAGCACGTTGACGATAAATAATATTGTTTTTTGATACTCGAAACCCTTCTTTGGAACAACAAAATTCTTGTGTCTTCACATTCCCTTCCGCGTCAAGCCGTGTTGTTCCCCGACGTGCACTAAACCCATGTTATCGTGTGAATCCCTTGTAAAAGTACCAAGCTTGATCACGTGAAGAGAAGAGCTGACCAACCAATCTGTCAGATTCATCAACATTATATACATCATGGCATTCCTCGGTTGGCTTAAAATTGTCTGCATCAGTATGATCCATGGCAAAAATTTTGTTATGCAAGTTCAGTGGTCCCAACAGGAGTTCATGGAGATGTGAGTAAAGGTTCATTCAACAACATGTTTCAATCGTGCTTTCAATAGGATGTGGTATTAGTAGTGGTAGTTGAAGGGTGGGTACAACATTAAAGTCGCAGGACATATTCAGGTTTCTACAATAACTACAAAATAACTTTCAAGTAAAAGGTAAATTTACAATATAGGTGGTAAAAACAGACTTTTTTAATGACAAAATTAATAAACACAAGCATTTGTTTCCAACATTTTGTCCACTATGGTTCCCAAACGTAAAGTTTCCAAAAAAATGTGTCGATACATTTATTGTAAGTATCGATCCTAAAAACATCGAAGCCAATTATTATAAAGTAATAGGTAAAATATATCGGTTTAATGAGAGAATATGTAAACATATGTGTCGATACATTTATAAAAAGTATCGATCCCAAAAACATCAAAACCCATAATTATAATGTAATAGGTAATTTTTCAATGTAACCGGTATAAATATACTGTTTTATGAGATAATAGGTCTACATAATGTATCGACACTTGTGTAATTTGTGTCGATACTCTTTGTCCAGAATTAATGCCCAAAATGGGTTCACACATAAAGTGTCGATAAATTTATAAAAAGTCTCGATCCCAAAAACATCGAAACACATAATTATACTGTAATAGGTAATTTTGTAATATAACCGGTATAAATATACCAGTTTTATATGAGAATAGGTCAACA
The DNA here is from genome assembly GCF_006381635.1 of Hibiscus syriacus. Classification (NCBI taxonomy): domain Eukaryota; kingdom Viridiplantae; phylum Streptophyta; class Magnoliopsida; order Malvales; family Malvaceae; genus Hibiscus; species Hibiscus syriacus. Next base: position 29,443 of record NW_024062382.1, read on the forward strand.
TAATGTATCAACACTTTTTAAATATGTATCGATACCTTTTTCCAGAATGAATGCCCAACAAGGTGCACGCATAAAGTGTCGATACATTTAAAATTGTGTCGATCCCAAAAACATCGAAAACTATAATTATAATATAATAAGTAAATTTGCAATGTTACCGGTATAAATAAACCAGTTTAGTCAGAAAATAAGTCAATATAAGCGCTACCTATTACATTATATAAGCGCTACCTAATATGTTATTGTACTTGAAATATTTCCGGTTAAATGATATAACATAACCGGTCTAAATTTTAACCGGTCACTTGTTTAATCAGTCACGCCGTTTTTTAGCTGTCTTTTAGCCATTTTTTAACCGCCGCACATCAGAACTTCCCTTAAAAGATATGCTTAATGGTCACATAGCATAGGGTAACCCTAGGGATGGCAACGGGGATGGTTCGGGTCGGGTATTGGTCCCCCCGTCCCCGTTTAAAAAACCCATCCCCGCTTAAAAAACTGCGGGGATTTAAACGGGGATCCCTATCGGGTAATCGAGGGAAACCACAGGGAAACGGGTATCCCCGTTTAGTATAAAAAGTTATTTAAACGGGTATCAGGCCGGGTATCGGGTCGGGTATATATATTTAAATTAAATATCTAAATATTATATATATATATATATTTAATTTAAATTAAATTTATTAATATTATATATATATATAATAATTATTTTTAATATTTATCAGGTCGGGTATCAGGCCGGGTATCGGGCCGAGTAATTGGGTAATCGGGGCGGGGATTACTAAACCCGTCCCTGTCCCCGTTTAACATAAACGATTTTTCCCCATCCCCTTCCCCGTTTAGCATAAACAGTTTTTCCCCGTCCCTGTTTAATTCGGTTTTCAGTTTTTCCCGTCGGGTTCGGGTTTTTTTGCCATCCCTAGGTAGCCCTCAACATTTGAGGAAAATTAGGTGGCATTTGGTTGGATGAAATCCCTTGGAATTTGGGGGAATTGAAATCTAATTCTACCACTTTCCCATGTTTGGTTCAAGTTTTCCAAGGGAATTGGAATCCCTCATGGCTTCAACTTTCCATCAAATGAGGGAAAGTGAATTTCATCCAAGAATGAATGAAATTCAATTCCCTTTTTGGAGGGAATTGAAATTTGACCATACTACCCTCATCAATCTTTTGATAACTTATTCATATATTGAATAAAAAAAAAAATTTTATTTCGGGTCGGGTTTCTAATTCTTATATTCGGGTCGGGTCGGGTGAAACTCTATTTTGGTCGGGTCGGGTCGGCTTTTTTAAGTGTGATATTCGGGTCGAGTCGAGTTCGGGTTTAGGGTGAAAAATGCCCGACCCGAAAATATATATAATTTTACCTTATATATTTAGGAATAATTACAATAATACCCCTCTCTATATATATTTTTTCAATTAAGTCACTGTTTTTATTGAATAAAAATAATATTTTATTATTTCGGGTCGGGTCGGATTTCTAATTCATATATTCGGGTCAGGTCGGGTGAAACTTTATTTTGTTTAGGTCGGGTCGGGTTTTTTAAGTGTGATATTCGGGTTGAGTCGGGTCGGGTTTGGGTTTAGGGTGAAAAAAACCGGACCGACCCAAAAAATATATAATTTTACCTTATATATTTAGGAATAATTATAATAATACCCCTCTATATATAATTTTTTTCAATTAAGTCAATGTTTTTATTGAATAAAAATAATTTTTTTATTATTTTGTGTCGTGTCGGGTCGGGTTTCTAATTCATTTATTGAATAAAAATAGTTTTTGGTATATTTTTTTCTAACTAATTAACATACTCCGATTGGAATGTATCGAAATATTGCTCTATCTTTTGGTAACTTATTAACATATTTTGATTGCGATGATTTTAACTTATGATGTTTATTAGCGTGATTTTTATAATTTATTGAAATGAATAATCAATCAATAAAATGAAAATTTAATATTTTTTAATTTTTTATAATATATTACTACATGTAAGTTGTAAAACAAACTAAAATAAAACAAAAAAACAAGAAGGGCAATTCTATCATTTTACATTACTGAAATCAAATTCATCTGACATGTTTGTGAACCAAACAGAATATGGAATTGGATTCAAATTCCTTCACAGATTCCAATTCCCTCATAAACATTCTAGCGAACCAAACGCTACTTTAGGGTTACTATGGGGAGCTTCCCCCAACAAATTTAAAAGGCTTCATGGATTGCAGGTGCAATGGAAGAGGAAATGGACTTTCATTGAACCAAGTAAACATGAAATAATTAAGTAATGTGGCTATCTGTTGCTAACATAATCATCTCCTAAGTCCTAACCTATATTTAATTACTTCTATTTATGCTTCCTATGATTATATAAAAACCTTCTCAAGTCAATGCAACTTCCCCCATTTTATTATACCCATTGTGAACCAATGAGTTTAATCAAATTCTTAAATTTGTTTAAATTATATATTTAAATATGTTTAAAGTCATAATTTTCAAAATATTATAACAATAAAAATAAAATGAATGTAGTAGTTAAAAAATTGTTGTTGTTTCTAAAGGTTTCAAGTTTGAGTGTATATATATTTGAATATGTTCAAACTCATAATTTTTATAGCAATGTTTGAACATTCATTGTCAAATTATTGAAAATCTTTTGAACGGTAAAGAATAGAACTCGATCTTAGTGCTAGAAGGAAATTTTGTTTTCTTAGAAGAGACAGGTTTAAGTAGATATGTATGTAGGGTGTATATATTGTTAAGAAAATTTCTAAACATATATTATCGTATTCGATTCTAATTATTCAAAAAAATCCACTTAGAATGCGGTTCCTGGTTTATTGCTAATATACTTTCAGCATATGGTGACAACTATATCATTAGGTACACATTTATTTACGAACAGCAACCAAAAATGGGTGGTCGAGATGGTGCAAGCGAAGGATGTTAGACCGCTGCCTTCATATATAAACAGGAAGAATTGGGCAGTCGGAGATGCAGCGAGGCATTCGATGTCCGGCGTTGGACGATGGGAAAGGTCGAAAAGCTGTTAAAGAACAATGATACATTTGTAAATTAAGTTGTCGGTCCCATCCAACTTAAGGAATTTCATGGATCCAGTTTAAGGGTTAGGCTGGCTTAGCATGGCAACAAGTTGATGATGTTTGGTAAGGTAAATGGCCTACATTCATCATGCTTTTGCAATATATTCTCCTTTCTAAATGTTTGTATAAAATGGTTGATTTCATTCGAGTTTACTAGAGCTCCCTTTCGATGAAGCATGGCGTAACTTGTGATGAATCATTTCGAATGAATTCAAGAAAATATCTGGTTGTTGCCTTCAACATGGTTCTTTATGAAATGAACTTCCTTGTTGCTAGAAGTCTACTGTGCTTGGCAAGTGGAAGGCGTTTCTACCCTCGGAGTATCATCGATATCGATTTTTCTGGTTTTGAAGTTCGTTCATGGCGTTTCAAGAAACCATTACAACATAACATCACCATGTGTCTGTTCATGAGAGCCATAAGTAAAATCGACGGTCATCGATCTGAAGAGTTCAACATTGGGAAGAGCTTTGGATGAAACAGCGAGACAAAGAAATCGCCTCTTTAGAGAACACTTTGTTTAGTCCGGTAGATGAATTCTCCTACCGGCATGATGGAATCGATGAAAAATTCATTAAGCTATCAACCAAAAGGAATAATAGGATGGAAGACGCAAGTCCTAAATACATATATCATTCTCCTAAATCCTTGGTAAACACACCTGATCATTTTAATGTCGAATCTTCATTCCCATCTTCGTGCTGTAAAAGAAATTTAATATACATACACCACAATGCTCACATCGAAGGAAGATGGACTAATTCTTCCAATTGATCGACATGTCCAAGTCTTGGAAAAGAAGATCAGAATATCAACAGACTTGCGATGACTTTTTGAATGGGATCCATGTGTTCTTTGTTCAACATGTCTTCTAGAGTTACGACCATTTGTCTCTTAGCTTTCCAACGGTTTTTGAATCGTATCAATCCGATATCATAAACTCAAGATACGTCAATTTTAGTAAAGACATTGCATGCAAAAATTTCTATACGGGATTAATACGAGATTTTGTAAATATTACGAATTTTTAATATTTTATTGATTATTTGTAATATAATAAGATAGGATGATGTATTATCTTTTAGTATTAGATTTATTATTTTTATTAGTAATTGATATAGAGTTAAAATATTATTCTTAGTTTATTATTATTTTATTAGGAATTAGAATTAGAACATACTTCTTTATTATTATTTCATTCATTAGTTATTTAGGACTTTTAGAACTCTTCTCATATATAAATAAGACTTCATTAAACTTTGTAAAATAGTTTTCTTTGATTAATAAAACAATGAGAGTTTATTTTTACAAGTGTTGATTATCTTGTGCCTTCGAAGCATTCTTTATCATTAAGTTTTTTCAAGTTCTTCATGAGGGAGATCTTCATACTTTTGGTTGCCTTCTCATTACGATTAAGAGGACTGGTTAGAGTCGATTATCAAGTTTTCCTAGTCACTTGCGATTAGGAGGGTTCGTAGAACATTTATCCTTCATCTTTATCATCATTATCATCACCCACGACAACTACATCACCACATCATCTTATCGCTAAAGCTCATACATATCAGGGAGAATATTTCAATTTAAATTCTTTCATCGTTTATTTATCTTTTTATAATTCTTTTGCATATCCATTATATTTTTAATTATCATCTTCTTATTTGATTTCCAGCAACCTTCTTCTTCATTCAAAACAATATCTTGCGATAAAACTCTATTCTTTTTACATCTCATTCTTTGATTGAGTCTAGATCCCTAGGTTTGATTCCTTGACTTCGAGCAACATTCATCACTCCATTGTCATCCTTATTAATTGATATAAGATTTAGATCGATTATCGGAGAGAATTAAGCATTTTCACTTATTCTCAAGCGCATAAACTGTCAAGGTACCCTAACAGAGCTAGTTCACAATGATTGACTGTTTCAGGTTCTTTTTAGGTTATTTTAGTTTTGTTTCAATCCCTTCTTGTTAGTTTGTTATTTTTCATCATGAAAAACAAAAAAATACAGAAAAAATCAAATGAAGGAATTATGAGTTGATTTTTTACAAGTATATTCTTCATCTTAAGAGTGGTCTCTATTCAAAAATTCAGGTCAATCGAACATCAATAAACCCCTCAAAAGTGTCATTCAAATTTGTTCGGTAGATTTAAGGTTTTTCGTTGAAAACTTTCCAGAAAATTCTACTAAAATAATTTTGAGTTGAAATTTTATAGGCATATTTACATTACAAGATCGTCTTCTAGTAAAAAGATCAAATCATTTGGACATCAAAAAACCCCTTCAAACATGCTAATAAAGAAAATCCAATGAAACTAGGATTCTACAATTCAAGAATTTCTAAAATATACTACTGAAGGTATTTTGGGCTAACTATTTATAGGATGTTTCTATACTCGAAGATTAACCACAAAAAAAATTCAGGTCATTTGGACATTGGAAACCTCTTCAAAAACGTTACTCAAGTTGATCATGCGTTTTAGGTTTTCCAGGTTTGGTTTTCCAACTTTTTTTACTCTTATTGCTTTGAGTTCCTTTGTTTTACCCTTTCTTTGTTCCTTTACATCATGTAACACATTCTTATTCTTGTGTTAGTAGGGTAAACAGAGTGTATATTTCTTCTTCCTTGTATTTTCGTTCAATAGAAGTCATAACCTTTATTTGACCTCTTAGAGCTTTTTAAGTATTTCTTCTCATCTTTGTTAGTGTTTGAACATCGATATGAACATTGAAAGACTTCTTGGTACGAGAGCTTTAAAGAGTACAAGATCGACCAATGCCTCTCGATGTATTACTTCCTTGGAGTGAATTGTGAGGTTTTTTTTTTGTTTTCTTTGATTGTTTTTTTTCACTTTACATGTTTTATTGAGTGTTGTGAATTTCATAACATTCAATCCAAATGTACCACAATCAAGCATTCTACAATTCTATGGATTGGAAGCTGCACACCCCTACTATGAGTGGGAAACCAATATGGAGTTCATATTCCATGACTATAAGTGTTTCGAGAAAGAAAGAAAAAATATTTGTAGCTAATCATGGACTCAATAACAAGGCACAATTTTGAAGTGTACAAATTGTATGTGGAGAGCATCGAATAAATTCCTAGAATGAGGTCAAATCTAAGATAAGAAAATAATTTGTTCCAAGTTACTACACCCAGGAAAACAGACAAAAACTTCTAAGACTACGACCGGATTATAGATCCGTAGAGGATTATTATAAAGAGATGGAATCCTTAATGCGATGAACAATGATTTCTGAAGAATATTACCATTGTTACCGATTCATGAAAGGTCTCAATCTAGATATTCGTGATAAACTTGATAAATAATACTACGTAGATCTTTAGGATACATTAAAAAGCCATCATAATTAAAAATGAACAACAAATAAGATGCACTTGAAAGTCAAGTGATGAAATTTAGTGAGGAGGGTGAGGAAACACAAAAAACACAATGAAAAAGAGACAAAATGAAAAGAGGTCACTAGTTACAAAAGTCAAAAGAATAATGACCCATGAGAGGTGAGTGAACATAATTGTGAGAAGAAAATAGTGATTGAAAATATATATGTAAGAACAAAAGAATTGAGAGAGGACATTCTTCACAAAGAGACTTGCATTCTTGTCTATTTTAGACAACCACTAGTTTTGATTTCTGTTGGGATTTGAAGCTCAATTGATCAACCGAAATTGTTGGCAAGAGAGGGTGAATTGGCCTTTTTAAAATTTTGGGAATTTAGGAGAAATGATAAGAAAATTTTCTCAATGATTTATAGTGGTTCAACTTCCTCAATGAAGTCTACATCCACTACCTTAGCTCCTCACTAAGGATATCTAACAAATTCACTAATTTGTTCTTTCTTTTTCTAGGCTCAAGAGTAACCTTTACAAATTCTTTATCTTTTACAATGGCTAAGATAGAACAAAACCCCCTTTTCAATAAGGATAAAGATTGTAAACAAGAAACCTCTCAAAGGAAGGTGTCTACACAATTTAACTCACTAAAACACTCTATGTACAAGATAAAAGGAGAAATAAGATTGAAAGAGTTTTTCTCTTGATGTGGATTGCTTGGATAGGTGTTGTAACCTTATTCAAGTGTCCTCAAATTATTTATATATGTTGGAATGAGTTTGTAGTCGTTTGTAACCATTGGGGATGTTTTGGAGCCGTTAGAACCCTCAATTTTAAGAATTAAATGCTCACCTACAACTTTGGTTACAATACCGAGAAGTTGGTATTGAGACCGAGCATGAAAAACATTCAAAATTACAGTTGTGGAGGCCTCGATATACTGTCTGAAGGAGTATCGATACTCACCTTCCAGTATCGATATCAACACCATAATACCGATACTATAAAAGCCTTATGGAATATCGATCTCGAGACTACCATGTTGGTCTCGAGACTGGCTAGAGTTTTTGGTAAATTTCAAGAGTTTTGAGCTTTAGAATAATTTTTTTTAAAGTTTTACAAAGTTTAGAAAACATCTAGGACATATTTTTCAAATTCATTTGAACTTTGAATTATTTGAGCAAATTTAATTTAGTCCAAAAACATTTTGCCCTTATTTGTTATATGAAAATATAGGTTCAACAATCTCCCTCTTTTTGATATAACAAAACCTTTGAAAAATAGATTTTGACAAAAGCTCCCCCTTATAAAACAAGGGTTGAATAGGAGAATTAATATGGAAAATATTTAAACTCCCCCTATTTCATTCTTGAAATTGAAATTTTCAAACCAATACTTCTCCCCCTTTTTGTTATATAAAAAATAATTCAAACATTTAAGTTCAAAAATAACAATGGAGAGTAAGTAGAAATTTTAATATAAAAACCATTTGAAAAATTAAAAAATCCCCCTTAACAAACATATTCCAAAAAAAATTGACTTTAAGGGCTTGACACTTAAATAAAATTGAATTTCAAAAAAGATTAACAAATATGTTAGTAACACATGAAATTCAATAAATCCAAGTCTATATTACTTTATACAATATTAACATGAAACATTAAATTTATATGCATAAACCTTTTCAAAAATGTCATGCATTTGAAAATTTTGATATAAATTGTTAGAGAGATAACATTTTCAATAAGCATAGATGCATATACATTTATATTTAAGCTCAAAAGTAAAATTTTGTAAAAGAAAACAAATCATTAAAACAAATTTGACCAAAAATCATTATGATGAACTAAAAAAAAATCATTGAAACTTTAAAATGTTCACCATAACACATTTTAACATACATGAGATGAAAAAACAACATATAATCATTTTGCTCAAAAACTCATGCATGCATAAAACAAAATAGGCAACCAATTATGCAAAATTAAAACAAATTAAGTTTAGAGGTTGCCCATTCATCATTTTGTGTGGCTATAGCATTTGAATTTCTTCACTTTTGTCACCATTGCTCTCACACACCTACAAGAGACATTTACTTTGTTTTTGGTACCAAATTTCTTTGGGTTCTTGAATGTTAGTTTTAATGCCCCTTGTTCCCTTAGGAACCCATACTTGTCTAGTTTTAAAACGTTTTCTTTTCTTTATAGGACAAGTATGTTCCATGTGACCATGGAAATGACAATGTGAGCATTTTTCCATTTTTAAACATGATGAATTGTTTTCAGAAATTATTTCTTTTTCTTTTGTTAAGCATTAAATCTTAACTTTCAAATAAAAAATTTCCTTTACTAAATCATTGATTTTGATTTTTGAAATCTCAAAATCATTGTTCAAAATTTCATTTTGCTTTTCAAAATCCAATTTTGCTTTCAAAAGAAAATCATTTTCAACTTTAAATTTTGAAATCAATTTCTTATATTTGGAATTCATGGTCTCAAATTCCAAATACAATCTAGTCTTCTTGCAACTCTTTAAAAGAATAAGAATTTAAATCACAAGAGTTATAAGTTAACCTTGAATCTTCTTCGATGGCCATGAGACATAGGTTGGCTATTTCATCATCGCAATTGTCTTCATCACTCCAAGCCGCCACAAATGTCTTCTTTTTGCTTGATCCCTTCTACTTTAAAAGAGGACATTCATATTTGATATGCCCCATTCTTTGGCATTTAAACACACCGGGTGATCCATCCTTTTACTCGATTCATGTTTTACTTCTTTTTCTTTAGAAGATATGAATTTAGAGAATCTTTTGAAGAGCTTGGCCATCTTTTCTTCTTCTTCTTCTTCATATTCTTCACTTGAAGTGCTTTCATTTTAGGTAAAGGATTTCAAGGCAACATAGTTTCTTTCTTTTCTTCTTTTTTTATTCTTCTTGTTTTTCCTCCTTTTCCATCATCTCATGAGTGAGAATAAATCCAATAAGTTCATCAAGCAAGAGAGACTTTAAGTTCTTCGCTTCGATGATTTTCGTCTTCTTCGATTGCCAAGACTTTAGAAGAGAATATATCATCTTCCTAACAATCTTCTCATTAGGGATGATCTCTCCATATCTCTTAAGACCATTGATAATCGCAAAAAATCTATCCGTCATAGCTTTGATGTCTTCACCCGATTTCATCTTGAAATTCTCATAGCTATAGTTGAGAAAACCAGTTTTAGTTTCTCATACTTCATTGATTCCTTCATATGTGACTTGGAGCTTGTCCCAAATTTCCTTGGCATTGGAACAAGAGGAGACTCTTTCATATTCATCCGAGCCTAATGCACAAAATAGGATATGCATGATCTTGGAATTTTGTTGGAACTTTTTCTTTTCTTCTTCACTCCAATTTTTCATCTTATTGGTTGGAGTTGAGTGACCTATTAGGATAGAGTTCCAAGCATTTAGATCGATGGCTTGAATGAAGAGCATCATCTTATTATTCCAATATATATAATTGTTAGGACCGTCGGCGCACCCCATGGCACAGCGGAAACAAAACTCGACGGTCTCACCAGCGATCCAAGTACGAAAAACTGAAATCGGGAGGAAGAGATGCGAATACTTACAGCGGGTTCCTTGAAAAACAGCAAGGAATGCAGTGAATTCTGGTGGTGTAGATCGGTTCGAATCGTAAGCCTCCAAGAAATCACGTCTCGACCTCTACTCAATTCACCCGATTGAGAGCAATTTTGTTTTCCCCCAAAATAGTTTTAAGAGAAAGTGGCTGAAGGTTTTGTGTTTGTTCTCCCCAAAACGGCTGCTAGACCTAACACACCCTTTTATAGCCAAGTTACCCTAGTCATATTAGGGTTTTTATTATTTCAAATTAATTAAATCTATATTTAATTAATTAGAATTTAATAATCCTTTTATATCCGAGTTACCCTAATCATATCAGAGATTTTATTATTTCAAATTAATTAAATCTATATTTAATTAATTGAAATTAAATATTCGGGATTATTAAAATATATATACTTAATAACTCTAGATATATTTTAGTAACGTACAACAAATTGTACATTTTTGCTCGTTTCAATCTTAGGGTGTGACCCTTTAGGTTCTTGTAACATTAGAAGTAATTATTAGAACAATTCTAATATTACATACAATGAGTGACATCTAGCAATATATCATTGTCACCTAAGTTACAAGAAAATATGATTCGATATATCATCTTGGTGATTAACTCTTTTATGTATTATATCCTTATGTCCTTTATATCTAGAATAGGCACAAGTCTTGGAATAGTCACACTTGTATAGCCCATCTATTGTTTCTTGATTTCTAGAGTAGACTTTAATTATCGAATAGTTTATGATATCTCATATCAACTTATTCGAGCATGGCCATGCGTTTCTAGTCTTACTCAATCAAGTGGCCTATGATATATTTCCTATTATGTAGGAAGGACATATCATATCTTAATCATACACACCCACTACATATATTGAGATATATTCAATAACAGTCTTTATAGAGCAACCAGCTACGGAGCTTGTTTAGCTGCATCAAAACATACAACAATATATGTTGGGATAGTATTGATCTCAAGTACGAGGATCATACATATAGCCATCACCATGAGTAATGTTATGACTGTCACATAATAATCCAAGACATATGCTCATGGTGGGTCAATCCAATACATTGTTCTCTAACAATATAATCATGTATTAATTCTGACATCTCTATGTCAATGACAACTCGTTGTCATCAATCAATAACATGTTAGTCTTGAGCGTATTATTATTGTCCATGCCCATAATAATACTTGACTATGGATCTTTTAATAATAACAATTATGTCATTATATGGACTTTATTATCTTCTAGTTTATGTTAAACACATATATATATAACTGAAAATAATAGCGGCAATGCCTTTATTCAATAAAATCGGTAAATAAAAGTATTATTACAATCATCATATGATTAGTCTTTGGGCATACTCTAAAAATAATTTTCTCCATTAAAATAGGGTGACTTGTTGATCGGTTGAGAATCTTCGATGTAGTAAGCACTAGAGGAAAAAGTCATCTTTTCAGTTGAGTTAAAAATTGATAGAGCTCTTTTAGGATCTTCACAAGGTTTTTAAATCATAGATCGTGACCCTTTCTGATACCAATTATTGGGATTTGAAGCTCAATTGATCAACCAAAAATGTTGCCAAGAGGGGGCGAATTGACCTTTTTAAAATTTTAGGAATTTAGGAGAAAGGATAGGACAATTTGCTCAATGTTTTAGAGTGGTTCAACTTCCTTAATGAAGTCTACATCCACTACATTAGCTCCCCACTAAGGACTTTTAATAAATTCACTAATTTGTTCTTTCTTTTTCTAGGCTCAAGAGTAACCTTCACAAATTTCCTATCTTTTACAATGGCTAAGATAGAACTGAAACCACTGTTCAATAAGGATAAAAGATTGTAAACAAGAAACCTCTCAAAGGAATGTAGTTATACAATTTAGCTCACTAAAACACTTTATGTACAAAAGAAATGGAAAAATAAGATTGAAAGAGCTTTTCTCTTGATGTGGATTGTTTGGAAAGGTGTTGTAACCTTCTTCAAGTGTCCTCAACTTATTTTTATATGTTGGAATGAGTTTTTAGTCGTTTCTAACCATTGGGGATGTTTTGAAGATGTTAGAACCCTTAATTTTGAGCATTAAATGCTCACCTGTAACTTTGATATTGATACCGGGAAGTTGGTATTGAGACGGAGCATGAAAAACATTCAAAATTATAGTCGTTGAGGCATCGATATCAATACTATTTGAAGGAATATCGATACCAACACCATGGTATTGATACTAGAAAATTCTTCTAGAATATCAATCTCGAGACCGGCTAGGGTTTTTGTCAAATTTCAAGAGTTCTGAACTTTATAACAATGTTTAAAAGTTTGAAAAAGTTTAAAAAAACATCTAGCACGTATTTTTAAAATTAATTTGGACTTTGAATTATTTAAGCAAATTTAATTTAGTCCAAAAACGTTTTGCCCTTATTTGTTATATCAAAATATAGGTTCATTAATTTCTAACAATAACACTAGCTTGCCTAGTACCTTTATTCCTCTTTTACAGAGTTGTCGAATGGTGTTAGTTGGCCCTCCTGATGGGTTACCACTAGAGAGCCTTAAGCATTGTACCATATCAGTGATGAATCACGATTTACAACAGTCCAAAGGTAAGTATGTTGTTACTCATTTTAATGATATTATAACATAATTCTCCTTTTTACAAGGTAAGGATCTTGAAGTTGTCATCCATACTAACCATAAATTCTTAAGTGGTTAAAAAGATTAAGTTTTTAACCACACTTAAGAGACTTCATGTATTATTTTAACGAATTACTTCACATGGTTTTGAAACACTCCTCGCCATACACGAGTAAAACCATGGAGAGAATATATGAATCAATCACAAACAAAGCCAGCAATGGCTGACGCCATATTGAATTCCAACCAACACATTAGATTACAAGATTTGTGTGCAAAAGAGGATTTCAAGACAACAAGAAATAAGTTCCAACAAGGAAAAAGCCTATACTAAAGAGCATAAAGACACGTCACATTAATACGGATAAGTGTTTTACAAGCTTTCTTTTTAACACATCTAATTCTCTTTCTCTTGGATTTTTAGATTCGTGGATGAATCATTTTGATGAGATGGGGAATGATACACGCACCAGAGTCCATAACGATAATACACACTTCTTTGGACTTAAGTTTCTACTTGAACATATTAGAAGAATAAAGCCTTGAAGATTCAAAGCATATCTACTCGGTAAGTATAATGTAAGTGAATTCTTAAAAGGTTCTAATGTTTCTCCCTTTGATGTTTTAGATTCGAGGTCGAATCTTTTTGAAGAGCGGGGGATGATACATGCACCATAAGGCTCACATCAAAGAAAGATGGACTAACTCTTCCAATTGATCCACAAGTCCAAGCCTTGGAAAGAAGATCAAAATATCAATGGACTTACAATGACTTTTTAAATGGGATCCAAGTGTTATTCGGTCAACATGTCTTCTAGAGTTACGACCAGTTATTTCTTGGCTTTCCAACGGTTCTTGAATTGCATCAATATGATATCGGGAACTCAATATACGTCAATTTTAGTGAAGACAACACATGCTGAAATTCCTATACGAGAATAATACATGATTTTGTAAATGTTACGAATTTATGATATTTTTTTATTATTTATAGTTTAATTAAAGATAAGATGATGCATTATCTTTTAGAGTTATATTTATTTATTTTATTAGGAATTAAGATGGAGCTAAAATATTATTATTAGTTTAATATTATTTTATTAGAAATTATAATTAGAACATATTTAGTTTATTATTATTTTATTCATTAGTTATTTAAGATTTTTAGAACTCCTTTCCTATATAAAGGAGGCTTCATTCAACTTTGTAAAATAGATTTCTTTGATTAATAATACAATTAGAGCTCGTTTTTGCAAGTGTTGATTACCTTGTGCCTTTGAAGCATTCTTCATCATTAAATTCTTTCAAGTTCTTCGTGAGGAAGATCTTCACACTTCGATTTGTCTTCTCATTGCGATTAGGAGGGATTATTAGAGCTGATTATTTAGTTTACCTAGTCAATTGTGATTAGTTCATAGAACATTTATTCTTCATCATTATCATCACCCACAACAACCACATCACCACATCTATCTTATCTCCAAAGCTTATACATATTAGGGAGAATTTTTCAATTCAAGTTCTTTCATCGTTTATTTATCTTTTTTATAATTCTTTTATATATTCATTATATATTATCCATTATATTTTTAATCATCATCTTCTTGTTTGATTTTCAAAACCCTAACTTTACGACAAAACCCTATTCTTCTTCCATCTCGTTCTTTGATTGAGTCTAAACCTCTAGGCTTGGTTGCTCGACTTCGAGCAACGTTCATCACTGTCATACCCTGTCACTAAACCTCGTCCCCTGTTGAAAAAGTTGTCGATATTCATGAACTAGAGCTTCGTGCTTACAAGTCAACGGTGGAGGCATTGTATGTTACAGGTCCTTTAACTTGGCCTGTATATAACTCAACCAATGACAGTTTTCGAGGTGGCTAAGGTCTGTTAGCCACCGGCTATGGCTACCGAGTCTCTTCTCTTGCAGGCAACACTTTAACGTTCCTAGTTATATAGCTTTTCAGGTGTATATAACATGTAAAGTAAATGGAGGAATTGGGGTTTTCAATGTTGAAGCTTTAGAGCCAATGGCAGGATTTCAAGGCTTGTTATGAAGGTGATTTGACTGTAGAAATACCATATCCAATTCTTATTATTTTATTCAATAAATCGGTTCGGCTAATTCGGTTTATATTGAAAAAACTAAGTAAATTTTTACCTTAGAATTTTCAGCCATCCCAAAATGCACAATGTGGAGAAGAGTCAATTGAATAAATTGTTAACAATTGAGAGACGTAAATATGATATATGTTCTGTAAACAACATATCTTGGCAACAAACAAGGGTGTTAGATTGCCTTCAAATCACAGAATCTGGCAGTTGCAACCTTCAGGATCTTGAGGCCCTTCAAACCATATATCCCATGATCGGTTTATGGGACCATTTGTTCTGTAATAAACAACAAATCCAACCGTTAGAGCTTAAAAACAGAATACAAGCAACTCGATCGAAGATACGGGTTATCGTAGTTACAATGGAAGTAGTGGATCAGGTCTGGTCTCAATGCTCCGTAGCAATCTGATGGGGGAGAACACGCAAATATATTAATAAACGATGATCATTTGGAATCCGAAAACTCATTTCTAGGTTTGCAACTTCATACGAAAGAAAAGTTTTAGTTCTTAAACTTACTCCTCACACAAGGTTGACACATTATCTGTTTCCTCAAGCACTTCCATCTCTTCCTGGACAAAAAGATACACCAAGAGAGAAAATAATAAGACATACGACGCTGTAATGCACTACAATTCAGCGCAATAGTGACTTCTGGAATTTATTGCTTGAAGCAAAACAACTTACAATGATACAGAAACCGCAAATCTATCATCTGCAAGCAGTGAAGATAGACAAAAACGGGACGGAAAATACCAAGTGTGTGAATCAATGACCTATAACGCCACTAACATGCTCATTGGATAGAAGTTTATGGAGTTCTTGGTACACATCGTTTAAATACCATACAAACCTATAAACAAAAGGGCCATTATAAATATCATAGAATGTATATGGGAAATCTCTTTTCTATGGAAGGCTGATGGATAATGTAAGAAAATGAAAAATAGCCAAATAGCAGCCACCATGGAGTTGTTATATGGTGCAAGTGCAAACAACACTGCTAAAAGCTTTTTATTCCTTTATGAAATTCATGGGAAGCATGACCTGACCAATCGAAGTGAAGGCATAGCAAGAGCTACAAGTTAAAATTGATTCAAAAAGCACTTTGGCATGATAGAGATTCCACAAGCACTAACAAGCACTAGATGTTGTCATGCTTCTTCATAATGACCATATGGGAAGCATCAAAGATTGAAGACCATTCTGCTTATGGTGTTTACGGTGCCGAAAAGACTAATTCAAACCTTCGTTTAGAATGTGATTGGATCACTAAAAGATCTTGTTACTTTGATAAAATTTAATTTTAAAAATCACTAAAACAATTTTTAGGTTCACATACAAAAAAATAAGTTCAGGAGTCAATTATGCATGAGGAAGGACTAGCACCACAACGCTCGAAAATCGATAACTAATTGATTAATTGTTATCTTTTGGAATGAAGTGAAACAAAGAAAGTTTAGCACTTTCCCTATAGAGAGCAGGCATAACAAGCTTGATCTGGAACTTATTTTGCCACCTTATAGAGACTCCTTAAACATAATCCTATTTGATTCGACTTCGAAAAATTAACTCAATCTTATCCAATCCGGATCCAAAGTAACCCAAACATTTGATTTGACCACGAAAAATTAATCTAATCCAACCCAAATCCAAAATAACATGAACCCGAACCAAGTAATCATCTGATTGGAGAAACCCAAACCTCAAATCCAAATGATATATTAAACCCAAAATGATCTAAATTCAAAATGATTCGAATTTGGAATGAACCCAAAACCAACGTGACCAGAAAATTTTAAAAAATTCAAATTTACCTGGTTCATAGATGAACGGAACAGTCTTGGCCGATTTGTGCAAGCACAACGATTACAGTTTTGCAAGATAACATTTTCAGTTTTTCAGTATAACATCCAAAAATGATATATTAACCACCAAATTCTAAGATATGTTTTGAATCGTTGCACTAAGCCACCACCGTCCATCACTTAGCCAACAAAATGCATAATCCAAATAATCTAACTTCACATACGGGAATTATAATTATAATTATAATTATTATTTTTATTTTTATCTTTAAGAAAAAAGCTTATGAGAAAGTTCGCAAAAGGAATTGCTCTTCCTTTTCCTGATATATTCTACAACATTATTTACGGAAGATTCAAAAACTTTAAAACTCAAAGTAAGTCAAGTTTTGGGAGGACATTTTCAAAGGATATAGAAAAAATCATAGCTGAAGAAAATAGATACACGAAAAGCAACTAACCTCGAGGAACTTGGATTTTTGTTCGACTCGCTTGAGTTCAGCAAGAATCCGATGTCTGCCTCTGGTATCGGTTGCTGTTCCGGCAGCCGCTAGTTGTTCATCCGTCGACGCCGCCGCTTCTGACTCCATTTACTACACGCTGGAAAACATTGAAAATTCATTGGCTCATTCCAAAAACCACGCGCTTCGTTTTCATTTCTTCTTATGAATTCTTCAGTGCATTGAAATTTAAAAGCAACCGAAGCTCTCAATCAACCAGCGGATCTGAATTTGTCCGTACAAAGCATTGATTTCTCTCTCTCTCTCTCTCTCTCTCTCCTAGCGGGGTTTGTAGTGAAATTTTCCTTCAGTTATTTTTTAGTCAAGGTAGGGAGGACTATGCCATAGAATTAGGAAATAATAGTTGTACAAGAATAAGAATCAAAAATACTTTTATCAATTAAATTTTATATCATTTTATAACAATTCAATAGATGATTATCCGAAAGGGTTAAAGAGTTAATTTAAGTGATAATTAGTTTGATATCACTTAAGTTTTAGATCTAAATTCTTGTGTATAGAGAAAATCCTCGTTGAGAGACTCATCCACCAAAACTAAACGTACGATCTGAATCGATCCAGATTAATCAGAACAAACCTTAAAACTAAATTACAACAAAAAAAATAAAAAGGGTTAAAGATTCATCAATCGTCTCATCGGCTATCATATTATCTTCTCGATGAATTTATTATATTTTCATTATCTAATTTTTTTTTTGGCAATTTGAATATTGCCTAAATCAACTAAATAGAGTTATTTTCCGTCTTTAGAATTTTTTATCAATTGTACAATTTGCACATTATCAGTTTGAAGATGCATATATTCAGAACTATAGTGTGGATATCCGTAGTTGATGCAAAATCATAATTTATACTGAGGTGACACCATCCTTGTGGTGGCCTCTGCCATATGAAATCTCAATGCCATTCAGTTGGGGAATAGCATTAGGTGCTCCACAATAATCAAAATATAAAGCCTAATTCCTTTTTTTTTCTTTTCAAAATGTTTATTTTAAGTCCTTTAAAAAATATTTAATGACAAATACCATACATTTTTATCTTTATGCAAAAAAAAAAGAATGTTTAACTGTGCATAAATGTCAAATTATTTGACAAAAGAGTGAGAAAATAACCTCAAAATTAAAAATAATAGGAGAACCAAATCCATAAAAGAACACTTACTATGATTTTTTTTTTATAGAAAATAAGATTAAGCAACGAAATCGAGAAAATCGAAAAATCTATTTGAATTAGACTTCGGTTCGGTTCGATTTTTTCAATTTACAGCTTGATTTAAAAAATAAATATCCAATTCGGTTCGATTTTGATTTTTCATATGAAAACCGTTTGAACCGAATTAAACTGAATAAAAAAATAAAAAAATAAGTATCGAAAACACATTCATTTTGAATTTATTATAAGATAAATTTAAATAAATAAAATATTAAAATAATAATATTTTTTATAAATTTAAATTGATATATTTACACTCGATTTAAGCTTTAAATTTATTTTTTTAGGTTGAGTTTGAAAATTAGTGAACAAAAAACTGTCGACCCATACCGAAAATCATGGTTTTTATACCATTCGGTTATGATTTCGATTCTGATTCCCATTTTTAAAAACGACAAAGAATTATTCATTTATATTTTAGTGAAAAACAAAACTGAACCGTACCGAATAAACTCTTAATAAAAATCGGCCATTTTGATTAATCAAAGTCAAATTTCGGCATTTAATAAACCAATGTGAAGCAAATAAAAGTCAAAATCATTCCCAAAATTGGATTATGATTTTATCAAGTAAATACTGTGTGATAACGACAGTAATCTACAATATTGTTATATATTAATTAACAAAATATTGAAAAATGTCATTTATTATTCTAATATTGTATTGATAAAGTGGGCAAACAGGGTAGGCGGCCAGCAGAAAGATGCTGTATTTTGTATTTTAAAAGGGGCAGTTAAAGCAAAAAATAGAAAATGAAAATTATTTTTTCTTTGTTTTTAGGGTAAACTATGCATTTAATACTTAAACTATTAATTTTGATATGTTTTAATACTTAAATTTTCAATTTTTTCAATAAAGTTTAGTTTTAATTTAATTTTAATACTCCATCGTTAAAAACTTAAGTTTTTGTTTCATTTTAGTATCCCGTTTAGAGTTGTCGTTAAAGTTTAAAAAGATTGAAAATTAAAGTATTAAAAAGAACAAAAATTGTTAGTTTATGTACTAAATACATTAAATTTTTAATGATGCATATTAAAATAAAATAAAAACTAAACGTTAAATATAATTTAAAAAAAATTAAAAATCTAAATATTAAAATATACAAAACTAATAGTTTAGATATTAAATGCATAATTATGCATGCTTTTATTGTTGATGAACAAGACATATACGTCCATCGCACATTGATTGTTGATGAACAAGACATATACGTCCATCGCACATTGCCAGTGAATTTCATTGATGTCCTTTTCAATTAGGCGAATTTATTCAAATAACACACCATTCTAACATTATTTCCTAATATGTATTAAATTATCTCTTTATGAAATGGAGATAAAAATGTTTAGGAAAAACACGTCTTACACACATGCTAAAAAAGTATGTTTTACTAAAAAAAACGATTTTTTACCATGTATACAAGACACGTTTCCTCAAATACATTTTCTTATCTTGATTTGAGAAAGGGTATTAGTTTAGTACACATTAGATATATGGTGGTGTTTTTTTAGTGATGTTTGGATAAATTAGCCTTTCAATTATCTCATTATTTTCCATCCATATTATTCTATTATATTTTATTTAAGATAAACTACATAAAATATCATTTAATCTTAAAGTTTTATATAAGTTTATTATTGTATTTAAATTGATTAGATTATACTATTAAAGTTAATTTTGACTTTAATTATTGTACAAATACATTAATTTATTAATACTTAAATAACATGATGATTTGGTGTTAATATAAATTTTAAAAAAATTATTTTATATCATCATCAAAGTTGAAAGTTGAAATTCTTTTATTTATTTTTAGAACAAAGTTAGAATCCTTTTATCTGTTTTTAGTCGTCATTAAAAATTTCGACAACTTTTGCTATTAACTTAAACACGTACAGACTCATTTTAGTATTCTTTATTAATTTATTTTAATAAATAAAATATAATTATTTTAATATTGAGCATACTATAAATAACATAACAATAATAGTTGATGATTGATTGCGACACGGCTTAAAAGTTCCATATTCAAAATTTAAAATTTCCAAAGTTAAAATTAGTGAAAATGTTGAAATTTTATTAAATAATTTAGAAGTATAAATAAAAAAATACTTTATCAAAAAAATTAAAAACTATGACTAAAATTAAGAATAACGTTATATGAAGATAAATAATTAAAAAAAATAGAAAAAATCAACAATTAAATGTACATCTCACTCCTAAAATAGAGTGTAGACAAATTCCACAAATGATGGGTTGTTTTTTTTAGTTATTCAGGTTTTTATAGTTAATCTGATTTATTGACTTATTAATTTAGATCAGATCAAATGCAAACAATTAGGGGATAACACCCTCTATTCAATTTGTTCCATATACAAATATTAAGATTCAAATATTTAATTTTACTTAAAGAATTTAATACTTAATTCTACTAAGTTATTGGTGAATCTAGTGCTTAATCTCATTAGATTAAGCGATTATTGGAGATAAGTGATGAGATTTAAATTACATTGTAACTCACGAAAGATAATTTAAATTCAAACTTTAAAATGTAAGATTGAATAAAATGAAAAAATACACTAACAATCAATATTGGACTTGTATTTGAAATGATATATATTATTGATAATTTTAAAAATATACAAAACTAGAGAAGAGTATGCCATTCCTTTAGGAAGATAAACCCTAAAAGGAGGATTATTCTAAGGAAGAGTCGGTGTTATGAAGGGATCTAGAGAAAGCGAGGATGTCATCGGGCTTATCAGCAGGATGGCCTGGATTAACAGTTGCTTCGTTAATCACCATCTTAGCCATCGGATCCATACCTCTTGTGCTTTCAATTTCTGCAGAATCTTCCTTCTTCTTCTTCTTTCCCTCTGTTTCTTCCCCCTTTTTGGATGTTTTCTCTCTGTTGTCCTCCATCATCTTTTCTGGTTTTTGATTGTTCAGGTGAAGAGACATGTTTATATAGGACCACATATTGTTTGATCATTAGCATGAAACGCTACGTGTCTCCTTTCTCACATGCAATCAACTCCGAAGCTACACGTAACCTGACATCAATTTATCGCCGGTTTCTCACAACAAAACCATCAAGCTTCGGCTGTTCGGCAATGCTCTTAAACGGAACACGTAACCCCGAATTAACGATAAATTATTTTATAGATCCAGTTCACGGATTATTAGTAAATTAAATTTATCAATTTTAAAATAACAATAAATTCTTTATAAAGTATGAAAAAGGTAATATTCGCCGATAGACAAATGTAATTGATTAGAAATACATAGCACGACATAAACTGAATCCATATAATAATTTTTTCAAATTAACGTATCTGCGAGGCAACATCATCCATGGACATATAAGCCATTGCTCAATAGCTCAACTCTCGCCAAATATACATGCAGTAACAAAACCAGAAACTCCTATTCCATAGCCATTAACACCTTCCATTCGATACCTATAAACCAACAAATGGTGACCTAAACTCGAACAAAACAAACGGACTGAGATTAGAAGAAAAAATGAAAAAGTGCGACAAGGAGAAAAAAAAAATGAAGCTTACCTTCGACTTTGGGGCATTCTCCGACGATCGGCATCTCATTTCATCGATCCGAAAGATCAACTAGCGTAGGACGACATGGGTTGCAACATACTCGAAGTCCATCACGATCCAAAGACGGAGTAGGGAGATCGACGAGAAGGAAGCCGACCGGTGAGAAGGAAGCCGACCAGTGAGAAGGAAGCCGACCGGTTTTCGGCCGATTTGCGGAGCTTGAAGCGTTTTCAGGCGAAACTATCTCCGGAATCGAAACCAGGGGACCGAGACAAAGAAGTCGGAAAACTTGGAGTACAGACGACATCCCTAAACAGCGGCTGATGACTGCCCGGTGGATGAGCGGTGGCTTGAGGCTTGTCGGTTCTTAGTAGTTCAGATAGAGTTGGGAGAGCATAAAAACGAAGAGGGAATGAAAAATGAGAACTAAAAGAAATGAAAGGAGTTCCCTGTAGCAGCATCGAAACAAACTATTTAGCCTCCGGAGATACTCAATCCGCGCACCAGAACTAGACTGAATTCAAATTCACTTGTTTTAGTAATTTATGGGTATATTCACTTTTCAGTTCTTTATCTTTGTGTGTAATTCATTTGAGTTTTTTTGGTAATTCAGTATGCATTAATCCAAAGAAAACATCAAAAGCTGTTACAAACAACCTAGCAGCACAGCCAACTACTTCCAAAATTCCTCAAGCCGTGCACAAACGATCGTTCACACAATCAGCCCTTTCAATATTCTTCCCATACAACTTTATTCAAACCACCTCCCTAATGGAATAAAAAACAACAGTACATTCTCTAGATTTACCTGCAAAAATTCTATTATTTCTCTTAGTCCACATCATATATAGCAAAGCACTCCAAGCTAGCTTTAACATAATAGTAAGTAACTAGTTTTAACATAATAGTAACGACATACCTTGAGGCGAGCAACAGCCCAAACAATCTCCTCTTCCTACGAACCAACGGGGCAAGGATGCCTGCAAGACACAAGGACCTTTTACCACACCTCCACCGAAAAGGAATACTCAACGAATAGATGCTCCCTCGACTCAGTCGCATTACAACAAAGAACACATCGACTATCCACATCAAATCCCATCCTAATGAGCCTATTTTTAGTCGGAAACCTCCCAAAACAGCAAGCCAAGCTATGATTACATGTCTCGGCACATGCAAGGAGAACCAAATCAAATTTTGCCAAGGCACACAATCCCTTTTAGGCCGAAGCTCCTCCCACATCACTTTAGGATCAATCTTACTGTAGGGAGGAGTCGCTGCAAGGAAGCAATGAACCTCCCCACGCAAGGCGAAAATCCTCCTCAACCCCCAACTCATAGAGCTAGGAACTTCAAAGCTCCAAAAATCAACACTTCCCATAACATACGTCGGAGCCCATGCTACCCAAAGAAAACCCTCATTCCCCAAGATCTTCCTCAAAAGTTGAACTGCACACAACTTATTCCAACAATCAAGGCTCTTTAGACCCAGGCCCCACTCACTCTTAAGAGAACAAATATCTTTCCAAGCAATCCGAGCACACGAAGCCGAAAAATCTCAACCCTTCCAAAAGAAACGAGTACATAACTGGTCCACTTTCTGGATCATACTATTAGGAAGGACAAGCTTTCTACACCAATAGTTCGTCACATTGAACAAGACCGAACGTATTAATTGAAGCCGACCAGCGTAACTAAGACGCTTGTTAGCCCAATGCTCTAATTTGTCACGGATTTTTTCCAAGAGAGCATGACAATCCTTCTCTGACAGACGCCTCGTGACCAAAGGGACGCCTAAATATCGAACTGACAATGCACCAATCTTAAACCCCAAGAAATCCCGAATATCACCAACCACACCATCCAAGACACCCAAAATGAATATCTCGATCTTGGGATCACATTCAACCTAATCCCGACATCTTATAAAACTTCTCAAGAACACCTTTAATCCCACACAAAGAATCAAGGTTCCCTTCAGAAAAGATAAGCAAATCATCGGTAAAACAAAGATGAGCCAAGCCAATCTTCTTGCACCTAGGATGATACTTGAAAACCCCTCGTTTGACAGCCTCGTCCAGGAGTTTAGATAACACATTCATTTGAGCCTTAACTCGCATGTTTTTCGCCGTAGTGACCATTTATTTTCTATTTCTTTTAATTTGATCCCTGAATCAGAATAGGTTAATTAATTTGACCTTGATTTCATGATTTAGTTTCAATTAGGTCCTAATTAGAGGTTAATTGATTAATTTGGCTAAAATTATTCATTAGGTTCAATTTGATCCTTAATTGATATTTGACATAATTTTCACGATTAATTTAACTAGTTTCATATTTTTTTAATCGATTAATAAGTTTGAATTTAATTTCTTAATTATTTCTGATTTTGTTCATAATTTAGAAATTGATTGATCAATCTTGGCCTAATTTTTAATTAATATGGATTAATCCATAAATTGAAGATATGTTAAATATAGCTAAAAATTCTTAATTAATTTCATATTAGATGATAATCTGAAATTGATTCAAAAGTTTGTTTTTATTTTTTTGTTAGTCTTTATGTTTAGTCATTTATTATTATTTTTATATGTGACTGCTAATGATGCGATCTTCTTTGTAACAACATTCTCTATAATTGCATTACATGAAACTTTTTTTTTAACTTGAGGTAATGTTACTATGTTATGCCGACTAAAAAAAAGTAGTGCTGGCTAGATTATGATCTTTTTAATTGTATGTAACAAAGTGATATCATCTACAAATGATGTGTGTCGGAACCGTCTTTTGAGTGGGCCCGGAATTGGACTTCGACTTAGGAGAATGGATTAGGAGTCGCCACCGATCTTTTATTTTAAAACAAATAGGTAGATCGGATACCTTATTCCTTACCCGATATGCATCTTACCAGTGATGTGTCGGATTCGGGAGTCGATTACAGTCAAGGAAGGGTTAGCACCCTTGAACTGCCCTTTCGGTACTACGCAATTTCCAATTGTCTTAAATTAAGAAAATTATAATTTTAAATTAAAAGGTAAAATATCGATCCAAAATTACTTACCTCTGATAAATTTGAATGAAGACCCTTAAAAAGAAAATGTTAGATTTGAGGTGATAAAAATAAATAAGAATTTAAAAAACAAAGCATGAAAAACAAATATAAACTGAAAAAAAAATATAAGATAAAAAGTAAGATAAAAAGTGGATAATGTAATAAGAATGGAGAAAATGAAAGACACAAACAAATACATAAAAATATACATAAATAAAACAAAATAAAGGAAAAAATAAAGGAAAAAAATAAATAAATAAAAAGAGATAAAAAAAGAGGTAATAAAAAATAGAATAAATAAATTAAAAGATAAACAAAATTAAAGTGGCATGTATATATATTGGCGTGTGAACAAACTATTATAAAAGACGATAATAATATAAAAATAATAGTAATAATAGTAATAATAAAGAATATAGTAAAAATAAAAGTGTATATATACTAATATTAATAATAAAAAGGGAATAAAAAGTAAAATAAAATAAAATGTATATATTAAAAATAAATAAATAAAAAGTATATATATATTTGTAATTAAATATAATATTTAAATATAGAAAAAAGGTTAAAATGCAGAAGGACCGAATTGAAATAAAACTTAAATACGAGGTTAAATTAAAAGGAATTCGAAGTTTGATTGCAGGAAACAGGAAAAAATTAAGACTTTTAAGACTACGAGGGAGCAAATGGGAGTTATCCCTATTTTGTTCAGAAACACGCGGGTCAGGGCGCCATTCGGGTCTACACGTGGGCCTGGTTCGGGCCAAGTATAAAGGCTAAAAGCCACTAACACCTCTCATAATTTCCATTTTGTTCAAAACGAATCAAAATTTTTTTTCTAAATCCTCTGTATGTTCTTCGCGTGTTCTTGAGGGATGAAGAACACGACCGTGGTTTCAGAAACTGGCCATTGCGCCGCCTCGCCGGCTACCGTTTATCGGCGGCAAATTTTTTTTTTTCTTTTTCGAATGCCTTTCAAACTCTGCTTCCAAAAAATCTAATCGTTTTCAAAAAAAATAAGCCTCGGGGGCTAGATCTACAAACGAAGTTCTCGAAAACGCCCCCTTTCCTTGGCCGAACACTCTTTTTTTTCGAATCTACAAGGATGAAGATCACATGCACGTGACAGAATCAAAAAATAGGTAAAAAATAAACCTTTTATTCTCTTTTTCGAAATGTTCTACACGTGCTTGAACCTTTTTTTTTGTGTTTGCTATTGTGAGTTTATGTATGTATTTTCCTCGTGGTAATCTCTCGGATCTTGTGTGTCCAACTTGTTTGATTTACGAGCTTATTTATACACAAAAAAGCTATTTTTAGACTAATTTGAGTCATAATCTAACTCTGTTGGTTGTTGGTGTCCCATACATGCACGCCAGTTGGAGACCGAGAATGGTGGGATTGTTGCGTGGTTGTGGATGAGTCTTTGATACCCACGCCGTTGCTGCGTTGTGCAAAATGTTCGGAGTGAGATGTGTGGGTGACGAGGAGTCCACGGTGGGTGGAATGTGGCGCTGATGGAGCTTGGAACTAGGGTTTGGAGACGACCCTTGATACATTTACTGTGGACCTTTGGATTTCACCTAGATCCAACGGTCATTGTTACTGGCGGCTGGAAGCATAAGATGAGGAGAGCCAGGGTTTCGGGAGAGCCAGGGTTTTGAGAAACCCTAATCCTCTACCTGGGCTACTGTATTGGGCCACTATTGGATGAAGACGTGTAGATGATTGTTTTGTTGGGCATGTATCATGAATAAATGTGTTATATAATTTATAATAAATCATATGATATGTATATTATGTAATACACATATTTATTATAAATAATAACATATAAATGTAAATGCCATGTGTATTATAAATTATAACATTATAATATTATATCATAATTTATAATTTATATGGTCGAAATTGAGTGTCTTCAGCTGTCCCTCTTTGCTCATTATCGTGTAACGACAATAGAGAAAAGATTAAAAGACACAAATTTCGGCTATATCGAATATCCTCTGTCGTAAAGTTGAAATCCCATATTAAGACAAGTTTCTCAATTTGAGCTGAGATATGAAATGACTCCTTCATCGTGAGGTCGAGTTGAACTGGAAACTTCTGAGCACGATATCCTTCGTCGTGAAGTTTAAATCAAACTTAAAGCTTTTGGCAAGTGACTCCTGGATCGCCTTCTAGCTCAAGATACTTCCTCGTTAAGGTGAAACTTGACCTGAAGACTTTGGTGTTGATGTGTCACATATAACTCCTTCGTCGAGAAGTTGGGTCAATCTGTTTGTGAATCTGGAATCGTATATGGCCTCTTTGTCGTGAAGTTGAGCCTGGGAATTAAATATCCTTCGTCGTGAAGTTGAAATCCAATGTAAGTTGCGTTGCTTCGAGGCCAATATCCTTCATTGTGAAGTTGAAATTGACTCTGAAATTGGAAGGTTTTATTAACAGACACTCCTTCTTTGACTTGGATATCCTTCGTCGTGAAGTTGAAATCCAATCTAGAGATAGATACTGCTTGCATGTACGATTCCCTTCGTCGTGAAGTTGAAACCGCGGGTGGCCCCTTCGTCGTGAAGTTAAAATCCAAGTAAGTTGTATTGCTCCGAGTCTAATATCCTCCGTTTTGGAGTTGAAATTGGCTCTGGAACTGAGAAATTGTTTGTTGACAGTCAGCCGCCCCTTCGCTGTGAAGTTGAGCTTGTGCTGTCTCGAGTTCAATATCATTCGTTGTGAAGTTGAAATTGACTCTGAATGAATTTGAAAAGTTGTTTGTTGACAATCAGTTGCCCCTTCATCGTGACGTTGAGCTTGTGTTGTCTTGGGTCCAATATCATTCACTGTGAAGTTGAAATTGGCTCTGAAATTGGGAAGCCCATTCGTCGTGAAGTTAAGCCCCAAATGGCACTATATCCTCCATCATGGAGTTAAAATCGTGGATGTGTGAGTACGATATCCTCCGTCATGGAGTTAAAATCGCGGATGGCCCCTTCGTTATGAAGTTGAGCCTTGACTTGAATATCCTTTGCCGTGAGGATGAAATCGGCTCTAGATAAAAACCTGCAAAGGTATGGATATATGTGATGTTGTGGATGCAATGCTCTTAGGTATGCCTAAAATGCATATGCAACATATGTTATATTGGGCTCTAGAGAGAAATCTCGATCTCAGGTGGCCTGTCGTTGTTGCCTCTTGATTTTAGAATCTTGAAGTTCTGATCCCTGATCTTGAATTCTTCAAATGTTCAAATCTGATGTGCACATTCTATATGTTTCTTGATTTGGGAAATACTTCTCGACCATTTTAAGTATGTGCCTGAGTCTTGATCAGCTTTTGGGTACCTGTACTTTTCAATGAATCTTTGTACAGTAATATGTGATTATCTCTTGCAAAAATAAATAAATCATTATGTTTAAATTCAATTCAAGATGCTCCAAAGGAGTTGGTTCAGAGAAAAGATTGTCTTTATTCATAAGGGGAAAAAGAACAAATAATACATGACAAACATTTTGGAAATGAATACATGATGAAGTGTGTGTGAATGTCTTAGATCTCGATAATGTTGGCACTTCTGAGCTAAAAAACCGTCAGGTGACTTTGAATGCAACCCTTGTCAAGGAATCTTCGAAAACACGACAACGTTCTGGAGAGTGCAATCTTTCCCCGACTTGTTGAGTTTTTAGAAGATTCGGATGTCGAGATGTTTCCACTGTCATTATCCAAATCGCCCTTTCGGGTTTTCAACCTAGACCCATCCTTGGTTGCAAGACGCCCTTTGCGGGTTTTCATCTTAAACCCACCTTATTTTTCTTTTATGTTTTTTTGTTCTTTTTTTCTCTTTTTTCTTTTTTCAATTTAGGGTGCCCTTTCGGGTTTTCACCCTAAATGTTTTTTCTCTTTTTCATTGTTTTTTCAACTTAGGACGCCCTCTCGGGTTTTCATCCTAAGCGAAGTATTTCTTGACTACATCCGAGTTGATGGGATGTGGCAGTTCAGGTATGTCCATTTCAGCTAGGACAAGGGCTCCTCCGTAGAATGCCTTTTTCACGACATAAGGTCCTTCCCAATTTGGCGTCCATTTTCCTCGGATATCTTTTTGGATTGGCCAAATTCTTTTTAGTACCAGATCTCATTCGCGAAATATTCTCAGACGCACATTTTTGTCATGTGCTCGAATCATTCGCTTCTGATAGATTTGACCGTGATGAATGACTTTTAGTCTCTTTTCATCTATCAGGTTAAGCTAATCATATCTAGATTGCACCCATTCTGCATTATCCAATTTAACTTCTTTCAAGACTCGGAGTGAGGGAATCTATACTTTAATGGGTAGCACTGCTTCCATTCTATAAGCTTGTGAAAATGGAGTTTCCCCAGTCGAGGTTCGTACCGAGGTTCGGTAAGTGAACAAAGCAAAAGGTAACTTCTCATGCCAGTCTTTATAAGTTTCAGTTGTTTTTTCCACTATCTTCTTAATATTTTTGTTTGCTGCTTCTACCTCTCCGTTTATCTTTGGTCTATAAGCAGTATAATTATGATGTTTTATGTTGAACTGTTCACAAGCAACATTCATCATCTTGTTGTTCAAGTTTGTAGCGTTATCGGTAATGATCCTTTCAGGTAGACCATACCGACATATAATCTCTTTTTTCAAAAACTTGCAAATAGTGGACTGAGTGACACTGGCATATGATGCAGCCTCTACCCATTTCGTGAAGTAATCAATTTCCACCATAATGAAACGGTGACCATTCGAAGCCTTTGGATGGATTTGCCCGATAACGTCCATGCCCCATACAGAGAAAGGCCAGGGCGACGTCATTACATGAAGCGGATGAGGTGGAACATTGATTTTATCTCCGTAAATCTGACATTTATGACATCTTCTAGCATATTTGATGCAATCACTTTCCAGTGTGGACCAAAAATATATGCATCTTATTATTTGTCTTGACATCATATGTCCATTTGCATGTGCTCCACAAACTCCATCATGTACTTCTTCCACTATCATTTTTGCCTCTTCAGTATCAACGCACCTTAACAGGACTTGATTATGGCTTTTCTTGTACAAAACCTCTTCGTCAATGACGTATCTAGCTGCCATCCTTCTAAGGGTTCTCTTATCGATTTCGGTGGCTTTTTCTGGATAACTCCGATGCTTGATATACTGCAGAATGTCGTAATACCAAGGCTTAGTGTCTTTCACTTCTTCAATTTGGTAACAATGAGCCGGGTACTCATACGACTGCATGTTAATTGGAAACATTTCAAACTTCCCGCCAGCCTTGAATGCAGCTACCAAGGTAACTAAAGCGTCAGCCATTTGATTTTTTTCTCTAGGCACGTAGTGGAGGTGACTTCATCGAATTCTTCGAGCAGATCCAGTATTAGTCTCCAGTATTCCATCAGCTTTGTATCATTGGTTTCCCATTCTCCGCGGAGCTGATAGATTGCTAATGCTGAATCTCCGTATATCCGCAAGGTCTTTATACTTTGCCCCAGTGCAGCTCGGATTCCCAAGACATAGGCTTCATACTTTGCCATGTTATTGGTGCAATCGAAGTTTAGTCTGCTGGTAAATGGGTAGTGACTCCCTTCTGGAGAGATTAGGATTGCCCCGATGCCATGTCCTAATGCATTTGATGCACCATCGAAATACATTCTCCAGGAACTGTCCATTGAAGTACTTACTTCTTCTAAGGATATAGCCATCAAGTCTTCATCTGGAAAATCAAAGTCTAATGGCTCGTAATTCTCATCGGTTCTACTAGCCAAGAATTCCGATATGGCACTTCCTTTGATTGCTTTTTGACTCACGTACTCGATGTCAAATTCAGACAAGAGCATCTGCCATCGGGATAGCCTTCAAGATAGAACAGGTACACCCATCATGTACTTCAGGGGATCTAACTTGGAAATCAGCCAAGTAGTGTGGTACAGCATGTATTGTCGGAGTCTTTTTGTGGCCCAGACTAAAGCACAACAAACCTTCTCGATAGGAGGATATCTGACCTCGCAATCGGTGAACTTCTTGCTTAAATAATAGATGGCTCTTTCCTTCTTCACGGATTCATCATGTTGACCTAGGACACACCCCATTGAGTTATCGAATATGGAGAGATACAAGAACAGAGGTTTGCCCGAGATAGGGGACATCAGGACATGAGAGTGAGACAAATACTCCTTTACTTTCTCGAATGCAATCTGACATTTTTCATCCCACGCTCCAGCGTTGTTCTTTCGGAGAAGACGAAAGATTGGGTCACACTTGTCGGTTAACTGAGATATGAACCGTGATATGTAGTTCAATCTGCCCAGAAAACCTCTGACCTCTTTTTGTGTTCGTAGTGGAGGTAGACTTTGAATAGCCTTAACTTTATCAAGATCGACCTTCGATGCCTTTCCTGCTGACCACGAAGCCTAATAGTTTTTCGGATATCACCCCGAAGGTGCACTTGCTAGGGTTCAATCTCAGTTGGAACTTTCTCAATCTCTGGAAGAGCTTCCTCAAATTCTCGACATGTTCATTCTCGGTTTGTTCCTTGACAATCATTTCATCGACATAAACTTCAATCTCTCTGTGTATCATGTCGTGGAATAGGGTCACCATAGCTCTCTGATATGTTGCCCCAGCATTCTTCAAACCGAAGGGCATCACTTTATAACAAAAACTTCCCCACATTATAAAGAACGTGGTATTCTCCATGTCTTCAGGATGCATCTTGATCTGGTTATATCCCGAGAATCCATCTATGAATGAAAAGAAAGCGTTTCCAGTTGTATTGTCTACCAACGTGACAATGTGAGGCAGAGGAAAGTTGTCTTTAGGGCTCGCCTTGTTAAGATCCCGGTAATCAACGCACATGTGAACCTTTCCGTCTTTCTTCGGAACTGGTACTATGTTAGCCACCCACTCCAGATACTTGGCCACTTAAAGGAAACCGACATCGAATTGCTTCTTGACTTCTTCTTTAATTTTAAGGAGCATTTCAGGTCGCATCCTTCTTAGTTTATGTTGCACGGGTTTGCACTCTGGCTTAATTGACAGTTTATGAACTACCATATATGTGTCTAGTCTTGGCATGTCTTGATATGACCAGGCGAACACATCTCTATACTCCTGAAGTAAGACTATCATGTTTTGTCTTGCTTCAGCTGAAAGAGTTGTGCCAATTCTAACCTCCTTTCTATCCTCTTCAGTACCCAGATTCAAGACTTCAATCATCTCCTCATGTGGCAGTATTTGTTTATCCTCTCTTTCTACCATTCTCAATAATTCGGTGGGTAAGTTGCACTCCTCTTCAGTGTCGCATTCATCAAATTCCCCGAGACAAATGGCCGATTAAAAGTCCATCTCCGAATCTGAATCATCAGTGCCTACACTATCATCATCTAGGGACCTGAAGGAAGAGAGAAATGTGTATGTGTGAGAGGAAAATATCCCACATGAAACAGTCAAGAATTAAAGTCAAACAAAAAATGGAAATGAAGTACTTAAATGAAGAAGATATACAATAAATTCAAAAAGAAATGAAAGAAATTTTGTTTTACATGGACATAGAAAAGAACACATCCTTTATTGAAATTAAACAAAATGTTTATTCAGCCTTACAAAAGATCACCTATTGCCGCGGGTATAGGCAAATAGAGATAGTTCGAATATTACTCTGAAAGGTTCTTGTAAGACCAACTGCTAGGCACAAACCCAGGTGGCAGAGGGAATATCCCGGATCTGTCTTCGTTGTCAACATCTTATGTGGTCACGACATTAATGTTCAGATCTTCCAGAGCTGCTTCTAAATCGGATAAGGTGGTCTTGAACACATAACCACCTGACTTGAATGTACGGTAAAGAGGCGGGAATGTCATTGGCTTTCATTGAAGTTCATTTCTAGTCAACCTGACTATCCTTCTATCCCGGTTCTTCTGGACTTCCTTCCTCTTTTCATGATAACTGGGCTGAAAATCGAGCCCAAACTGGTCTAATTTTGAAATAGTAAGGACTGGACTAATCCTTCCTTGCAAATATTTTCCAAAACCTATCCCGGTCCTGGCGCCTCTTCCCAAAGTCTGCATGATCTCCATTCTGGTGCAATTGGAAAGTCGGGGCTTAGAGATTCTTCTTCCTTCTGCCACGAATGTGGCATTCACAAACAATAGGGAGTTGAAGGAGCACTCCACCGTTTCCTCATCTACTTCGATATACAGGGCCTTTGTGGTCATACTTGCCACTATATCTTCCTCAGCATTGATAATTACTAAGGCCCCGTCAATAACAAATTTAACTTTTTAGTGCAGCGTGGAGGGTATTGTACCTTCTTGTTGAATCTATGGCCTTCCCAAAATACAGCTATAGGATGGCATGATATCTATCACAAGGAACTCAACATCATAGGTGGTTGGTTCGATGGTTAACGGTACCTCGATCTTACCGATTACCTCTCTTTTGGTCCCGTCAAATGCTCAGACCACATTCTGACAGGCTCTCATATGGGAGGTATATATTGGCAGCCTCTTCAATGTCACCAAAGGCATCACGTTCAGGACTGAGCCATTTTCAATTAATACACTCGGTAAAGCGTGCCCATTGCAATACGTAGTAATATGCAGTGCCTTTGTTCGGCCTCTTCCTCCGGATGGAATCTCATCATCTGAAAACGAGATGAGATTATCAGCTTGAATATTGTTCACCAGTCGATCCATCTTGCTGACTGGTGTGTCTTGTGGCACGAACGTTTGATTAAGGACTTTCAATAGTGTTTCTCGGTGTGCCTCCGAGTTTAAAAATAGTGCTAGCATTGAAGTACGCGTAGGTAAGGTGTGGAGTTGTTCTACAATGTTGTACTCGATGTACTTCAAGATCTTGAGGAACTCTTTAGCTTCTTTGAATGGCTCAAGTTGTCTTTGCCCCACTTTGCTATCACATCCTTTGGAAGTACTCACATGGCATTCGTACTTCCATGGCACTTGCAAATTGTCCTTGTATTGAAAAAGCTGAGGTACTGTGATCACCACCTTGGCTGGTGTTGTTACTATCATATTTGCCTTAGGGCTAATTATCAATGAACTACCCCTACCGAATCTTTTGTCTGATGATTCTCCGGTGGCACAAACATATGCTTCCAAAGAATCTTGAATTTCTTCGTAAAATTCCAGCTTTTTCCGGTCCATCATGAGCTGGACTATCGATCTAAATTCTGGGCACTCTTGCACATTATGCCCCTCTTCGTTGTGGTAACAACAATGGTTACCATCTTCAATCCTTGTTGCACGTGAATAGGGTGTAAGAAGCCATACCTTTACCATTTCGCTCCATACCCAAGCCAAAGGAGCTTTAACTTCCGAAACACAAGTTTTGATTTTCTTGCCATTCTCGGTGGTGATTGCGTTGATTCCTGTCTCCTGATGATTGGGCAAGGGATTTTAGACGACGTTCGGTGTTCCAGAGTTGAAATGGATCCAGTTCTTGTTCCTCATTCGTTGTACAAGCCTCTAGAATGCGAGATAATTTTCGATTGAATGCCCCTGCACACCTCCATGATATTCAAAGTGGGAGTTCTCATCAAACCATTTTGGATAGGGGGCTTTATCAGATCCATAAGATAGGGTGACACCGTGTGAGAGTCAAAAAGTTGTTGATATAACTCTTTATATGTCATGGGAATGGGATCGAACTGCTCCCTTTCCTTTTCTTTCCTTGGTTCTCTCTGAGTTTGGTTAGAAGTACCGGATGGTACAGCTGCAGTGGTTTTTGAACTTGAGATCGTAACACCTTTGCTAGCGTTGTAGGTGTTGACATTGTTGATCTCGCGGTTATTGTTCTTCATGGAAGGCTTTTTACTGGAGTCCCCTCCTTTGATTTTTCCTTATTTTATGGCTAGTTCAACCATTTCACCGGCCATGACCAGATCTGAGAAACTTCCCGATGTGATTGCCACCGGGTGCCCGAAGTAAGATGTCTTCAGGGTCTGTACAAACAACTTCTAATTTACTTTTCATCTAATGGTGGATGAACTTGCATAGATAAATCCCTCCATCTCTGTGCGTACTGTCAGAAACTTTTGTTATGCTTTTTCTCCAGGCTTTGTAGCATAACTCAGTCTGGTCTCATATTATTGATATGCTTATAATGCTCTAAGAAAGACTTGGCTAAGTCTTTCCACGTCTTGATATGAGTTCGGCTAAGCTGGTTGTACTACCGAATAGCTGAATCGGACAGGCTCTCCTGGAAGCAGTGGATCAGGAGTTGGCCATTTCCCCCATATCCTGTCATCTTTCGACAGAACATAGTGATATGGGCTGAAGGGCAGCTGTTCCCGTCGAACTTCTCAAACTCAGGAATTTTAAACTTAGGTGGAAGCACCAAATCTGGAACCAAGCTCAGCTCCATTGCGTCCACTCCGTAGTAATCATGGTCTCATTTAACCAGCTTCATCTGGTCTTCGAACAACTTAATCTTTTCTTCCATTTTCTTCACTTTTTCCTCTTCAACGAAATCTGGGATATTATAATCATCCGGATGAATGTCAGGACTGGTTGTGGAAGTTTGTGCCTTCGTTGTAGATGACGCTTTTCCTTTCATCGCAGATGAATTTTCTTACAGTCCGGGTAAGATCCCGGGTGAAATAACCACCTGTGGGGTCGGTGATATGGTTACCCCCTCAGACGCACCTACTCCAGGTGCACTTGGTTGTTGTTGTAAACCGAACAACTTAGCCACGATTTGGTTGACTAAGGATTCCTGGCTTTTCTTGATGGACTCCATGGTACTTTGGTTGTTCTGAGCTATTTTTTCCTCCAATTCTTTCTGCAACTTTGTCATGTTTTCTTCGATCTTCTCGATTATGGCTTCCATTTGTTTCTTTTTTCTCGAGTATTATGCGGGTGATGCGTATCTAATGCTTGCGTTGGTAAGCTTGGTGTCTGAGACATGTTCTGTTAGATAATATGAATATAAAAACATGGAAAATATATAAAAAAACAAACATGAAACATGAAATATAAAATGCAAAATATGCAATGTATGATGTATGCAATTTGGAGGCATTGATCCAGAAAAAAATCCATTATTATGAATAATCCTTATTCAGACAAAAATGTTTTATCTTTTAATAGAGATAAAAACAAATTAAAGGTACATCTGGACTAAATCCTCTAGACCCCGAACAGCTTCTAGTAGGTTGACAAGTCTTTTGCCTTCATCTGTCACTGGTTGAATGCCTTGTCGAACCACTCCAGCTTCTCTTGTCAGGCCGTGAAGATGACGGGCTGCCTTCTATACTTGATCCAGGAAATCTTGAATGACTGCGTCTCTAGCTTTTACCCTTTGTTATGCTTGCTCCCAACAGAAACACCACTGTAAACCTCTGTCAAAAGGTACTATCTGAAGTTCATTTGCTTGTTTTTTGAACCCATCTACAATAGCTTCTAACTCATCTATTGTCTTGCTATCCTTTTCATGTTGCCTCTCTAGATCAGCCACCCGGATTCTCAAGCGTTGGTTCTGATATTGATTGTCTGCTAAGCGCCTCTGAGCAGTCTTCAACTGTTCCTTCCAAGCTCTTTCATCTGGCCCCTCGAACTTCCTTTTCAAATTGTGAGCTTCGTCTTTCCAGTATTCAGAGGTTACTTTTAACTTGGAGTTATCATTGACTTTATCTTGATACCCCTTTCTCAAGTCTTCGAGCTCAAAACGGACTCTTTTCTGTTCTCTTTCCAGTTTGTCCGCTCTATCTTTCTGAGAGTCGACATCTAGCTTCCACTGATAACGTTCAGTTTCAAGTTCCTTAACCCTCTGCTTCAGCTCGTTATTTACAGCTTCAAACTCTACCTTGGCTATCGGATATTCCTCCATAGTCCGGGTGTCTTCACAGTCTGGCACCGGGATATTATCATTCTTTCTCAATCTTTGCCACTCCACATAATCCGGAGTGAGCATGTATCTGGTAGCTACAACATCCATCCAGAATACTTTCTTCCATGATTCAGCTCGTTATTTCCACTGAGAAGTTCCTCCATAGTCCGGGTGTCTTCACAGTCTGGCGTCGGGATGTTATCATTCTTTCTCAATCTTCGTCACTCCACATAATTCGGAGTGAGCATGTCTCTGGCAGCTATAACATCCATCCGGAATACTTTATTCCATGATTTAGCCGCTTCCTTGATCATCTTCTTATAGCTATCACCATGATACAAAAACTCTGATCTAGCTAGCCCACAAGTTGCTGGGACAAACTGACGTGCCCCATACTGTCTAAGTGCTAACAACGGAGCATACCCAACTGCACCCCAAAGTCCAAGTAAGGCCATAGTGTCAGAATCACCACACCGGAAAAGAATGTCACCGAGGAACAACAAGGGGGCTCTCCAAGTAATATCCCGATCCCGAAGAAGTGTAAAGACTTTCATCCACTTTTCCTTTGAAGCATCTTCATGCCATTTCCTAGTGATGAATTCTCCCAAAGGTGAATAGGTGGTGCTAAATCAGCAGTAGGTAACCCCGTTAGTCTTCCAGAAGTGGCTGTGAATCCAGACTTGAAGGAGCTAAACACACCCAACGAACCTTCCTCCACTAGCTCTTCTGCAATGATTAAGAGATCGAAAGGTCTCGGCTAAGATGGCAAGTGCTGGGTTGACTCGCCTTGGAAATTGTTCAAATAGTTCTACCACGGCTGCGTCGATGTACCCCAGAGTCTTCGAAAAGATAACAAAACCGTACATACCAGTGCAAAAAGGTCTATAGTCTTCCATTCATCAGGGTGGTTCTTCATTAGTTGCCTTATGTGGGTCCACTCGATTCTTTCCTCGCTACCTTTGTGTCAGAGTCGATCAGTCACCCACTTTTCATCAACTCATGTAATCTTGGCCAGTCCGTTCTTGAAAGGCTGACTATTGATGTGTTTGATATATGCCCTCTCTAGTATGATGCTTTCGCAGTGCAGTAGTGTAGTGTACTCATCGATAGTGGGCATCATGTCCTCCCGGTTAAAGGTATAGCAACTATATCCCGCGTTCCAGAACTGAATCAAGGCTAAGAGTAGGGGCTCTTCAGTCTTGACATGAAGTAAGAGGGCAATATCACCATATCGTTGGCTGAACTTCTGCTTTTTGTCATTCTTCCAACTGTCCCAAATATCTTGAAGCTCTTGGACATTGTTCTATTTTAGGCTGATAGAGGAGTAGTAAACCAGCTCTGACACATAACTTCCTTGAAGAATGTCTCCATTTTCCTTCTGAGTCTTCTCGGACCATAGTCGTGCCTCGGCGTTTTCAATCTCTTGTATTACAACACCTTTGTCCATTAATTTGGATTATTTTGTGTATAACAAACGCTTTTTAGGGATCAATTGCCAATTATTATGATGTAAATGCTAAAAAACAAACACAAAGGCAAACAAGTTAGTAAAATAAAAATAAATAAATAAATAAGAAATGACGGAAAAAAAATAAGAAGAGTAAGAGGGAAAAAACATGGTTAGGGTAAAAATGTCCTAGGGTTGAAATATGGTTTCGGGGTAGGCTCTAATTCTCCATAGTCTCCCAGTTTAGGTTCTAAAAAATGGTACTCGAGTTCTCATTGCCGGTGTAACACCCCAAACCCGTATCCGAGTCCGAGGTGTCACATTGACTTTTCAAAACTCTGTTCTTTACAAATCTACTAATATCTTAATTTCATCATTTAAGAAAATGAGTATTTTACATTAATAATTACAATCAAATTGTTTCTTTAAAACTATCAGAGCATATTCAATTTAAAATCTTGTAACTACATGCCAACTAACTCTATAAACAAAATACATATGTTCAATATGTTTCTGATCTGATCATCGTAAGGAAAATACAAACCTGTCTTGCTTCTCGCTATTTCACTCTCGTTTCTCATACCTACCATCATACGCTAAGTCGTTGACTTATTAAGGCATAACACATATAATAAAACTCTATCTCGTAATCATTCTTGAACAATTTCTACTAACATATCACTAACAAGCATCACACCCACATATACATATACTAATTCCTACTATGCAGATTTCATATATTCATCTATAAAATAATTATCCATATGCGCACATATCATCCCTCACTTCATAACTTTATCATCTTATTATCATACTTTCACATACATACACATCATTTTACCAAACAAACACATAGTATCACATAACATTTTTCTCATATTATATCCTTTATTTTAGCCCATGCATACATGTGAGAACTGTAGATATGTGAGTCTATTGAGGTTGTGCACTATGCAATAACCACAGCTCGTATAGGGTCCCACTAGGGGCTATAAATTTGTCCCGAATGACCACTATGAAATGTCATGAAGGACCACTGTATGTCCCGAAGGACTTATGAACCCTCGACTCTTGGCATGCCAACTATACCTCTAGCTCTCTTTACACATAACATGGGCATTAGCAATCTATCGTGTCACATATTCACATGTACATATCACTGTTCATATGATTTCATATTCATATGTCACTTATCTTATAACACTTCCCATGTGTTCATATAACATGTATATCATTTTCATCTCTTGTTCACATATGTTCCTGTATATCATATATATCACATATGCACATAGATCATTTTCATATTCACATAGATCTTATCACTTAACTTATCATTTATACTCATTTAATTTCTTAACTTATTTTATATTCTCTTATCATCACTTAATAGTGTCTTTAAAGAAATCACATAGCACATACAAGAACAAATCAATTCATATAAACAAGCATACACACACTCATATTAAACATAAGTTACTATTCATAAATTCATACGCAGCACTATAGGAAATAGACTTGTTGCATGTCTTATTTCCATCAACCATCATATACTATCTAATATGCACTCACCTTGGCCTCACTAAGTTTTGATCCCCTTTTTTTTATTTCCTTTCTTTCGATCGAATCTTAACTTGATGATCATACCGGAACTTGTTCGTGTTCAATATCTACATAATCATACATTGATACATATTAGTATCCAATTAATATACTCTAATCTATAATTTCTTAGATCAAAAGAAAGGTTTATTTCTATTTCCCCTTGAAGTGCATCGATGCATTCTACAGTGTATCGATGCATCCCTTAACATGTGCATCGATGCACTCCTTATGCATCGATGCACTAATTGCATTTGATGTTTCAATTTTTAATGGGTGCATCGATGCACTTCCTATTCATCGATACACACTGAACAATTTCTGAAAATTTACTCATGATGCATCGGTACACAATGAATGTGTATCGATGCATTCTGCCCAGAATTCACTTCTTGAACCCGAAAACTTATCCATTTTGGTTTAAATCCTTCATATTTCATCCCCTTTTATATTCTTAACTCCAATACACATACTTAAACCAATATATACTCATTTATTTTATCTTAAACCTCAAAATCCTATCCTCCTCATGAAATTCAAGAATTATACCAACTTTGTAACATGATTAAATTCCACTTTTAACACTTTGTTTTTCTTAACTAGATTGATGACAAGTCAAATTTAACTTCCAATTCTAGATATGAACTTTATTCCAAGATTTCATTCAAAAACTCATAATATTTAATCTCTTCTAATTCAATCATCTTTTGATTTTAAGATAACTTAAGCTTTCCTTAAGCTTAGTTATCATCTAATAATCATAAACCAATCTTAAATTTAACAAGAAACTAACTAACCAGAAACTCACCTTTGTTTTGGGCTCACACGCATAAAGGAGGAAGAAGAGTAGGAGAACTCTGGAAGCTTGTAGATTTCTCTTCCCTTCCATGTGGTTAATATATAACCTTTCTTTAATTTAATTATTTCCCTTACATAAGACCCTTTTGCCCTTCACTTCATCTAATAATTACTTACCTCTTTCAGGTAATTTTTCCAAATGAATCATTGAACTATTCCATTCTTCAACTTTAGTCACCAAGTTCTAAAATTTTATAATTTAGTCACTAACCCATAGATTGGGATGTTACCAATCTCCCCTCCTTTTAAGAAAATTCGTCCTCGAATTTTCATTGTACACATTGATAAGAACATATCTTCTAATATTCTTATGTTGTCTCCATTATTTACTCTTTTCATATCGCTTATACTTATCTCTGATTATCGATCTTCATCGCATCTTCGTAATTCTTACAAAACGTATGAATTGCCCAAAATTCTTGTTCTTATACAAAATCCTTATCTTCTTTTACATACTCAGAATACCTTACCAAATCCAAATCCACGTTATAATTGATTAACTCAATATTATATCTTTTCCAAATATTATAACTCTATCACCTTTAATATTACAGCTAATTACTAACTACTATTCAATCTAGGGCACAAGCCCTAATTAGCCAATCATATACATCCGACTTTTCATCATTTCTTAATCCTTGTCTGTACTTCAATACACATGATCTTTTCATATTACTCTATGCACTTTTCTCATATCTATATCAAACTTATAATAAATACTTCTTGTATAACCCTTATCATATCTAATGCTGTAAACTCTATCTTTTTTTTCTCCTTATTCTTTCATACTTCCTTACTTTCCCTCAAACATAAGAATCATTATTTCCTTCACTATATCACATTCATATAATCAACACAATTCTCATCATGTAATCTTGTTAGCCAACGCTAACTCTTTCTTCTAAAGTACCAACCCTTATCATATCTGTACTCTTGCTTATACACAATATTATCCTTTTGTTTCAAGTTCATAACTCTGATTTCATTCATCTTATAAACATATCACTGATGTACTTATTCTTGAATTCTTCTATAAGTACTCACCACGTCATTTGATCTTTTTAACGTTCTTATGGTGATATTTGTTCACCATATTCTATCTTATCCACATACTAACAAAACTAATCCATATCGCTTTTCCGATTCAAAATAATAAAGATCTTCTATCACTATTCTAATATGATTTCAACTTTCTGAAATCAACCTTTAATCTTATAAGACACTTTCTGAGGTTTCCGCTCTTCATCCTGCCTGGCCAGGGCAGATGAATTGCTATCACCTTCAGATTTGTCATCTATCGATTTACTTTACTTTGACAATTTCTATAATCAGTTCCTACTATATCATATAAATCTTATTCTATTAGCAAGGCAACATATTCCTTACACTATCATATCAGAATTTTTCACTTTTAGTTGGTATGTACATATTTTTAAACCTCATTTAACTTCGGTTTAAGCCCAGAATCGGCTAAACCTTAGCTCTGATACCATTTAATATAACACCCCCAACCCGTATCCGAGTCTGAGGTGACACATTAACTTTTCAAAACTCTGTTCTTTACAAATCCACTAAAATCATAATTTCATCATTTAAGAAAATGAGTATTTGACATTAATAATTACAATCAAATTGTTTCTTTAAAACTATCAGAGCATATTCAATTTAAAATCTTGTAACTACATGCCAACAAACTCTATAAACAAAATACATATGTTTAATATGTTTCTGATCTGATCATCATAAGGAAAATACTGACTTGTCTTGCTTCTCACTATTCCACTCTCGTTTCTCATACCTACGTGTGAAACCATCACACGCTAAGTCGTTGACTTAGTGAGGCATAAAACAGATAATAAAACTCTAACTCGTAATCATGTTTGAACAATTTCTACTAACATATCACTTACAAGCATCATACCCACATATACATATATTAATTCCTATTATTCACATTTCATATATTCATCTATAAAATAATTATCCATATGCGCACATATCATCCCTCACTTCATAACTTTATCATCTTATTATCATACTTTCACATACATACACATCATTTTACCAAACAAACATATAGTATCACATAGCATTTTTCTCATATTATATCCTTTATTTTAGCCCATGCATACATGTGAGAACTGTAGATATGTGAGTCTATTGAGTTTGTGCATTATACTGTCACCACAGCTCGTATGGGGTCCCACTAGGGGCTATGAATTTGTCCCGAAGGACCACTATGAAATGTCTCGAAGGACCACTGTATGTCCCGAAGTGTAATACCCTAATTTAGGGGCTAAATTTAAGAAATTATAAAGTGGTGGATTTAATTTGGTATTTTGAAAGAAACAATGGGTTAAATTGCAAAATTTTAAAGTTGGCATACCGTTTTATGAAGTGCATGAAGTTCAGTGGCTAAACTCTTGGTTTAGCCATTTTTAATTATGAGATGATATATACCCCCAATCTCCCGTATGTTTCTGGAAATTTTTCCAGTTTTTCCTCTCCCGTCAACCCTCCTTCCAACTCCGATCTACTCGCCGTCCGACCTCCGATCGACGAGCCGAAACCACCATCGTGTTCGTTGTCAATCGAGGAACCAAACCCCTCAAACCTTTCTTCGTGAATCATCACCGCTCGTCGTGAATTTCAGTCGGAAGTATCGTCGGTAATAACTCAGTTTTAGTTGGTTTTTCATCGATTCACGACGATCGGGTCATCTGTTTACGACACCTCCCGCACCATCGTGTTCCTTGTGCCGTTCTGAGTCTACCGGTGTCCTCCCTTTTCTCCGACGGCGGCGGCGCATGTGGAGGTGAAGCGGTCAAAGTTTCTGATTCGTTGAAATCAAGCTCTCCGTCGTTCAAAAATTTGAACCGAGCTTTGTAAGTATCTCGAAATCGCTTAAAATAATTTTTAGGAAATTTTCCAGGAATTTTCCGATATCAGTGCACTGTTCACGCGCCCCCACGAGCCGCCACTGCGCGTGGGGAAGGAAAAATGACCGGTTTGACTGGTTTTGTAACCCATTTGACCGGTTTGACCGGTCACAACCCGACCCGACCTGTTGACCCAACCCGTTGACCCGACCCGTTGACCCGTTGACCGTTGACCGGCGTTGACCACTGTTGACCAAAACTTTGACCGGCTTTGACCGGGCATTAAACGACCTTTGACTTTGACCGAGTATGCCTATCCTGACATTTTTCGACGTTCCAAATCCGATTCTGCAGTCTATTTCTCGAAATATGAAACCAAAAACCTTGAAATTGCCGGTCAAACCCATTGACTTTGATTTTGACCGAAGATTCCAAATTTTTGAAAAGCCATATTTTATGCTTTCGACGTCCTGAATTCGAATCCGAAGTCGGTTTTGCCAAATTCGAACCCGATAAGCTATTTTTGACTGATTTATCATCAAATT
Organism: Hibiscus syriacus; assembly: GCF_006381635.1. Lineage (NCBI taxonomy): Eukaryota > Viridiplantae > Streptophyta > Magnoliopsida > Malvales > Malvaceae > Hibiscus > Hibiscus syriacus. Next base: position 73,623 of record NW_024062382.1, read on the forward strand.
CAATCCGTTTTTCAGAATTAAGCTCCGTTTTTTATGTAATTTCTGTTTATATGGATCTGAGGAAATATTGGAAGTTGAATTGAAGATCAAAGGTGTTCGAATGGAATTTTGTGGTCGATCAGTATTGCACGGAAATTGAGGTAATACTTTACTACCTCTTTATGCTTTATGGAACATGTTTATATTGATAAATGCATGAACAAGATAATGTTGGTCACTTTGGTGGAGTTGAATAATTTATACACTTGATATGATGTGGTAGAAATTCTGTAACTGATTACGGATCGAATGACTAATATAAGAGATTGAGAAATTGTTAGATTAAATTACAAGTTTGTGATTAGTGATAAAGAAATCAGCCCTGTATCTGCAACTTATAATTTATTTCATCAAAGGTTAAATGTTAAAGGTACTTGGATGATAAATTATGAGAATACTCTGGTAGGGTAAAATTACGAAAATACCCTTATGTTATAAAAAGACAAGATTTGAATATGGAAGTTAGATAAGAGGATTTTACAGACATATTGATCTGATAAAATATTGATGTGCATAAGAAATGTTAGTTTATTTGGAAATTATGGATAACCGGTTTTTAATCCTATGAGAGTTTGTAAAGAATACTAGAAGTTTGTTAAGAGAACCGTTTCAAGATCAGAGAGTATTCAAGAAAGCAATTAATCATAGGATCTCTAAATTATATTATTTTCATTAAGAGCTAATATCGAAATTATCTGGTTAAGAAATTATGAAAATGCCCTTGAGAGGTAAAATAGTCAGAGTTGACCCTGAAGGAGAAAGCACTTTGAGGATTTGTACTTAACTCGATTAAGTACAAAGTTAATTATTAATATTCTGTCTTTGTAAAGAAAAATTCATAATATTGCGTTTGTAAAATTTGAGAATGCACTTGACCCGAAAATATCTGAGTTATGAGTAAATACCTGAAGAACAATATATCGGAGGGTGCTCTTTTATCAGAATTGTTCGAACGGACTGGAATAGATGATAAATTGGAATTAAATAATAAGACCGAATGGAGGAAAAAGATTGAAATACCGTGGATCTGTAAAATAACCAAATTACCCCTATAAAGGAAATGACCCAAGAATATCACCAAGCTCAGGAATGATGAGATATCCTTGAGCTCTGTTATGATTGGAATAAAACTGAAAACCAAAATGACAAAAATACCCTTATGGCCTATATTAAGTAAATATCTTTGATTAATTAAGGAATCCAAGTAAGCATAGGTATTGGACTACCTTTAAAGGTAATGGAAAATAGTTTAAGTGAGTAGATCAACCCTAAAGATATGTCAATACCTGAATGGCATAGATATTACTAGAACATGTATTCGTCTTCTCAAGTTTGGCTCGATGATAAATTTTGGAAGTATTCAGCTCAGCTCAGCTCTAGATCGTATTCAATACTAAGAATTGGACGTTTGTTCGACAAATCAACCATGAAGACCAAATTGAATGGAATGGAAGTACAACATGTATCTGAAATTCAGGAACGTTTGAATTACTCTGGAAAATCCTGAAGTAACTGGAATGGACATGACTGCTAAATGAACTAGGTAACCTCAATGACTGAGGATTTAATAAGTGATTTGGATAAGTCTGGAAACTCTGATGAGTTTACGTAGTGTACAATTACAATGGGTTATGAACAAATTAATCAAGTACGTCAGCATTCCATGATATTGTGGAAACGTGGAAATGAAACAAAGACATTGGAAGATTTATTCAGCGATGATTCCGAAAATGGTCTACGGACAAGAATTTATGGTATTAAAGAGTAAATACCTTAGAAGGAAAATGAATTGACCAGTAGACATAGATTGTTAAGGTTCTGAATCTTTGTTCTCAAGTTGTTCGATTATCCGATCAATTGACATGGATGTATAGGATTATGAATACCCTTCTGATTTCGTACAGCTTCTAAAAACTGTCCGAATAAGATAATATCCTGATAATTCACATTCTGAATAACTGATGATTCTGTCAGTTAATGAACTCTTCCAATAGTGATTCTAAATTCCAATATTCTATCGACATACTGAAGAACTGTGTTTCTCTGCCTGATACAGTACCTCTAAATAATACCTATAAACTCTGGTGTGTTCCCTACTCACATGAAAATTTTATCTGATTTTCGATTTGAATTTTGATCTGATACTTGACATGGATTCTGATCTGATATATGACATGGATTCTGATCTGATACTTGACTTGGATTCGACTTGATTTCTGATATGATACTTGACCTGATTTATGTTTTAATTTTTGATATATCCGTTTACGGACGAACAATGTTTTAATTGGGGGGTATTGTTGAAGGAAGAAGTTTCGCAGGTTCCTCGGCTTTGTGCTCAGGGCCTTATATGATGTGTTGGGTTGGGTGTATGGTTCTGGGGAACCTACACATTATGATGTGTTGGGATGGGGGTATATATATATATATGTTTTAAAAAGATCTGAAAAGTTACATGGTTTTTGGGAACAAACTAGATAACCTATTCTGATCTCCTAAACTCAGTCATCCAAAATATTTGTCTGAACTGAAAGCTCATTGTCCGTTACCATCTAAAATATCAGTAGGATCTCTGCTTAGCATAAAAATCTATAAATGTTCGGAAATAATAAGGATATGTATGTTTATATGTATCTGCACGTTCTTCAGCATCATCTGGTAGTTCTGTATTACTGAGCTTTTCGAAGCTCATTCTATTACTCACATTTTCAGGTTAAAAGAATTGTACCAGTGCATCTATCGACTTCAGTAAGGGAGTTTTTCCGGCGTTGTTGTAGAGTATGGTACATGTGATTAGGGGGCATGTAATTGTATTTTGATTTATATACGAGTCTGGAAATCTGTTTTATTTTAAATAGTGACAACTGATTTTATTAGTTTACAAGTAATTTAAAAAGTTTTAAATTTTCCACTATTTTTACAGTGGGTCGCTCCGGTGGCCCAAATGTGACACCCCGGATCGGATCTAGTTACCCTTATCGGTCTGTGGGGGTTACATTTAGTGGTATCAGAGCTTTGGTTTGAGTCAAAATTTTCAAGTTAGACCGGCCGGTCGAATATCAAAATATGTCTGATCAATACATGCCCCTAGACTGCAATCGTACCTCTCTGAACCGAAACTCCAGGGCTGAGTCCCTATATGTAACGAATAAACCAAAGTCTCTATCTGTTAAGGTTATACTTGTACAAAAAGGAATACCAGTAACATCTGTCTAAACGCTATGAAGTACCTCACGAGCCATATGAGAGTTATTCATCTGAGAAATTTTGACCCGACTTCGGAAATGAAATTGGGATATGCTACTGCTTTATGAGCCGATTCTCGTGATAAAGACTAAATTGATTATTCAAAGAAATTTTTACTCAGATTCTTTTATTGAAATAAGGAAAAGTTCTGATAAGAATGTATGCTCAGCTGATTAAGGATTAGTAGAGAACACATACTTTTGTAAAAGCTACTTGAAGATATGAAAGAACTGATGGAAGTTTCATTTCTGCAATTATGTGACACGAATGAATTTCGGGGACGAAATTCTTTTAAGGAGGGGAGAATTGTAACACCCCAATTTAGGGGCTAAATTTAAGAAATTATAAAGTGGTGGATTTAATTTGGTATTTTGAAAGAAACAGCTGGTTAAATTGTAAAATTTTAAAGTTGGTAGACCGTTTTATGAAGTGCAGGAAGTTCAGTGGCTAAACTCTTGGTTTAGCCATTTTTAATTATGAGATGATATATACCCCCAATCTCCCGTATGTTTCTGGAAAATTTTCCAGTATTCCCTCTCCCGTCAACCCTCCTTCCAACTCCGATCTACTCGCCGTCCGACCTCCGATCGACGAGCCAAAACCACCATCATGTTCGTTGTCAACCGAGGAACCAAACCCCTCAAACCTTTCGTCGTGAATCATCACCGCTCGTCGTGAATTTCAGTCGGAAGTATCGTCGGTAATAACTCATTTTTAGTTGGTTTTTCATCGATTCACGACGATTGGGTCATCTGTTTACGACACCTCCCGCACCATCGTGTTCCTTGTGCCGTTCTGAGTCCTCCCTTTTCTCCGACGGCGGCGGCGCGTGTGGAGGTGAAGTGGTCAAAGTTTCTGATTCGTTGAAATCGAGCTCTCCGTCGTTCAAAAATTTGAACCGAGCTTTGTAAGTATCTCGAAATCGCTTAAAATAATTTTTAGGAATTTTCCGATATCAGTGCACTGTTCACACGCCCCCACGCGCCACCACTGCGCGTGGGGAAGGAAAAATGATCGGTTTGACCAGTTTTGTAACCCATTTGACCAGTTTGACCGGACCCGACCCGACCCGTTTACCCGACCCGACCTGTTGACTTGACCCGTTGACCGTTAACTCGTTGACCGTTGACCGGCATTGACCACTGTTGACCAAAACTTTGTCTGGCTTTGATCGGGCATTAAACGACCTTTGACTTTGACCGAGTATACCTATCCTGACATTTTTCAATGTTCCAAATCCGATTCCGCAGTCCGTTTCTCGAAATTCAAACCCGAAGGCCTCGAAATTGCCGATCAAACCTATTGACTTTGATTTTGGCCGAAGATTCCAAATTTTTGAAAAGCCATATTTTATGCTTTCGATGTCTTTAATCCGAATCCGAAGTCGGTTTTGCCAAATTCGAACCCGATAAGCTGTTTTTTACTGATTTATCATCCGATTCGATCTGTTTTTCAGAATTAAGCTCCGTTTTTGATGTAATTTCTGTTTATATGGATCCGATGAAATATTGGAAATTGAATTGAAGATCAAAGGTGTTCGAATGGAATTTTTATGGTCGATCAGTATTGCATAGAAATCGAGGTAATACTTTACTACCTCTTTATGCTTTATGGAACATGTTTATATTGATAAATGCATGAACAAGATAATGTTGGTCACTTTGGTGGAGTTGAATAATTTATACACTTGATATGATGTGGTAGAAATTTTGTAACTGATTACGGATCGAATGACTAATATAAGAGATTGAGAAATTGTTAGATTAAATTACAAGTTTGTGATTAGTGATAAAGAAATCAGCCCTGTATCTGCAACTTATAATTTATTTCATCAAAGGTTAAATGTTAAAGGTACTTGGATGAGAAATTATGAGAATACTCTGGTAGGGTAAAATTACGAAAATACCCTTATGTTATAAAAAGACAAGATTTGAATATGGAAGTTAGATAAGAGGATTTTATAGACATATTGATCTGATAAAATATTGATGTGCATAAGAAATGTTAGTTTTATTTGGAAATTATGGATAACCGGTTTTTAATCCTATGGAGTTTGTGAAGAATACTAGAAGTTTGTTAAGAGAACCGTTTCAAGATCAGAGAGTATTCAAGAAAGCAATTAATCATAGGATCTCTAAATTATATTATTTTCGTTAAGAGCTAATATCGAAATTATCTGGTTAAGAAATTATGAAAATGCCCTTGAGAGGTAAAATAGTCAGAGTTGACCCTGAAGGAGAAAGCACTTTGAGGATTTGTACTAAACTCGATTAAGTACAAAGTTAATTATTAATATTCTGTCTTTGTAAAGAAAAATTCATAATATTGCGTTTGTAAAATCCGAGAAGGCACTTGACCCGAAAATATCCGAGTTATGAGTAAATACCTGAAGAACAATTTATCGGAGGGTGCTCTTTTATCAGAATTGTTCGAACGGACTGGAATAGATGATAAATTGGAATTAAATAATAAGACCGGATGGAGGAAAAAGATTGAAATACCGTGGATCTGTAAAATAATCAAATTACCCCTGTAATGAAAATGACCCAAGAATATCACCAAGCTTAGGAATGATGGGATATCCTTGAGCTCTGTTATGATTGGAATAAAACTGAAAACCAAAATGACCAAAATACCCTTATGGCCTATATTAAGTAAATATCTTTGATTAATTAAGGAATCCAAGTAAGCATAGGTATTGGACTACCTTTAAAGGTAATGGAAAATAGTTTAAGTGAGTAGATCAACCCTAAAGCTATGTCGATACCTGAATGACATAGATTTTACTAGAACATGTATTCGTCTTCTCAAGTTTGGCTCGATGATAAATTTTGGAAGTATTCAGCTCAGCTCAGCTCTAGATCATTTTCAATACTAAGAATTGGACGTTTGTTCGACAAATCAACCACGAAGACCAAATTGAATGGAATGGAAGTACAACATGTATCTGAAATCCAGGAACGTTTGAATTACTCTGGAAAATCCTGAAGTAACTGGAATGGACATGACTGCTAAATGAACTAGGTAACCTCAATGACTGAGGATTTAATAAGTGATTTGGATAAGTCTGGAAACTCTGATGAGTTTACGTGGTGTACAATTACAATGGGTTATGAAAAAATTAATCAAGTACGTCAGCATTCCATGATATTGTGGAAACGTGGAAATGAAATAAAGACATTGGAAGATTTATTCAGCGATGATTCCGAAATTGGTCTACAGACAGGAATTTGTGGTATTAAAGAGTAAATACCTTAGAAGGAAAATGAATTGACCAGTAGACATAGATTGTTAAGGTTCTGAATCTTTGTTCTCAAGTTGTTCGATTATCCGATCAATTGACATGGATGTATAGGATTTTGAATACCCTTCTGATTTCGTACAGCTTTTGAAAACTGTCCGAATAAGATAATATCCTGATAATTCACATTCTGAATAACTGATGATTCTGCCAGTTAATGAACACTTCCAATAGTGATTCTAAATTCCAACATTCTATCGACATACTGAAGAACTATGTTTCTCTGCCTGATATATTACCTCTAAATAATACATGTAAACTCTGGTGTGTTCCCTACTCACATGAATATTTTATCTGATTTTTTATTTGAATTCTGATCTGATACTTGACATGGATTCTGATCTGATATATGACATGGATTCTGATCTGATACTTGACTTGGATTCTGATCTGTTACTTGACTTGATTTCTGATATGATACTTGACCTGATTTATGTTTTGATTTTTGATATATCCGTTTACGGATGAAAAATGTTTTAATTGGGGGGTATTGTTAAAGGAAGAAGTTTCGCAGGTTCCTCGGCTTTGTGCTCAGGGCCTTATATGATGTGTTGGGTTGGGTGTATGGTTCTGGGGAACCTACACATTATGATGTGTTGGGATGGGTGTATGGTTCTGGGGAACCTACACATTATGATGTGTTGGGATGGGGGTATATATATATATGTTTTAAAAAGATCTGAAAAGTTACATGGTTTTTGGGAACACACTAGAGAACCTATTCTGATCTCCTAAACTCAGTCATCCGAAATATTTGTCTGAACTGAAAGCTCATTGTCCGTTACCATCTGAAATATCAGTAGGATCTCTGCTCAGCATAAAAAGCTATAAATATTTGGTAAATACATGAATAAGATAATATTGGTCTCATATATGTAGTTAATTAATTTCTACACTCGATCCGAATATGATAAAAATTCGGTAACTAATTATGGTTCAGATGACTTTTATAAGAAACCGATGGATTATTAGAATTAAAATTACAAGTTCTGTATATAGTGATAAAGGTACTTGGATGGGAAATTATGAGAATATTCCGGTAGGGTAAAATTACGGAAATACCCTTATGTTGTAAGATGAGAAGAATTGTCCCTCGAAGTTGTTTAATAACTCTGAAAGGATATATTGATCTGATAAAACTATATATGTGCATAAGAAATGCTAGTTTGCTTAGAAAATTTGGATAATCGATTTTTAACCCAATATAGTTTATGCAATATACTAGAAGTCTGTTAATCAATCATTTCAAGATCCGAGAATGTTCGGGTAAGAAATTAAGCATAGAATCTCTGAACTATATTTATTTTCGTTAAGAGTTAATACCAAAAGTATATGGGTGTGAAATTACAAAAATGCCCTTGAGAGTTAAAAATAGTCCAAGTTGACTCTGAATAAGAGAGTAACCTGAGAATTTGTTTTTAAATCGATAAATTACTGATTTGATTGTTGGGATCCTATCTTTGTATGGAAAATTCTGAAAATTCGTTAGTAACATTTGAAAAGACATTTAACTTGGAAATTACCGAATTCTGAAGAATGAGTTATCGAAGGTGCTCTTTAGTCAAAATTGTTTGAAAGGACTGAAGTAAGTGATAAGATTAAATTAAATAATAAGATCGGACGTAAGAAAATGATGGAAATACATTGGATCTGTAAAATAACCAAAATACCCCTGGAATGAAAATGACTCAAGAATGTCACCAAGCTCAGGAATGAATGGATATACTCAAGCTTTGAAATGAATAGAAAAACGTTGAGCACCAAAATGCCCTTATGACCTAGAATAAGTAAATGTCTTGGATTAATTAAGAAATCCAAATAAACATGGATAATGTGTTACCAATAAAAGTTATGGAACGTAGCTTAAGTTATCAACCAACGCTAGTGCTTTATCATTACCTGAATGATATAAGTACCACGTGAATGTTTGTTCATCGTCTCAAATTTGGATCGATGATAATTCTGGAAGTACTTGGCTCAGCTCAACTCTAGAGCGCATACAGTACTAATAAGTGGGTATTCATGAGTCAAATCAACCACGAATACCAGAATAACTTTATTGTATGAATAAATTGAACTGAAAGGAAGTACAACATGTATTTGAAATTCAGAAATGTCTTAATTGTTCTAGAAAACTCTAAAGTAACTGGGATAGACTTGCTTACTAAATGAACTAAGTAAGCTCAATGACTGAGGATTAAATAGGTGATTGGATGAGTTTGGAAACACTGTTGGACTTACATGATGAATTATCCTTATGGGTTGAACCATGAATTAAGTACTTCCGTATTTCCTGATATCGTTGAAACGTGGAAATGAAATAAAGACCGTTGGAAGATCTATTCAACGATGATTATGGGGATGATCTATGGATCTGCATTATGGTATTAAAAGGTGAATACACTGGAAGGATAATGAATTGATTTGTTGACATGTATCAGTTTGGGAGTTGTGTAACTCAAGTTTTTTGATAATACGATCGATAGTCATAGATTGTAAATTACTTGAATCTTCAATTCAACATTTTCATCTAAAATCACTTTGGTCATATTTGAAAATGCAAGTAACGCAGAAGGAAAAGATTTTGAATACCTCATTTGGTTCAATTGGGCTGAAATCCTATAAATTCAAAGTATATTCCTGAATACCCCTAATTGTTTGGGTAATGGAATCACTCGCAGTAAATCTGAATTTAGAATTATTATGTATAAAGGTTCCTGAATGTTTTCCTGATGCACATGGAAAATTAGTGGAATTCTAAAGTATCAATTTGAAGTGTCTGATTAGATCGGTTAGAAATCGATTCTCTTCAATAAGATCTTATTCCTGGAATCCGATCAAATTGCACAAGTTCATGTTATCCATACTGATAACTACAAATTGCATCTGAAAAATATTTGGATTCTCTAGTGTGTTCCTTATATTTTGAAAAAATTATTTTATTGTTTTAACATGTGGTACACTGAGATCTATGGTTACTGTTTTATGGATGCACCGACTTAACGGTGATGGCTTATGGATTTGTATCATTGTATAAACTGCATCTTAGAGGTACATATTTGTAAAGTATAGCTCTGATCAAGCTGAAAATTTTTTATGGACCTAATGTGACTCTTAGGTAGGCTCTGCGGCCCTGAGATCATTCTTGGGTAGGCCCTGCGGCCCTAAGATGTGTTCTTAAGTAGGCCTCATGGCCCCGAACTTTCTTGGATAGGCTCTCAAACCCTGAGATATTGCCTTAGGTTAACTCTTTGTATGATGGTTTTAAAAATACGAGTTTAAAAAGCTCTACTATAGTATGGTTTATGGGATTTACTGAACTATCATTTGATTAGTGTACCTATTATGATTTTATCGTACTGATGGAACACACTAGTCATCCTATTTGACCTCATGAAAACGTGACTGTATGAAAGGTTTCTTATGAACTGAGATTCATGGCTTCTACTCGATGAACTACTAATGGAAACCCATATTATTCCGTAATTGGTATACGGTTGATTCAATAAGGAAATTACGGTTTCCCATTTATCTACATGTCCTATAGTATCATCTAGTAGTTCTGTATTACTGAGCTTTTCAAAGCTCACTCTATTACGCACCATTGCATGTTAAAAGATTGTACTAGTACAGCTATCAATATCAGTAAGGGAGTTCTTTAGGCGTTGCTTGCAGAGTATGGTACATGTGATTAGGGGGCATGTAATTGTATTTTGCTTTATATATGAGTATGAAAATCTGTTATATTTCGAATACTGATAAATTTTATTTTGTACTCATAAATGATTTTATGAGTTTACATGTTTTAAGAAAAATTTTAAATTTTTCGTTATTTTTTTAGTGGGTCGCTCCGGTGGCCTTAATGTGACACTCCAGATCGGATCGGGCTATCCGCATCGGTCTGAGGGGCTTACATTCATAACTCTGTTTTCATTCATCTTATAAACATATCACTGATGTACTTATTCTTGAATTCTTCTATAAGTACTCACCACATCATTTGATCTTTTTAACATTCTTATGGTGACACTTGTTCACCATATTCTATCTTATCCATATACTAACAAAACTAATCCATATCGTTTTTCCGATCCAAAACAATAAAGATCTTCTATCACTATTCTAATATGATTTCAACTTTCTGAAATCAACCTTTAATCTTATAAGACACTTTCTGAGGTTTTCACTCTTCATCCTACCTGGCCAGGGCAGGTGAATTGCTATCACCATCAGATTTGTCAGCTATCAATTTACTTTACTTTGATAATTTCTAAAATCAGTTCCTACTATATCATATAAATCTTATTCTATTAGCAAGACAACATACTCTTTATACTATCAGATCATAAATTTTCACTTTTAGTTAGCATGTACACATTTTTAAACCTCATTTAACTTTGGTATAAGCCCAGAATCGGCTAAACCTTAGCTCTGATACCATTTAATATAACACCCCCAACCCGTATCTGAATCCGAGGTGTCACATTAAGTTTTCAAAACTCTGTTCTTTACAAATCCACTAAAATCTTAAATTCATCATTTAAGAAAATGAGTATTTGACATTAATAATTACAATCAAATTGTTTCTTTAAAACTATCACAGCATATTCAATTTAAAATCTTGTAACTACATGCCAACTAACTCTATAAACAAAATACATATGTTCAATATGTTTCTGATCTGATCATCGTAAGTCTTACTTCTCGCTATTCCACTCTCGTTTCTTATACCTACGTGTGAAACCATCACACGCTAAGTCGTTGACTTAGTGAGGCATAAAACATATAATAAAACTCTAACTCGTAATCATGCTTGAACAATTTCTACTAACAAATCACTTACAAGCATCACACCCACATATACATATATTAATTCCTACTATGCATATTTCATATATTCATCTATAAAATAATTATCCATGTGCGCAAATATCATCCCTCACTTCATAACTTTATCATCTTATTATCATACTTTCACATACATACACATCATTTTACCAAACAAACATATAGTATCACATAGCATTTTTCTCATATTATATCCTTTATTTTAGCCCATGCATACATGTGAGAACTGTAGATATGTGAGTCTATTAAGGTTGTGCATTATGCTGTCACCACAGCTCGTATGGGGTCCCACTATGGGCTATGAATTTGTCCCAACGGACCACTATGAAATGTCCCGAAGGACCACTGTATGTCCCGAAGGACTTATGAACCCTCAACTTTTGGCATGCCAACTATACCTCTAGCTCTCTTTACACATAACATGGGCATTAACAATCTATCGTGTCACATATTCACATGTACATATCACTGTTCATATGATTTCATATTCATATGTCACTTATCTTATAACACTTCCCATGTGTTCATATGACATGTATATCATTTTCATCTCTTGTTCACATATGTTCCTGTATATCATATATATCACATATGCACATAGATCATTTTCATATTCACATAGATCTTATCACTTAACTTATCCTTTATACTCATTTAATTTCTTAACTTATTTTATATTCTCTTATCATCACTTAATAGTGTCTTTAAAGAAATCACATAGCACATACAAGAACAAATCAATTCATATAAACAAGCATACACACACTCATATTAAACACAAGTTACTATTCATAAATTTATACGCAACACTATAGGAAATAAACTTGTTGCAAGTCTTATTTCCATCAACCATCATATACTATCGAATATGCACTCACCTTGCCCTCATTAAGTTTTGATCCCCTTTTTTTATTTCCTTTCTTTCGATTGAATTTTAACTTGATGATCATACCGGAACTTGTTCGTGTTCGATATCTACATAATCATACATTGATACATATTAGTATCCAATTAATATACTCTAATCTATCATTTTTTAGACTAAAAGAAAGGTTTATTTCTATTTCCCCTTGAAGTGCATCGATGCATTCTATAGTGTATCGATGCATCCCTTAACATGTGCATGGATGCACTCCTTATGCATCGATGCACTAATTGCATTCGATGTTTCCATTTTTAATGGGTGCATCGATGCACTTCCTATGCATCGATACACACTGAACAATGTCTGAAAATTTACTCATGATGCATCGGTACACAATGAATGTGTATCGATGCACTCTGCCTAGAATTCACTTCTTGAATCCGAAAACTTATCCATTTTGGTTTAAATCCTTCATCTTTCATCCCCTTTTATATTCTTAACTCCAATACACATACTTAAACCAATATATACTCATTTATTTCATCTTAAACCTCAAAATCCTATCCTCCTCATAAAATTCAAGAATTATACCAACTTTGCAACATGATTAAATTCCACTTTTAACACTTTGTTTGTCTTAACTAGATTGATGACAAGTAAAATTTAACTTCCAATTCTAGATATGAACTTTATTCCAAGATTTCATTCAAAAACTCATAATCTTTAATCTCTTATAGTTCCATCATCTTTTGATTTTAAGATAACTTAAGCTTTCCTTAAGCTTAGTTATCATCTAATAATCATAAATAAATCTTAAATTTAACAAGAAACTAACTAACCAGAAACTCACCTTTGTTTTGGGCTCCCACGCATGAAGGAAGAAGAATAGTAGGAGAACTCTGGAAGCTTGTAGATTTCTCTTCCCTTCCACGCGGTCAATATATAACCTTTCTTTAATTTAATTATTTCCCTTACAAAAGACCCTTTTGCCCTTCACTTCATCTAATAATTACTTACCTCTTTCAGGTAATATTTCCAAATGAATCATTCAACTATTTCATTCTTCAACTTTAGTCACCAAGTTCTAAAATTTTATAATTTAGTCACTAACCCATAGATTGGGATGTTATAAATCTCCCCTCCTTTTAAGAAAATTCGTACTCGAATTTTCATTGCACACATTGATAAGAACATATCTTCTAATGTTCTTATGTTGTCTCCATTACTTACTCTTTTCATATCGCTTATACTTATCTCTGATTATCGATCTTCATCACATCTTAGTAACTCTTACAATCCGTATGTATTGCCCAAAATTCTTGTTCTTATACAAAATCCTTATCTTCTTTTACATACTCAGAATACCTTACCAAATCCAAATCCACGTTATAATTGATTAACTCAATATTATATCTTTTCCAAATATTATAACTCTATCACCTTTAATATTACAGCTAATTACTAACTACTATTCAATCTAGGGCACAAGCCCTAATTAGCCAATCATATACATCCGACCTTTCATCATTTCTTAATCCTTGTATGTACTTCAATACACATGATCTTTTCATATTACTCTATGCACATTTCTTATATCTATATCAAACTTATAATTAATACTTCTTGTATAACCCTTATCATATCTAATGTTGTAAACTCTATCTTTTTTTCTCCTTATTCCATTACTTTCCATAAATAAGAATATCCTTATAACATCGATCATGTCTTTTCTTTCATACTTCCTTACTTTCCCTCAAACATAAGAATCATTATTTCCTTCACTATATCACATTCATATAATCAACACAATTTTCATCATGTAATCGTGTTAGCCAACGCTAACTCTTTCTTCTAAAGTACCAACCCTTATCATATTTGTACTCTTGCTTATACACAGTAATATCCTTTTATTTCAAGTTCATAACTCTGATTTCATTCATCTTATAAACATATCACTGATGTACTTATTCTTGAATTCTTCTATAAGTACTCACCACGTCATTTGATCTTTTTCACATTCTTATGGTGACACTTGTTCACCATATTCTATCTTATCGACATACTAACAAAACTAATCCATATCTTTTTTCGATTCAAAACAATAAAGATCTTCTATCACTATTCTAATATCATTTCAACTTTCTGAAATCAACCTTTAATCTTATAAGAAACTTTCTGAGGTTTCCGCTCTTCATCCTGCTTGGCCAGGGCAGGTGAATTGCTATCACCATCAGATTTGTCAGCTATCGATTTACTTTACTTTGACAATTTCTATAATCAGTTCCTACTATATCATATAAATCTTATTCTATTAGCAAGACAACATACTCCTTATACTATCATATCATAAATTTTCACTTTTATTTGGCATGGACACATTTTTAAACCTCATTTAACTTCGGTTTAAGCTCAGAATCGGCTAAACCTTAGCTCTGATACCATTTAATATAACACCCCCAACCCATATCTAAGTCCGAGGTGTCACATTGACTTTTCAAAACTCTATTTTTTATAAATCCAATAAAATCTTAATTTCATCATTTAAGAAAATGAGTATTTGACATTAATAATTACAATCAAATTGTTTCTTTAAAACTATCAGAGCATATTCAATTTAAAATCTTGTAACTACATGCCAACTAACTCTATAAACAAAATACATATGTTCAATATGTTTCTGATCTGATCATCGTAAGGAAAATACTGACATGTCTTGCTTCTCGCTATTCCACTCTCGTTTATCAAACCTACGTATGAAACCATCACACGCTAAGTCGTTGACTTAGTGAGGCATAAAACATATAATAAAACTCTAACTCGTAATCATGCTTGAACAATTTCTACTAATATATCACTTACAAGCATCACACCCACATATATATATATATATATTAATTCCTACTATGCACATTTCATATATTCATCTATAAAATAATTATCCATATGCGCACATATCATTCCTCACTTCATAACTTTATCATCTTATTATCATACTTTCATATACATACACATCATTTTACCAAACAAACATATAGTATCACATAGCATTTTTCTCATATTATATCCTTTATTTTAGCCCATGCATACATGTGATAACTGTAGATATGTGAGTCTATTGAGGTTGTGCACTATGCTATCACCACAGCTCGTATGGGGTCCCACTAGGGGCTATGAATTTTTCCCGAATGACCACTATGAAATGTCCCGAATGACCACTGTATGTCCCGAAGGACCTATGAACCCTTAACTCTTGGCATGCCAACTATACCTCTAGCTCTCTTTACACATAATATGGGCATTAGCAATCTATCGTGTCACATATTCACATGTACATATCACTGTTCATATGATTTCATATTCATATGTCACTTATCTTATAACACTTCCCATGTGTCCATATAACATGTATATCATTTTCATCTCTTGTTCACATATGTTACTGTATATCATATATATCACATATGCACATAGATCATTTTCATATTCACATAGATCATATCACTTAACTTATCCTTTATACTCATTTAATTTCTTAACTTATTTTATATTCTCTTATCATCAGTTAATAGCGTCTTTAAAGAAATCACATAGCACATACAAGAACAAATCAATCCATATAAACAAGCATACACACACTCATATTAAACACAAGTTACTATTCATAAATTCATATGCAACACTATATGAAATAGACTTGTTGCAAGTCTTATTTCCATCAACCATCATATACTATCGAATATGCACTCACATTGGCCTCACTAAGTTTTGATCCCCTTTTTTTATTTCCTTTCTTTTGATATAATCTTAACTTGATGATCATACCGGAACTTGTTCGTGTTCAATATCTATATAATCATACATTGATACATATTAGTATCCAATTAATATACTCCAATCTATCATTTATTAGACCAAAAGAAAGGTTTATTTCTATTTCCCCTTGAAGTGCATCGATGCATTCTACAGTGTATCGATGTATTCCTTAACATGTGCATCGATGCACTACCTATGCATCGATACACACTGAACAATTTCTGAAAATTTACTCATGATGCATCGGTACACAATGAATGTGTATCGATTCACTCTGCCCAGAATTCACTTCTTGAATCCGAAAACTTATCCATTTTGGTTTAAATCCTTCATCTTTCATCCCCTTTTATATTCTTAACTCCAGTACACATACTTAAACCAATATATACTCATTTATTTCATCTTAAACCTCAAAATCCTATCCTCCTCATGAAATTCAAGAATTATACCAACTTTGCAACATGATTAAATTCCACTTTTAACACTTTGTTTGTCTTAACTAGATTGATGACAAGTCAAATTTAACTTCCAATTCCTGATATGAACTTTATTCCAAGATTTCATTCAAAAACTCACAATCTTTAATCTCTTCTAATTCTATTATCTTTTGATTTTAAGATAACTTAAGCTTTCCTTAATCTTGGTTATCATCTAATAATCATAAACCAATCTTAAATTTAACAAGAAACTAACTAACCAGAAACTCACCTTTGTTTTGGGCTCCCACGCATGAAGGAAGAGGAAGAGAAGGAGAACTCTGGAAGCTTGTAGATTTCTCTTCCCTTCCACGTGGTTAATATATAACCTTTCTTTAATTTAATTATTTCCCTTACAAAAGACCCTTTTGCCCTTCACTTTATCTAATAATTACTTACCTCTTTCAGGTAATATTTCCAAATGAATCATTGAACTATTTCATTCTTCTACTTTAGTCACCAAGTTCTAAAATTTTACAATTTAGTCACTAACCCATAGATTGGGATGTTACAGCCGGTGCCCCCTTTTGCGAGTCCCTTAGTCCTAAACCCATCACAGGCTTGTGTAGACTAAGTTAAACTCGAGAGGACACATTCCCTTATACCCTCACGGTGAATAAATTCACACGAAGACATAAGGTATATGAATCCCGAAGGGTACTCGCTAGGCCCGCATGGTGAATAAATTCGCACGAATGTGTCGCTTTTACCCCCACTTAAAATAGGGTTCAGAGCTCAAGTTTAGAGCCTTAAGTGAAAAAGAAGCTTTGAAGGCTTAAATCATTAGAAAATGATTAGTACAACTATTTACTTGAAAATATAATCAAAAGTAAGTAAAAAAGGATCGAAATGTTACCTTAAAATTTAAACTTACCCTTTTCGTGAAAAAGACAACTGGAAATTACCTTAGCCTGACTCACTTACTTGTGTCCCCAGTGGAGTCGCCAAGCTGTCGGAACCGTCTTCCGGGTGGGCCCGGAATTGGGCTTCGACTTAGGAGAATGGATTAGATGTCGCCACCGATCTTTTATTTTAAAACAAATAGGTAGATCGGATACCTTATTCCTTACCTGATCTGCATATTACCAGTGATGTGTCGGATTCGGGAGTCGGTTACAATCAATGAAGGGTTAGCACCCTTGAACTGCCCTTTCGGTACTACGCAATTTCCAGTTATCTTAAATTAAGAAAATTATAATTTTAAATTAAAAGGTAAAATATCGATCCAAAATTACTTAACTCTGATAAATTTGAATGAAGACCCTTAAAAAGAAAATGTTAGATTTGAGGTGATAAAAATAAATAAGAATTAAAAAAAACAAAGATAAACTAAAAAAAAGTAAGATAAAAAGTGGATAATATAATAAGAATGGAGGAAATGAAATAAAACACACAGACAAATACACAAAAATATACATAAAAAATAAAAAAAAGGAAAAACAAACAAATAAATAAATAAATAAAATAAAAAGAGATAAAAAAATAGGTAATAAAAATAGAATAAATAAATTAAAAGATAAATAAAATTAAAGTGGCATGTATATATATTGGCGTATGAACAAACTATTATAAAAGTCGATAATAATATAAAATAATAGTAATAATAGTAATAATAAAGAATATAGTAAAAATAAAAGTGTATATATACTAATATTAATAATGCAAAGGGAATAAAAAGAAAAACTAAAATAAAATATATATATTAAAAATAAATAAATAAAAAGTATATATATATATATATATATATATATATGTATGTAATTAAATATAATATTTAAATATAGAAAAAAAGGTTAAAATGCGGAAGGACTGAATTGAAAGAAAACATAAATACGAGGTTAAATTAAAAGGAATTCGAAGTTTGATTGCAGGAAACGAGCAAAAATTAAGACTTTTAAGACTATGAGGGAGCAAATGGGAGTTATCCCTATTTTGTTCAGAAACACGCGGGTCAGGGCGCCATTTGGGTCAACAAGCGGGCCTGGTTCGGGCCAAGTATAAAGGCTAAAAGCCACTAACACCTCTCATAATTTCCATTTGGTTCAAAACAGATCAAAACAAAATTTTCTAAATCCTCTGTATGTTCTTCGCGTGTTCTTGAGGGATGAAGAACACAGCCGTGGTTTCCAGAAACTGACCACTGAATCGCCTCGTCGGCCGCCGTTTATCGGCGGCAAAAATATTTTTTTGCTTTTTCGAATGCCTTTCAAACCCTACTTCCAAAAAATCTAATCGTTTTAAAAAACATAAGCCTCAATGGCTAGATCTACAAACGAAGATCTCAAAAATGCCCCCTTTCCTCGGCCAAACACTCTTTGTTTTTCGAATCTACAAGGATGAAGATCACATGCACGTGACAGAATCAAAAAAATAGGTAAAAAATATACCTTTTATTCTCTTTTTCGAAATGCTCTACAAGTGCTTGGACCTTTTTTGTGTTTGTTAGTGTGAGTTTATGTGTGTATTTTCCTCGTGGTAATCTCTCGGATCTTGTGTGTCTAACTTGTTTGATTTACAATCTTATTTATACACAAAAAAAGCTATTTTAGACTAATTTGAGTCCTAATCTAACTCTGACTCTGTTGGTTGTTGGTGTCCCATACATGCACGCCGGTTGGAGACCGAGAAAGGTGGGATTTTTACGTGGTTGTGGATGAGTCTTGGGTACCCATGTTGTTGTTGTGTTGCGCGAAATGTTCGGAGTGAGATGCGTGGGTGACGAGGAGTCCACGGTGGGTGGAGTGCGGCGCTGATGGAGCTTGGAACTAGGGTTTGGAGATGACCCTTGATACCTTTGCTATGGACCGTTGGATCTTACCTAGATCCAACGGTCATTGTTGCTGGCGGTTGGAAGCATAAGATGAGGAGAGCCAGGGTTTCGAGAAACCCTAATCCTCTACCTGAACTGCTGTATTGGGCCACTGTTGGATCAAGGCGTGTAGAGGACTGTTTTGTTGGGCCTGTATCATGAATAAATGTGTTATATAATTTATAATAAATCATATGATATGTATATTATGTAATACACATATATATTATAAATAATAACACATAAATGTAAATGCCATGTGTATTATAAATTATAACATTATAATATTATATCATAATTTATAATTTATGTGGTCGAAATTGAGTGTCTTCAATGTGAGTTTCCTTTTTAAATGGATGCAAATAAATTGTTGCTTCTAAACAAGGTCCATTATATTTCTTTAAAAAATTTGCATTCATATACGATGTTAAAATTAGGCTAAATTCGTATTGCAATTCTTCGAAAAATGACCATTGTATATTTTTAAAGGTATCAAATTGTTTGATGTTGTAGGGTGCTTTAACCTTTTGTAAACACTCATTTTCGTCTGTATTTATTTTTTTATTTTTTTTATTTTGTTATTTTATTTTAATTATATATATATATATATATTATAGTTTGAAAATGATTTTTTAAATATATATAATATATAGTTTTTGAAAGAATTTTGAAAACCTATATATTATATAGTTTTTAAAACATTTTGGAAACATATATATATATATAATATAGTTTTTAAAGATTTTGAAAACTTATATAATATATAGTTTTTTAAAAACATTTTGTAAACATATATATATGTATTATATAGTTTTTTAAAAACATTTTGAACACACATATATTATATAATTTTTAAAATCGGTTTTTGAAAACCTATAATATATAGTTTTTAAAATATTTTATTTTTGGAAATTTAATATTATATATATATATATTTTATTTTTTTATTTTTATATTATATCTTATTTACTTAATTTTTGTTTTTTTTCTTTTTTAGTCCAGGGTTCAAACAAGTCCAAGGGGAAGCCCAACCGGGTAGGCAGGCGTGACCCAGCCAGCCAACCCAAGTCACGGTTCGAGTCCAAAACAGGGCTTGACCCAGCCCAAAATGAAACTAGGGTTTCTAATAATGTTCAACGACGCCGCACAAGTGGGAGCCGTGTACTCAAAGCAGAACCGGTCGGCCAAGAAAATGGGGACTACACCATTCCGGGATTCCCGGCCACGTGATCATCGATAGGCCCGAAACGAAGGGAACGACCACTCCAAGATCGGCAACCAACCCCCGAAGGGGTGGTATAAATAGCCACATATATCAACAGCGAAAGGGAACACATGGATCGACAGTGAGAACAAACGATCAACAGTGAGGCCAAACGATACATCGAACCCATCACAAAAAAAAACAGAACCATCCACATCGAAACACAACCCAACAACGAGAACCACAACACAGAGAAATACCAAGCATCAAATACCACTAAATAACCAAGCAAACAACAAGGAGAATCATAAAAGGAAAACGGGAAGCCATCCGTCGCCGACGAACAAAGGTAAGATCCGAGGGTTTTTTTTTAAATCTACTCTGATAGAGGTGTTTTTAAGATGACCGGGTTCCGATTTTGGGTTTAGCATGTTGAGGGGTTGTTTTGGTGTGGTTTTGTCTTTTCCGACTGTCGCTCGCAGCGACCGACACGACCGGGAGGTCACCGAGCGGTGGCCGGACATTCGGCCGATGATAGAGTCGAGAGAATTTTTCTCACTCTCTCTATCTTCTCTCGTCTCAAAATGAAGCAAATGGGGTAGAATGAGCCATTTTGGCTTAAGGGAAACATATATATAGCATAGGCAATAAGGCGTCGTTTTGTGGAGGGGGTTCTGCATTTTTAATTGATGGGTAAATTACATCCACAGTCCCTGTAAATTGTATTTTTTTCATTTTAGCCATTGAATTTAATTTTCAGTATTTTACTTTGGATCTCAAATTTATTATTTTCACATTCTAGTCCCTAGTTTATGTTTTATTCGAAAATGGCCTAGGAATTTATGCATGTTTTAATTTAGCCACTATTTTCTTTTTTTTCCTTTTTTTTGATTTAGCCACTGCTATTTTAATTTTTGCGTTTTGACCCTTATTTATTTACTTATTTATTTTTTGGTTTTTTTAATATTTATTTTTTTTAAATTTACCAGTTTTTTTATTTCAATATTTAACCTTTTTTATTTATTTTATTTTATTTGTTTTTTTATTTTGTTTCTTTATTTCTTTTTTATTTATCCCTATTTATCTATTTTATTTATTTTATTACTATTATTATATTAATTTTTTATTATTATTTTTATTTATAATCTGACAATATTCTTGACTCTTTTTAGGAGAATTTTTAATCGATCAAAGATAAGTAATTCGAATCGGGTTTTAAAATTTTAATTTTAATTTTAATTTTTCTCAATTAAGACAACCGACAAATTAATTGGTACTGAAATAGCAGTTCAAGGGTGTTAATCCTTCCTTGACTGTAACCGACTCCCGAACACGACACATTTCTGGTAAAACGCAGATCAGGTAAGATGGTGTCCGATCCACCTAAATGCTTTTAAAATGATCGGTGGCGACTCTAACACATTTTTTCAAGTCGAAATTCAATTCCGGGCCTATTCGAAAAACGGCTGCGACACATTTTCTACACATAACTGATTTTCGAGCCATTTTTATCCTATTTGAGATGCCGGCCCAATTTAAAAGTATACGATTGTATCTAACCTAAAACGACTTATAGCAACTCTCGTTTTTAAAACATATATACTTGTCATGACTATTTTGAACAACTTAAAAATAGTTTGGACAGATATCATTATTAATCAAGCATTAATAATTTAAGATGAATTCAATAATAAAATTTTAATTAACATTAATTCGATCTTCTAATATATTTTTTCTTTAACTACCAAAAAAAGCGTTAGCATAAATATAATGTGATATTGTAATATATATCGTCGATTGAGTTGATATAATGAGTTAGTGAAATATTAGTGTAACTGAAAAATAATTAAAATATATTTATTTTAAATAATAATATTAATTATTATAAAAATGTTTCTGCTTGTTTCTAGAATTTTCTGCTTTTATTTTTACTTTTATTTTTAAAATAAATTCAATTTTAGTTTTTTGACATGTTTAGTTAATATAAATAAAAATTATTTAGTATTTAAATTTTTAAAATAAAAATTAACAAATAGTTATTAAATATTAAATTAAAATATACTTATTAAAAATTTATCACATAAATTTCATATATTAATTATACAAATATAAAATAAGAAATTTAATAAGAAATTTCATAACACAAATATTATTTGGATTTATAATAAAAACATAATGTCAATGTATATTGAAAATCAATTAAATTAAAATAATACACAAGAAAAATTTATAAGCAAGAAGATAAAAGAGTGTCATTCAAATAAAAAATATATTTAGTGATATTTAAAGACCTCAAACTTTTAGGAAAAAATAGTTTAACCCTTAATTTTTTTTTTGCATACAATGTAACCCTTAAACTAAGAATTTTTTTTATCTAATTTTTTAACCAACAAAATCAAATTGTCACGACGCTTACATGACAATTCACAAAACTTATATGATAATTTATGATGTTAATGTGACAGTTCACGATGTTGTTGCAGTAATACATGATGAATGATGATGTGGTAGATTAACTTAATTGATTTATTAACTAAGTTTGAGGGCTTATCGTTTTTATAAAAAGTTTAAGACTTATTTAAATTTTTAGAAAAAATTAAGATATTAATTAAATTTAAAATATAAAATTTACACAATGATTAAGATATTCAATGTATTCAATGATGACGGGGACGGGTTTGGTAATCCCCGCCCCGATTACCCGATTACCCGCCCCGATACCCGACCCGATAAATATTAAAAATAATTATTTATATATATATATAATATTAATAAATTTAATTTAAATAAAAAATATATATTTATATATTTAATTTAAATATATATATATATATACCCGACCCGATTCTCGGCCCAATACCCGACCCAATACCCGGCCCAATACCTGTTTAAATAACCGTTTATGCTAAACGGGGATACCCGTTTCCCCGCGGTTTTCCCCGATTACCCGACGGGGATCCCCGTTTAAATCCCCGCGGTTTTTTAAACGGGGACGGGTACCGATTTTTTAAACGGGGACGGGGACGGGGGGACCAATACCCGGCCCGAACCCGACCCGTTGCCATCCCTAAATATAAAAAGTTATACATTTAAATTAATTTACACTACTAATGTCCGACTATCACTTTTGCTTTATTTTGATCATTCAATTTTTTTCCAAAATCATATTTAACATTTAATTTTGATTTTATTTTGATCATCTATCGTTACAAAATTAATAATAATATTGATATATCATCATAAAAAATGTCATATCATCAATATTTAAAGAAAATGTGACCAAAATGGTACTAAAATATAATGGAAAATATGATTTTGAAAAAAAATATTGAATGACCAAAATGTAAAAAGATGGTAGTTAAGGTACTAAACGTAAAGTTTACCACTTAAAAATAATTGGGTGACACAGTATTGTGGTCTAGAGAAATTGGCATCCACAACAAGGCCTCCGAACGGCGGCTGCAAATCGTGGCGCCGTAGAGTAGAGGATCTGAGCTGAAAGCCTGAAATTTAAGCATAGGTTTAGTTTGTTACTGTGCATTCATAACCAAAACTGGTGAATAAAAGGATGCCACTTGCACACACACCATACATAATAATTATACATTTCAAAATCTCTTCCTTTTCTCTTCTCCCCCACATTTTATATTAACCCAACAAAAACAAAAAAAAACACAGATTTTAGGGTTCATGGCTGTTTACACGGCTGTGTAGTTCCAACATCTCTTGATGATTCGGGTCTATGGAGAGCGCTGCTCGACAATCTCGGAGGGCGCCCAAGACATCGCCCACATGCTCGTGGAAGGCGGCACGTAGGTGTAAAAGGTGAAGATCCGCTTTGAACGCAATAGCTCTCGATAGTTCGGCAATGGCTTCCTTCTCCTTGTAGCTATCCATTAACACTGTTCGAGAAAAAAAGGCAACATATTGTTCAAGTATCATCAGCTACCATTAGCTTTCTATTGACTGTACTATTAACAGAAAGGAAACATATTCTGACCAGCAGCTCGGTATCGGTATGGATACACCCGGAGTGGATCTAATCGAGTGACCGTCTCCAGGTCGGCCTTCGTGATGTCGCGGTCGCAGTACTCAGATCTCTTCTCGTAGGCGGATGCATTGTTTTTAGCCTTTTCAATCAGTTTACTCATTTCCTCGTACGCTGCAGCCTTGTCGTTTCTGAGAAAATGTACACGCGCAAGGCCTTGATGGGCTCTCGCGTGTCGGATTTTAAGGGCGTTAATGTAGCAATCGGCTGCTAAGTCTAGTTTCCCGCAATCCACAAACACGCTTCCAAGATTGTTAAGGGCCTGAAAAACATTCGAGTCAACCAAGATTAGACACGCAGAAACTCTAGTGACAGAAGATTTTCAAATGAAAAAGGTAGGGCAAAAGAAACCTTACTTGACCTTTCCGAAGATTATCCGAGGGGCATTTCAAGGCGTTTTCTAGCAGTGAAATAACTGTTGAAGGACAAGATAAATCCATACTAGAGTCGGCCAATGCATAAGCTTTGAGGAAGAATGCTTCGAATGATCTCTTGGTTCTGATGGACTCTTCTGCTTTTCGAAGCCCTTCTTCACAGTGACCGGTATCATATAGGATCCATCCCTCATAAACCAGGCTTTCGTGTTTACTAGATGCATGTTGACAAGCTAATTCTAAACTTCGCATTGCCGCATCTGGACAGTTCAACCTGATCAAATCGAAGCACAAACTCATTGCATGTCATATAAGCATTATCATGCAGCAACCCAAACTGAATACATTGTTCCGACATTCCTAGGATGAGTGCTTATTAGACACATGATAGTTTGGAAGTCTGAGCATACCTGAGGAGGAGTAACGATTGTCGGAAGTATAAAACACTTTTAGCCTCACAAGATTCGAGCATTCGGTAGATTACAGAGAGAGATCCAATATCATCTACAGAAGACCACCTATCATACAACTGCATCCAACAATCTGCCGTTGTCCAGTTGTCGACATGCTCACGAACAAGCGTACGGAGCTGGGATGTTGGCACCCGTCCCTCGAACATTCTGTAATCTGGGGAAAGTGTTAGAATGACCTGAACATCACACATGGCTGCTTCGTAATCCTCATTAGCCAAATTGAGACAAAATCGGAGTTCCAAGCATTCCAATGCAAGTTTAAACCCAAGAACTCGATTGATCTCATCAAGAGCAACTTGAACATTTTGTTTCATCATTAAGGAAGCAGCTCGATACATGTAAGGGTAGGTAAGAGTAGGGTCGAGTTCAGTTGCTTTCTTGAGGTCTTCCCACCTCTTATCATCTTCACAGTATAATGACCTCTCCTGATACATCCACCCCAGTGGATTAACAGAAGAAATCACCGAGCTAAGCTTCTCGTAAGACCAAAGTTTACGACCCTTGATGTAACCCAACCTAGCCAAACCTGCAATCGAGTAAATATGGCCTAAACTTACAGCTGTCTCGAAAAGACTTTCAGCTTCATCATACTCTTTCCTCAGAAGCCTTACACATCCCAACTGATGAAAAGCTAGCATTCTCTGCCTGTCAGTTTCTGCAGATTCTATCAATTGTCCTAGGAAAGAAACAGTTTTATCAGATTGAGGATCGAGGTTCATAGCTACTTCACTTAATAAACAATAGAGAGAAAAAGATGCCTCTCCAGCCATGATCGATCTCTGCTGTCTATCGGCATGGCTAAATATTTCCACCACTCGTTCATCATTCAAACAATCAGGCAGTTCATGCAGGAAAGCTTGCAAACATGATGCAGCAAGGACAGGGGAATTCTCTTCAATGGCGTATTCCATAAGCTCCGCGGCATCCTCTTTGGTGCAAACCAAAGATGAGAGTTTCCTATCACAAGCATCTTTGAGTCTTTCGCAACAAAATTTGTTTGCAAAAGCTAACATTTCTAACAAGAGATCAGGCGAGACATCACTCAGGCTGCCCATCACACTGAACTCACCGATCATCCTCATGCCAGATGCGGAGATATTGTTTTCAGATAAATCAATCTCCTCACAAAGTGATTCATTGAAATAACCATTGAGCATAGCATGGAATGGGGCAGAAAGAAAAGCTATTTTCTGCCTATCACAAACTATTTTCTCATCTCCGATTCTAAAGTTAACCTTCTTCAGGCTCTTCTCCCCATTAATCACAACGGTATCCGGGTAAGTACTGTTCACCTCAATCATTGGAAACTGTGAAACAACATCTATTGGTCCAAACTCTCGTGCACATTTATCACAAGTTGCAAGCAAGTTAGCCATAAGTTCTTCCCCTTGCCTCTCATACTTTAACCACGCCCCAAAAACGAGCCTCCCATGGACAGAGCCACCCTTCTGCCAAGCAGAACGGAGGCTCCTCCGCATCAATTTGGTTTCCCCAAGACCCCTAAAGATCTGAAATTGCAATAAATAAAGATTCAACCTCTCTTGCAGAGAACACGATTCGAGTTCTTCATGAATTCGAGCCAAGACCTCTACATAATCAACAGGTTTAAAGAATGGCACTATGGGTGGCTCGGGAACCTTGATGAATGATTCCCTACAACAATTATAAACCAAAACAATCTCAATTTATTTCCAAAAATAAGAAAAAATTATAGAAAAATCACAGAAAATGGGGACAAACTTACATGGATGAAGAGGAAGAAGATAATTTGGAAAGCTTCCCTCTTTCAACTTGAAGCCAAGATTGAGGATTGATAGTATTGAGCAGTAATTCTTTACAAGAATCAGAAGGTAAAAAAACCCTCATTGGGCATAACAGATTAAACAAATCCCAGATCTCCACAATACTGAAATTGGGTCTACTCTCGAAAACTCAAAAGAAAAAATCTTCCAAAAGATCAAAAGAAAAGAGAAATGCAGAAGAAAAAGAGGCAGAACAGATGCCCTTGTTACCAATAATCACACTAATCATATTTAGCTAAAAGAAAAGAAAAAGCAAGAAAATTTCTATTTTGAACATTTAATATACAAGCAAACAAGATCCAGAAACAAACAATCATTCACTATATTTTCAATTTGGGTATCTTATAACAAGGTGGTTAAGCCTAGAATTTAAACCAAAAAAGGTTTTTTTCACCGCAAAAAAAATGAAGATCAATTTAAGTCGATGGTCTTTGTTATAGAGAAAATAAGTTAACAGGAAAAAAAACTACCGATTACCCACCAACGGTTAACCGAAGATCTTTACCTCGAAGATAACCAAAAACTCGAATTTTGGCCTTCAACAATAGCCAAAATAACTTAACAAGCAACACTCTTCTGATGTAGACTGTGACTCTGTGTATGAGAGAGGAAATTGGAATTTGGGTTTTTTGAAATTTTGAAGAAGATAAAGCAGAGATGAGGCTTTGTAGAAAGGAAGATCGACGTTTGAAGGGGGAATCCAAAAGGAAAATTTTGCTGTGTTTTCCCACTTTTCTATGCTTCTTTTTGTAACGTTTCTTTTGTTTGGTCCTAGGGAAATTTTTTCCCCTTTTTTTCCTACCACTACTCTTTAATATTAGTTTATCATTATTCCCCGTACTACCCTAATTCCCGTAGGTTATGTTGTGATGCGGATTAATATGACGTGATTAATTAAATACGTAATCGATTAAAAGTGTTATTGGAAATGTTATATGTTTTTACTGAAAATATTATGTGATGGTAATAATAATGGTAATAAACGGAAATATTATGTCGTACGTAAAATACGTCAAAAAATATTGACTTTAACATAATCGGTTAATTACTGGAAACATCTAAACAAAATGCCTTTTCATTAATCTATCTCTTAAACATTGATTTTACTTGAGTCATTTCTTATACTTTACCATTTTATTTAATTTAGTACTCCAAATTTTTAATTTTATTTTAAATTAGTCACTGACCTACTATTTGGGGTATTATACTTTTTTCCCAAATAATATATGAATTAATATTTGATGCATCAATATTGTATAATTTTATTTATATCAATAAATTTTCGCTTAGGGTTTTCTTTTATTTACCTTAAAAGTCATTGGTTAATTTTTTTTTCATCTATTGTCGATAGGCGATGACACCGATCTTAATGTTGGTTGTCACCATCTTGATATTGGTTGTCACCATCGATATTTTTTTGTTTTCCCTTTATTTTCTTATAGTATATATTTATTTTTTCTTTATTTTTTTTAGTTTTTAATAACTTTGTCTTTATGACATATTTTTATATTTTTTTTGACATGTTTTCAGTTGTTTGATCATTGTTTTTGTTTATCATTTTTCAAGGTTGGATTTGACATTCGCCGCGACTGATCAATATGATAACATCGGATAAAAATGACACTTGTATGTTATCATGTTGATCTTTCTTGGTTTGAAGCCTTGAATTGAATTTGGATATACAATTTATGTTCATAGATTGTTTTCTCACGTCGCTTGACTCTGATTTGTGGTTTGTCGGTTATCTTTCAGTACTTTCATCTCCTTTTGTGGTTCGTTTACCAATGTGGTCATATCTATTCGTATTTATCTTTTGTTTAAGTTTCTTTTATTAGACTTTTAGTCATTTTCTTGTATGGTCTTTGTGTGATTTTAAATGGCTAGTTTTTTTTGTGATTATAGAAAAATATCTTAATTATGTGTTTAATTTATAATTATGATTGTTAACATTTATTTTAATTCTAGATATTCTCTCTTTTTAATAAAACTAATGGATTATAGAAAAAATATTTTAAAAACTAAAATTTAACATTTAGTGTACATATTTTATTTGTAAAAGTAAATAAATAAAAGATAGGTTGGTTAAGAAATATTTGTAGATAATCATTATCGTCCAAGATTTTTGGCCGAGCTTTTATATATATTTTTATTTTATTTTCTTTAATTTAATTTTTTTATTATTAATGTTAATATTTATACATATTAGATGAGGGTGATTAATATATGTTATATTACGTATACATATTATTATATGTGTGAGTATCTATATATGTTACATATTATATGGTGTGTGAATATATATTATATGATATAAATAGTTGGCATTAAATATATACATATTATTATATGAGTATGCATTTTATGCATGTATATGTATACATGTGTCTCTCTGTATGTTATGTGTGTATGTGTGTTTAAGCATTATACACATATAGATATATAAGTATTATATAAAGATACAAATATATGATATAAATAATTAATATTAAATATATTAATTAAGTAAATAATTAAAGTTTTTGTTAATTTTATTTATATGTTCATTACAAGTCCAAACCAAATATTAAACAACCCAAACAAATGGCCGCATAACGAACGCCCTACAGTTAAAGATACAAGTTGGAGCCCACTCAAAGTAGCCCAAGAGATAGTGGCTCGTGTGCAAGACCCAAACTGCTAGGGTTTTGGGGTGAAAGCCGTTGAATCCCAAAACAGATCCAACTGTCCAAAACCCAAGCAGCTAGAGTTTCCCATCTTTCCCTTTAAGCGCTGCATAACATGCAATATGGACCCATCCAACGGTCCAAATCAAGAGCACTTTAGGATTTTTCATAACCCTAGGTGGAGACACCCATTTTTGTTCGAGTCTTTTCTATTTATTTTATTTATTTATTTATTTATTATTATTATTATTATTATTATTATTTAATATATATTTACATTTTGCAGGCCAATTCTCGAAGCCCAATTACAACTCAAGCCCAACAAACCCAGCATCTCCAAAATAGATTACAACCCAATAATTAGCTTGGCCCAAAGACCAGAAGCCCACTGGTAACCCGAATCGACCCAAACCCAGACCCGGATCAGACCCGACCCGAGCACATGTGATAACCCAACTAGAGTTTTCTCTCATGCTCCATTCGCGCCGCCTTCAACCCTCTAGCTTCCCACTACCGAGCCATCGAGTCGTCACCAACATCAGCTCTGACGACGCCAATTTTTCCCACATGCGCCAGAGTGATCAGTCCATCAAACAACAACCCCATCAGTCCTAAATCAAACCAAATCAGAACAACAGTAAACCTAATCTGAAAACCCATTTTAAAAAAGTCCTAAATCCCTAAATATCCAGCTTTTGGTACTAACCCGAGCCTATGAACATCATTCCTACCGAATAGAGATGATGATTCTCATCCAAGCACCATAAAAAACATACATGCAATGACAAAGGAGGAAAAAAGAAAGAAAATGAGGGAAACTGAGAGTTTTTTTTAGAGTCAAACCCTCAGTATCATTCGAACCAAACAACAAGAGAGGACTAAAAAAAGAAATCGGAGAGGAGAGAAATCTTATCGAGGAGGTGGGTTCATCGGATGCCGTGGAAGCACGACGGTCGTCGTGTTTTCAGTTTCTTTAGAAAGGTAAGTAGTTGGATCTAGGGGATTTGGGCCATTTTTAGGTTAAGTTGGCTTGGGATCTAGGTTAAGTTGGCTTGGGATCTAGGTTGAGGGTGATGAAAGGAGGGTTTTAGGGTATTCGGGGTCTCACCGGCAACCGTGCGCCACTGTGAGCGTCGTCGGCGGTGGCTGTCTCATCTTCCCCGACGAGATGAAAACCAGAGAGTTTAAGAACTCTCCCTCCCTCTGTTTTTGAGAAAGTGACCAAATGAGGGGGGTAATGGAAAGCAAAGCCCATTTTGGGTTTATATAGTTCACAACCATTAAATGAAGTTCTAATTTCTTTGATTTCGAGCCTTTATTTTTCATTACTTATGTTTTAGTCCTGTTATTACCTGCTATGCTATTCTGGTTATTATTTGATTTTGGTCATAATATTTGCTATTATTTCATTTTTCCCTGTGTTATATTTGGTTTAATTATGATTCGACCTTCATGTTTGTGATTCATGGCATTTTAGTCCTAAGTTTCATTATTGGGTTATTTTTATTCCTAGTGTCTGAATTTGTTTAAAATGTAGATTAGGGCTCTGGTATGTTCATATTTTCTGATTAGGTCCTTTAAATTTCTATTTTTCAGTTTGAACCCTTCAAATGTATGTATTTTCTATTTTAGCCACTTTAGTTTCTGTTTTATTTATTTTAGTCCTTAGCTTTCTGTTTTTACTATTTATATCCTTTAAGTTTTTGTTTTACTGTTTTAGCTATGTAAATTTATGCTTTTTCCATTTTAGTCCTCTAGGTTTTTATTTTTATTATTTTAGTCCCTAAGTTTTTATTTTTTCCATTTTAGTCCCTTTAGTTTCTTTTTTTTATTATTTTAGTCCTTCAAATTTATGTTATTTTATTTTAGTCTTGTAAATATTTGTATTTTAATGATTTCATTTTAGTTTGTAATGTTTATTTATTTTTATGCTAGTTATTTATGTATGAATGTATTTTACTTATTTTTATGGTTATGTGTATTATGTAAATAATATTTTCAATTCTATTTAATAAGATCGTGTTATTTTGTATTTTAATTACATTTATTTCCATTGTATTTTATTCGTGGTTGAAATAGTCGAATCGTTTCAAGGACACGTATTCGTAAAATGAGCGTGGAAAGTACCACTTAGTCGAAGTGGTGCGATCTTGTACAACATTTTAACGACATAGTAACTTGAAATAAATCAAGTTTATGTTACTAATTAATTTATTTTAATGATGCAATGTGTGTTATTTTAATTCACAATTTATTTCATTGTATGCAAAATGCAAATAATCAATTTTCATTTGTATTTAATTCATATTTATTAATGAGGGAATATTCTTTTATTGATAAGAAATAGTTCAAGTTAGCTTTTCCGATAGAAGATTGCTAATTTCGAGATTTCTTTTCGATGTTAAAGAATTTTATCTAATTAATTAATTCGAAGCAAATTAATTAACTTTAATAAATGGATCGCATTTTAACTTTATATTCATTTCATCATTTCCACCATGTACGACAACGTGTAAGAGATACAGTACCAATTTTGGGCGCTATGGGGTGTTAATCCTTCCCCACGCGTAATCGACTCCCGAACTCGTTTTAAATGAATCTTTGTAAACGCATACCATTTTTGTCTTAAAAAATGATTTTTCTTAAAAAAAATTTTAAAATACATTTTTAAGTATTTGGCCTACCTAACCCAAAGGTCGATGGCGACTCTTTTTCAATTTAATTCAAATCAATCCAAAATTCCGAATTTTCCAAATTAAAGTCATAACTATTTTTTAAAATAATATTTAATTGTTCTATCTAAAAATGGTTATGACAACTTGGCGACTCTGCTAGGGACTTTTTAGAGAGTCAAGCTGTAGGTCACTTGCACATTGTCGTTATGGTCGAAATTATGAGTTCGAGTCTTTAGTTAATTTATGATCCGTTTATTGAAGTTTTTGATTGCTTCATTTTTTAACTGGCATACTAACATTTGAATTTTTGCTTTCAGATCGATCCAAGTTTTTGTTGAGTTTTATCTCTTTTTCGTTTTTGAGTCAAAGGTAGGTACGTTCCTTCTCACACACATCACGAACATTTGCATAACATAAGCTCTAAACACGAGCTTCGATCCAAATTAGTCGGGGTGAATGCTTTACTCTCGTAAGAATTTATTCTTCGTATGAGTTTTAGCAAATAACCCATGGGATACATACCTTATACCTTCGTAGGAATTTATTCCTCGTATGGGTATAAGGCAGTGAATCCCCTTGAATTGAACTCATTCCGTTCGAAACCTGTAACGGGTAAGGATCGAGGGTTTGACATCCCAAGGGGGCACTGACATCAAGGAAAATTCGAGTTCCTTTTTCCTGTTAGAGCCAAAGCCATGCATATAGTGAACCGTAGAGCGATCACCCTAGGTATAGATATATTGAACCTCTATCCGTCAGTAGGTACCCAAAATAGGTGTACACAAAGGAGGAGCGTTTCTGAACCTTTCCTTTTGTTTAAAATTCTGTTAAATAAATGCACGCGAACTAGATACCATGCGGTTAGGATCATTTCCTTGAAAATAATCATTTTGGGTAGATAGCATGTCCGGGTAGGAATGTTATTTATTTAAAGCATGTTCGGGTAAATATCATTATGGGGTAGGTGTTATATTCATCTTTGAATAACATTGTTACCTGCTTTGATCGTCTTACATGTATTAACTAATTTATTTTCCTTTGTTTGTGTATACCAACTTATTTCTTTTCTTTTGTTTATATCATTTTTCATCATTTGTGCATTGCATTGCATCATCATAATGCAAAAGTGTTGACCCGTAAGGGGATATTTGAGAGAAAATTTTCACAAGAAGAGGTGAAAATTTTTAATCAAGCAATCGTGTTTACAATGCACCGAGGGTTAAAAGAAGCTAAAAATACAAGAATGAGGTTTGCTCGAAGATCGTGCATTATTTGGGACTAAAATGATGATCTACTAATTTGAGGAGTAATCCAACAGTGGAGTTTTATCTACAATCATGTCATTGCTAGTCATCAAAGAGTAGCACAATGGCTTCAGCACCGTCGAGGCATTAATGATTTAGTTTATAGAGCATTGAGGGGAATCAGCTCCAAATACAAAGATCCTAGACGAAGTAGTGAGCTCGAAGATTGTGCAACATTTAAGACTAAAGTCCGAGGATTAATCCAGCAGTAGATTCTTATCTACGATCATTCCAACGTTATTCATCAAAGAGTGATGCACTGACTTCAGCATCGCCGGGGCATTAATAGAGTTAGTTTACAAAATGCTTGAGGGGCATCATTTTCAAGGACGAAGATCCAAGATGAAGAAGCGGCCTATTTTAGATTCAACATCTAAGCAAGGGCATGTCTGTGAAGTGGAATGTCTTGTAATGTGAAAGCTTTTATCTCTGGTGAAAATTGTTTTACAATATTCATCGTTGAGATCAATATTTTTGCATTTGCATCTGCATCTTTGCATTTTGCACCTGCATTTTATTTTCACATACATCATTTATAAAAACAATAGAGGATTCGATGAAGTGGTCCTAACCACGAGACACCATATTGAGAATAAAAGAAAGAAGAAGCTGAAATCAGTAGGATGAGAGCTTGTTCAGCTAGTTGTAAGACTGAGCCTTCCAAGATGATCTGAGAAAGAGTCCCCATATCCTGAGGGCTATGATGTTGATCCAATATGCAAACACCACCTAAGAAGCTCTGGATATTCTTATGAAAACTGCAAGGCATTGAAGATCAAAATCCAGAATATGATTCATTCAGGGGCATCCTAATGCTAAGCAAGATAAGTCATTGTATATACCATTTGCATCTAGAGAGATTATTTTGTTTGACTCATTTTTTATCTGTCTTTAATATTTTCTTAATTTTTTTAATCTTAATGATTGAACTTATGCTACCTTCTAAGGTTGAGTATTTGAATAAGTTTTAATCATTAGATCTTCGAATATCAAATGAATTACAGATTCTTTTAATTTTTCAAGAATTATAGATTTTTGATATATGACAAGATTAGACCTATTTTATTTGGTCTAAACCAAAATAAAATCTCTCGCTTTTTACCCAAAATCATTCATGGTCACTACCAAAGAACCAAATTTTGACATTTCTTCTCTTTGAGACCTTGAAACATTCTTTTTTACCATGAAATATTGCCCTTATCTTTTTGATACACATAAATTCATACCCATATCATATCTTTGAGCCAATAAAGTCACCATCATTTTTTGTTTCTACCAATAGGACCTACAAACATTGAGTACAAGATGTTCGCTTGAATATGATCCTTCCTAAAAGAATACAACATGGGGCATCTCGCATCATTTTTCTAAAGATGAGCTTGTACAATTGAGACATACTGAGAGCAAGAAGCAGAAAAAGAGAATTAATTCAAAATAATCCTATCATGCATTAATTACATTTTTTCATGTGAATAAAAATTATTCCTGAGTATTTATCCCCATAGGGATACCTCTTCTGTAAATACTTCTATATATGAAATGATGAACGTCATTCTTTCATTTATCCCTTCACAAATGGAGAAAATATATCCCTTGTGTCCCCTTTGAGCCTAAATCATGTTTTCTTCTGATTCAAACCTAGCCAAGGATCACCCTCCACACTGGGGGGCAAGTTGGAGAAAATTTGCTCGCATGAGTGAATACATTGATTCAGATGAGATACCAAAAGGTGAACCAAATACAGAGTGCAAAGATCATATCAAAGCGAAGAGAACAGAAAAACAAAGAAAAAGAAAAAAGAAAAAAAAGAAAAGAAAAGCAAAAACAAAGAAAAGAGCAAAGAACAAAAAAATGACAAAGAGCACAGACAATGAGTCCCGCGACTCAAATGACGCATCAAGCTTCAAACTTTGATATTGATCAACCACAATCACTCCAGAATCACTTCACTCGAAGATCATTGAACATCAAGATAAAATAAAGATCTCATACGAGCAGATTCAAATTGAGCAAGACAAGATTGAAGGCATCAGAACGAATTGATCCTTGGTTTAACTACCCTTAAACACTTGTTTGAGCCTATTTATCCATTTCATTCAAAACCGTGAACCATGGCCTACATTACGTTCCTTAAAAGTCCATTATAATCATACATGGATTTCTAAACAGAAAAGACTATCTTCAGATTTCATCCCGTCCATCATGATTAATCTTTTATTTAAACAAATGTTTTCTAAAATCTTTAATGCATGATAGAGAAAAATAACAAAGGGGGGTTCAAGACATAAATTCTGAGTAACGTCTTGAAACCAAAGGAGGATTTGAGTCGAAAACCTAAAAAGGCGGCTCAAATATGAAGACTAGTGCATAGGAGGCGATCGCACAAGTCCCTTGATAAGGCATCGCACAACTTGAATAAGATCATGAGAGCTGGGAGTCGAAGAATACTTCCAATAAATGAGTACAGAAGCTACTCCATCCGATCAGAGAACAACAAATAAATGACAACACCATACGTTTAACCAAACACAACTACCTGAGACTTTTTTATCCTTTTCTTACTTAACCATTTCAAAAATAGTAATAATTTTGACACTTGTCAAATAACTATAATTTATTGAAGGATTAACAGAGTAATTAATTCTTTGATATCCAATGAACTCTTGTTTTATGATTTGTCAATTGTGAAACCTTGAAAGGAGCAATATTTTCAAAACTTTTGATTAAACATTTTTCATTTTGTGGTAACATCTCGAACAAAGAGTGATCTACAGGAAAACATTCAAAAACCTAGATTGTGATTCTTTTAGACTCACGGGTGACAAGATATCCTACCATATTTTAAATTTTAATAAATATAAATATTATGTGTGTCATTTTTCTTTATTATTGGCCATATTATACTTGTCATTTCATCCATTCTATACATATAATTTATTATTGTTGCATTCAATCATGCATTTGTTTTCTCGTTTTCTAAAATAATTAAATGCAATGTTGTCTTGTGTTGTGAGTTAATGGAATTGCATCCAACATGACTGAATTTCAATTTTCGTTAATTTACATAGTAAGGGGACATCCTTTTAAATGAAACCAAGTGAATTAAATCCTTTTAGTTGAGTCAAATATTTTAAAAAGAGATTCACTCATTTTTTTTAAAATTCCAAGAAATAAAAGGATCATAATTTAAATTTTGAATTCAAAATTTTAAAATTCTATTATTTTAGACACATATAATCGAGGGTACCAACTTTGGGTGTTGTAAAGGTGCTTACTCTTCCTACGCGTAATTGATTCTCAAATCCTTAAAAATGAATTTCTAGTTAATGCAAACTACTTTCATCTTTTAAATTGATTTTTTCTTGAAAATTATTTTAAAAGATGTTTTTAAGTATTTGATCTACCTAAACCAAAGGTCTATGGTTACTTCAAACTTATTTTCAAAATAAAACCTGAACTTTTCCAAATATAGTCGAGTGGCGTTCCTGAGCTTAAAGATCGTTTCGGTAGTTTGGCAACTTCGCTGGGGACACACTAGAGATTCATGCCCTAATCGATTATATGTTGTCCGAGTGGTTGAAATTTTATAAATTTGAACATCTATTTTTGTTACGACCCTTTTAATTTCGATTCTCATAATCATGCATCATTTTTTTACTCTTGTAAATATTTGTACTTATGTCGGATTTCATTGTTTTCAGATTTGTTAAGTCTTTTTGGAAATTAAATTAGTCCTTATTTTTTGATTTTTGGGTAAAGGTTTGTGAGTTATTCCTCACACACATCACATGCATTTTTACGTCATAAGCTCTATATCCGAGCTCTGTCCCACTAAATAGGGGTTAGTCGCTATTGCCTCCGTGAGTTTCCCTCTATATAGGCTAGTGAATCACTCCAGGAGTACATGCCCTTGTGATCCTCATGAGCATCCCTTTATTTAGACATGAGGAATGTATTCCCTCGAATTGAACTCTATTTTTTTAAGCCTATAATGGGTGAAGATTGAGGGTCTAGCACCCCAAGGGGGCACTGACAAGGACAATTCAAGTACTCTTTTCCCTAGAATTGAAACCATGCATATAGAAAACCCTTGCCCATCTGAAATCACACCGAAACTGTGTCTGATAGTATTTACCCTAATAAGTGTACACAAAGAAAGAATGACTCCTAACATTTGCCTTTTATTTCGTAGGGTAAAATTATTTTATGAATAAAAGCCTGCGAACTAGACACCATATGGTTAGGTTGTTATTCCCTAATTCAAGCATGTTCGGGTATGTTTCTTGTTTACATAAAAATTATGTTTGGGTAGATATCATGATGGGGTAGGTAATATTTACTTTAACTTTATCTTATTATCCCAACTGACTTGTGTTTCTTTTTTCTTTTTCTTTTTGTTTTCATTTGTTTTGTTGCATATCATCATAATTTCATGAAAGAAGGCATTGATCCACGAGTGACTATCTCATTGGAAAATTTTTAAAACATG
The DNA here is from genome assembly GCF_006381635.1 of Hibiscus syriacus. NCBI lineage: Eukaryota > Viridiplantae > Streptophyta > Magnoliopsida > Malvales > Malvaceae > Hibiscus > Hibiscus syriacus. The sequence continues at coordinate 112,052 of NW_024062382.1, forward strand.
GAGAAAAAGTATCAGAATCAAGATAACATATATATCAAAATACGTGTATGGTCTAAAACTACTCGGAATGAATGAGGATACAATTTGTTTGAGGATTGTGTATCAGAGTAAACTGATTACACCCACATTAATACCAAATAAAATGACATCGAGGACTTGAAAAGATCTAGAATGGCTTAAAGATAGGTGAGAATCAAACCTTCTGAAGCATGTATGGTGACATTGCAAACTTGCTTTTTGTTCCTGTAGATGAACTTTTGATCCAAGCTATGATATAGTTTTGGAACCCAACCTATACTTGCTTCACTTTAAACAAGAATGATATGACACCAACTATCAAGGAATGCACTACTTTTTTTCACTTGGAGAAGGTTCAAGTCGATCGAATATATAGCAGGAATTCTAAGCCTCATTCGTTTAAAAACAAGATAATAGTCGTTATGGAAATAGGTGAAAAGTGGGCCTTAGAGTAAATCAAGAAAAAACATGAGCAAGTAGCTGGAGTGTTCAATTAAGGCATTACTAAATAAAGTGTACGTGGTTGAATCCATATAGTGGCAATGTGGCAATCATTTTGGGACCTAGACTATTATTGATATGTTGGGTTGTAATTAGTGTTGCATGATATATAGACTATTGATTTTATGTTGGATTTTTTTAATTGGCTTGATTTGGAATGTTGAACTCATGTTGTTGGTTGAATTGAATATAAATTTGCCAAATATTGATTGGTACCTTAAAGAAATGGTTGGTGTGTTTAGACAAGTGACACTAAATGGACTAGACTCTTAGGATGCATAAAATGATCAAAATGCATAATTGGACTAGGTGACTTGTGTTAAAAGTGAATCAATATGCAATGTTTGGCTTTTGATGCTATATTCTTGTATGATGTTGTGATTTGTGTTATGAAGCATGTTACAAGTATATTTTAACATGTATGATGTGGTATGAAAGTGTCCAAGAATGTATCTAGTCCCTAGGATTGATTATATGGAAGTTTGGTAACTCAATTATGCATGTTCTTGAGAATTATGCACTTTTCTAGAAAATAGATTAATCCCTTAGGGGAAAGGATCGATCCCTTTTCAAAAAAGATTGATCCCTTTTCAAAAAGGATTGATCCCTTGGCCAGAAAGATTGGCCTCAAACTCACTATTTTGCTAAAGATCGATCCCCCGTGAAAAAAGATCGATCCCTTCTCTGTATGCTCGATAAAAATGGTAAAATTACATTTATTAAAGGCTTCAGTATCCCTAAGTCTTAGTTTAACCCTATGATGTTTATATAAGTTCAAAATGGTTAAGAATTTGATTTGCTAATTAATATTAGACCTTAAATTGGAATTTGATTAGACTTGAGTTGTCACTCTTAAATATACTTAATTACATAATGAAGGTGTCAATTGCATGTTTGTTGCTTGTATATGACTTTTGAGTTGTTTATGTTTTAGTCCATAGAATGACATGTTAAATTAAGTCCTTGTCTAATATCCAATTAATCTGGAAATTTGCATGTCACTATTTAAAGATTAATAATGAATGTTAACATCCTTAATTCAATGATTCACCTTGTAATTATTTGGTTATGTAAATTATCGATTTACCCCTGATTGGTTGGTTGCGATTATCATGCATTGTTATGATTGCTTCGAGACTTTAAAGTATTCATTGATATTCGTTGCCACGTGTTGTATAATGTATGATTTAAATTTGTATGCTTATGTTTAGTATGCATGATTTAGGGTTTTTGTTCTATCCGACAAGATCAGAATCTAATATACGCTTAAGTACCCCATATATTTCCTCGTAATAAGGTATGGGGTGTTACAATTGGTTTGTATTCAAATCCATTTTTGGAAGGTGAAAAGACATCTATTAAGGTGATGATAACCACTTAATCTCTATTGAAGGATTTTCTCGAGCAAGAATGGACAACAAACACACCTGAAGATAAATGGACTACAATCTTCAGAAATCTCAAGGAAAAAGAGATTGTGTGGAAAACGCCTTGGTTTTCTCAGAGATACATCCTATAATGCATACATTCCTATGATTGGGTAATGTTTCTAAGAATATAGGAAGCTATTGGGTATGCCCCACTTTTTTTTCTAAGGTAGTATAGAGCTCGTCAATTTATACATGTCAACTAAGGGTTAGCTAAGTCTGAGTTCCCTTTTCAAGGAGGGAATTATAAGCCAAAGATTTGAGAAATTTCCAAAAAATGGAGTAAAACTTTCCGAAGAAAATTGATGCAGCAACGTCATGGTGACTCCTAATTATGAAGATTGGAGACTTTGAAGAATAAATTGGAATCTTCCACAACTTGATGAGGATAGTGTCCTAGTGGAATAAATACTAAGAGATATCCCTTCCAAGGATGAGATTATGTTGGGATAGTCGATGAACCTCAATTAAACAACCAAAAATTACCTAGAGGGGGTGAGTTGGCTTTTTGAATTTAGGGAGTAAAAAGTAAGAAAAGATAAAAAAAATTGCATAAGGATTTATAGTGGTTCGACTTCTCAACCAAGTCTAGATCCACTACTTAGCTAAGGATTTTCTAACAAATTCACTAATTTGTTCTTTCTTTTTACAAGATCAAGAGATAAACTTTGCACTCCCTAGCTTTTAAGAGGCTTAACTAGAACCAATCCCCTTTTTCACAAAGAAAAGAAATATAAACAAGAAAACCTCTCTAAGGTAGGTGTTTACAAAGAATTAAGATCACAAAAACAAGACCTGAGGATATACAATTAAGCTCAAACACACTATGTACAAGAGAAAAAGAAATAAAAGGGCAAAATTTTTTTCTCTTGATGATGAATTGCTTGTATAAGTGTTCTGTAACCTTCTTCAAGTGTCCTCAACTTGTTTTTATAAGTTGGAATGAGTTTATGGTCATTTCTAGTCGTTGGGGAATATTTTTCTGCAAAATAATATTGCATAGGATAGGGATTATCGGTACTCCTTTAATGAGTATCGGTACTAACTTTGTAATATTTAAATAAACTAGTCGTTACTAGCCGTTGGGCCTGACCAGTGTCGATACTATGCTCATGGTATCGATACTACTGTATAAAGTAGTATCGATATTCCTTTGAGTATCGATACCTATTTTGTATTATACAATTTGAGCTATTTGAAAACACTTGGTAGTATCGATACTATCTAAAAAGTATCGATACTTCTCTTATCTTTGGTATCGGTACCACGTGAATAATATCGGTACTTGTTCATGTAATATCGATTTTATACAAACAGTATCGGTACTTTGTACCCAGAAAAGCTTTTTATGCTCAAATTCTAGTTTAATGGACTTTGAATTATTTTTGAAAACTTTGAAAAAAATCAATCAAGTCCAAAAATATTTTGCCTTAATTTGTTACATCAAAACATTATAAAACATAGTTTAACAATCTCCCCATTTTTTATATAACAAAACATTTGAAAAAATAGTTTTCGCAAAACTCCCCGTAATAAAATGTTCAATGAAAAAGATCAATATTTGGAAAATATTAAAGCTCCCCCTTTTTCATTATTGAAATTGAATTTTTCAAACTCATACTTCCCCCCCTTTTTGTTATATAAAAATAATTCAACTTTAAAGTTCAAAAATAACAATGGAGAGTAAATTGTAAATTTTATCATAAAATCATTTGAAAAATCAAAACTTCCCCTCAATAAAAGCATTCCAAACTAAAAAAATTTGACTTTAAAACGATGTCACTTAAAAGACATTGACAACAAAGATGAACAAACATGTTAGTAGCACAGAAAATTCAATATATCCAAATATTATATACTTTATGCAATACTAATTGTTGAATTTAAGTGCATGTGCATAAAGCTATCCAAAAAAAATGTTATGTATTTGAAAAATTGATATCGATTGTTAGAGAGATATCATTTGCAATAAATCACTTGCATAAACATTTAAATTAAGTTCAAAAATTAAAAATTGTAAAATCAAAGCATTAAGACCAATTTTGACCAAAAATCATTATGATGAACTAAAAATTATGAAAAATCATTAAAACTTTAGAAAATGTTCATCACAATTCTTTTTAACATACATGAGATAGAAAACATGAAATTGTTTAAAATAAAAATACTCATGCATGCTTTGACTAAATGAGGAACCAATTATGCAAGATAATCAAAATAAGCTTAGAAGTTACTCATTCCATATCAAGTGTGGCTAGAGCATTTGAATATCTTCACTTTCGACATCAATTCTCCCACACACCTACAAGAAACATTCATTTGGATTTTGCCAAATTGCTTTGGATCCTTGAGCGTTAGTTTCAATGTCTCTAATTCCCTTTGGAACCTATAATTGTTTAATTTTAAAACATTTTCCTTTCTTTAAAGGACAAGTATGTTCCAAATGACCATGTAAATGACAATGTAAGCATTTTACCATTTTTAAATATGATGAATTGATTTGAGAAATTAATTCTTTTTCTTTTGTAAGTTTTGAAGCTTAACTTTAAAATCAAGATTTTCTTTTTCCAAATCATTGATTTTGATTTTTGAAAACTCAAAATCATTTTTCAAAATTTCATTTTGCTTTTAAAAATCCAATTTTGCTTTCAAAAGAAAATCATTTTCAAATTTGAATTTTGAAATTAATTTATTATATTTGGAATTCATGGTTTCAAATTCCAAATACAATTCATCATAGGCAACTTGTAACTCATTAAAAGAATAAGAATTTGATTCATTTGAGTTAGAAGATACCTCGGGCTCTTCAAGAGCTATTACGCATACCACCTTTGTTAGTTCTTTTTTCTTGTTTCCATGAAGTTCATCGAGCTTATTCCAAAGCTCCTTGGCATATGAACAAGAAAAAACTCCATAAAAATCGGGACCAAGTACACAAAACAACATGTGCATGGCCTTAGCATTTTGTTGAGCTTTATTCCATTCTTGGGTACTCCACTCCTTTTTCTTCTTCTTTGGAGAAGAGTAGCCATTATCGATCATCGCTCGTTTATCAAGATCATTGGATTGAATGAATAGCTTCATTAATTTTTCCAATGACAGTAGTTAGCTCTAATGAAGTATGGAGGCTTGTTGATCGGTTGAGAGTATTTCACGTGGAACGAGCCATAGGTGAAAGTTAGCTTCTCGGTTGTGTCGAAAATGGATAGAGCTTCTTCAAGGATCGTCTCAAGGTTGTTAGACCTACTAATGAGCCAAGCTCTGATACCAATAATTGGGATAGTCAATAAAGCTCAATTGAACAACCGAAAATTACCAAGAGGGGTGAATTGGCTTTTTGAGTTTAGGGAGTAAGGAGTAAGAAAAGATAGAAAATTTTACACAAGGATTTATATTGGTTCGACTTCTCAACCAAGTCTACATCCACTACCTTAGCTCCTCACTAAGGATTTTCTAACAAATTCACTAATTTGTTCTTTCTTTTTATAAGATCAAGAGATAACCTTTACACTCCCTAGTTTTTAACAGGCTTAGCTAGAACCAATCCCCTTTTTACAAAGAAAAGAAATATAAACAAGAAAACCCTCTAAGGTAGGTGTTTACAAAGAATTAAGCTAAAAAAAATACCTAAGGATATTTAATTAAGCTCAAACACACTATGTACAAGAGAAAAAGAAATAAAAGATTGAAAAGTTTTTATCTTGATGATGAATTGCTTGGATATGTGTTATGTAACCTTCTTCAAGTGTCCTCAACTTGTTTTTATAAGTTAAAACGCGTTTGTGGTTATTTCTAGCCATTGGGAATGATTTGGAGCCGTTGGGGAATATTTTTCTGCAAAATAAAATTATACAGGACAGAGAGTATCGATACTACTTTAATGAGTATCGGTACTACCTTTGTAATATTTAAATAAACTAGTCGTTGGGTTGACCAATATCTATACTATGCTCATGGTATCAATACTATTGTGTATAGTAGTATCAATACTCCTTTGAGTATCAGTACCTATTTTGCATTCTGGAATTTAAGTTATTTGAAAAACACTTGATAGTATCGATACTACCTAGAGAGTATCGATACTTCTCTTACCTTTGGTATCGGTACCACGTGAACAGTATCAATACTTTGTATCCAGAAAAGATTTTTGTACTCAAATTCTAGTTTAATGGGCTTTGAATTATTTTTGAAAACTTTGAACAAATTCAATCAAGTCCAAAAACATTTTGCCTTAATTTGTTATATCAAAACATTATAAAACATAGCTCAACAAATTCTAATGAGGGAGTTTGATTCTGAGAGAATTAAATGAGCAAAGGAGGTTGAAAAAAATGAAGGGTGTTATATTCAATCTAAGAATAGACAAAGACATCTACAAGTAAGAGGTTGAACAGTACAAAAAGGGAAAAGAAAAGATCGAAGAGTATCATGAGGATTTAAAAAAGGTCTATAGGAAGTTATAAGTGAAAGATAAAAGGGTCGGGTTTGACAAAATGTTTGATCAATGGGTGAGAGAAATGGGAATTGAAAGACATTATTTTAAACTCTTGGAGGCAAAGAGCTAACATCAACTCAAAAGGCTAAAATCTTATTTGAAAAAGGTGGGAGATATAGAAGTTGATAAAAGAAAAATGATCAAGAAAAGCAAGACCTATATTCGTGAAATGGGGAAGTTTAAGAAAGAAAAAGAAGATAGGCTTGAAAAACTAAAGAAAGAAAGGAATCAAGTTCAAGGATTAGAAGTCGAGATAAATAACATATAATAAGAGTTTGAAGTTAGGGACAGAAGGATTCAAGAGCTTAAAGAAGAGAGAGCAAAGAAAACATGAGATTTGGTCTAAAAGACAAGGTTAGAAACGTATACTTTATAGGAAGCAATATAAAATTAGATCATGGATGCAAAGGTATTGCAAAAAGAATCAACGTGTGGAAGAGCTCACCAGAGAAATGAAAGAGTTACAAATAAGGTTTGAAGAATAGTTAAACCATACCCAAATTAGGAACTTCGAGCTCAATGACCAAATCTCACAACTTGAGGAGCCTTTGTATCAAGAGAAATTCCTACATACATCAATGAACTTAAGGCTTTCACATGAAGATAAAAGAATCCTACAAAAGCATACTAGAGGACTAGAGAGCGAACTTCAACAGTGTTGGATCCAAATCAAAAATCTTGAAAAGGAGATCAATAGCTTCAATGATGGGTGAAATGACACATATGAATACCACCTAAGGATAATTGTAGAGTGAGAGCGCATGATGGGTGAAGTGGCTCAGTACACTAAGGAGTAAGCTGATAGGGCATATGTTATTTTAGATTTTACTAGACCGATCTCTAATTATGGAAAGAATGTCATAAGACTCATTGTAGAGTTGAGTATAAGGGCTAGACCATATCTTTAAAAAAGATTGTAGTTATCTTGTAATAGTTAAAACGTTTATATCTAATGAAACTTGTTATATGATATTCACTTTTGGAATCAAAACATTCTGCTTTTTGCATTTTACAATTGCATATGCATTTTACTTTATGCACTAAATTTTATATCGTATTTATTAAAATATTTCAATATTAATTCATAAAAGAGGTGCATGATAGAAAATTAGGAACTTCTAAACACTCGTATAACACTAAAAAGAAATATATAGATGATAAACTTGCCTAAATTTGGCAAGAAATTTAGGAACATATGAAAAATAGGCAAGAAGACCAGGTTCCAAAGATTTGTCAGTCTACTTGGGGGAAGAAACCCTGAGCATGGAAAATATCTAGTAACTAAAACTATGACTAAAGGTCCACCTTACCCACTAGGTTTCAACCTGACTCATGCCAAATCTCCCCAAGAAACACTAGTTCATGTAAGGAAAGTGCACATTAATCTAATTGGTAATTCCATAAACTTGTAACAAGGAATGAGCTCGCATCAAAAAGAGTATCAATTCGAGTGTATCCTGAGTTTTGATAAAGAGAATAGGTTAGATTAGAATAAGCAATTGGAAGAGAAGTGAAAGTAGTTGAAAGAAGAGATTAAGGCCATGAAAGAGGATAACGAGGTTTATTGAATCAATGCCAAAGAGCTGAGCTTTGTGTCTGATATGATTTTCCCCCTAAATTTAATATCCCTGATTTTGAAAAAATGACAACACAAGGTGCCATTCATCTCACATCACAATAATCTAAAGAAATATGGCATGTTACATAGGGGATGACCAACTTTTAATCCATTGTTTCCAAGAAAGCTTAACAAACTCTACTACGTGATGGTATAATCAACTGAGCTGGACTCACATCCGCTAATGGAAAGATTTAGCCAAAGCATTCCTAGAGCATTACAAACATGTAAAAGATATCAAGCCTAACTGAATCATGCTGTAAAGTATGAAGAAAAGATCGAATGAAAGTTTTAGGCAGTATGTCCAGAGATAGAGGGATGTGGTTGTACAAGTTCATCCCCCACTTGAAGAAAAGGAAATGAACATGCTTTTTGTGAATACTTTAAAGGCTCCCTTCCTAGAGCATATAATATGGAATTCATCTAAGAGCTTTGTCGATATGGTCACATCTAGAGAGATGATAGAAATAGCCATTAAGAGTGAGAGGTTGGATGAGGTGAGGCTGCCAAAAGACCATCGGTTAGAAGAAATGGAAATGAGGTTAACAATGTAAGTAATTGTCAATTAAGAGGTTCCAAAAATATCATGGTTTCTCAACCTTAGGTATCAGGATCATCCACACAAAATAATGTTTGGTAGAGAATGAGGGAGCTGAGAAAAAAATAGAGAAGCATCAGTTCAATCCGATCTCTATGACCTACAAGGAGCTATTCTAAGAATTATATGATTGAGATGTACTGTCACCTTACCATGTGACACCTTTGTAACCCCCGTACCCTAAATGGTATGACGTTAATGTTCAGTGTGAATACCATGTAGGAGCTTTAGGATATTTAATTCAAAATAACACTACCTTCAATAAGATCACTCAGAGGTAGAGAGAGAAATTTTATCAACTTTGGTGATAATGTGCAACTGAATATTGCTTAAAACCCTTTTCGAAACCATGGAGATACATGAGTCAATACCATTTTTGTGGAGAAAGGAAGTGTGATCATAACTGGCATGAATGAGGTGAAGTCACCAATGAAGTGGGTATAGGGCTAGATGATCAAATCAGGTTTGTTGGTCCTGGGCTTACCAGTTAAAGAATCTGAAAATGAGAATGTCTGTTAGTATCACAAGGATGAGGGGAATGACATACATGAATGTTCTGAATTATAAGCCTTAATATAAGAGATGATGAATGAAAAAGATATGAAATTTTACAAAAAGACTGAGAAAAAAGAAGAAGCTGAGATTTGTGCATCCGAGGGTTACTTCAAGGAAGTATAAAATGTTAATCGTCCTTTAGTTATCATGACAAGGACCCGAGTGGTAGAGAAAGTGATTCCGAGGTGATAATCATGCTTCTGTCTCCGTTCCCCTACAAAGAAAATAACTAGGTCCTTTGGAGATATGAATGCAAAATGGAAAAATCAAAGGGTCCAAAATATCAAATGAGAGGTGGATGAAGTTAGCCATTTCTCCAGGAGTGGTAGGTGTTACTCTCCATATCAATCCAAGGAACGTAAAAAAAGATCTACTAATGACAAAGGGGAGAAGGTCGATAATCTAGTAATAAAGGAAGATGAGTTAGTCATCAATGAGCCAATCACCGAGAATGAAACAATTGAATTTCTAAAAATTTTAAAGCATAGTGAGTACATCATTGTTGATCAGTTACACAAGTTTCCTACTCGTATCTCAGTGTTTTCTCTCTTACTAAATTTTGAAGTATATTAGAATGCTCTGCTAAAGGTTCTGAATCAAACTTTTGTACCTCAAAATTTATCTGTAGACAAGTTACACAGGTTGGTCACCGAGATCCCCTCAGGGATGATTAGAAGTCACAAAGCTCTTCACATTATTATTAGATGCATGAGACATATTTTGTAAAGGTTTTTAATTAAAAATGGTTATATGCTAAACATAATGCCTCTGGTGACTCTGAAGAAACTACCCATTGTCACAACACACATGAGGAATTATCAGAGCGTTACTCAAGACTTCGATGGAACTGAGAGAGAAATGTTAGGAAAGATTGACATCCCCCTTACTATTGGCTTGTCAACCTATGAGGATGAATTCCTCATAATGGATACCATGCCTACCTATAAATGCTTACTATGAAGACCTTGGATCCATCAGGCAGGCGCAAACACCTCCACTCTGCACCAAAAGCTCAAATTTGGGATTAAATGAATGATTATCTGTATCAATGATGAAGAAGACATAATTGATTTTGTCTCTACTAGTGCCCCATATATTGAAGTGAGTGAGGAGGCCCATGAATGCTTCTTTAGGTCTTTGGCTAAGGGAAGAGAATGCCAAAATCATAAATATATGAATAAACTCAGATGAGAATCAAGCTAATTATTGGAAGAGAGGCAAGAGCTAGAAAAAGTTTAGGTAGACGCCTTCAAGGATCAATGAATGCCATATCTCCATCCATTAAGATGGATCACTTTGGTTTGGGTATCGGCCTTGAGAGAGAAATTGAATGAGATTCAGAAGAACCAGGAGAAGAGAAAAGCCATATGAGCTAGAGAAGAGAAAAGCCATATGAGCTAGAGAAGATCTTAAGTGGGAGTTGATGACTTTCCTATCACTATATAGTATATTCGTATCCAGAACTCAACTAGTGAAGAAGTCTATTGTTGAAGATGCCCTAGAGGATTTGAGCATCAATGCCATCTTGGAGGATGAAGATAAAGAAGGAATGGTGTGGGAATTTACCCTGTTCTGTTGGTATTTGTGTTGAATAATTGGACTGTACAGGAATTACCTATAGTTTACAAAAAATTTCAAAGTAATGCACGAGAACTTTCCCCTACTGTGTCAACCTAAGGCAATATGTGATCTTTTGTAAAGGGTTAAACTATATGTCTTTAATTTGGAATAAAAAATGTATTTTCTTAAATCTCACTTGGAAAACATCTTTCATTCATTTGTCGAAACATATTTAAAGTCGGGAGGTGGATCATACTTTAAAGTTTCACTTTGAATGGTATTTAATTGTGGTTTGAGGGAGTCGCCACTAATCTTTTTTGGTGTGACTGAAACACCAAAAAATTGTTAGTTTAAAATATTAAAATAACCAAGATCGGTCTACTTACCAAAGAAATGGATTAAGGAGTCCGTTACATGTGGGGAATGATTAGCCCCCCATAATGCCCTTTCGGTACCTAGTAAATTATGTTGTTGTCTTGAAAAAGAAAATTATAGATTTGGGCATTAATTTAAATAAACGTCCCTTAGAAATAAAATTCGCTTATACCTTAAAAAATTGAAATTCATTGGCGGAATATTATACTCAAAATGAAACAATTAGTAGAATAATGAATCAATACGAATACATAACAAAATTGATTAATGGACTATTCTAAAAATAAAACAAAGATTAGCAGTGAAATAATAATTAAAAATGAAGGCCAGATACATAAATTAAATCAAAACAAATTAAATAAGGATAAATAAGAATTTTAAATTTCAGCTAAGAGGAACCTGTAAATAAAAGAAGAAAAATATTATATCAAAATAATTATATAAGTTGAACTTTAAATAAATAAAAATAAAATAAAAGGATTAAAATAAAAAAATTGTGTGATCATAAAAAGAATGATTGGAGTGATTTTCTCTTAAGAATGAACATAAAGATTCTACCTACAAGACAAAAGAGAAATAAGATTCGTTAGTGAAACATAAAAAAATAATAATATAAATAACTAACTTATCTTAAAAGAGTAAAAAGATAAAAGTTATCATATCAGTAAAAACAAGATAATAAGAATAACTCTCAAAATAGAAATGAATTAATCTATACAAAACTAAAATTAGAAATGAAATAAAAATAAAAATAATGATAATGATAAATAAATAAAATTTTAAAAAAATAGATTAAAGAAAAATAATAATAAGAATGTAAGAGTCTTGATAACAAATAAACCTGAAAGAAAAAGAAAATGGGTAAGATTTTGTAAGTAAAAAATAAAAATAAAATGAATAATATGATTAAATAAGAAGAAAAGGATCAAAATAAATTAAATTCCGAGCGGCATCGCTAAAATAAAAGGAACATATTGAAATAAGGACCAAATTGTGACTTATGGAGAACTACTAAGACCGAAATCATGATTTTCCTAAAACAAGTTGGGCGTGACCGAAACGTTGCCATTTTGGTGCCTGGACATCCCTCCCAAAACGACGTCGTTTTGAAAGGGTATAAATAACATATTTTTTTTTCTTTTTCATTATTCTCTTATTCTTCAACAGTGCCTAGATAACCCCCCAAAGTTCTCCTCTCTCTACAAGTGCAGCAGATCATTACTGTCTGTCGCCGCTCCTCCTCACTAGTCACGGTGGTCGATTGATCTGTGATCGACGTCAAAGATCACCAATGGTCACACAAGAGGTACCAAAAGTTAAAGAGTCAGTTAAGTGGCCTGGTTTGAATATAGCCATCACGAAAATTTTTGCAAAATGTCTTACGTACTATTAGAGGAAAAGTTGAACATCAAGTATCTTCTAAATTGTTTCAATCAATCTCGATTCATGAATGGAAAATGGGTTATGGGGAAAATAGAAATTTGATTAGAATTGAATTATGAAAAATAACCGATACAAATCTGGACTAGAGAAATCCAGAAATTGTGTAACAAAAGGATTCCTCTGGTTATAGTATTATGGTAAACGCACAAAGTCTTTAAATTTGAGGAAGGATTTTCTTAAGGGGAGAATTGTAATACCCCAAATATTAGGTCAGGGACTTTATTGAAAAGATTTGAAATTTGAAGATTTATTTGAATAAATGGTAAATAATGAGGAAATTATTTGGAATATTGTTTTAGACTAATTTGTAACAATATATGAATAAAGAGAGCATTTTGGTCCTTTAAAGGAAAATGAATTTAAAATTCATTTTCTTTAATAAGGTATTAAAGTAAGGGAATGGGGAAATTAAGTTAGCCAAAAAGTTATTTCTCTTTTCTTCTTCTTTCCCGTGGAAAAAGCTCTCCCCATAGCAAAGGTAAGGTTTTATTTGATTAGTTTCTTCTTTCGTTTTTGGTTTGTTTTTGAAACATTGAGTATGGTAGAAGGTTAAGGAAGGATTAAATGGAATCAAAACTAAGAGATGAATGAAATATTGGAGATTTAAGGAAATGGGTTTTGAAATGATATATTGAGATATGAGTGTTTATTGATGTTTACTTGTATATTTGACTTGTCAAAGTAGTAAATGAGAGATTAAAAGCATTGTATGGGTTTACAATTTAGAAAAAGTGGTGTGATTCTTATATTTAAATGTTCTAGGGAGATTTGAGATGTTTTAAGAAGTTAAATGAAGGAAAATTTGTAGAGATAAGTAAATAAGAGTTTAATAGTATTAAGGAGGTAAAAGCAGGAGTATAAAGGGGGAAATATAGTAAATATCGGGCTGAATAATGGTAAATCTGGGTAAGGGTATCGATATTGATAGAATAATACCGATACTATAGGCTTAAATGGGTAGAAATGTAACGAACGGTATCGATACTTATTCAAGTAGTATCGGTACTTATGGGGTATTGATACTAAAATGGAAGGTATCAATACCATTGATAACAGAATGCCAAAATGGTATCAATACTGAAAGGGGAGTATCGGTACCATAGTGTAGGAGTATTGATACTAAGATAAAGGTATCGGTACCATAGTAAAGTAGTATCGATACCATGGAAGGGGTATTAATACTATTGAGCCAGAAATTTAAAGATAGGATGAGATTGTTATAGAAATTAAATAATAGTACTTTTGAGTATTGTTTAAGTATAAATGTGAGAGAATATACTAACAATTGATATTATACGTGTCGTTAATGGATGCTTGAATAGATCGAAATCAAGCTCCCGAGTCAAGCAAAACGAAAGGTAAAGGCAAAGTAGCTGATTAATCATATTTGCGTTTTGGATATAATAACGAGGCAAGCCAGGTGAGTGCATTTATTATGTACTTATATGTTATAGTAATTATAGATTCATGTTGCTTACTATATGTATAGTGAATACCAAATGGCACTATGTGTGCAAAACTAAGAAATTCATAATAAATTTATGAATTTCAGTATGGGCACTTTGTGTGCAAAAAACATAAATTCATAATAAGTTTATGAATTTCAGTATGGGCACTTTGTGTTCAAAAATAATAAATTCATAATAAGTTTATGAATTTCAGTATGGGCACTTTGTATGTAAAAATAATAAAATTCACAATAATTTTATGAATTTCAGTATGGGCACTTTGTGTGCAAAAATAATAAATTTATAATAAGTTTATGAATTTCGGTATTGGTAATGTATGTGCAACCCACGTAAATAATAATAAGTTTGTGGATTTATTGTAATTGGCATTACTTGTGTAAATTATAGAGTTTATAATGAGTTGAAAGAGTTAATTGATGTTATAAATAATTATTAGAGTAGAAACTATTCCAAAATAAAATATTAATGGCCTACCTGTGCATTTGGCAGAAAGGTGTCAATTATGCCAGTTAGATGAAAGGTTAAATACATTTGAGTAAAAGATTAATGGCCTAGCTGTGCATTTGACTGAAATGTGTCAATTATACCAGTTAGATGAAAGGTTAAATACCTTTGAGTAAAAGATTAATGGTCTAGCTGTGCATTTTACATAAATGTGTTAAATATGCCAATTAGATGAAAGGTTAAATACCTTTGAGTAAAAGATTAATGGCCTAGTTGTGCATTTGATAGAAAGGTGTTAATTATGCTAGTTAGATGAAAGGTTAAACACCTTTGAGTAAAAGATTAATGGCCTAGCTATGCATTTAACAAAGAGGTGTTAATTATTCCAGTTAGATGAAAGGTTAAATACCTTTGAGTAAAAGATTAATGGCCTAGTTGTGCATTTGACAGAAAGGTGTCAATTATGCAAGTTAGATGAAAGGTTAAATACCTTTGAGTAAAAGATTAATGGCCTAGTTGTGCATTTGACTGAAAGGTGTCAATTATGCGAGTTAGATGAAAAGTTAAATACCTTTGAGTAAAATATTAATAGCCTAGTTGTGCATTTGACAGAAAGATGTCAATTATGCCAATTAGATGAGAAATACCTTTGAGTAAAATATTAATGGCCTAGCTATGCATTTGACAGGAAGGTGTCAATCATGCAAGTTAGATGAAAGGCTATATGTCTTTGGGTAAAACTCTAAATGTTTAACAATGCAATTTGACATAAATGAAATGCATAACTGTACATTAAAGGCATGAAAGGATGCCCTAAATGAGATTAATGAATAATTATTAAAGAATAATGGGAAAATGTAAAGAAATAAATGTATGTTAGACATACTAAGAATGTTTACGATGATAGTATGAAAGAAATTTGGTTTAAATAAGAGGGACTTATATAATCCTTATGGGTGATACGAAGTAGTTTGAAACCAAATAAACCTGATATACTTATGTATATAGAAATGTTTCTTTACAATAATATGTCTCACTAAATAAGTATTTAACATGTGTTGATTTCACGCGTAGGTAAAGGTAGAGATTAGTCGAGTAAGGAGTGCAACATTACAAAAAGCTATCATCAATTAAGGTTGACTCGTCAGTGACAATAGGACAATCTGGTTTGTTTTGGAAAATAATTTAGTTGGGATGTAATTAAAGTATGAAAAATTCTCTGAATTGTATTTAAGTAGAACCTCTTAACATATTTCAATTAATGTTTTGCTTTATCTTAAAAATGTTATGCTTTAAGAAAATTTAGAAACAAAATTTTACGTATTTTTAAAACAGGAAATATTTTAAAAGTGATGTGACATATGTATCTCGCGTACGGAAAGGTATACGGGAGATGAGTATTACAAACTATACCTTTGATTCTCATACATATAACTTAGGCTTTAACCATATAATTATTTCTTATTTCATTATTCAAAGTACGTCTTATTCTTATATATTACATTCTCATCAGGTACTTTCACATAGATCGCATTAGCATAGCACATAGATTGTTTTCACTTATAACACAATCATATACATATAGAATCAAAACATTAATTTTAAAATACACTTTATCTAAAACATAATAAAAATAATTGCATAAAATAAATAAACCATTTTTGATTGAAAACTTCGAGGTTAGCTTATCGCAAGCCGTCCTCATATCTAATGTAAAACAATTGAGTTGCACTCACATTTTCCTCATGTAATTCCTAAACCAATCCTTTTAACTTTCGTTCAATATCTTTGCTATATCACTTCGATCAGTAAGCTTTTGATCCAAATCTACACATCAATATGTTCAAAAATTAATACAAACTTTCCATTAACGAATAATCACTTAGTACTTACATTAACAAAAAAAACACTTAATTTAATATTTCAGGTTGAATAGTATAGGTACTCCTCCTACAGTACCGATACTTTTCTTTTAGGGTACCGATACTTCTCTTTTAGGGTATCGATACCCACTTCAGTATCGATAGCAATTCAACATTCTAGAATTCCCTTTTTGATTACGGTATTGATACTTTACTTTTGGTATCAATAACTCCACATAAGTTTTGATACTCTTTAAATCAATATCGATACTGATTATCCGATCCATCCATTTTCCAACAATTTACCCTTATAGTATCAGTATTGTTCTTCTAGTACGAATACTCTTACCCATATTTCACAGATTCCATTTCAAATTTTACTCAAAACTCACCTAAATCTTTTACTCTTAGCTATGTTCAAGTCCTTAAACTCCATAACACTTATCTCGTACAACTTATTTCCATTTATCCTCTTATAACATCTAAATTTCTCCTTAGAACACTTAGAACTAAAAATCACACTAATTATTCAAACATGTTCTTAATCATTTCTAATACTTCTAACTTCTTAATTAGACCTTTGACAAGTCAAATTATCCTTAGAAATTCAAATACTAAACCATATCATCAAATCCCTTAAAAACCATTTTACTAATCCATTAATATTTCACTAATCTCTTAGTTTTATTAACCCATAAGCTTTCATTAAGCTTCAATATCACTTAAGTCTTCAAAACCAAACCAAAAATTTGAAGAACAACTTGAGTTCAACTTACCTTAACAATGGAGTCACGGGAAGAGAATGAGAAGAAATCAAGCTTCCATATATTTCTTTCTTATCACTATTTCCTACATGTCTTAAATCCTTTAAATTGAATTTTAAATTCATTTTCTGTAAACAGACATATTTGCCCTTCTAATCTTCCATCTTTGAAATCGAGTCCTAAACAAAATTTCCAAAATTAGTCCTTGAACTTTTCAACTTATTCTAATTAAACCACTAAATTTTAAATTCTTACATTTTTGTAACTGGCCAGATGTTTGGGGTATTACAGATATTATGGATATACTCCATTTTTTTTTTGTAAAGGCATAATGAAATAATGTCGTTCATTATTTCATACATAAAAGTCCTTGTGAAAGAGATATCATCATGGGGATAGATTTTCAAAGTTAATCTTTTTTTTTTAAAAGTCATTAACGCATGGTTATTCTTTGATTTTCTTTCTTTCTTTTTCTTTCTTTTTTAAATTTTTTTAAATTTTTTTCTTGATTTTCCCCCAATCATTTCAGCTCATTCTCTCTCTCTTATCTTCTTGTTCAATGTCATTCGGATGATGTGATCCAAAGGTCACCATGTCGATGTTGGCCACCAAAGCACTTTAGATCTTATTCGTCTAAGTATTTGTTGCACTGCCTTCCATTCTGACTTGATTAGTAGTTTATGAACTACCATGTCTATGTCTATCCTTCCCATATCTTGATACAAACATGTGAACACGTCTTTGTATTCTTGAAGTAACTCGATCAGACTTTATCATGCTTCGATAGAAAGAGTTGTGTCGATCTTAACCTTATTATTTTCTTTCTCATATCCCAAGACTTCAATATTTTTTACGAGGCACAATTTATTTATCCTCCCTTTCAACCATTTTCAATTTCTCCAAGACATATAGATTGCTTAAAATCAATCTCTAGGTCAGAGTCATTGTTATACATAACATTGATCTAGGGACATGAAGAAAAGTGAGGGATATATATATATATATATATTCAAGAGAACTTTTATTAGAACGAAATAACATATATATACACAAAGAATTAATGAATAAAGAAGATGTTTTCCAGATAAAAATTTAGAATGTATTTTTTATTAAAACTAAGTAAGCGCAGTTTATTCACCCTAAAAAAATTACCTATTGACATAGGTACGAGCAATTAGGAAAAGTTTGGATATCACTCAGAAAAAGATTTGAAAACCGTAGGTGATTCTTCAGAAGTCCAGTTGTTAAGCACGAACCCATATGATAATAGAAAGATTCTAGATTTATCAATCCCTTCTGCACTATCCTCCATTATGGCATTAATATTCAAATCTTTTAGAGAATCTCCTAGAGTGTCATTGCACATTTCCAACCCTGATTACAAACTTTGGTGCGGGTTGTTCCACCTACTCTTTCAAAAATCCCTGCCCCATGGATGTTTGCATAATTCAATCCAGTAAGTTTCTCGACTATTTGGTATTCTATAGAAGGTTGACCTTGCATGATGGAATCCAGAGTAAACTTTTGGTTCTAGATCATATATTGTTACAATTTCAACATATCATCTTTTAACTTCCTAATCTTTGTTCCATTTGCTTTGTTTTGGATCGAGTGTTGTGGGGGATGTAGTGAGTCCAGTGCTTGTTCCTTTTACGACAAAGTATTATTCACTAGTCACTTATGTATAATGAATGCAAATTAAAAGGCTAGTAAAATAAAAATGCAAAATAAAAATTTAAAATGTATTTTTATTGCATAAAGATTTTGAGGCATTGATCCAAAAGTGCATGTCATAATAAATAATCTTAATTCGGAAAAAAAAGTGTTATTACAATAAGACCAAAAACATTTTAGAGGTACACTTAACCTAGATCTTCTAAACTCTAACCAACTTCTAGTAGGTTGACAAGTCCTCTTGCTTCGTTGGGCACTGGCTGGGTACCCTGTCTTACTGCCTCAACCCCTTTTTCCAAGTCCTACAAGTGATAAGCCATCTTGTGAGCCCAATCTAGGAACTCTTGGATAACTACATCTCTTACCTTCACTTTTTGTTAGGCCTATTCCTATCGAAAGCGCCACCGATATCCTCCATCGTATGAGACTATCTGAAGTTTAATCATTTTCTTCTTGTATCCTTCTATAAAGCTCTACACTTTTTCATGACTTCACGTTCAATGTTTCCTCGTTCCTTGTGCATTTGGAGAGTTTGTTCTAATCTCATTATCTTTTGACTCAATCTACTCCCATAATCTTTGTCAGGTTTGAAATAAACCCGACATGTCTAGACTCTTCCGTAATGCAACAAAGTTGTGAATTCCCTGATAGTGGATATCATGTCTTCAACTGTACCACAAATTTTAGAATTGTATTAACGCTTGAATTAGAGCCTCATCCACTTGTACATAAAGAAGATACTAAGAACTTTTGCTTCTCTCATGTTTCCACTTACCCTACATACTTCGTAGTTCTTGGAATTGTATTAACGCTTGAATTAGAGCCTCATCCACTTGTACATAAAGCATATACTGAGAACTTCTGCTTCTCTCATGCTTCCACTTGCCATACATACTTCGTAGTTCTTGGACGTCGTTCTGTTCGATTGAAGAATAGTTGTCTTGCAGACTGTCTATTTTCTCTTTTCGAGTCTTCTTAGACCATTGTCGTACCTCTCCATTTTTAATCTCTTGCATCACAACCCCTTTTTTCATTAATAAAAACTATATTGATTTGACGAACACTTCGTGAATCAACACCTCTATGTAATCATGCAAATGATAATAAATAAAAAAGAAGAGAAAAAACAAAAAAAAAAGTTAGTATTAAGAGTTAAATTAAGACAAACAATATAACAATTTCTACCCCATATGATATCTACCCCACATGCTTTTTTTCCTACCCGATCATGTTTTTATATCTCGCATACTTTCAACTAGAAAATAACCTAATCGCATTAATTTCTAGTTTGTATGCTTGGAACTGTGAAATTAAAGCATAGAATAAATAAACAAGCATCCTATGGTTTGTATGTGGCTTTGGGGTGGGCTCTAATCTCCCGCAGTAATGCAATTTGATTCTAAAAAAGAACTCGAGTTCTCCTTATTGATGCCCCCTTAGGCTGCCAGACCCTCGATCCTAAACTCATTACAGGCTTATGCGGACCGAGTAAACTCGAGAGGATACATTCCTCTATGCCCAAGTGAAGAATAAATTCCTACAAAGACATAAGGTATATGAACATCGAAAGCTAATTGCTAAGCCCATGCAGAAAATAAACTCTCACGAAACTGTCGCTTTCACCCCCACTTAAAAGGTTGGAGCTCGGGTATATAGCTTGAGAAATGAATTTTTTGAAAAATATCTTAAAATAATGAAAGCACACATTCGTACAAGTATTTATATGTAAAATAAATATAAACCAAATGGGATAAAAATTAAATAAGAATAAATTTAAAAGTCGCCAAGCTGTTGAAACGTCTTTAAGGTCGGGAGGTGGATCCCACTTTAGAGTGTTGCTTCGAATGGTATTGAATCGTGGTCCGAGGGAGTCGCCACTAATCTTTTTAGGTGTGACTGGAACACCAAAAAAATTTGTTTGTTTAAAATAATTAAAAATACAAAGGATGGTCTACTCACCAAAGAAATAGATTCGAGAGTCGATTACACGTGGGGAAGGATTAGCACCTCACAATACTCTTTCGATACCTAGTCAATTATGTTGTTGTATTGAAAAAGAAAATTATGTATTTAAGAATTAATTTAATTAGTGATCGCTTAGAAATAAAATTCACTTATACCTTAAAAAATGAAATTCATTGGAGGAATATTATGCGCAAAAAGATAGGTGATGGTTTAGTTTAAGGTAAATAAATGAAACAATTAACTTCTCCTTAAAGTCCTGAAAACTTAAAAGAATAAACATATTAGCAGAATAATGAATAAATACGAATACATAACAAAAATGATTAATGGGTTATTGTAAAAAAAATAAAACTGAGATTAACAGTAAAATAATAATTCAGAATGACCAAATATATAAATTAATCAAAACAAATTAAATTAGGATAAATAAGAATTTTAAATTTCAGCCAAGAGGAACCTATAAATAAAAGAAGAAGAAAAATTAGGTCAAAATAATTATATAAGTTGAACTTTAAATAAATAAAAGGATTAAATAAAAAATAGTGTGATCATAAAAAGATGGACTGGAGTCATTTTCTCTTAAGAATTAACATAAATATTCTACCTACAAAATAAAAGAGAAATAACATTCGTTAGTGAAACATAAAACAAAATAATAATATAAAATAAAAAGAATTAACTTATCTTTAAATAATAAATCATATCAATAAAAACAAGATAATAACTCTCAAAATCGAAATGAATTAAGCTATACAAAACTAAAATTAGAAATGAAATAAAAATAAAAATAATGATAAATAAATAAATAAAATTTAAAACAAAATAGATTAAAGGAAAAAATTGTATAGTCTTGATAACAAATAAACTTGAAAGAAAAAAAAGAAAACGGCTTATATTGTGTAAGTAAAAAACTCAAAATAAAATGAATAATATGATTAAATAAGAAGGAAAAGATCGAAATAAATTAAATTCCAAAATGCATAATTGAAATAAAAGGAACAAATTGAAATAAGGGCCAAATTGTGACTTATGGAGAACTACTAGTACCAAAATCATTATTTACCCAAAACAAGCTGGGCGTTATCAAAACGACGCCGTTTTGGTGACTGGATAATCTTCCCAAAACGACATCGTTTTAGGGAGGGTATAAATAGTTTATTTTGGCAAATTTTCCATTCTTCTCTTGTTCTTCTCTCGTTCTTCTCTCATCTTTTTACACGTGCAGTAGATCCCTGCCGTCTGTCACCGCTCCTCGTCGCTGGTCACAGTCGTCGATCAATAGGTGACCACCGTCATCGTCGATGGACACCTTAGTACACCGATTTGTTCGTCTTAACGAGGGGAATATGGATCTGGGGTCCAAATAGCTGTGAGATGCTTCGTTCGCTGTGAAACAACAAAAAATCGTTCGTCTTTCCTCTCTCTGATCCACCGTTAGATCGTTCCCTTTTCAAGATATCTTGCTCAGCGTCGTCTTCTCTCCCTTTTCACCATTCGGATCTTTGAACGGTGACATCTAGCCACCAAACGATGGCGACCGAGAGATAAGACTTTCCTTTTCTTTTTTAAAAAATGTTTTGTTCCTCTCTCACATAGTCTTTGTTTCGTTTCAGGTGGTTTGTGAGATGAGCAAAGAAAAAAAGAAAAAAAGAAAAAAAAACATAATGAAAAAGAATTCAAAATTTTATTGATTTTGTGTGGTTACAATTGTTGATTCCCCTGATTTTTGTATTCAAAATCTCCTACAATTCCCACTACTTCTTTTTCGATCTCCCTCAGATTTAAAAAATAAATCTTTCCTCTTTTACAATTAAATCTAGAGATTTTTCTATTTTCTATTAGCAATTAGTCCCGAATTCCTGGATTTGTTGTCTGTTGAGATGATTTCTATGCCAAAGTTGGTTCGAATGCAATCTGGAGGGGCCACTTTTCGGCGCGTGGAAGATCCGACGAACGTGTGGTGGATTCTAATCGTTCACGCGTGATTTGGTCGTGCGCCAGCTGGTCTCGGTTGTCTCAGGGGAGGCGGCTGCTGGAGTAATGGGGAACCCTAGGGTTTCCATCATTGTTAATGCTGTAGAACTCGTCGGGTTCTCTTGTAATGGGTTGACTTGATTGTAAACAGGATTGAGTTTGTAATGGAATGGGTTAATGACCGTTTGTGTTATTTGGACATGGAAGATGAATAAGGACCATTAACCCATATATAACTAATATGATAATAATAATACTAGTAATAAATAGTGTAATAATAAATATATGATATAACAATAATAATAGTAATAGTAGTGGTGGTGGTAATAAATAATAGTAATTATAAATATATAATAATAATATAATATATAAATAATAATATACAGAACAACACTAACAATTAATCAAAACTAGTAATATATATAAATAAACATAAACAAAAAATATAATATATTTATACAAAATTTAAAATTAGCCTTGGACAAAAATTAGTGTCAACATCATTCTTTCATTCTTTATTATGTATGTGTGATACTTATTTCTATTTTAATATAGGGTAGATTCCCTCGTATGTTTATATGTATATATATCTTCTCACTCTCTATTCTTTTAGGACCCTAGATATTAATGGTATGGATGACGATGACCCTGACCAAGATATTAGTTTCAACCTACCCATATGTCAAAGGGAAATCTAGAATTGTGATAATGAGATAGAATGCGATTTGCTTTCTAAACTGATGAAAATGGTGGAAAAGAAGGATAAGTAGATTTTGTCTCATGAGGAGAAGAAAAAAATTTTAAATATAGGATCTAACAAGGAAAATAAAGAAGTGAAGATCGATATTATTCTATAAGTTGAGGGAGGTCAAAATTTGATTGAACTACTTTGAGAATATAAGGACATGTTTGTTTGGTCATATGAAGACATGTCGGGTTTGAATACCAAAATGGTAGTAAATAAGTTGCCAATAAAGCCATAATGCAATCCAGTGCAACAAAAACTCAGGAGAATGAGATCTGAGATACTACTAAAAATAAAAGAAAAGGTGAAGAAACAATTTGATGTTGGATTCCTCAAAGTAGCCAAATACCCCAAATGGTGGCAAATATTGTCCCAGTACCAGAAAAAGATGGAAAGATTTGTATGTGTGTTGATTATAGGGACATTCATATAGCAAGTCTAAAGGATAATTTTCATTTGTCCCACATAGATACCTTGGTGGATAATACTGTTAAAAAATCCCTATTTTTATTCATGGATGGGTTCTCTAGATACAATCAAATAAATATGTACCCTGAGGATATGGAAAAGACCACGCTCATACCATGTGGGGCACATTTTGCTCTAAGATGATGTCGTTTGGTTGAATAATGCAGGGGAATTGTACCACAGAGCCATGATGGCATTATTTCATGATATGATGCATAAAGAAATAGATGTTTATGTCAACGATACGATTGTCAATATCAAAACAGAGGAAGAACATGTCGATAATTTGAGGAAGCTTTTCCAAATATTAAGAAAATGTTAGTTGAAACTCAACTCAAATAAATGCACTTTTAGGGTAACATCTGGGAAATTATTAGGCTTCCTAGTCAGTAAAAAAAGACTAAAATATACCAAAAAAGAGTCAAATCCATTCAAAATTTACCACCCCACAAATAAGAAAAGAAATTCAAGGATTTATGGGAAGACTAAACTACATTGCTTGGTTTATCTCACAATTGAATGTGATCATATCTTCCACATTCTTCGAAAGAATAACCCATGAGTATGGGGTGATGATTGTCAATAGGCTTTTGAAGCAGTTAAGCTATTTTTTTCTAATACCCTAGTCTTAATGTCACATATCTCTCGCAAACCGCTAATCATGTACTTGTTAGTCTTTGATAACTCGATGAGGTGTGTACTAGTGCAAATGAACATGCAGAAAGAAGGACATGGAAATATACTACCTTAGAAAAAACTTTACTGAATGTGAGGCGAGGTATTCATCAACTAAAAAGTTGTGTTGTGCATTGGTTTGGGCTACTCGCTGACTCAGGCAATATATGTTGTATCACACCACCTGGTTGATCTCCAAGTTGGATCCTTTAAAATATCTGATGGGTGTACCGGATTTATCCAAAAGATTATCTCATTGACAGATCATACTATCGAAATTTGATATCCAATATGCAAGTCAAAAAGCAATTAAAAGGAGTGTTATAGTAGATTTCATAGCAAGTAAAGCTTCCGAGGAATATGAACCGTTAGATTTTGATTTTCCTGATGAAGAGTTGATGACTATATCCATAGAAGAAGCAAACACTTCTACAAGTGAATATTGGAAGTTGAACTTTGATGGTGCTTTAAATGCATTGGGGTATGGAATATGAGCAATTTTATTCCCATCCGAAGGAGATCATTATCCTTTCACCATTTGGTTGAACTTTGATTGCACAAACAATATGACTGAGTTTGAAGCTTGTTCTTTAGGTCTCAGGCCTGCTATTGAGTGTGAAGTAAAAACATTCAAGGTGTATGAGGATTCAACTCTAGTGATGTATCAACTCAAGGGGTGAATGAGAAATAAAAGATCCTAAGCTGGTGGAATACTATAGATTGGTCATGGAATTGATTAAAGATTTTTAAGAAATGACATTCAATATCTCCCCAAAGAATATAATTAAATGGTCGATGCTTTGGCCACTTTGGCATTAACATTCAAAGTAAATGAACATTCATGTATGAGGCTCATCAAAATCCAGGCTTATGAGTACCCAACTCATTGTTATAGTGTTGAGGAAGAAGAATATGGAAACCCCTGGTACTATGATATTTTTTAATACATCAAGTATCAAAGTTATCCTAAGCAGGCCACTAAGAACGACAAGAGAACTCTTAGAATAATGGTTGTAGTGTATGTGCTTGATGGGGAGATCTTATACATGAAAAGTCCAGATCAAGTTCTATTGAGATGTGTAGATGCCAATGAAGCTAAAACAATCATCGAAGAAGTGCGTGAGGGAAGATGTGGTACTCACTCCAATGTACATGCTTTGGATAGACATATAATGAGATCGGGATATTATTGATCAACATTTGAAACAGATTTCACCAACTATGCCAGAAAGTGTCATAAATGTCAAATATATGAGGACAAAATCCATGCTCCTCCGCGCCCATTACATGTGATAACAACCCGTGGCTTTTCCCTATATGAGGCATGGAATTTATTGGAAAAATTACATCTAAGGCTTTTAATAGTCATCGCTTCTTATTGGTTTCCATATACTACTTCACCAAATGGGTAGAAGTGGCCTCCTATGTAAATGTTAACCAGTAGACAGTGTGCAAGTTCTTAAAGAAATAAATTATTTGTCGATATGACTAGCCAGAAAGAATTATCACAAACAATGCCCTAAACCTAAACTATAAGATGATGGAGTCAGATTGTGCACAATTTAATATAAAGCATCATAACTTCACCACTTATCGTCCAAAAATAAATGGGGCAGTAGAGCCAATTAATAATTACATTAAAATGCTTTTGGAAAAGATGGTCAAAACTTATAGAGATTGGCATGAGAAATTACCATTTACCCTTTTTCTTGCAGAACTTTTGTACGTACTTAGACTAGGCTAAATTCGTTTTTCTTGGTCTATTGAATGGAAGTTGTGTTACCCATTGAGGAAGAGATTCCATCACTTCGAGTTTTATTAGAGGTGAAGCTAAGTAAGGAAAAATGGGTACAAGCTAGATATGACCAATTCAATCTGGTTGAGGAGAAGAGATTAAAAGCTATATTTCATGGTCAAATGTACCAAAAATGTATGATGAGGGCACATGATAAGAAGGTTCACCCACGTGCTTTTCACGAAGGAGATCTGGTACTTAAAAGGATCTTACCAATTTAGAAAGATTTTCGAGGAAAATAGATGCCAAACTGGGAGGAACCTTATATTATAAAGGTCTTTTCTAGAGGAGCTTTGATTCTTATTGATATGGATGGACCAGAGCTACCAAATCCGTTGAATTTTGATGTTATCAAGAAGTATTTTGCCTAAAGAAAAGAAAAACAAGAAAGAAAATAAGTTTGAAAAAAATGAGAAAATAAGAAAAATAAAAATATATAAAAAGGGGTTCAAGATGAAAACCTGTAAGGGCGTCTTAAAACCAGATGAGGTATCAAGTTGAAAACCCAAAAAGAACGACTTTAGTTTCATTTAGATTTAGGATTTGTGTAAGGTAGAGGTCATGAATTGATATTGGAATAACAAATCAGTTCTTGAACTTAAAGATTCTGAAGTAAAAAAGGCTTCTAATTTAAGTGATGACATCAGATGAAGATCAGATTTGGAAGCTGTGATTGAAAAGGTCATGAATAATGAAAACAAAGGTCAAATTGAATACAGATGATATTCAGTACTAGTTTTATAGCATCTAATTTTTGGAAATTTAGTGGTTCAGAGGAAACTTCATACCCTTATACATTGTCACGATTCTTGAGATCCTCTCTATATAAGCTACACTTGAGTTACTTTACGACATGCCAGTTCAAAAGTATCCTTACTCTTGATATATATGAGCATCTACTTGATTTTATTTTATTTATTTTAGTTAAAAATTTGCCTTTATATTTATCGAAAAAAAACACTTCACATTCATATAAATAAATAAAAAAATCTTGTTAGCATTCCTCTACAAACATCTTAAGTTGAGATTAAGTACATATAGCTTAACTGACTTGAAAGCATAAGATCAACATGGATTACTGCACAAATTGTTTTGGAAAATATAGGTGCTCTGAAGCTGATAATGGTCTTAGGATAGAGCTTGCATGATCTTGAGGTACCTAAAGAGGTCTAAAAGTTGTGGATAATTCAAATATTTATCACCAACGGAGGAGATGAACTGAAAAATAAATTGAATGTTTATGGAAAAGAGATCTCTTCTTATTATCAAATGTGTTTAGATTCGAGTGAAAACCAAAGGCAGTGCATAAAAGATTATCCAAAGCATATTAGCAAACAATTATTAATAAGGTTTGTTTACTTTCAAGAAGAAGGAAGACAAGGTCATGTATAACAAGAGATCTAGTTGATCAAGATGAAGAGTCGGGGTGAACCAATGGGGTTGCTTGTTCCTAAGATAGGATTGAAAGGCGAACAAAAAGAGAAAACCTTCCACCAAAGATTAAAGATGTCGAAGAATTGCATTATTACGTACATTTTAGGCTTAAATAGGACCATGGCATTCATGAAATTCACGATAACAATTCAATTAAGGTTTCACATGTCTTTCAAAGGAAGCTGAATACCAACGATAATGAAACTTCGAAACAATAGTAACCATTTTGAAAGCTCCAAGATATAAGAGTTGAAAAGTCACGAGATTCAAGACAGATTTTAATATCTATTGAATCTGAGATGACTTCTACAAGAGAAAATTAATTTTCAAAGATTTCTCAAATACTGACTTTCAAGTATGAAATTTTCAAATCCTCGGATATACACTAACAAGTTGTGATGTTTGATTTACATATCTAGTCTTCCGTAAAGAGTAGAAAAGCATATCCCACTTCCAAATTGGATCTTCCTAAAGAGTAGTAAATCAAATCAATCACGATTCAATTTTTCCTTAAGAGTAGTACAATAAATCAAATTTTATAGATTTTATCTCCTTAAATAGTAGCGGAGTAGATCCCATTTCCAAATTTGATCTTATTGAAGTGTATTGAAGCAAATTAATCATGATTCAATTTTCCTTGAAGAGTAGTGAAATGAATCAAATTTTCTAGATCTAATCTCCCTCAAGAGTAGTAGAGAAGATCCTATTTATAGATTTGATATTCCTGAAGAGCAGGGAAGCAAATCAACCTTGATTCAATCTTCCCTAAAGAGAGGTGAAGTGAATCAAAATTTTCATATCTAATCTTTCTAAAGAACAGTGGAGTAGATCAAATCTGACCTACCGTGAAGTTGTAATAGAACAAATTAACCCTTTCACGTTTATTTGAAACTGGTCACGATCGAATGAAAATTCGTGTCTATTTTTCTTTACCCTATTCTTATGTACATAACAATGGGTAAAGAGGGACAATTATAGATACCCATTTTCGTCTAAGATTTTTGGTTGAACTTTTATATATATCGCTATTTTCTTTAATTTTATTTTATTAGTGTTAATGTTAATATTTATACATATTAGGTGAGGGTGATTAATACATGTTATATTATGTATACATATTATTATATGTGTGAGTATCTATATATATTACATATTATATGATATAAATGGTTGGTATTAAATATATACATATTATTATATGAGTATATATTTTATGCGTGTAAATATATGTATGTGTCTGTCTATATGTAATATATGTGAGTGCTTAAACATTATACACATATAGATATATATGTATTATATAAAGATATAAATATATGATATAAATAATTAATATTAAATATATTAGTTAAACAATTAATTAATCTTTTATTAAATTTATTTGTAGCTTCATTACAAGTCCAAACCAAATATTAAACAACCTAAATAAATGACCCAACAAAGGACCAGAAGTTAAAAATACAAGTTGGAGCCCACTCAAAGCAACCTAAGAGATAGTTGCCCGTGTGCAAGTCCCAAATTGCTAGTTTATCGGGTGAAAGCTTCCAGCACCGCCCATCTCTAGTCGTTGGATCCCAAAACAGAACCAATGGTCCAAAACCCAAGCAACTAGGGCTTTCTATCTTTTCCCCAAGCATCACACAACAGGAGTCGTACGATCTGGATTTATCCAATGATTTAGATCAAAAATAGTCTAGGGTTTTTCGAAACCTTAGGGGAGACATGCATAGCCTTCTATCTACTGTTGGATCTGTGTGATATCTAACGACCTAGATATAACCTTGATTAGGGTTTTACCCTAAGGCCTTATCAGCTGACATCCGATGTCATCAATCGTTTGATTAACTTATCATCTAACAATCCATATGCTCCCAAGAAGATCAGCCGTTAATCTGACGACGTGTGGTACATACGTTCGAGCCTTTGAGCTCCTTGACATGTCATTTGATGATACACCAGCCACGACATGTCCCATATGGTCCCACACTTCCTCAATTGCCTCATTCGAAGGCCATGACAGTTGTACCTGAACAAAAAATCAACCGTGTGCACCTGCCTCTACCTTCTGCCATGACAGAGAATGAAATGTATGTTTTTCTTTTTTTTAGTAAAGTGAAACCTCGTTAAAAACCTTCTTCATAATCGACAAATAATCCAAGGATTATATATCAAACATAGGATGGGGGAAAAGAGTATACAGGAATATATTACTTATAACAATAAGAAGTACAAAGGCAAGCAGACTTTCAGCTGCTATAGAACAGACTTGCGGGAAAAATAGCAAAAACCACAATATCTTGCAATCAAAACATCACAAACGTACCAGCAACTAAAAAGAATGTAGTGATTTTCAAAGGACATGAGCCCTTGGATGATGCAACGAAGACTGATCGAACGAGAAAGATCCCTTTTTCATCCTCTCTCACACGCAAAGGAAGAAAACAAAAAAAGAAAAGAAAGGAAAGGAAAAGAAAAGAGTCACCTTTATATAAAAAGCAAAATATCAAAAAAGAAGGGGGAAACGAAAGTGTAACCACCATTTTTTTTTGTTTTTGTTTTTATCATTATTTTATTATTTTATAAAAATATTAAAAAATATAGCATTTAGGGTTATTAATACCCAACCAATCACAGTGTACAGACCCCTTTTCCCTAGAAAATGAGGAATGAAAAGTTGATTTCTTTGGACTTCTTTTTCTCTCCATTTTGGCTTCTCCATTAGCTTTCTTTATTTCTTTCTTTTTTCGGGTATTACATTGCTTTGGGGTGGCCACTGTGGAACGGTGGTCGGTGGGCGAGGGAGACTGACCTACGGTTAAGCAATGTCGGTTGTTGGTGGTCGGTGGAGGTCTGGGAGTTTCGACCGAGAGGTCGATGTTTGGAGTATGATTTTCGGGACTTGGTTTGTGAGTGATGAGCAAACGTCGAGGCCCTTTTTACGTCGTTTAGGTCTTTGTCGGTCGGTTGACACCGATCATTAAGGAGTGAGGGGAATACTGGTGGTTGGTGGTCGGCGTTGAGGCTTGTTTTAAGCCTCTCAGCGTGGGGAGAGAAAAAACGAGAGATGAATTTTGAATAGGAGGAAGGTTTTTCCGTTATCCTCCTTTGGTCGTGGTCGGGACCCGGTGTCCGGCGTGTGAGAGCTGGTGTGTGGCCGACGGCGATGAGTGTGAAGCTTTAACAATATTCTCGATCGTTTACGTGAAATGGGGGGAATATTATGGTTTTATGAAAAAAGAGTAAATCACGATTGGGGCCCCTCGTTTAGTACCTTTTATATTATGGTCACCTGTTTCGCGGGTTAATCACCCTAAGGTCTCTCCACTTCTGCCTTGTATTTGCATCTTGGTCACCATGTTTTTGTGTTTTTATTTGTTATGATTTTGACCCTTGATTTTATTTTATTTCAATTTGGTCACTATTTTGCTAGTTTATTTGTTATAATTTAGCTAATGTTTTATTATTTTATTGCATTCTGGTCATCTATCGGTTGCTTTATTTACTTGTATTTATATACGATTATGATGCCAAGTGTTATTAATTATGTCTGATTCTATGTGATGTTTTTTTAAGTTTATTTGCTTCTGTTTTGTTTTGTTTTGTTTTATTTTATTTATTAATTAACCATTAACTTTTATTTTATCGCTCTTAACTATTATACGATCTTTCGGTGACCCAATCCAGGGTATGACATGCATTATTACTATTCGAACTTTATTAATTTCTAATTCTAATTATTGTTTATTTGTTGCACTAAATGTTCGAATCAACCTTGTGGTAACCCGATCTGGGGTATGATCCGCATTATTACAGTCCGGACTCTACTAACATTTCTAACACTAGCCGCTAATTTCTAACTGTTAACCACTAACCACTAACTTTTATTTACTTGTTTATTTATTTTAGGTTCGAACCATAGTACGGCCTTGGACGACCCACTCCCGGGTACAACTCGCATTATTTACGGTCTGGGTTAAATATTAAAAATTAATGCTAACATTTTATTTTTATTGCTCTTTTATTTTTGTTATTTAATTTTATGCTCATTTAAATTTCTTCCCTTTACTTTTTATTTATTTAATTTCAGTCCTTTAATTTCATTACTTTAATTTACTATTTTCTTTATTTTATTTTATCTTTCATTTTTTTACTTTAATTTTAGTCATCTTATATATTTTAATTGCATTTAATATTTGTATCCTTTTAATTTAGTCCTTGATGGATTCTTTTTTTTATTTAGTCCATAATCTTTTAATTATTTGATTCGTATTTAGTCATTAAATTAAGAGAATTCTTAATTTGGTCCTCGCTTTTGCTCGAGGTTCCAATTTAATTATTCAAATTGCAATATTGATTAAAATTAATTTAAATTAATGTTAGAACCTCTACTTTAGTTAGATTTCAATATAGTCCTTTTAATTTAGGGAATAATTCGAGTTAACCCTCGCCTAAGTGCTCAAGGGACCATATCAATTATTCGATTCAATAACTGGTTAAAATCAAGTAGGATTATTATTAGAGCCTACGTTTTAGGTTTATTCCTCTAGGTTCTTTAATTATCATAATTTGCACTATAAGCTAGATGAAGCATAAATCTATCCTTTAGTTTAATTAGGATTAATAATAAATTGTTTGATTGCATTTTATTTTAAAACCCAAGGCAATGTTCACTTATTAGGGTGTCAATAGTATATCTCCTGCAAGTATGCTTAGGGGGTGACTACAGGTGATTCCTGCAATAGGTCGACATCCTTTTCAAAACTACATCATGATTTCTAAAATATTGAGGCAATGTTCGGTTATTGGGCATAATAGTTGATCTCACGTATTCATGCTAGGGGTGAATGTTATCGACTCTAATAAACGAATACATTTTTTAACTTCGCATCTGTAATGATTTTAAAATTAAATGAAGCTCGAACTCAAAATTTTATATTCTAAATATAGGGTAATCAATTAGATACCAATTTTTGGGTGCTTGTGGGGGTGTTAATCCTTCCCCAGGCGTAACCAACTCCCGAACCTGATTTTTGGATTTTTGCAGACCCCAAAACTTGGTATTTTGATAAAAACCCCCAAATCGATATTTGTATTTCCCCCGCCCGGGGAAAAACGGTATAGACAGCTTGGCAACTCCGCTGGGGATATTTTATTTTTTAAACAACTTGAGAGTCGAGCCAAGGGTCGGTTACCCTATATTTAGGATTTTGGAAATTATGAGTTTGATCTTATTTAATTTACAGTTTGTTATGTTATTTCAAATCAAAAAATATTTTCTCTCTGGTTATTGCTTACACTTCTGTGAATTTATTTAGGATTGTTGCATATCATAGCTCTAAACCCGAGCTCAATCCCGATTTATTTAAGTTGGGGGAAACATCACATCTCATGAGGGGCATTGGGCTTCCTTGTGTGAGTTTGATAAATTACCCCTAGAAAGCATCCTAAGTTGCATTTTCGGATATTAGTTTCGAGAAACACTTTTAGCGGTGTGATCCCCTGAGCCGAATTAGATTCACAAGTCTGTAATGGGTCAGAATCGGGTTAACCTTAGCATGTAGTAAATATGGCTTGGGAACCCTTTTCTAGAGCCCAACTTCATGTAGAGAATTTAGTAAACCTACCCCGCTAGAACCATGTGGAAAACCTAAGAGAACTAAAACGCATGCGGTTAGGACTCTTAATTTTCTTTGTATGCTTTATTTTTCAATCTCAACTTTTAGATATATTTAATTATTTTTTGCTAAGCTTACAATTCTCTGAATAAGCATTTTAACTAACTTGATTCTTTTTGCCTAGTTTCTACTAACTTGATTTCCTTTTGTCTTATTATGTGCTTTGTGGTATTTTTGCATGAACATGACATATCCTTCAAAGGTATTGATCCCTGAAATAACTTATCTTTTAGAAGGTTCTTGAAAAACAATACACACAACAATGCCTTTCATTGGGTTAGATAGAATTTCAAAGATTCTCTACGTAGATCGAGTAGCGTCAAGAGATGGCCTACCTACTAAGGAAACAAGCCAGATGTCTGCCTGCTAAGGTAACAAGTTGGACTCAAGAAAATTGAACACTGAAGCCAACAGTTGAAGGTCACGAACCAGCACAAAAAATTTCTGAAAGTAGGAGATGAAGTATAAGATTTGAACACAATCCAATACCCAAACGCTTGCAGGAGCTGGACAACTTGAAGATGGCCTAGATTTTCATTTCCCAGTGTACCGAGACATTGTCGGTTTCTCAAGAATTGTTCAAGGAACAATTATTTTTTGGATCAATTCCTTTGTTGCATTTGCATCTCGCATTTTTCACTCCTATTTTTGTTTCTTTGCTTTTGTATGTGCATGTGCATCTTTCATCTTTGCATTCGTATCTATACATCATAGATTACATAATATACATTGCATCTTAACATGCATTAGTCACGGATCTTGGGAGTAACTTGCGGAGAATCTTGTGATAAAAGTTTGAGGTAAGATGAAGTCACCCTATTCGTACCTAAAAAAGGATTGAGAGCTATGGACGTGATATTAGCATGGTCTGAAGCTTGAGGCACATCATAGAGATCTATGGGGCACCGAGGAGCAAAGTCCATATTTTGTTTGACCCAGGGGTATAGACCTTTAACGCGTAATGAGACACTCTGATGACAATTAAAAAGAAGTTCTTCCATCCACCGTGAAACGTTATTGCACTGGTTTTGTCCAGTTTAAACGTGTTTTTGTTCTTTCTTTATATACTTAAAAAATATTTTGTTGATTAAACTTATGTCGTTTTCCAAGGTTATGAGCAATAAATCAAGTTTTAATCTTGCAATTCTTTGAACTTTTACTACTTCATTAATTATAAATATTTTGCAAGTGACAAGATTAGACTTTTCATATCTCATCCAAAGCAGAAAGAACCATTACTTGGTTCCTTACCCAAAATAACATATGTTTACTACCAAAAGATCGAACATTGTCATCACGTCCTTCTGAAATAATAAAGTCATGACCTTATCCTCCCCGAGGCACCAAAACTTGTACTTTTACCTTCCCATACATAAATAACCTTTCCATAACACTATGTCTTCATAATTATGACTTCAAAGTCATACATTTCCCTTCACAGACTCATAACTAGCATGCATTTCCCAACCTCAATAAAACCTAGAGGCGTAATACAAGATGCCCGTGTGTACGAGAAGTATTCCCGCAAGAAAGACAAGATAGAGTATTACGAATTAAGTTTTTGCAAGAGAATTTGAATAATTGGGTCATACCAAGGGCAAATAGAAGAAGATAAAATAAAGAGAATCATTGAAATAATTCTATAATGCATTAATTACATTGTTTTCATGTAAATAAGGTTAATCATGAATACTTATCCCACTAGGGATATCTCTTTTACAAGGACTTTTATGTGTGAGATGATGAACAGTTTTGTTTCATTTATCTTTTAAATATATATACATATATATATATATATATATATATATATATATCCCTTGTTGTCCCCATTTGAGCCTATATTATTTTTCTTCTGATTCAACCCTAACCAAGGATCACCCTCCACACTGGGGGGGCAAGGTGAATGAAGTCTGCATACAGAGGCGAGTCATAGTGAGAAATAACAAGATATCACAAGGGGGATCAAATACGAAGTGCTCAAAGATCAAATCAAATTGACAACACACAGAGAAAAAGAATAGATATAGCAAAAAGAAGAAAAAAAGAAAAACCATAAAAAAAAGAGAAAGAAAGAAAGAAGATAAAAAGAAGAAAAGAAGAAAAGAAAGAAAACCGATCAAGTGCTTCAAGACGAGCGACTCATCGATCTTCAAGTCATAAGGTTGATCAATTACAACTGGTTCAAAGATCCAGAATCAATTCACCAGAAGTTCGTGGAACACAAAAGGAAAATAAAAGAAAAATAAAAGTCACACAAGCATACTCAAATCGAGCAAGATAAGATTGAAAACAGTATGATGAATTGATCCTTGGTTCGATAACCCTTAAAAACTTGTTTGGGCCTATTTATCCCTTTTTTCATAACCATAAGCCCTAGCCTACATTACGTGCCTGAAAAAGTCCCTTAAATCATACATGGATTTCTAACTGGAGATATTATCTTCAGATTTCATTATGCCCCTCAGGGTTAATTTTATTTGCAAAAAATATATAGTTTTGTAAAATCTTTAATGCATGATTGAAATAATAATAAAATGAGTGTTCAAGACGTAAAATTTTAGATGACATCTTGAAACCAAAGGAGAATTCAAGTTGAAAACCTGAAAAGGTGGCTCGAATACGACGATTGCCAACCACTGCACAGAAGATTATCTTATACATCTTGATAAAGCACTACACAACCCAAAGGTGCTCACTAGGGTTGGGAATTGATGAACATTTCCAGAAGATAAGCATAACATCTACTTCATCAGATCAATAAACACCAGAATAAATTATACAAGATTTCAACCAAAGAAGTCAACTCGAAACACATTTCCTCCCCAAATCAACCTGAAACACATTACCTTCCTAAGTCAGCCTAAGCCTTATATCAGCATTAATCTTTACACTTTTCAAATGTATATGATTTTTGAAGGATTAAAAGAGAAGTTGATTTATTTCATACTCAATGAACTCTTATTTTACAATTTATTTTGATTGTGAATCTGAAGAGAATGACAACATTTTTTATCAAAAAAAATTGCACATTTCTAAAATAAAATAAAGGAGAAAAACATTTTCAGACAGGACAACCTCAAGTGAAAAGGATTCCTACAGTTGGTGAGGTTCATTTTGCCTCAATTGGAGAAAAATAACAAATGATGCCAGATTAATGAAGACATTTCACAATCTAAAAAGAAAAATAGTTCGAAAGATCAGAAGGACTGGAGGATAGAACTTTTAACACTTTTTTTTGGGGTTATCAGAAGTAGATGATCGTCTTGGTCGAAAGGGGCACATATCTCAACTCAAAGAAAAAATGCAAGACATTTCTGTTAGAAGAATTGATCACTTCTTAAGTGTCCATTTGATCGTGGCATTATGAAAAAGAAACCCTTAAACTATTTGATAGCATTTTTGTTGATGGCCTAAGATTACTGATAGTGACACAAAAGTGAAACCCTTCAAGATTAAGATATTTTAGCACGAAGATAACCATGAATGCATACATTGGAGCATTACCAAAACCATATCTCACTGAGATAACAAGGTTCAAGTCAAATAAACATGGTGAATAAACATCACCACTTAGAGTGCCAGGGTCAAAACTTGAAAACAAAAAGAGCTTACCTCGAGAAATATACCATTCATGCTCCAGTTGGAAGATTTGTCCTGATAAAAAATTTGATTGTGTGGTCGAGTCAGAGACAGAAGTGGCGTGAAGGTCATATACTTGGTCATAATAAGAATTTGAGAGATAAAATATTTCCTCCGAAATAAAGACAGAAAACAAAGACCACATGATGATCAGGTTGATCCACAGAAGATTGCAAACCTGAGCTGACGAGTTTCCATTGAGGCAGGATTCATGTAACACCTCCAACCCGTATCCGACCCGAATACGAGTCAGAGATGTCACATTGAATTTTCAAATCATTTACTTATATAAAATAGAGAATAATTTCAAACTTAATTTAAACATATTGAATAATTTACATACATTAAATCAAAGGTTTACAAAAACTGATCAGAGCTTATACAATTTAATTCTTTAAGTACATACTAACGTTATTTAATACAATACAGAAACCTACTATTCAATTTCTTTTGATCTGATCTCCGATGAAGTTATGATGTCTCCACCTATCTTCGCTTTCAACCTTCTCAGATCCTACATGTGAAACACTCACATGCTAAGTCACAGACTTAGCGAGACATGTAAATGACTAATAGAAATTGTAACTACTTAACAATGCATGTACAGTTCATACAACACAAAGCTTATATGCACAGATATCATCAATTTCATTATTAAGATTCTTATCCTTAATTCATATAATCATATACTCTTATACCTAACAATATACACAACATCACATAGATCCTAAAGTACATTTCACATCATAAAGCATATACCTCACATACAATATATTTGTTTTATGTCTCTTTATTAGCCCATGAATACTTTTGAGAACTTAAGGTATGTGAGTATATTGCGGTTGTGCACAAATGTTGTCACTACAACTCGTATAAATTCCCACTAGGGGCACATAGAATTTGTCCCGAATGACCACATATATATCCCAAAGGGCCACATATATGTCCCGAATGACCATATATATGTCCTGGAGGACCACTCCTTAAGGATCACATATATATTCCAAAGGACTAAATATGTGTCTCGAAGAACCGCATACATGTTCCAAAGGATTACATATATATCCCGAAGAACCATATAAAACCCTCGACTCTTGGCAAGTCAACTATACCCCTAGCTCTCATATCACATATCATGGGCATTATCATTTATGTTTATCACCTATTTACACATTCATATCACATATGCATATAAACTCATAGCATCTTATCACGTATATCATGTAATATTCTCGTAGAGTCTCATATCTCATTATCATATATATCATATCACATATTCTTGTATTCATATGAACATATAATCACATAGATCACTTTCACATATATCTTGTCATATGTCTTATCTCTTATGATCATATAATCATATAACTTATTATCACGCATAGCTAATAATCACATGATTTATCACCCATACATGAATTCAGATAGATTACGTATAGAGATGCACTTAACATCTAGATATATGCATATACTCATGTACACATAATTATCATATCACTATATGCTTGTATTCGGATACTCATGTAATCCAATATCGGAATTAGACTCATCACAAGTCATAATTCCCTAACATAACTTATACTTAATATCATGTACTCACCTTGGTCTCACTTGTCAATACCACTCTTGTCTCTCTTCCTTCAAACTTTACTTTCGATCAATATCTATATGAATATATAATCCAATAAATATCGGAATTCAAATTACTCGAAAAGATTCTTACTAATGCAAACTAATCAAATTACTAATTTCTAAATTCCACTTAAGTAGTATCGGTACTACTATCACAGTATCGATACCTCTATACTTGTAGTATTGATACCCTCTCACGATATTGATACATTTCCTTAATTCTGGAATTTCAACGCAAGAATGGTACCGATACCTCCAATTTGGTATCGATACCCATGGTACCGATAATATCACTTCAATATCGATACCCCAAGAAGATCTATCCTATTTTTTCCTTATGGTATTGATATTGTTCATGCAGTATCGATACCTACACATAGTTATCACTTAATATTGCCTTGTAGTATTGGTACTTACTTAACCAGTACCGATACTACTAACCCAGATTATATTTCTTTCACCCGAAAATTACCACCACTTTATCTAAACTCCATTTATAACACTCCCTTCATGCACTAAACTCAACTACATATACTTAAACCATCATTTATCACTATAACACATCATCATCTTCAATATTTCACCATAACTCTTGAATTTAAGAATTTTACCAAACTTTCATCATGCTCTAAACTCATTTCTAATACTTTAGACTTCTTAATCTTTCTTATTACAAGTCAAATTTATCAACAAAACTTCAAAAACTATATAATATTATCAATTCACTTCTACACCCTTATTACAATTTCCTTTCTAATTCTCTTCTCTTGATGTTTTAATCTTATATAAGCTTTCCTTAAGCTTATATAACACCCAAAGAACAAAAACCAACTTACAAATTCAAGAAATAAATAGTTATTATTAAACTCACCTTTAAAATGAGGCTAACGGGAAGAAGAAGAAGAAGACAAGAGAAAATAAGCTTCCAGATAACTCTCTCAACCCCACGTGCTTATCTCTTAATAAGGAGATAAATACCCTTTAAATGAAAAGACCACATTACCCTTTATTCTTTTCTTCCTTGTTATTTAATCCAATACCAAAATATTCATATTTTAGTCCTTAAACTTTTTAATTTTTCCTAAATTGATAACCAAATTTCAAAAACTTTCATTTTAGTCACTAGCTCTGTTGTTGAGATGTTACAATTCATTCAAGATTGATCAAGTGAAGGAAGATTGAGTTCTCCACTTTAAATAAAGAAGAAGAATT
The DNA here is from genome assembly GCF_006381635.1 of Hibiscus syriacus. Taxonomy (NCBI): domain Eukaryota; kingdom Viridiplantae; phylum Streptophyta; class Magnoliopsida; order Malvales; family Malvaceae; genus Hibiscus; species Hibiscus syriacus. The sequence continues at coordinate 152,069 of NW_024062382.1, forward strand.
AATGATTAACATCTCTGTATATAAGAACCTCACACATTACCTATAGGTACATATCTTTTGCATTCACATTTCATGCATCAAGGCATATTTTATGGATTGTTCAAAGAAAGAAGAGAGCGAGTAAGGAGCATAATTCAAGACTAAAATAGAGGGGATATTGTTCAAAGTGGCTAAGCCTTAAGAATCGAGGAACTCAATCAAGAAGAATCATTACTGTGATGTGTGGCACGTTACCCAAACAATGTGATGTTTTAAAATGGGATTTTGAAAAAAAAAACTAAGCTTGATTTTCAAGGTTTCTTGATGCTTTCAAGTGGATTTGGAAAGAAACTAAGCCTAAGTGTCAGGAGTTTCATGATATTTTCAAATTTGAAATAAGTTAAGACTAATTTTTATGGGTTTCTTGATGTTTTTAAATGAATTTGAAAAAAGTTAAACCTGATTTTTAGGGGTTTCTTGATGTTTTCAAATGAATTTTGAAAGAAGCTATGCCTGATTTTCAGGGGTTTCTTGAATTGTTTAAGAAGCTAAGCCTAATCTTTAGGGGTTTTTTAATGTCTTTAAATGAATTTGAAAGAAGTTAAGCCTGATTTTCATGGGTTTCTTGAATTTTTAAAGAAGCTAAGCCTAATCTTTAGGGGTTTCTTGATGTCTTCAAATGAATTTGAAAGAAGTTAAGCCAGATTTTCAAGGGTTTCTTGATGTTTTCAAATGAATTTGAAAGAATCTAAGCCTAATTTTTAGGGGTTTCTTGATGTTTTCAAATGAATTTGAAAGAAACTAAGCCTAATTTTTAAGGGTTTCTTTATATTTTCAAATGAATTTGAAAGAAGCTAAGCTTGATTTTTAGGGGTTTCTTGATGTTTTCAAATAAATTTTTAAAGAAGCTAAACCTAATATTTAGGGGTTTCTTGATGATAATAGTGAACAAAAGTTTTTAAGAAACTAAGCTTGATTTTCAAGGGTTTCTTGATGGGTAAGTCATTCGGACCATCAGTAAGTCTTTCGAGCATGATGTTTAAATCATTCGGGTTATCTATAAGTCTTTTAACCAAGATGATAAGTCTTTTTAGCCATCCATATGACCTTTAGGTAGGATGTTTTCACATGATTTTCAAAAAATGAGAAAGAGATTTCCAAAGTTTCTCATTTAAATCTTTTCTAAAAATTGATTTTGATAAGTAAGAAAATGATTTCCAAAATTTCTTACTTAGTAAGTTCTTCGGGCCATCAGTAAGTCTTTCGAGCATGATGCTTAAATCTTTCGGGTCATCTATGAGTATTTTGAGCAAGATGATAAGTCCTTCGGGCCATCCATAAAACCTTCGGGCAGGATGTTTTCGCATGATTTTTGAAAAATGAGAAAACGATTTCCAAGGTTTCTTATACTTTTTTGAAAATCGAGATTTTTCAAAGAAAAAGCGCGATTTCCAAATTTTATTACTTAGTAAGTCCTTTGGGGTCACTAGTAAGTCTTTCAAGCATGGTGATTAAGTCTTTCGGACCATCCATAAGAATTTTTAACATGATGCATTTAAAATATACAACATAATTTGCAACACTAAAATGACATCATACATATATATTCAGGCATTTGCAGAATATGAGCACACATATTCTTCCTATCAAGTTTTGAATATCTGACAGGAATTCAAAGAGCTAATAAAGATTTCATTTCATGACTTCAACAAAGAATCATTCCATATTTTTCACAATTGAAAAAAAAATGAATCTCAGCAAAATTCGAGGACCTTTGGGTCAATACCTTCGGGTACTTAAAACATAATTATTACTACATATGATAATCTTTTACAGGTTTAAAACTCTTCAAAGAAAGGATAAATCGGTCAACATTTTCATTGAAGAGTTTATAATGAGAAGAACTTATCCGATGAGGGAGAAGAAGTTCATAATGAGAAGAACTTGTTCAACCTTATCTTGATTCATCGCATATGGAGTTTAATCACCAACACCTCACTCGAGGGATCAACATTTTGAGAGTTCATAATGAGAAGAACTCATTCGATGAGGGAGAAGAAATTCATAATGAGAAGAATTGTTTTCAACCTTAGCTCGATTCATATATGGAGTTGAATCAACAACACCTGACTTGCGGGATCAACATTTCCAGTGGAGAGTTCATAATAAGAAGAACTCATCCGATGAGGGAGAAGAAGTTCATAATGAGAAGAACTTGTTCAACCTTAGATCAATTCATTGCATATGGAGTTGAATCAACAACACCACACTCAAGGCATCAACATTTCCAGTGGAGAGTTCATAATGAGAAGAACTTATCCGATGAGGGAGAAGAAGTTCATAATGAGAAGAATATATTCAACCTTAGCTCGATTCATCGCATATGGAGTTGAATCAGTAACACCTCACTCGAGGGATCAACATTTCCAATGGAGAGTTCATAATGAGAAAAACTCATCCAATGAGGGAGAAGAAGTTCATAATGAGAAGAACTTGTTCAACCTTAGCTCGATTAATCGTATATGGAGTTGAATCGGCAACACCTCACTCGAGGGATCAACATTTCTAGTTGAGAGTTCATAAAGAGAAAACAGTCATCCGATAAGGGAGAATAAGTTCATAATGAGAAGAACTTGTTCAACCTTAGCTCGATTCATCACATATGGAGTTGAATCAACAACACCTCACTCGAGGGATCAATATTTCCAGTGGAAAGTTCATAATGAGAAGAACTAATTCGATGAGGGAGAAGAAGTTCATAATAGCTCGTTTCCATCACATACAGAGTTGGAACAACACCAATACTTGGCTCATCCATCGCATATGGAGTTGGATCAATGTCATCACTTTGTTCGATTTCATCATAAAAGGAGGTGGATCAACATTTCCAATGAGAGAGTTCATAATAAGAAGAACTTATCTAACGAAGGAGAATAAGTTCATAATGAGAAGAACTTGTTCAACCTTGGTGATTCCATCACAAAAGGAAGTGGATTGACATCCTCAGCGAAGAGTTCATAATGAGAAGAACTCACCCGATCAGAAGAAATTAGAGCTCAAGATTTTAGCAGTTCAGGCTAGATAAAAAATAATGCATATTATCTTTGCTCTATTTCTATTTCTATTCCATAGTAATGAGCAAAGAGGGGCAGCTGTAACCATCATTTTTTTTATTTTTGTTTTATCATTATTTTATTATTTTATAAAAATATTAAAAAAAGTAACAATTGGGGTTATTAATACCCCAACCAACCACCTTGTACAGACCCCCCTTTTCCTGGAAAATGGGGAATGAAAAGCTTATTTCTTTTGACTTCTTTTTCTCTCCTTTTTGGCTTCTTCATTAGTTTTCTTTATTTCTTTCTTTTTTTGGTTATTACATTGCTTTGGAGTGGCCATCATGGAACGGAGACCGACGGGCGAGGGAGACCGATCTATGGTCAAGAAACACCGGTTGTTGGTGGCCGACGGAGGTCTGGAGATTCGAACGACAGGTCGATGTTTGGAGTGTGATTTTCGGGGCTTAGTTTGTGAGTGATGAACGAATGTCGGGGGCCTTTTTTACGTCGTTTAGGTCTTCACCGATCGGTTAACACCGACCATGAGGGAGTGAAGGGAACGTCAGTGATTGATAGCTAGCGTTGAGGCTTGTTTTAAGCCTCTCGGCGTGGGGGAAGAGAAAGAACGAGATAGGGAGTTTGAACGGGGAAACGTTTTTTTGTTGGTCATCCTTTGGTCGTGGTTGGGGTTGCCGGTTGGTGTAGGTTAGTCACCGGCCCGGTGTTCGACGTGTGAGAGTCGGTGTGTGGTCGACAGCAATGAGTGTGAAGCTTTAACAAGCTTCTCAACCGTTTACGTGAAATGGGGGGAATATTCTGCTTTTATGAAAAAAGGGTAAATCACGCTTAGGCCCCCTCGTTTAGTACCCTTTCGTATTCTAGTCACTTGTTTCACGGGTTAATCACCCTCATGTGCCTCCACTTCTATCGTGTATTTGCATCTTGGTCACCATGTTTTTGTGTTTTTATTTGTTATGATTTTGACCCCTTGGTTTTATTTTATTTTGATTTGGTCATTATTTAACTAGTGTATTTTTTATAATTTAGCTACTATTTTATTATTTTATTACATTCTGGTCATCTGCTGGTTGCTTTATGTACTTGCATTTATATATGATTACGATGCCCACTGTTATTTAATTACGTCAGATTTTATGTGTTGTTTTTTATGTTTATGTTTATTTGGTTATGTTTTATTTTATTTATTAATTAACCATTAACTTTTATTTTATCGCTTTTAACTATTATATGATCTTGCAGTGACCTGATCCAGGATATTACCTGAATTATTACGATCTGGATTTTACTAATTTCTAATTCTAATTATTGTTTATTTATTTATTTGTTGCACGAAATATTCAAATCAACCTTGTGGTGACTAGATCCGGGGTATGATCCGTATTATTACTGTTCGGACTCTACTAACAATTCTAACACTAACCGCTAATTTATAACTGCTAACCGCTAACTTTTTATTTACTTGTTTATTTATTTTACATTCGAACCATAGTACGACCTTGCGACGACCCGCCCCAGGGTACGACTCACATTATTTACGATCTGGGTTAAATATTAAAAATTAATGCTAACATTTTATTTTTATTGCTCTTTTGTTTTTGTTATTTAATTTTATGCACATTTAAATTTTTGTCATTTACTTTTTATTTATTTAATTTCAGTCCTTTAATTTCATTACTTTAATTTATTATTTTCTTTATTTTATTTTATCTTTCATTTTTTTGTATTTTAATTTTAGTCCTTTTATGTATTTTAATTGCCTTTAATATTTGTATCCTTTTAATTTAGTCCTTGATGGATTCTTTTTTTTTAGATTTAGTCCATAATCCTTTAATTATTCGATTCATATTTAGTCATTAAATTAAGAGAATTCTTAATTTGGTTCTCATTTTTGCTCGAGGTTTCGATTTAATTATTTGAATTGCAATATTGATTAAAATTAATTTAAATTAATGTTAGAACCTCTACTTTAGTTAGGTTTCAATCTAGTCCTTTTAATTTAGGGAATAATTGGAGTTGGCCCTCGCCTAAATGTTCAAAGGACCATATCAATTATTCGATTCAATAACTGGTTAAAATCAAGTAGGATTAATATTAAAGCCTACATTTTAGATTTATGCCTCTAGGTTCTTTAATTATCATAATTTGACACTGTAAGCTAGAAAGCCTAAATATATCCTTTAGTTTAATTAGGATTAATAATAAATTGTTTGATTGCATTTTATTTTAAAACCCAAGGTAATATTAGTTTATCTCCCGCAAGTATGCTCAGGGATGACTACTGGTGATTCCCGAAATAGGTCGACATCCTTTTCAAAACCGCATTATGATTTCTAAAATATTGAGGAAATGTTCGGTTATTGGGCACAATAGTTGATCTCCCGCATTCATGCTAGGGGGTGAATGCTATCAACTTTAATAAATGAATACTCTTTTTAACTTTGCATCAGTAATGATTTTTAAAGTAAATGAAGATCGAACTCAAAATTTTCGATTCTAAATATAGAATAATCAATTAGGTACCAATTTTTGAGTGTTTGTGGGGTATTAATCATTCCTCAAGCAAAATCGACTACCGAGTCTGATTTCTGAATTTTTGCAGACTCCAAAACTTGATATTTTGATAAAAATAAAATGTTTTATTAAAATCATCCGATTTTTATGGTGTCTCAATTGCACCTTAAAATGATTGGTGTGACTCCTCACATTTTAAAATCTTTTTAAATAAAATCTCTTAAGTTGATATTTGTGTTTCTCTAGCCCGAACTAAAAACGATATCGACAGATAGAATGAAGAAAATGAGAGAAGGGAAACAGGAAATTAAATGTCTTACCTTTCTTGAAGGAACTCGGTCATCATTGCACACCAAAGTAAGAAAAAAATCGCTTGTAACGTTGAAGGTAACCTTTCTACCTTCAAAGTCGGGGCTTAGATCAGGTTTAGTCACTGTTTCGGGCAGTTGAGATGTAAAGGTTTTGGGTCTATTAGGGTTTGTAGTTCTAAGATAAGGAGAGATAAGGGCTTAGGAGTCGAGGTTTTTATAGAAATGATAAGGGTTTTGAAACATTTTTTAGGTGGTTCTATTTCATCGTGGCCACCGAACTATGGTGGTCGGAGTCTCTCCATCTACCTCGATGAAGAGAATAAAAAAATGAAAGAGGATTTTGAGATTTTCTCTATTTAACAAAAAATAGAAATGAGTGACAAATGAGGGAAATCACTTTTGGCCTGTTTTCGGGGTTAAATACCAAGTGCCAAACCGTACTATTTTGGGTGACCATATCACCGTGTTTTTGGAAAGGGGAAATAGTATTTTGGGTCATCTCGAGTTTGTAACATTTTCATTCTAGTCATCAATCGAAAGTTCACATTTTGTTTGATTTGTGCCATAAATTTGTTTATGTTTCATGTTGATCCCTGCATGTTTTTAAATATTGTTTAAATCTGTTACGTATAATATTTGGCTTATTTCCATGTTTAGTCCTTATTACCTTTGCTTAGTTGTGATTTGGTCCTTATTGTAAGTGATTAATTTATATATGATGTCCTTGTATTTTTGTTAATTTTATTTAGCCCTTATATTTTAATATATATATATATATATATATATTAGTTTTAAGTAGTATTAAATATATGTAATATGGCATTTTACATATATATTATATTAGAGGATAGACTTTTTAATACTTTATTATATTTTAATTAAAATACTCTTTTAATATTTTAGTATAGTGACATTTTTCTTTATTATTGGTCATATTATATTTGATATTTCATTCATTTTATACATATCATTTATTATTGTTGCATCTAATCATGCATTTATTTTTTCGTTTTCTAAAAAAATTAAATATGTTGTTTTCTTGCGTCGTGAATTAATGAAATTGCGTCAAACATGACTGAATTTTAATTTTCGTTATTTTACGTAGTAAGAGAATATCCTTTTAAATAAAATCGAGTAAATTAAATCATTTTCATTAAGTAAAATATTTTAAAAAGCTATTTACTCATATTTTTTAAATTCCAAGACATAAAATGATCGTAATTTAAATTTTAAATTCAAATTTGTAAAGTTTCATTATTTTAGACAACATATAATTGAGACTACTAACTTTGGGCGTTGTGAGGGTGCTCACCCTTTCTCGCGCGTAATTAAATCCTGAATCCTTAAAATTGAATTTTCAATTAAACGTAGACTAATTTCATCTTTTAAATTGATATTTTCTTAAAAATTATTTTAATAAATATTTTTAGGTATTCGACCTACTTAACCCAAAAATCGATGATACTCAAAACTTATTTTCAAAATAAAAGCCGAACTTTTTCAAATATAATCAAGTGACATTTCCTCCGACAATATTAAAATAGATGAAGTGAGGAGGTGGCCTGGCAATGGAGAGGTCACACGGTTCGATGAGATGGGAACGTGCATTTCACAGCCACAATGTTCCTTTAATCCCCAAAACCACCATTTCCCTTTGCCCCTTTTTCCAGCCTTTGACTTTTGTATTGTAATAGTTTAAAATAATTATAGATTATTATTTGTTTATATTTTTCAATCATTAATAATATATATATATATATATTTGAGTATAAAATTGATAAATAATAATAATAATTTTAATTACTGGAATTATTAGATGAGTTCAATTTCAATTTTTGTCTTTGTTATCGGATGAGAGAGCCTTTAAATTATATAAATAGAAGACATGGAAATGCGCTTGCACATGCACATGATCCTCTTGTTACACATACACATGGAAGTTTTAATAATAATTAATTAGTTAAACAGTGCTAGTGGTGTTGCTTCGGCCTCGGCCTCGGCCTCGGCAATTTAAAGAGAACTATACCTTACAAAATTACCAACGCTATTTTGACAAATTTTCTGGAAACTCGAGGAACAACTCAGTTTGACCAGGCAAAAAGGTGAGGTAGGGGATGCAATGGAGGAGTACGGAACTGGAACTCTCTTATCTATTTTAATGTTAAATCTGGGGAGAGACGTGAGATTTAATATTGAGTCCGTTTCATGTAAAACGTTTTTTGGAAAATATTTTTATTTTTTGATGTTTGGTTAGAGGAAAACTAGTTAATCAACGTAAAATATTTTTTTAACCAACAAAATTTCTTTTATGTCTTTTAGAAAATGACTTACAATCTATTTTTCGTAAGTTATTTTCTGAACTTTTCAATTCAAAAAATAAATACTCAAAATAATTTTATTTTATGAATTTAATATTAATAAAATATTTTAATATAATTTTAATCAAAATATTAATTATTAAGATATTTAAAATATATTTATTAATATTTCTAATAATATAGTATTATATTTTTAATATTATAATAAAATAATCAATTACATTATAATAATATAAGATATTATATTTTTATTTTACTAATATATAATAAGTTATTAATAAAATTTATATTATTTATTAATTTCATAGAAATAATATTATTAAATTATTAATAATGAATAATATTATTTATATATTTAATATTAATCTAATAATATTTTATTAAAGATATTTAAAATATACTAATTAATATTTTTAAAATATAATATAATACTATTACTTCAATAAATAATTAATATAATTTATAACATTTTTATTTCAATAAAATATACCAATATTAATATTTTTAATAATAAAATTATAAAAATAATATTTTAATAATAAATAAATTATTTTAATATTTTAAAAATAATAATATTAAGTTTTATAATAAATAATATTATTTATTGTATTTAATATTTGTAATAAATACTTTTTAAAAAATTCATCAACTAGTGGAAAGAGGGTTTAAACAACATCTTCCAAACATCATAAAATGTTTTCTAAAATATATTTTTCAAAAAATGTAATTCATTTTAAGGAAAATATTTTTCGAAAAATATTTTCAGTAAACAAACATGCCCTAAATGATGAATTTATAAAATTTTAGAAAATTAAAATCATATTTCAATAAAAAATATCAAAAAAGACTAAAAAATTGAAATTTTTGAAGGATCAATTACCCCTCTGTTCACCCCAATTATACATGTACCTTATTTCATTAATTTTGATGAAAAAAATTCTTTTTATTAGTGATTTTTTATTTTGGTATTATGAAATAAATACTAATGATTTATTCAATAATATAATTACATTTCATATATGATAATATAAATAGATAAAAGAACATATATATCACCCAAAATATTCTTAATCCTATTAATTATGGAAAATATTATTTTCAGTGATATTTATCAAATTAAATACGATAGATTACTATCACTATTGGAAATGACGTTATAAGTTAAATATTCTCTCGCTATCATGGGCAAGACAATGCAACCATCAAAGTGATTATGTAATCCTTCTTTGGCCCCCTTGCCTGCCCACGCCCATTCATTCATAACTTGTACCACGAAGCTTTGATGGCTAGTTCTGTTGTACGGCGGTTAAAAAAAGGTTAAAAACGGTATGATCGGTTAAATAAGTGATCGATTAAAATTTAAACCGGTTATGTTATATCATTTAACCGGAAATATTATTAAGTAAAATAACAAATTAGGTAGCGCTTATATAATGTAATAGGTAGCGCTTATATAATAAAATAGGTTAATACTAGAAACATTATCAAGCACAATAACATATTAGTTAGCGTTTATATAATGTAATAGGTAGCGCTTATATAATAAAATAGGTTAATTACTGAAAATATTATTAAGCACAATAACATATTAGGTAGCGCTTATATTAATATATTCTATTATAAAACCAGTATATTTATACCGGTAATATTACAGATTTACCTATTACATTATAATTATCGATTTCTATGTTTTTGGGATCGATACAATTTTAAATGTATCGACACTTTATGCGTGCACCTCGTTGGGTATTCATTCTGGAAAAAAGTATCGACACAAACTTAAAACGTGTCGATACATTATGTAGACCTATTTTCTCATAAAATCGGTATATTTCTACCGGGTTCATTGTAAATTTACCTACTACATTGTAATTATCAGTTTGGATTTTTTGGGATCGATACTTTTGATAAATGTATCGACACTTTATGTGTGCACCTCGTTGGACATTCATTTTGGAAAAAAGTATCGACACAAACTTAAAATGTGTCGATACATTATGTAGACCTATTTTCTCATAAAACTGATATATTTATACCGAGTACATTGTAAATTTACCTATTACATTGTAATTATCGGTTTCGATGTTTTTGGGATCGATACTTTTAATAAATGTATCGACATTTTATGTGTGCACCTCGTTTGGCATTCATTCTGGACAAAATGTATCGACACTTTTTAAATTTGTGTTGATACATTATGTAGACATATTCTCTCATAAAACTGATATATTTATACTGGTTACATTGTAAATTTACCTATTACATTATAATTATCGGTTTCGATGTAACATATGTGTCGATACTTTTAGAAAATATATCGACACATATGTTTAACTATTCTCTCATTATAATATAATTAATGATATATTATTCTTATTATAATAAATAATAAATATAATTTATAATAATTTTATTTTAATAAAATATAATAATCATAATTTTTTATTTATAAAATTATAGATATAATATTTTAATAATAATATTGACATAAATAATATTAAATAAATTATTCTAATATTTTAAAAATAATATTATTATTTTGTTAATAAATAATATTATTTTATTATATTTGATGTTTATAATTATATTGTAATTATGATTATTTTTCATCACTTCATTATGATTATTTTTTAAAATTATATTGTAATTATATATATATATATATATTTTATTATTTGAAAGGTAATATCGAAATAGAAATACCGTGTCATTTTTTTCATTAGTTATATTATGGCAACTTACAAACTAAAAAATTAAAATTAATTTGTATAATTTGTGTTTACTAATTTTATCATTAAAAAGTCTAATTTTACCGGTTTTTTATTGTTGGGCATAACATAACCGGTAAAAATTACCTAAAACATTATTATTTCTACTTAAAACATCAATGTTTTTTAATATTTCCGGTAAAATACCCAACAATAACAAAACCGGTAAAAAAATAACAAAACCGGTAACGCTTTACCTGTTTTTTTAAAATAATGATGTTTTCGGTAATTTTTACCTGTTTTGTTATTGTTGTATACCAGTTACATTGTAAATTTACCTATTACATTATAATTATAACATATGTGTCGATACTTTTAAAAAATGTATCGACACATATGTTTAATTATTCTCTCATTATAATATAATTAATGATATATTATTCTTATTATAAAAAATAAAAAATATAATTTATAATAATTTTATTTTAATAAAATATAATAATCATAATTTTTTATTTATAAAATTATAGATATAATATTTTAATAATAATATTTACATAAATAATATTAAATAAATTATTCTAATATTTTAAAAATAATATTATTATTTTGTTAATAAATAATATTGTTTTATTGTATTTGATGTTTATAGGCGATATTACTGTTTTTCTTTTAAATTCTAAAAGTGTCGATACTTATTTAAATGGAATCGATACTTTCAATATATCCAGTAGGTAATTTAATGTAATAAGTAGCGCCTATTTTTTTACCGTTGACATTATTATACTTGATAATGTTTTCAGTAAATAACTGGTTATGTTATCATTGGTAATATTTTAGGCGTTTACCTAATATATTGTAATAACAAATTAAATAATTAACCTATTTTATTATATAAGCGCTACATATTACGTTATATAAGCGCTACCTAATATGTTATTGTGCTTGATAATGTTTCCAGTAATTAACCTATTTTATTATATAAGCGCTATCTATTACATTATATAAGCGGTATCTAATATGTTATTGTGCTTGATAATGTTTCCAGTAATTAACATTATTATTATATAAGCGCTACCTATTACATTATATAAGCGCTACCTATTACATCATATTTTTACCTGTTATATTGTAAAGTATCGATCCTTTTTATAAAAAGGATCGATACTTTCAACATATCAGGTAACATTATGATAAAACCGGTAAAATTTACCTGATATGTTGAAAGTATATATACTTTTTATAAAAATATATCGATACTTTGTTAAAAGTTATGTAATTTATGTTTCAAAAATTTTTAATAGTGCTTCATGTTTTCCACCTACAATATTAATTTAATAATTTCATTTACACAAAAAATTATTTGATTGTTTTGATATTTTATAAAATATTATCTCGAATTTAAATTTAACAATTTTAACCAAAGATAATAATAAATATGTAATATCTATGTTTATTATTTTTAATTTAATAATAATATATATCGTAACATAAAAATAAATCATTATACGTGTATAATTACTAAATTAATATCTTAAAACTCACTAAAAAAATAACCTTAAATTAATGTTTTCCACATTGAAATAAGTATGGACACTTATATATATGTATCGATACTTACTGATAACCAAAGTTTACCGGTTACCAAATTTTTTTAATAGTTTTTCATGTTTTCTACTTAAAATATTATTAGTCTGTCAACATAATAAGTAACGTTAAACCAAATTTATTAAATATCTTTTAATATATCCGATAATATCGTATATTAATCGCCTTTCCTGAGACAATCCTAGCTTTGATTCAATTTATTTCCTCTTAAATGTTTATAAATGAATTTCAAATATAAAAGATTTTATTATTATCGTATATCACATCGACTTCTCCAACTCCAACTGTTTATGAAGAAAAATCTCGGAAGCATCATTTATTAAATGCCACTCAAACTCCCAACAATCAGTTTTTTACTCTTCAAATATCTTTGATCGATTTTAATTTTCTATTAATAATCTACTCTAAAATTTTATATTTGGATACACAAATAATCCCTACTTAAGAGTCCTTTAACTATTAGAAATTACAAAAATAATCCCTCAATTATATAACATTGTTTTATTAAATCTTCAACTATTAAAAGTTATAAAATAATCTCTCAAATGCTCTAAACTCATCAGTTTTCGTTAAAACATTAACGGTCATTCGTTAACTTAAACTCATCAATTTTCGTTAAAACATTAACGGTCATCCGTTAACTTAAATATAATAAAATTTGATCCCAAACTACGTATGTTATTTTATGGATCAACTTATCATTTACATTATATCATTGAACCAATATTTAAAATATTGTAATCGGGTCAATGCTTGAAAGCTATCACAATATCATTGAATCAATTCAAATGATCATATTTTTTAATGAAAAAAAGATCAATATATAACATATGAATAACCATGTGACTATTTTGTAATTTTTAATAATCATATGTAGGGTTGCACAGAAGTCGGATTTCAATCCGATCCGGATCGGTTTTTATCCGATCCGGTTTTTTCCCATAGAAAAAAAAAACCGATTTATAAAATTACCGGTTCAGTTTCTAACCGGTTTGGAGGGCCGGATATCCTAACCGGTGTAATCGGTTTCGGTTTTAAAAAAAACGGTTTTTTTAAAAAACCGGTTATAAAAAAACCGATTTTAATATTATTAAAATTACATCGTCATCAATTGCAACAAAGTTTACGATAATTTGTTGAAAACATTTGATATTTCGATATAACAAATTAAGTTAAATGAATTTTAAGATTTTCCAAATGATTTTCTAAATATATTCGATATAATTATTCGAATATCAAAACATTACTCCAAATATTTCAAAAATCATTTTTAATCCTTACTTAAGTGTAAAATTAAGTTTTAATCTTAAAACAATTTCAAAATAATCTTTCAAAGTATTTCAAACCATTTCAAAGCCAAAAATTCCAGATTGCTCAGAGGGAACCGATCCCCCCCCCAAGGGGGTACCGATTCCCCCTGAATGGTTTGGCTCCGAGATTTCCAGAATGCTCGGAGGGAACCAATTCCCCCATAGGGGGTATCGATTCCCCCTATTCAACGGTCGAAATATTTGAATTTTACACTTAGGGAACCGATTCCCTATGAGAGGGTACCGATTCCCCCCACGCTCCAAGCATTTTTATTAAATGTTTTCACACTTAAACGACTATATTATCTTCATTAATTATCCCTAACGTTCAGAAGTGATTCAAGGTGTATTTAAGCAAGCTTAGAAGCCATTGATCAAAGACAAGAAACATCAAGCAACTAGAATCAAGAGAGAATCAAAGAGAAAGCATCAAACCTCAAATTTGAGCATTTCAAGCCTATTTTCATTCAATATTCATTTTGCTTTCAAGAACACATATTGTGCTCAATTGTATTCATCTTTGAGTGTTCTTTTCTTTGTTCTAGAATTGTGCAAATAATCTACCTTGTGAGGATTTCCTTGTAAGTTTACAAATTTGTATTGTTCTCTTTGGGAGAGAGTTTTCTCAAAAATTTGAGGTATAATTCTTGAGGGTTTGTAAGGTTACTCTTTGTCCTCAAAAGAAAGACAAATTAGTGAATTTGTGGAAAATCCTTAGTGTGGATAGCTAAGGTAGTGGACGTAGACTTTGATTGAGAAAGTCGAACCACTCTAAATCACTGTGCAAATCTTTTCAATTTTCTGCAAAAGCTTCCACCGAAATTTTAATTGCCAATTCACCCCCTCTTGACCGATTCCGTCGATCGATTAACTCAACATAATTGAAATACTTAAATACTTCCAAGTTTGATAAATTCAAATACTTAAAAACTTCCAAGTTCGATAAATTCAAATACTTAAAAACTTCAAGTTCGATAATTGAAACAAAGTTTACGATAATTGAAATAAAGTTTAAAAATAAACTACATTGCCATCTCTTATTCATCATCTTCACCTTCTTCGTTTGGAGGGGATATTTCAAGTTCGACTTCTTCATTGTGTAAGTTTGCTTCCAAATCGGCATCAATTGCATCTTCTAGGGTGGTGATATGTTGCTTACGAGCCGCTCCATCCAAATAATCCTTTAAACAAATGCATACTTCCACCGACTCGGGACTTAGTCTCGATCTCCGTTGCGATATAACCCTGCCACTAACAAAAAAAGCAGATTCTGAAGCTACCGTAGAAGCTTGGACGGTTAGTAAATCACGGGCCATGGCGGCTAGAATCGAAAATTGTACTTCCTTTTCTTTCCACAAAACCAAAATATCCAAACTTTCAAACTCTTCAAATGTCATTTTTGATAGAAAATCGCATAACATGTAATTTCCCAACTCGCTACTTGGGGTGGTAGTACGTGATCGTTTGGATTGGGAATTTACAAGAGTGTTAAAAAGATTCAAATTTATGTTATTTGGACGTCTACTAGATGATTCCGCATTCATTCTCATTTGATCGTGTATTACACTACTTGATCTGTATTTAGTTAAATAAATTGCAAACATGTCTCGAAAACATTTGTTAAAATAATTTATTTGGTTTTGGACAAAGTTGGGTTCATCATCGGTTAGATTAAAAACAAACGCAATTTGTTCAATTAGTGTTTCAACCCCGCCAACATTTAACGTTGGGTTTAAAGCGGCGGCACAAGTAAAAATGGGGGGAATCTCCTTAAAATATTTTAAAAGTTTTTCCTTCATTGCAAAGCCAATTTCTTGAAAAACTTCGGTTACAAATTCAAAGTCATTTAGTCGGGTAGCCAACAAAAATATTTGATTAAGAACCAACGGGCTAGTAGGGTAATAAACACCGGATAAAAAAGTTGTTGCATTTTTAAAAACCCCAAGCAAATCGGTTATTTTGGTTATAGTTTCCCAACTCGAATCCGGATAAATGTTTGGGACATGACTCCTCTCGAAAAGTCGATCGTGAAATGTTTGCAATGTTTCCCTTTGCCTTAAGGCAGTATGCATCATCATCCAAGTTGAGTTCCAACGAGTTGGACAATCCAAATTAGGACCCAAAGCTTTTTTATTAACGGACTTACAAAATCGTTTATAATCATTTAGTCTTTTGTTGTTGTTACAAAGAACCGATTTTATCATTGTTTTAAATTCTAATCTAATCGGCTCAATAACCTCCAAACCGGCTTGCACGGATAAATTAATTATGTGTGCAACGCAACGGGTATGAAAAAACACACCGTCTAAAATCGATGAAAGTAATATTTTCAATCTTGGAACCGCGTTTGTATTATTCGATGCATTATCAAAGGATATAGAAAAAACTTTATTTTCTAATTTATAAAGACAAATTACCCTTTTTAAAAGTGTAAATAAATTAGCACCGGTATGCGGCTCACCGAATAATTTAAACGCGATTGTTCTTTTCATCATTTGTCAATTATCTTGATCTAACCAATGTGACGTAACGGCTAAAAAAGAATTTCCGGTATTATGAGGGGAACTCCAAACGTCACATGTAAGCGACACACCATAACGGTGTTCTTGGAATCCTAAAATCATTTTTTCCCTCGCCGTACACCACATTTTTATAGCATCTCTTCTAAGGGTAGTACGACTTACTTGAGTATAACATGGTTGCATTAGTTGTTGAATTGTTGTCGTAAAATCTTCATCATCAAAGTGGTCGAACGGCAATGCTTTTGTAATCACGAACTTTGTAAACGCTTCTCGTAATTTTTCATTGTCGTAAACAAAAACACCACCTTGCGGTGTAAGATTCGATTGACTAGGATCCAATCTTGAGCGAAGTGCCTTGCATGATTTTGTCAAATGGTTCTTCAACGTTGTGTTTCATTCCGATGCAAGAAACTTTAGACAAAGTTTACAACGCGCCCTCCTCGAATCATTTAACATCTCACATAAATCGTAGTTATCCCAAATATCTTTGTTTCGAGTGTGTTCGATCACTCTCACGACTTCAAGGTTTCCCTCGACGGAAGATTCAGCCATGTTACTCATGATGAACAAAAAATTACAAAAATAAGATTTGAGAGATGTTTAGGTGTTGTGTAATAAGATTTGAGAAAGTTGTAATCAACCAAATACATCCCCAACCTATTTATACATGTTTAGGGTGGTAAAATGGTAATTTTTTAAAGAAAAAAATGGTCACAAAACCCCCCCAACGGCTAATTTTTTAAACCCAGACTGGTTTTTTTTTGGATAAAAACCGATTTTTTAACCGTTTTTTTTCAAACCGGTTTTTTATCCGGTAAAAAACCGGTCTAGGTTTTTTTCTCCAAACCGGTTAAAATAACCGAATTAAAAAAATCCGATCTGGTTAAAAAAAACCGATTTTTCCCAAATCCGATTTCGAATATTTTTTTTACAAAATCGGATATTTGAATTTTTTGTGCACCTCTAAATTCATATGACTCAACAAAACAACACTCTATAATCGAATAACCATTTTATAACTTTTAATAATCGAGAGACACAACAAAATAATATCCTATAACCGGACAACATTTTTATATTATACCCTTAATAATTTTAATGTTTTAAATTTTTAATATAACTTTTTAAATTTATACTGAATAATATAAATTTTTATCTATCCCTCGAACACCTCATACTAGTTACTCGCACGTCTTAATGTGCGAGGCATAGGCATTAGCCTTTAATATTTGTACACGAGAGGATGCGGTGAGCAGAAAATCCTCAACAGCATCAAACTAGAATCCTTTGTCGAAGAAGCTTCGGGATGTAATTGTAGACTTCTGTTGATATCTTAATCAAATCATGATGCAATATGAATGAGTTGAAAGGCACATCAGGTATGTTCATCAAAGAAAGCAGACATCGGACCCACTTATTATTTTTCAACGACCATAAAAGCATGCATAAATAAAGCACAAAATGACAGAGGGATGAATAAAATAAACGGCCATAATTCAGTCCATATAGTAAGATGCGAGTGCGAGGCTGAGGTAGGCTTAGACCCTAAGTGGTGCCTGCCTTGGGTTATTTGACATGACACCGTTTTTTTTAAATTTTCTCTTTCTGACATCGTTTGACCAATATTTTCAGAAGTAGCACCCTTTCTGCTGAGTTGGCAAAGGCGCGTTCCCGGGGACGCGCTTTACCCGTGTTTTCGCTGAGTTGGATGTCACGTGTGGAAGACGCATCCCCGGGGACGCGCCTTTGCCAACTCAGCAGACACGTATTTTGTTTAATAATAAATAGTTTATTTTTATTATTATTATAAATTAATAATATATTATGTAAAATGTTTCGATTATAATGTAAGAATTATCAAATGTATTTTGTTAATGTGTGTTAAAGGTGGAGTGAATTATCTGCATTAATATGATATAACAATATATGAAAACCAGTTTTGACTTTATTGTAGTTATAGGAAAAATGTATGAAATTATAATATTACACATATGGTTATATTATTATTTTTGATTTTGATTATCGATCTATTAATTTTATCAGTTAATTATTTAAATGTTATCAATCTAGTCATCTCATATCAATATTTAACGAAAATATTGATGTATAAGTTAATAAATTAGTATAATTACATATTTAATCTTCAAGACTTACATATTTTATAAAATTAGTCTTATTGAAAATTTAATTTAATAAATTTAATCCTCCAATCAGAACATGAAATGTGTCATCGTATACATAAATTTTTTAATAACTTTTAATTTGTTTAATTTAATATTTTTCTCTACTTAGAAAGTGGAATTATTATTATATTTAAAAAAATTATAACTAATAATAATTATTATATTAAATAAATATATTAAATATATTTATGTATTTAAAAGTTAAAAAAAATATTTAGGTGTACATACATTGACAAATTATATAAATGCAATAACATTAAATTATTAGAAACAAAAACATTCATTTAAATACAATATTAATTACATAAGAGTTAACGGTTATATGATGATAACAGAGCTGGACATTTTTTTCTATTGTGCCCGATGTTTCTACAATGCCCACATCGTTTTTGTTCTGTTGACTTCTCCCGAATATCCATATCACAATGTATTCTAGTAGATTTTGGACGACCTGAGTCCCTCAATAGCAATGGATCTGGTACAATTGTAAGCCAAGTTTGAATCTCATTTGGGTCTCTTTCGTTTCCTATGGGCGGAAACTCAAATTCATATACCTTGAATACTTGTGAAAGTTGGTATACGTGATCAACATAATTTTTGTAGTCCAAATGCGAATGTGAGCAAGCAGCAATGACATGAGAGCATGGATATTTGAGTGCTTGAAAGAAACCACAATCGCACCACCTCTCTTGCAGATTAACTCTGAAAGAGTTAGCTTCAATCCCTTGCAGTGGACGTGGCATTTCGGTTACACGAAACAATTCACGGGTGCGAGAAAAATTTGTAACTAACATCCCATTTGATGCAGCCACTTTTTTCTGTAAATCAACTACTAGTCTTGGGTGGTAAATATGTCTGTTTTGCATCCAAGTAAGAGCTTGTCCACCGAGCTTTGCAAAGAGTTGACCCAAACGAAAATAAGTTGTTTTAACCAACGTCATGACTGGTAAATGACGCGCCCCCTTTAAGGTTGAATTTATTGCTTCAGCCAAGTTTGTTGTCATATGACCATAGCGATACCCCCCGTCATATGCATTTGTCCACATTTCTTTGCTGATGTCCATAATGTACTCGCACCCCTTCTTATTTTTGCCAAACAGCTCTTGTAGCATCGACTCAAACCTTTGAGGTAAGAGTTCGTAACCTAAGCCATTAGGAATATGTAATAGTTAATATGAAGTATAAATAAGTAATAAGAAATTGATAGAAAAATTGGGAAAAAGTAATATACCCATCCGCACGACTAACTGACGTTCATCGTTCTTCTTGTATTTTCCGTAATAGTTTGCAGTAATATGACGGACACAATAACGATGTTGAACATGTGGAGGTCTATACATTGTACCCAAAGAGTCCATTGCTGCTTTTATCCCGGCTCCTCGGTCTGAAATAATGCATACTCGTTCCCTGGTGACAACATGTAAACGTAAATTTTTAAGGAAAAAAGCCCAAGACTCAGTGTCTTCTCCTTGAACGAGGGAAAATGCAACGAGAAGAATATTGCGGTTTCCATCTTGGACCACAGCCAATAATAAAACTTGCTTGTATTTCCCATACAAGAAAGTACCATCAATTTGGACAATTGGTTTACAATACTTGACTGCATTAATACACTGAGGGTAAGTCCAAAAGACTCGGTAAAATTGGCAGCGATTGCGAACCATTCGATCATTCACGTAATGATGTTGAGTTTCGAACTCAACAATTATCCCGGGATTAAGTCTTTGCACAACATGAAACCAACTGGGCAGCTCGTTGTAAGAGGAATCACATTCGCCATGAAGTTTGCAAATGGCATTCTGTTTTGCCAACCACGCTTTTTTATATGAGACAGTGTACCCATATTATGGCTGTATAGCAGAAATCAACACTGCAACAGCTATATGAGAGCTTTGCTTCACAATGGGCATGATTGCTTGACAAATAATATTGGAGTCCAAGTTGGGATGATCCTGGTTTATACCTGTTGCACAACATGTATGAGGACCGTTGTATCTGGTTAGTTCCCATAAGTTGTTCTTGCTCTTCCTCTTTGATACACGGACCATCCATTGACATCCGTTGTCACGTTGGACGTAGTAGCAGACATATTTCTCCGTGTTAGATCGATCAACTCGGGACTGAACTGAGTTACGAATATTGTAACTCTTTATTACCATCATTGCTTCCTCCTTCGATGCGAACTCCATTCCAATATGTAAATTACCGTCATTGATTGATGATTGAAGTCCATAGTTACCAACATCAGGAAGATCTGGAAATTCAGGCTCATACATTGTATCATAATCAGCCTCATACATATGTGCAGGAAGTTCGGCTGGTGTTGTATTTATCGGAACGTCATCATCGTCATCATCAGAATGTACGTTAAACTGTGGTGAGTCAGGTTCAACGAATAATCCCGTTTCAGCACCATCTGCACCTGGCTCCCGAAGAGGTTCTTCTGGTGGAGATGAGGGTTCCTCCGATAATCCAATGTTGAGGTCAAATAAGTTCCCGCTTGCGTGTCCTCCCCTTGAACTTGAGGCCATTGTATCATGTGGGATGTGAATAGACTGTCGTCTCGTTGGCATTTCCATATGTAAGTCGAAAACATTGGCAGATGAATGTCTGTCCCTTGAAGTATAAGAGATGTTGCCATATGGATTATTGGTGAAGCCACGTGGGTTGAGATCATAAGCAGTTGCAGATGAATGCCTTCCTATTGAACTTGATGGCATGGTATATGGCGTTGGATCCGCCATTAATGATGTGAAATCATTACAGATCAGTTGTGTCGGGCTATCAACTTGATCAGTTTGATATGCAATGCCAAAGTGAGAGGAATATGAGAGACCACGAGTTGCACGAACCTCAATAAAAGTGGCATACATTTCAATAAGAGATTGTGAACTTCCCATATGAGCATCAACCATCATAGAAACATCATCATTGTTTGAAAGCTGAAATGATGTATACGTGAGCGGAAAAAGTTCAGTAGGAAATCTGTACTGAAGTGAAGATAGTCTTCTCTGGCCTGCTACACGAATCTTTAACGAAATTTTTGTGATTAACTCCTCAATTGTGATGTTTCTCTTCAAGGTTAAGGGGATATAATGATCTGACTCAAAAACAACCCTCTCTTCAGCTTCCTTAATTTCTCCATCATACAAAACAACAGCAGAAAGAAGACTCATTTTCAGAGAATTTGAGAATTTAGAGTTTGGGAATTTGAGAATTTAAAAGATTGTGAACTGAAGTTTGTTTTGAAAGTTTATAATACGTTGCATATAATAGTGTCTATAATCGGAGTACTATTCACATGAAGGCGCGTTCCCGGGGGGCGCCTTCCATTATTTCGTCAGAGAATATGTTATCATTGCCCTATTATGTCAGTCATGTCCCTCGGGGACACTAGATATATCAGTACCTATTATTTCACTATTCACATGAAGGCGCGCCTTCCATTATTTCGTCAGAGAATATGTTATCATTGCCCTATTATGTCACTCATGTCCCTCGGGGACACTAGATATATCAGTACCTATTATTTTACTATTCACATGAAGGCGCGTTCTCGGGGGCGCGCCTTTCATTATTTCGTCAGAGAATATGTTATCATTGCCATATTATGTCACTCATGTCCCTCGGAGACACTAGATATATCAGTACCTATTATTTCTCAGGGGACATGAAGGCGCGTTCCCGGGGGCGCGCCTTCTATTATTTTGTCATAGAATATGTTATCATTGCCCTACTATGTCACTCATGTCCCTCGGGGACACTAGATATATCAGTAAATCAGGTAAATTATAACCAAAATTTAACTTCTTTTGAAAGTTCAGCAAGTTAAGAATAACTTAAATTAAAACGTTATGTGAAATTTGAATAAATTAGATAAAATGTTATGGATAAATTGAATAAATATGAAGTGATAAGTTGATTGTGACATTGAAATTGTATGGAATGAGCATTGAAATGTGACATTGAATAAATTACCAATTCACCCCCTCTTGGCCGATTCCGTCGATCGATGAACTCAACATAAGTTGATTTTAATGTATACGTTTTAATATATATGTTAATGATAAAATCATATGTATGGATAAATTTAATTTCAATTTAAGTATTGTGAACTATAATTGGAATATAACTTTTAATTTCGAATACAATTGGAATAATAAGTTGAAATTTAATGTTAAATTTCGAATACTATAATTTATATTTTAAATTTAAATTTGAATAATATTATTTTTATTTTTATTTTAAATTTCGAATAATATAATTTGTATTTTAAAACATTTATCAAACATTTAATGTTAAATGTGAATAAAAAATAACATTAAAAAATATGTATGTAACAACCATGAAACATTTAAATAACATAACCAAATTACATAAAATTCTAAAATATAATTATTTAAATAACATTAAATATAACTGGATCACCGATGTCGTCTTCTCGAATGAGTTCCACATGGCGGTGGTTGTCTATTTCGTTGAGAATTTCTTCGTGGAACTTGTTCTCCAGTCTCCTCATCTTCACTATCATCATCAGCAGCATTTTCTTCATTTGGTGTAGATGACGCTGAAGGGGCTGAAGGGCCTGTATAAAATAACGACCCTGGAGGAGTGCTAGTAACAATCCCATCGCTCCCCAGGAACTGTGAAAACTGTGGAAACATTGGCATCAATGTCTGTGATCTAGATGGAGATTGAGGTGTCTGCGGAGAAGCACCACCAGCCAAATAATATGCATATGAACCATATGCTGGATCATTAAACATAGTCGTATATGCACCTCCATATGGTATAAAACTCTGCGGGCTAGACATGTAACCTGGCAGGCTAGGAACGTAACCCTGCGGGCTCGGAATATAACCCTGCGGGCTCAGAATGTAACCCTGCGGAGATGGCATATAAACTGGTGGGCTTGGCATATGAAGTGGAGGGCTGGGCATGTACCCCTGCGGCATCGACAAATAAGGATGTTGTGGTGGGACTGATGCAGAACCGGTAGCGCCTTCTCTCCGTCCACGCGTCGGGGGACGATGATATTGAGACGGTTGACGTCTTTCTCGGCGCCTAAGAATGTTAACCCCTCGTGCTTCCGCCGAAAGTAGAAACGGCTTTCCATTTTCATTAAATAGTCCATATAGTTATCCGTAACCATATAACCAGTTTCAACGTAATATTGTCGAGGGGCCACCAGTGTATATCGGTTCTCCCAAAGCGCAATCCAATCTCTGTGTCTCACCACCCAATTAACATCTTTCATCGTCTATCTATGTTATGCACGTCGTCTAAATTCCTAGGAGCTCCAGGAATATATTGCGTACAACCATACTGACGGAGCACGCGATCAACTGGATGCCACTCAATAATAGCATAACATGTAAGAAGTATAACCGATATCCATACCTCTAATGACCCACTAAGGTGGGGTGGGATGCAAACTTTCACTTCATCGCTCGCATAAAGTATCCACTGAAACTGAAATATAAATATTCAATTCAAATAAATAAAATATTCTAATTATATCTAACATTTTAAATTAAAATATTAATAATTAAACAAATTTAAAAACATACCTCAGACCCAGCTTTCGTATCAATAAGTAAACGAATTTCCTCTAACCCATTAGGTATACTTTTATGGTCCTTTCTTTTCATCGACCACCTATGAAATATAATATAAACTAAATATCACCCTATTTAATTGAAAATATTTAAATCAAAATTTAGTTCGAAAATTACCTCAACAATAAGGGGAATACGTATGGTTCATTCACGATCAGGCATAAGAAAAGCATGCGGAACCACACCCATAATTGTAGAAGCAGAAGACATCCACTGATAGCAGTTTTCTTATAATTCGTCGCTCGACACATTTCTCTAAAGAGAAATGCCAAAATTGCAGCACCCCAACTATATCTTCCAGCTTCATCAAAATCGATCAGATGCCGCAACCACATACAATGCACCTGGTTGCGAGATTTGTCGGGCATCAATATTCCTCCAATTATTCGTAGAATATATGCCCGAGCACATGCCTTTGCTTGATATTCTGAAGCATTTTCATTTAAAACCTCAAAATTAGCTTTCAACTAATATAAAGCTATTCTACCTCAATTAAACTCTGGCGGAGCAGCTCCAAGATAATCAATGCACATTGATTGCCAATCACCATCCGCCATACCACACATCATATTTCCGTCGACGGGAAGCCCCAGATGCATAGAGACATCCTCCAATGTAATTGTCGCCTCTCCACATGGAAGGTGAAAAGTGTATATCTCGGGCCTCCACCTCTCAATCAGTGCAGAAATTAGGACATGTTCGAGTTTGCAACCGCCTATAATTGTTGCAATATACCTGAACCCGACAGAAGCCAAATATGACAAAATACGTTCCGGTGTCGGTATACGTGGATTTTTAATAAAAGTCTCTAAAATACGATCAACATCCTAAATAATATACATTATAAAAAATAAAAATTAATATAAATTCATAATAACTTTAAAATAAAAATAAATTTAAATATTAACATTAATTATAAAAAATATTACCATATCGCTAAAATGTCTGGAGATATGATCAATATCCAATCGCAACAGCATTTCGTTTTCCATTATAATTGTAGACAAAACAATATAATTAGCAAAAAAAATTAATAATTCTAAATAAATAATAATTATATAAATATTATTTTAATAAAAATATAATATTTACATAAATATATTAATATAAAAAATAATAACTATTTAAAAAAATACTAACATAAAAATAAATTTCTTACCACTAATAACAAATTTAAAACTCAAATAGTTGGAGAATTTGAGTTATATAAGAGAAGAGAAGATGATTTTGGTGTGAAGAATGAGGGAGGGTTGAGGGGGTTTATATAGGGGAGAAGAAGGGGTAGTTAGGAAAAACGGATGGGGGCATTTATGACATTTAATGGAAGGCGCGTCCCCGGGGATGCGCTTTCCACACGTGTCTGCTGAGTTGGCAAAGGCACGTCCCCGGGGATGCGCATTCCACACGTGGCATCCAACTCAGCGAAAATACGGATAAAACGCATCCCCGGGGACGCGCCTTTGCCAACTCAGCAGAAAGGGTGCTACTTCTGGAAATATTGGTCAAACGGTGTCAGAAAGAGAAAATTTAAAAAAAACGATGTCAGTTATGTCAAATAGCCTGCCTATTGGACATGACATCACTGCCAAAATTATTAATCACATTCACTATTACCATGTGTTTGTGGGTCTCAGCCTCGTGGCTGGTTTCTTTTTTAAAAAGTTTGCTCTTATCTATAACCGGAGATTAACATTACTAAATCATTCAAAAAAGAATCTACGCTACCTACAAATTACGACCACTTGGTTGCCAACAGCTAGCATCTAACAAACCATAATAAAATTTAATATGCAAGTGGTGTTCAAGATTCTATTAGGACCACTTCTTTTTTCTAATTTGGAAAAGGGATTCGAACCTGAACTAAATTCCTCATTCCACAACTAATACATCAGGTCTAACATCATGCAACGGACCCTTACAATTAAGATTATACGGTCAGCATTCCATCAACATCCCATGTCAAATTTGGCTGATCCAACATCGTACTTCGAATATATCTGCAATAAGGCAATCAGATCTCGTTTATGTATTTCGATTTCAATATCATGATACTCTTTATAATAATTATGAAAAATAAAAGAGTGAAAAAGTTATACATGATGGAAAGAAAAGAGATGACTTGTTGGCCTACTGTATAAATATGATGCATTTTAGTTCAGGCAATTGAAATATGTTGAACTAACAGATAAGTTTACGATATCGTAAAAACTGGATAACTTTCCAGGCAAGAGAAGCAGCAAGCAATCGGCTTCCTAAATTTCTGGTAGCTAATAACGCGGGGAAATGGTAGAATAATGGTGAAATTCGAGCAGGGTGGAATTTTTAAATTCAATAAATATGCATTCGGGATAATGGCATTTGCATATCATACAGGGCATAGGGGAGCAGTTATAATAATACTCTTACGTGGAAAAGTTTGCCCTGGATTTCTAAAGTTCAAACCCCATTATGGCATAAAGACAACATGAAATGCAAGAGATAAGTCACTGTGACCTTTGGCATCAGGACAAGTACGACTGGCAATCTTGGGATGATTTTCCATGTTGTACCGAAGGGACATGAGGTGGTCGTGCTCGTGTAGAAGAATATGATGTGTTTTGTATCAATTGCTCATTTGAGAACTGATCTCCAATTTGATTCGGGTAACAAACTGTCTCTTTTGCCAACTTTCTCTTGTTCTTAAACCTTCACCTAACAGGGATGTGAGTAACAAACAGAAAAGAACTGCATTGTGTGCTTATTTAATTCTAAGGGAGGAAATATTTTCCCAGAAAAATACCAGTCGTTCTTTTTCTCAAGATATCTTTGCACCAATGCATTTTTGTTGATGGGACCTTAAGCAAGTCACATGAAAAGCATATTTAAAGCGAATAAAGGCAGAAAATTGATATAATTCAGCACATAAAGACACCATCATCTTTATATTTAGCGAAAACCATAGTATATTGTTTTCTTTTCACCCACTGAAAGTTAGATCAATCAGTGACCTTAAAGAATATAAACCATTTATGCTATGGTGTATTAGTTTCAATAATGTTTATATACAGACAAATTTAAAACACAAAAAAACAAATCCAAAATGCCAAGCAACCTGATTTCACTTTTGGAATTAAAAAAATTCAGATTTGAGCCAGAGTCTGTTATTTTCCAAACAAAGAAAAAGCAAAAGTAAAAATACGATTTTACAGTTCATATAATATTTGAATGTCATATTCAGCGAATGCTAATAAGCTGAAACGGTTATAAGACTCAAGTCCAGGTAATCCATGGCTTTAGACTTTATCCAGCAAAAGCAACAAAAGACAATAATAAAATGCATGCCAAATGACATTTGTTTTTCTTGTCCACGTCAGTTCTCATATACACACATACATCCCTTGAAATATTATCAAGGTCACCAAAATTATCACAACTCAGAATCAAGGTCAGTTAGTTCATCCTGGTAGAACACCTAATAAAACATCATGTACTACTTCATATCAACCACCACGAAAAAAAGGATATAATCATGCTGACCAAAAAGCTGTAGGTCAAGTACCAGAGGTATCTACACAAGCAGAGAAGCAATGTACAGAAAGAAGCTTTTTCTAGCTTTTTTTTCCATCCTTTTTCTTGCTTGCTAGGGGTTGTCGAAGAAAAAGGGGGGGGGGAGTTCTCATATTATCAGAAGAAGACTAGGATGCACGTTATCCAACAGGTAGAATATGTTTGGATGCCGTCATGTCTGTCCAGCAGCAAGTTCATTAAGACACCACAATTAAATCAGGAGATTATTATTATTTTTTGATAAGATATGAAGGTCTCGTTAAAAACCCCCTTCTTGATTAAAGAAGCTCGTAAAGAAGCTCCTTAATCAGCAGAATGAGGAAAAGAGTGCCTTAAGATTTCATTAAACATAAAGAAAATTACAATAGAAATACAACACACCAAAACACCCTTCACAGGAACTAAAAACCATAGGACAACCGTAAACAACAACACAGAAATCAGCCTATTCCAGCCTTAGCTAAGGCATCAGCCTTTAAGTTAGTTGTCCTAGCAACCCATCTAACAACACCCTCGAAAGCTCTAAGCCTATCAACTATGTCTTTAACAATAAAAGCATACACTTCTAGACATAAATCAACATTCTTAATCCAATCCACTGCCACCCTGCTATCACTCTCGATAATCAAGCAATCCTTAACAATCCCTTGAAAAGAGACAAAGAAAGATAAACCCCTTTGAATAGCTTTAAGCTCCATGAGTGTAGGAGGACCCGAACTAGAAGTCTCCTTTAAAGAGCCTAAAATCGAACCAGAATGATCTCTTAAAACGCCACCAAGACCACTCTTCTTCCAGTCGCAACTAGTTGCAGCATCAACATTCAATTTGATGAAGCCCTTAGGGGGAGGGAACCAAGGGATCTTAGATAAAATCACTTTATTGTAGGATGAACAAGAATCCCCTAGGGAAGGATCAGAAATGAGAATCCTTAGGGATAGAAATCTCCTTATACTTAGCTAAAAACCAAGAAGCAAGCCTAAATCTTGCTAAGAAAAATAATTTTGTCTGATCTAACTTCCCCCTTCGAACACTAAATCATTCCTGACTTTCTAAATGGTCCAGAGAACAGGCCCTGAGATAAATGACCATATATCTAAATTAGTCTTCAAATCATCCCAATCTAGGAGAAAAATCTTGGTATTTGCGTGAAAAACAGAACTGAGCCTCCAAAACTTAATAAATTTATTCCATAAGGACCATACTACTGAGCAAGTAAAGAATAAATGTGCAGAAGACTCCTCCACCAGCTTATAAAGAGGACATAAAACATCTTCAATACCCTGAACCCCTCTTTTAACCAGTTCATTCTTAACTGTCAGCCTCTGAAAAACAACTCCGAACCTGAAGAACACAGCTTAACACAAGAGCTAACAAAATACACACCATCCCATTACCTTTCCATATCAAAACATCATTGGAATCTTTAGAAATAGAGTAATTTGAAATGATAACCATCAGATTAGACCAATGTTCGAGCTCCCAATCATTTAAATTCATTCTCACTTGAAGATCCCAAATCCAACCCATAGAACGATATTCACCAAACTCACATAGTTTGCCAATCTTGTTTGATGAAATAGAAAACAGTCTAGGAAAAATAACCAGGAGCTGATAATCGAAAGCCCAACTATCTTGCCAGAACCGAATGAACTTTCCATCACCAACTTGCAAACTACACAAACTTCGAAACTTAGAGCCGAAAAGGTCATCTTTGAAATGGTTATTCACCATTGATCTCCAAATCCATGAAGCTTGGGGTGGAACCTTTCTGCCAAATAATAACAAGGATGAATCAATATTGTATTTATTGCACATAAATTTCCTCTAAACAAAGTTTCTTTCATTAGCAAACCTCCAAGACCATTTCCCTAATAATGCTCTATTCATGTTGTTGAGATTCCGAACACCCAAACCTCATTCTTTGTGTTACACACACTGGACCAACTAACCCAATGTATCTTGTTTTTTCCATTACCCCTCCCCATAAGAAGTTAGACATGATAGAGTTGAGGGTTTTGTAAACCGAGGCTGGAATATTAAACGACAGAAAATAAGTAGGAAGCGAGCATAGGACCGACTTGACCAATACCAATGCCTTCCAACCAACTAGTTTCTCGTGAAAGTTTTAAACCACCGGATCCCAAAGAGCTGATGAATTCCTAATAGCACCAAGGGGAAGTCCTAGGTAATCTGAAGGAAATGACCCAACTGAACATCTAATAGACTCCGCCCACTCCTGAACAACCTCTTGAGATAAGTCAATTCCAAACAATTTGCTTTTCTTTAGATTTAACTGAAGACCGGACATAACTTCAAAGACTCTAAAGACCCTCTTCACATTCAAAATCTGCATCTTCGAAGCTCCGCAAAATATGATAAGAACATTAGCAAATTGTAAATGTGATAAATTAAAAGACCCGTCCTCCCTACCAATAACCATTCCAGAAAAAAAACCCCTCAGAAACTGCCTTCAGAAGTAATAGATTAAGCAGTTCCCCTACTAAATTAAACAACAATGAAGACAATGAACAACCCTGTCTAAGACCCTTTGCCATTGGGAATTCCTCAGAGGGAACTCCATTGACCAATACTGAAATAGAAGTTGTGGTAACACATCTCCTTATCCAACCAATCCATCTGGATCCAAAACCCATCTTCTCGATTACCTTAAACAAAATAGGCCAATCAACTGTATCATAAGCATTCTTGAATTCAACCTTGAAAACGCAGCCCTTGAGCCATTTTTTCCTCCAAAAATCAATTCCCTCGTTAGCAGTGAGAGAACAATCCAAAATTTGACGACTAGGGATGAAAGCTAATTGTGTCGGGCTGATGATGTCTCTGATGCAACTTCTTAACCTCCTAGAAAGACACTTAGATAAGATCTTGTATACCCCTCCTACTAAGCTTATAGGTCTATAGTCATCTAAACTTCCAATGTTAGAGCCCTTGGGAATAAGTGTAATGAAAGTATGGTTGATACCATCCTCCCAATCTTTCCCCAAAATGTTGTGGAAAAATTTCAGAATGTCTTCCTTAAGGACATGCCGGAACCTTTTGAAAAACCCTAAATTTAATCCATCTGGATCCAGAGCTTTGTTGTTGTTACACGACTTTAATGTCTCCCAAATTTCTTCCTCGGAAAATTCTTTTTCTAGAAGTATACTTTGCTCTAAAGAAATCCTAGAAAAAGTCAACCTTATACTGTGTTTTAAAAGGCGTGAGGCGCTCCAAGGCGATTAGCTACCCGAGAGCCTCAATTTTTTGAGGCGCTTTGAGGCGAGAGATTCACGTACGCGAGGCGCTTAATTTTACAAAACATTTGTAAATATTTTATAACCATACCTCAAACACAAAACAACTTAATAAGCAAAAATACCAAGTAGCATAGGTCATATTGTATCTCAAAAAGACAAATAAAAACATCATCAATAATCAAAATGCCTAAAACTCGTCTTCATCATCATCGTCATCAACATCAATGAAGCGGATTATATATCTAAATTCTAAACAGATTACCTAACAATTAAACATATTATAGATAAACAATTAAACAGATTACCTTAACAAAATAACAAGTAAGCAGATCACCTTAACAATGAAGCGGATTATATATCTACAGCTATGATAACCGATAAAGAAAGCTTGTGTCTTCCAATATATAAACAATTAAACAAATTACATTGAAGATGAAGCAATTAAACAAATTACAGTGAAGTAAATTAACCATGTAGGAGTGGAGGGGAAAAGAAAAGCAGATTGTACATACACTACAGTGATACAAATTTTAAAATTAAGACTTACCTTAATGGAGAAAATCGAGAAAGGAGATAGGAGAAACTGAGAAAGGAGTCTGCTTTCAACTTCAACGTAGAACAATCGCTGAATTAAGCATGAATGGAGGAGGGAGAGAAAATTTTAGGAGGGAAAAGAAGCTCCAGGGTATGCATCGGAGAAACTAGAGAGCTTGGATCATGATTTATAGACATACAGTAATTAAAAAATTGGACGTTAGAAGGTCAAGAGACAGTTCAAAGTTCCAGGAATACATTAATGTAAGTAATTGGAATTTAAAAGGTCTGACTGTTGGAAGAAAATCGAGCCCAGACTCAAAATTTAAAAATGGGTCATTGTACGTGAATCGCTAAAAGCATCGCCTCGTCGCCTCTCGCCGCCTCCGACGACTGAATCGCCGCCTCTCGCCGCCTCCGACGACTGAATCGCCGCCTCATGTACTCGCCGCCGCCTTGGTGGTCGGAGGCTTTTTTCTAAACGCCTCGCCTCGCCTAGCGCCTCAAAGCGCCTCAGGCGCGCTTTTTAAAACACAGGTCCTTATATCATCCAATTCCAAGGTAGACCAAACATTAAAGATTTTAAAAAAGTGATCCCTCACAGTGGCCTTGATAACAGTCGAGTCTTGGATAATATATCCCTAAACTCTTACAGCATTCATAGTATTTATCTTTCTTCTAACTGAAGCACAAGTATGAAAAAATCTAGTATTTCGATCCCCATCATATACCCACTTCATTCTGGAATTCTGATGCCAAATCTACTCCTCTATCATGTGCAGTCTCCAAAATTCTGATCAACAGACATTCAACTCTGTTGCTATCCCATCATCGTTTGCATCTTGCAAATTCTAGACCTCCTCCTCTAATTTGTGAATCTTCCTTTCTAATTCTGTAATTGATTCTCCTTGAAACAGATTTCTCTTCCTATCCCACCTTTTTATGGCTAATTTCGAACTCTTCAGAATGCTCAAAATTCCCGCTTTCCTCTGCTTTTTCTTGCAATCTGAAATTGTAGAACTGACCACTTCCTCAAAACCATCTTCCTCCATCAAATAATTAAAGAGTCTAAAAGGTTTTTTACCCCAATTAACTCCTCTATTCTCAAGCATTATAGCATTATGATTTAACATAGACCTGAGAAGTAATGATTGAACAATATCAGGAAAAGCAACTATGAATTGACCATCCACCAAAAACCTATCCAACCTTACAAATGTGGGAATATCTTGGTTATTACACCAAGTGAACATGCGACCATTCAAAGGTAGATCAATTAATCCTGAATGTTGAATAAACTGACTGAAGATCCCCATTGAGTTTCTGTTCTGAGCTCTACCAACCTTCTCATCCTCACATAAGTAAACATTGAAGTCCCCTTCCACACAAACAGGAAGACTCTGTCCATAGATGAACAAGCTTAACTATTCAAAAAAAAACTTGCTTTCTCCTCCTCCACTTGATTTTATTTTTTTGTTTGTGCATGAACTCCACACAACTTTTTTTTTTGTTTGCATTAAGTGTGAGAAATATGAGAGAGAGTGTCAGGAAATAAGAGAGAGAAAAAGGAATAGGCCAAGAAACATATTTATCGATCAGGGTCAGGTGGTGAGAATTTTCATACCAAATGTGGTGAACAGGCCAAAGTATAAATCTTTCACTTTTGCCTTCGTTCAGTTTGGTAATGAAACAAAGATGAGGAATGCAGTTGAAAATATTAACGGGTATTGGATAGATGGGAGGAAAATTTACGTTGGAGTTGCAAAGTACCAGAGTGTTCGACCAAGGGTTGCTGGTTCTTCTCGTCTTTCAGTTGGTGTCCAGGAAAAGGTTATATTTGATAAAGCTAATCCAAGTTCGAAGGCTGTGATTCCGAGCAGATTAAGAGATGATAGATCATACAAAGATGTCTTGGTGTCGTGCAGTTCGCAAAAGACTGAGTCGGAGCATATAGGAAAAAGTTACGAAAGTCTAGACAGGGGAAGAGGGATGAAGAAGAATAATATTTGGGAAATGCATATTCCTACTGAAAATTCAAGTTGGGTGAAAAGATCTCTAACGGGTATTGTGAAACATTCCTTTGAGTTGGAGTTGGTTCAAAAAGGTTTGGCTAGTGATGGTTTTGAAGTTCAAATTGCGAGCTGGGGATATGTTTGGAACTCTTGTGTTATAACGTTCAAATCAGAGGAATTGATGAAGGATGCGTGGTCAAATAAGAGTAAGGAGTTATGGTTCTGGTTCGATCGGTTGGCACCGCTGTTGAATGAAGGTGGAGTGCCTATGGCTTATTGTTTGGTGGAGCTGTTCGGTGTCCCTCTGTTATGTTGGCAAGAGAATTTCTTACAGAAGTTAGCTGGAAGGTGGGGTTCAGTGGAGGTCATCCAGGATTCGACTCTAACAAGGGAAGATCTCTCGATGGTGAGAATTTTGCTTAGGGTGGAAAGTCCCTTTGACGTCCCGGAAGTGTTTACTTTAGGTTCCTACGGAAGATCATATAAGGTGACTTCTAAGTTGGGATCTACTTCCCAGGTTTCAAACTTCTTTCATGGCATCTCGCCGGATAAACTTTCCGACGATAGAGTCACAGTCGTAGAGTCGTCAGAGGAGGAAGACGATAGTATACGTTCGTCAGACATGGCAGGTCCAGGTCAGCTTGATGTGGAAGATCGACAGAAAGTGGACTTATGGATTGATCAGGGATTTCCTGTCGGGGTTGGTGCAGCAGGTGAAGAAAATCAGTTTTCAAAAAGAAGCTTGGCAGGGAAAGACATTAATGAAGTTGTGTCAGAAGGTCACAGTTTGGGGAGTAGTAAAAAGGGAGATTATGCTGGGTTGGGTTTAAGAAATAAGGGGGATTATAAAGATAGTTTGCAGGCCCTTTCAGACAGGAGTAGTGAGCCTTTTTCTCCTATCTTGAGACTAGTTCCGACTGGGCCAACAGTCAAATTCATTGGGCCCGGAAATGCTAATCAAAAGCAAATTCATAATGTTTCTAACAGCTCTGGGGATGGAGACAAAGACAGAGGCAGTCAAGGCTTATGGTCTGAGGCCGGTTTTAAGGATACAACAGGTATGGATGGTGAAGTGGGGTCTGCTGAAGGCTTAAAGTTGTCATGTTTTAGAGCTGGTTCGCCAACTCGTTCTGCTAGTCCTATTTCTTGGAAGAGTGCCCCGGTTGGGAGAAAGCTAATTAAGAGTCATAAGAGATTTTATAGCAGGTCCAGAGAAAGAAAAATTTGGTTGGATGAGCCAGGAAGGGTTTCTAGTTTAAAGTTGGGTAGGTTTCCTATCTCGAGTGGTTTTCATTCTAAAAGTCCAGAGGCGGCTGGGTTGGCTGAAGGGGTTTGTGTTGATCAAAGAGGCAAGCGCTCTTACAGGAGAATGAAAAGATCCCTCACTAGGGATGCTCTAGACCATGCTAGTGTGACTACAGTATCCACATTAACATTCTCAGGGCTGTTGGAGGAAGCGATTGCTACTTGGGAGATAAGCAGGATGCTGGGCATTTCTTTCAAGGAAGGGAAGAATGCTTTTCTACAAAAAATTATGGATTTGGAGAAAGGTTTGAGTCAGGCTAGCTGAGTCCTAAGATGGATTCTGGGATTGCTTTGGTATTTTTTATAATTGAATATGATGACAAAACTCATTATCTTGTCCTGGAATGTTAGGGGGCTGGGCAAAAAGGAAAAACAGAGAGCTGTTCAGAAGTTATCCTCAGAGAAAAAACCAATGTTTCTTTTTCTCCAAGAGACAAAACTTGAGATTTTACCAAGCTCATTTTTAAGAAGAAGTGGGTTGAATAAGTTGCAGGGGTTCGTTGTGTCTCCAGCAGTTGGTTCTTCAGGAGGCTTATTTAGTTGTTGGGATGATAGTTGTTTTGAGTTAGAAGACCAGTTTATCCATAGGAGGTTTATTGCTGTTTTTGGGAAGTTCAAATTCAATCAATTTAGGTGTGGGTTCATTAATGTTTATGGCCCGTCTGTGGAAGAAGAGAAGGCCAGTTTCTTTGAAGAATTGGGACAGTTTTTAAATGGGTGCAGTTTGCCTTTATGTGTGGGAGGGGATTTCAATGCTTACTTAACAGAGGAGGAGAAGGATGGCAGGTCTCAAAATAGAAATTCAATGGATATTTTCACTCTATTCATTCAGCAAACGGGGATGATCGACTTACCTTTAATAGGGGGGAATTTTACATGGAGCAGTAATCGGGATTGCCCCACTTTTATTAGGCTGGATAGGTTTCTGGTTAATGTCAGCTTCCTTTCTAAGTTTTCTGATATTACCCAATCGCTGTTGACAAAGTCCATTTCTGATCATAATGCTATTATTTTGGAGAGTGGGGAAGATAATTGGGGCAAGAGGCCGTTTAGGCTGTTTAGTTATTTGATGACTGAGGACGGCTTCCAAGAGAAAGTTGCAGAGTCTATTAATGAGTTCAAGAGGGTCAGAAAAAAAGCAGGAATTCTGAGCATTCTTAGAAACACTAAGTTTGCTATAAAGACTTGGTCTGGAAATAGGAATCAGTTTCCTAGTAAACAGATTTCTGCTATTGAAGACAAGATCCATCACCTAGAGAACTCTCTTCAGAAGAATCGAATTTCAGGAGTTATTGATAGTTCATCAGAGCTGAAGTTACTGAGGGATGAGCTTTGGAGACTTTACAGAATTGAGGAGCAAATCTGGTTTCAAAATTCAAGAGAGAAGTGGGTTAAAGATGGTGATCGGAATTCTAAATTTTTTCACACTTGTGCTTCCATTAGGAGGCGGAGGAACGCTCTAAATGCTATTTGTGTAGATGGGGTTATTATCAGGGACCCGGTCCGGTTAAAGTCTGCTGTCAAAGAGCATTTTTTCAAAGCTTTCAATAGCCGCACTACCTTGGAAGTGGAGGATATTAAGTTAAATTTCTCAAGAATTTCAATGGAGCAGAGTCTTATGCTAGAAAAGGAGTTTACGGAAGGCGAAATTTTGGAAGCCTTGAATTCGTGTGATAGTAACAAAGCTCCGGGTCCGGATGGGCTGAGTATGGGTTTTTTCAAAAAATTTTGGTCTTCATTGAAAGGTGATATTATGAATTTTTTCAATAACTTTTACTTGGGAAAGGATTGGGAGCATGGCATTAATCATTCGTTCATAACTCTAATTCCAAAGGGCTCTAATATTGGGGGTTTAGATGATTTCAGACTAATTAGCCTAATAGGTGGGATGTACAAGATTCTTTCCAAGTGCCTTTCGAGAAGGTTGAGGTGTTGCATGGATGATGTTGTTAGTGATTCACAATTTGCCTTCACTCAGGGTAGACAAATCTTGGATTGTTCTTTCATCGCTAATGAAGGTATTGATTTGTGGAGGAAGAAAGGATTGAAGGGTTGTGTGTTGAAGGTGGATTTCAAGAAGGCCTACGATACGGTAGATTGGGATATTTTATTTAAAGTTATGGTTAGAATGGGATTCGGATTAAAATGGTGTGGCTGGATTCGGAAATGTGTGTCAACTGCCTCGGTTTCAGTGCTAGTTAATGGGGTTCCTACGGATGAATTTCCTATGGCTAGAGGTCTTAGACAAGGGTGCTCCTTGTCACCATTGCTGTTTAATTTCATTGGCGAGTTACTTAATCTACTGATTAGGAAAGCAGTATCTTCGGGCCTGTTCAGTGGTTTGATTGTTGGCAAGGATGATACAGCTCTTAATTTGTCACATTTGCAATTCGCAGATGATCTCATTATCTTCTGTATGGCTTCGAAGACACAGATTCTAAATGTCAAGAGGGTCTTACGGGTCTTTGAAGTCATTTCAGGACTGCAATTAAACCTCACTAAGTGTAGATTATTTGGGATTAATATCAGTGAGGAAGAGGTGTTGCAGTGGGCTAATACTATTGGTTGTGTAGTGGGACATTTTCCTTCGGAATATTTGGGATTACCGCTTGGTGCTAAGAGAAATTCTATAGCGTTGTGGAATCCGATAGTGCAGAAATTTAACAAGAAGCTAGCCAGCTGGAAGGCGAGGACTCTGTCTGTGGCAGGAAGATTAGTGTTATTAAAGGCTGTTTTATGCTCATTACCCACCTATTTCATGTCCCTGTTTAAAATACACTCTTCCGTGATTGTTAAGCTAAACTCCATTATGGCCAGTTTTCTATGGGGCGGAGGGGCAGAGGTTAAAAAAATTCATTGGATAAACTGGTCGACAGTATGCTCTGCAAAAAGTGCGGGTGGTCTAGGAGTTCTAGATCTTAATTACATGAATAGAGAACTCCTAGGAAAGTGGTCTTGGAGGTTTGCGAATGATAGAGGGTCAGTGTGGAAAAAGGTTATTTGCAGTAAGTATAATCTGGACCCTAGTTTGTTGATGTTCAAGGAAAAACTACCTGCCTTTTCTTCTTGGATTTGGAAATCGATAGTCAATAATCATTTCAAAGATGACCAGTTCGGAGCTAAATTTCGAAGTCTGTTAGATGTTCGAGTAGGCAGTGGGGACAAAATCAGTTTCTGGTCTGATAATTGGGCGACTGTTTCCCCTCTTAAAGAGGTCTTCCCCAAATTATTTGTTCTGTCTGTAAATAAAAATGGGAAGTTAAAAGAGTTTGGTGAGTTCAAGTCCTCAGTTTGGTGTTGTCATGTTCAATTGAGAAGGAGTTTGAGTGACTGGGAACTGGTTCAATTCTGCGATCTGATGACCTTAATTCACAATATACCTCTGTCCAAGGATCTGTCTGATGGGTGGGTTTGGAGAGGAAACGGGGATGTGATCTATTCTGTTAAGACCAGTGTTAAAGCTTGCAGTCCTGTTCTGTCAGCTGATTCTTTTGGATGAAATTCATTTGGAGGGGTTTGGTGCCTCCCAGAGTGGAGGTCTTTTTGTGGCAGGTTGTGCATCATAGACTGCCAGTAAAACAGGAACTACAAAGGAGAGGAGTTTCAGCTGTTATAGATGTGTCATGTCCCCTTTGTAAAAAAGAGGTTGAATCCTCTTTGCATTTATTTTTTACTTGCCTTGTGACATGGGCATTGTGGATGAAATTTTTGAAATTGTGGGGTGTTAGTTCGGTTTTGCAGGCCAATGCTCAAAGTTTTCTGATAGCTTGGGAGCATTTGGTTCTTAATTCTAGAATTTGGTCATATATTCCAGGTGTGGTGCTATGGACTATGAAAATATAGGAATGACATTGTGTTTGATGGGGGTAGGCTCGATCAGATCGATCTGTTTTTTATGGCAAGATGTAGGCTGGCGACCTGGTTCATAACGAATACCAAGGATGTCTCTATTCTAAAAGACTCTCTCATCTCTGATCCTACTATTGGGGATTATTGCTCTAAGTCAAGGTGTTCGATCATTGAAATTGTGTCTTGGTCTCCTCCTCCAAAGGGTTTCATTAAACTTAATGTGGATGCAGCAGTGAATGGTGATTGGAGGAAGAGTGGTGTTGGGGGAATTCTTAGAGATGAGGATGGCTCGGTGATGGGTTCTTTTCAAGAGCCTTCTGGTCCAGGTCCTCCGGCGCTGATTGAGTTGTTGGCAGTTAAGAGGGGCCTAATTTTTTTTGAGCCGTTTCATCAGCAGATGAAGGAACGTTTAATGATTGAATCTGACAGTAAGCTTGCAGTAGAGTGGGTCAAGAATTTTGAGCTCTGTCCCGGTGTATACTCTAATTTAGTAAAAGATATTGTTACTAAGTTAAGGGAGTTGAATGGTTTTATTAGATGGGTTGCTAGGTCAGCCAATGTTGAGGCTGATAGTTTAGCCAAAGCTGGTATTGGCTAGTTTTACATTTGTGATTTGCTTTTGTAGTCTTTGGGTTGGATTATGTACAGGGAGTGTTTATGTGTTGTTGTTAAACATTATGTATATTGTGGTTTTTAATGAATCCTAAGGCACTCTTTTCCTCCTTCCGCTGATTGAGAAACACTTAGTGTTCCATTAATCATGAAGGGGGTTTTTAACGAGGCCTACATTCCTATCAAAAAAATATATACTGATTTTCCAGCTCAAAAACATTATCATCCCAACAGCATAATAACCCCCTTGAAGAACCAACCGCTGGAGATTCAATAAAACCTTGAAGAATATTCAACCCACTTCTTCTAAAAAAAGATCTTTGAATCTTCTCAGATTTAGTTTCTTGTAACCAAAGAAAAGGAGATATCTTAGAGACTAATCTCTTAATAGCCCGTTGTTTCTCATTTTTCCAAAACCCCTTACATTCCATTAAATTATGAGTAATTTTTCATTCATCATTAATAATTCAACAATCTGCATGCCCCCATAAAACTCCTTAATTGGCCACCAAACTCCAAAAAGACCGTAATATATCAGCTTTCCCTTACTACCCCAACATTTCTCAAGGCTTAAAATTTTATCAATAAAAGCCTTCTTCCCTTCCTTGAAAGAAATTCCTAGCATCTGACAAACTTCCCATGTAGCTATAGTTCCTCCAACAATATCAAAAAAGGGGATGAAGAGACGGTAGAATTATTTACCAAATCCAGAGCTTCGCTAATCAAAGTTCTTTTCATCCTTCTGTGATCTTTTCCTTCCCCTGAAACATAATGAGAAACTGCTGTCACACTCTCTAGATACTTACTGTGAAGTACTGGATCCAGTGATGAGTTCTAAAAATTGACAGAACCATTGTTGACCATTTCGTGCCCTTTTCCCAAATTTGTTGTAGAAAACTGCTGAATGCTCCTGCAATCTGTTGTCTTCTTGACTTGGACCGGAATAACCTCTGATTGGATCTTGACCTCTTCTTTATCCGAGCAAAACCAAATCGTCTGTCTTGACCTTCAGTAAACTCTAGCATAACGCCCTCTCTCCCTCCTTCCATCAGGGGCACTTTTACTTGACAGACAGCTAGACACGGGATACACCATGTTCCAACACTGAGCACTCTTCACTTTGATTTCTATATGTTCCTCCAAAGGCAATTTTCGTTCAACTTCCATATCTGAGGAGTCTGCTTCTACATAATTATTTCCCTCACCTTTATCATCTATGGTGTTGCTTCTTTCAACCTCATTTATTGTTGAAGCTAACCGAAAGTTATGTTCTTTTGACTCATCCCACTTGTAGTTGAGAGTTGGTCCACCAGGTAATATTTTCCGAACCGGAGAATAAGATTCCCAATTAGAATCTGATTGGGTTGAATTTTTTCGATCTACTTTTTCTCGCAGCCCGAGACCCGCATAATCCCTGTTGGGATTTGCCTCCATTTCAAATTCACCTGAGATCCCATTTATAGACTGTTCCGTATGGGACTTTTGTTTCATATACTATCCCCCACTAATTTCTTTCAACCCACTCTCTCGTCCTTGCTTAAGCCACGAGTCAACCTTTGACTGGACCTCATCTGATGACATCCCACGATCACCTTCTACATTTTTCCAACAACCTACTTCATCTTCCTCCAACCTACTTCATCTTCCTCCTTCGAATATTCATCACTGTAGCAATCAACAAAATTCGTTTGCATCTCTTTTCCGATTACAGCAGAGATTTTTTGCATTTATATCCCAATTTAATTATAACTTTAAAAGACCTGCCATATGATCCTATATTGATAAAGTATGGTATGTCGAAAGGACTCGCCACCCCCACCCTTATCAATAATCTCGCGGATGAGAGGTCCTCCCTATTTCTCGTCTCCTCCAATATACATACAAAAATCCCCCATCTGCCTGCAAGTTTTTCCAGAAAAGGTTCATTCCAGCATATAAGTGGTAGTCCAACTAACTCAACCAAGCAATACGCCAAATGGACTCCTTCATTTAACAAAGGAGACAGCCAACCAAAATACAAGAAAAGCTTTTCACGAAAATTCATCCACGCCTTCGTGTAATCTTCATTCGATTTGAACATTATGATACATGAATTCCTTGCATATCTCCATCTTGCTATTTTTACTTTTAAACCCTCCTTTGCCAAAGCTTTCTTCACCACATCTGACTCAAAAGGATATTTGATAACCCCCTGTTAAAGAATTTTTCGCCCAGCAGTGATCTTCTGTAGGAATATACATTTCCCATACGTTCTTTAAACCTTTTGTAGTTTGTTGTGAACCTCCTCTTTTTCCCCCCATTTCTTGTTCCATTCTCAATCCATTACCCACGTTCAAAACATCCTTATACGTTCTGCCATCCCTCAGACTTCACAATACCTCTATCTCCTCTTCAGGCCTTCCTTTGTCCTTTCTAGCTGGCTTGTTAACATCCTTCACGAATCTTCTCTCTTGAACTTCTCATTTTATAGCTTTATTATATTTTGCAACCCCCACTGAGACTCTCTTCCCATCTATCAACGTTCCATGGATATTTTGTATTGCTCTTCTTCTACTTTCCTCCTTCACATACTAGACAAATGCGAACGTGGAAAATTTATAGTTCGGTTTCTTCAAAAATTTTGGGATGAAAACCCTCAACACTCTTCCGTAATGGTTGAATATCTCTCTTAATTCTCTTCTAGAAACTCTGTTACTGAGATTATCAACGAAGACAGTCCATTCCTCACCGGAGGATAGGCGATCTGTCGGACTCACTCTCGCTTTCAATTATTTCACTTATTAATGTGCAATCAGAATAACAATAAAAAGATTAAAAAAATGTTGTTAGGTTTGCATCCAGCATAAAGGAGGAACGAATGGGAGCGAGTACTGATTATACCTGGAGTCTGGCTCTGGTATATTAACATCATTATGGGATGGTAGGAAGCATAAACGACACAGAGTTAATAAGCACGAGAACTACATACAAAGGAGAAATATTGGTTCAATCATAATTCACTAAATCAAGGACAGGTATCACAATTGTTTGTACTTGCTGCAGTTCAAGTACTTAAAAAGATACAGTGTGTATTATTCAATGGCTTAATGCTGAAAAGACAAGTTCTGACCAAGATGCTAAAATCTAAACAAGCCCAAAAAATATGCATCCAATGAATACTTGTGCCCAAAATATGACATGAGTCATATCCATTACCTCAAACATTTACTCATAAAGAGCTGCTAAGCACCTACATAAAGGGGATATGAGATGTTTTTAAGAAGTACACATCAGCACCCCCACCCATTAAAGGAAAAGGATAGAATTTATGAGATAATTAGAGGGGAGCATTTACCAAGACTGTCATCACAAGATGCATTGCTATCTTCTTGAGGAAATTGACAGTTTTCTGCCACCTTACCTGCAAAGAAAACGAATACAGCAGGTATTATTCTGCTATTCGGGCACTATATCTTACCCATTCTCAGTTGCAACTTGAAACCATCCTAGTGTATAACATGTGATAGTCATTAGCTTATAACACGGTTCATTGTGAACTAAAACAGGTTTGTCCAAGAAAAAGTTTTTTATTTATATCTCCTATTTACCACTTTGGGTCACAAACTACAAATGGCACTCAGCAGAGAAGGAAAGAGGCTCAGTGTCTCATGGGCTTATTTTTATACCTGCAGCCTGTACATGGTATGGAATGGACAATGGTGCAGTCTTTTGATCAACTAGAGTTTCCTGCGGAAATAGGACCTGGCTTGCAGCAAATTGAAAGATTGCTTCTGCCTGCAAAACCATTTATATCAATTTGATTATATACTGGGATACCAATAATGATGTCTGAACTATAGTGAAAGCTGGAACGTATATGACCTGATAACCAGGCATATTATCATAGACATTCACTTCCCCACAATAAAAAATTGTCATCTGTTCTGCTGGCTCTTTTGCTACTCTCGCCGTTCTGGACAGTTGAGAATTTTTCCGCCTGAGAAAATAATTTGGTAATATCAACTATGGGAAAGCAATTAATTTGGAAGTAATCTAATGCAGGTTAGTATGCAATAGAATGAGAAACTCAACCCCAACCAAGTGATCTAATTAGAATGCAAGATGCTAGTGAAGCAATCTAACCAGTAGAAAACTCGGTTTGGAACATCACATATCTTTAATTTCTAAAATCAATGTTATTTCATTTTAA
The DNA here is from genome assembly GCF_006381635.1 of Hibiscus syriacus. Taxonomy (NCBI): domain Eukaryota; kingdom Viridiplantae; phylum Streptophyta; class Magnoliopsida; order Malvales; family Malvaceae; genus Hibiscus; species Hibiscus syriacus. Next base: position 195,521 of record NW_024062382.1, read on the forward strand.
TGACAAGACCAATGAATTACACTACCATGACAATTATAGTATCAACATCTCAGTAGAGTTAGACTATTATGAGTTTTTGACCCTGACATCATTTATAACATGTTTAATACCAGCATACATTCACCCATGCATCTCATGGCACTTGGGACACAAATATGCCCATCTGGAACCATCTAATCAAACACCAATTTGAATGGTTAGAACTTTGTTGCATAGCTATTTAAAGAACTCATAGGATCGTCCAGATTGTAAGTCTATAGTAAGGGTAAATATAATTATTATCGGAATGCCGTCATTGTTGACCAAAAGATTTTACAATAATTGCAAGCACAAAATCCGGAAATGAAAGATACCACACAAATATTCAAAGCACATGTACAAACTCTCATTCCATTCACATTGAAGCCATAATTTTAAACCGTTGACTCTAGCAACAGCCAATAACGAACAGCTTGACCAACATTATACTGCATAAAATTTCCTAAAGAAAAGTAATCTCAAGGACCTCACACTCACTGAACTCATATCACGTCAAACGCTTTTATTCCATGCAAAACTATGGTTATTAGAAAACAGGTGCAAAATTAACAAACGACCTTAGAGAAACAGAGTCACCACCGGATACGGCGTTTCGAACTGATTTTTCGTCGGAAAATCTAAATGTCATGGAATCTGGACGGGTACGAGGAACGGATTCGTTTACCGGAACTGAGATCCCGTTATGCTGCGACGTTTCGTTCGGTAGAACGGTTGAATCAGAGACGAACTGCGAAGATCTTATTTGATTCAGCTGGTTTGACTAAAACAGAGAAGATTCGAAAATATGTGTTACTACTACTCTCCATGCCTTAAAAAAATATTTATTCGAAAATAATAAATAAATAAATAAATTCCACGAACACGAGAAGGATTTTCGGGTAAGGGAATGTAAAGTTTCTTGGAAGCTTCGGCAGTTTCCGAATCCGACGTCGTTTCGAGAAGAGTTTTCAGTGAGATGACCTACTGAAGCGCCTGCGATTTGTTCCACGACGGTCTCCGCATCCCTACAGGCAAAGAAAAAAATGATTTCCAAAAATTATAAACAAAATATTCACACAGGTTTACTTTCAAACAAAAACAAAACATTAAAAAAAAGATGCAAAGAAAGCGAGACCTTTCTCTTTGAGGTAACGGCGGCAATCGTCGCGAGTGGCCTGAGAAATATCATCCTCCGTGAGTTGGCTGATCGGCTTGTAAAGAGGCGACCGGCAGGCCGTTTCTCCGGTTGACATGGTGTCTGGTTTCCGAGTTTCGGCGAGATAGATCGATGAAATGGAGTACGGTGAGGGATTGGATTTCCTTTTTTACACTCTGCAATGATTTCTGAGTTTACTAATTTCGTAATTTGGTAACAGTTTCAGGGGCTTTCTTGGTATGAAGACTGAGAGTGCGTGAATTTGAGAGAAGCATTTTAGGTTAGGTATGGCGGGCTTTTCTAATTTATTTATTTTTCTTCAATTTTAAATGAAGTTATTGCCACCCCGGGACGACACGTAACGCTAGTTTTTCGTGTATTTACCATATTGACCCCACTATATCTTATAAAATCCGAAAAAGCATCTAAGCAGTACAATTTGTCTGATTTCGATACGTAAAACAATCTAGGCTACCATATCTCCATTATTTTTAAGTCTTAATTATAAAATAATTGTTTAAAATATAACGTTTTTACGAATAAGTGTTTAAATTATTGAATAATTTTAGTGTATAACGTAATAAACGTTATCATTTTAGATGTCCATGACGTAAATGTCGGTAATTTTTTTTCGTTAAGTAGCATAGGTAACATTCTGGTAATTTTGTAATTTATTTATTTAAAAAATTAAAATATTATTATATTTATAAAAAATTCCTAATTCTTCTTAAATTACAAAAAATTCCTAATTCTTCTTAAATTACAAAAAATTCCTATTTTTTCTTAAATTACAAAAAACCCAAATCCCTAAAAATCCCTAACCCTAACTCGTTGTTGCCCTTTCTGACCACAACCACTGTCATCAACGTACTCTTTGTCATACTCTTAGTTATATGTCATCGTTGTTATCGTCGTTGGCCATCAAAATCACATAGGATCACAATTTTCATCCTAGAGTTCACAGGGTACAAAACGCCGATTGGTCGTTGATCGACCATCGATCAATTGCGATTTAATAGGGGTATTGGTCGTCGGGGGAGGTGAGGTCGAGTGGAGCTTTGTCGACGGTAAAGGACAGCGATCAACTTGAGTTTAGGGGTTGAAATGAAGAATTTTGAAGTTTTGGGGTTATTTCAAAAATTTTGTGTTTTTAATATAATTTTAGTTTTTTAAATTTTAAATAATTAAAAATTACTAGAATATGAAACGTGTCACTTAATGGAGAAAATTAAAGGTGTTTACAGCCTGGGCACCTAAAGTGGTAATGCTAGGCGCCAAGATTATTCAGAAAAAATTTAGACACTTATTCATGAAAACAGTATAGTTTTGGCGCTTATTTTATAATTAAGCCAATTTTAATGAACTTAAAAGGTTGTAGCACGAACCAAGCTACCTTAATATTTAAAGGCATAATTGTTATTTTGAGAGATTTTGAATTCGAGTACGAGTAATTATCAGAGTATTTGAAAACGTTTATTATCACATGATTAAAAATCTGTAAAATAGATACAATCACATCTAATCACTAAAAAAACTTAAATGTTGTAACTATTTATTTAATTAATGTATCTTTTCCCCCTTGATTTAGGCTTTAATATGCAGTTTGGCCCCTGGCTTTGTCATTGAGATGCAATTTGGCCATTTATTTTGGCTTTGATTTGTAATTTCACCCTTTAATTTGGCTTTGATTCACAATTTGATCCCTTTTTTAATGAAATTTTTGCCTTAATCAAATATTTGAATTTGCATCAATTAAAATTTAAAATATAAATCTTAATAGGTTTGATAACTTTTAATGTATAAGTGAAAATTTCAATGATTATTTTAAAAGTGTACATAAATAATCAAAAGTCAAACTACTTATCAAAGCTAAACTCAAGAGAAATTATTTCATGAGTTTTCTTTATGTTCCCAATTAATTAGAAAAATTCATATCTATCTTATATTATAAATATTTTATTTTTCAAATCATCATCTTCTCTTACATATCAAAATTTAAAAATAGTTATGATTTATTGCAGCAACTATTTGCTTCATTCACGGGTACTGAGTTCTCCAATCAATTTCATGTATGCTATCACTTAAGATAGGTAAAATATGGTTGAAACAAGTATTTGCCTTATTTCCAAATTCATTATTGCCTTAAGAAGTGTAAGAATCGACCTCAATCCCCCACTCTCGATCATCACTTTCTACCCACCACCACAAGCTGATGTGCCAGTTGTTTATTTTTCTCTCGCCATCGATATTTGTTTTATACCATCTCGATGTCGGGTATTCCCAAATTGGAACCAACTAAATCAATATATCGAGAATTGATTTTTTTTATGGGTAAAATGGACTTGAGGTCACACAATTATGTATTGGGTAACAAATAGACTATTTTTTTTTAAAAGATAAAAATATGTCACCGAATTAAATTATTTTTACAAAAAGGTTTCTGATCGTTAAATATTAGACAAAATAATGACATGACATGGTATAATAACAATTTTAGTTCTCAAAATTTATATAATATATTAATTTTTCCTTATTTGAAAGAATTTAATAAATTTAATCCTCTATATTTAAAAAAATCATTATTTTAATCTTTGCTTCTTCTCATAAACTATGTGTTCTTCTCCCATAAATGTTATACTTATTTTTCTAATATAATAACAATTTAAAAGTAATTAGTTGCTGCTTTAAGGAAGAAAACAACTACCCAAATAATGTTTTGCTCCGATGGACTATCTTATTAGGAGGTTGTTCAACCATTATTTGATTTTTGATATAACCTGAATTATTATATAATTTATTTTGTTAAAATCTGTATTTTAAGAAATTATGAAAAATTGTTATAAAATGTTTTTAAGTGATTTTTAATTGTGAAAAAATTTCTTTAGTGTTTTTGGGTCATCACATAATTTACAAATATTTTTCAAAGCTAAAAAATATTCGATTTTATCAAAACCTACCCCTTAGTCTCGAAACCAACAAGCCAATATCAATATCAACATTCTAGAAAACATTATTAGTATCAATACCAAGGTTTTGGCATCGATACCGATATGTGAGTATCAATACTCACTAAAATACTATCAATACCGAAGGCTCCAACGACTATATATTTTATCATTAGGATGCTTGGTCCAGATACCCATTCCCAGTATCAATACCAAAGTTGCAAGTGAGCATTTAATGTTCTACTTTAATGTTCCCAACGGCTCTAATCAACCACTAATGGATCCAAACGACTAGAAGGATATTAGAAGACATAAAATGGACCAAGATTCAAATGAAAAACAATAATAAAGATTTTTTAAAGATAATACCAACATCAAAAGAGATTTTGTTCTTAATTTCGTAATATTCTTTGTAACACACTTGAGAGTTACATTGTTCAATTTGATCAAATGTGATTTTGTGAGAGCTTAATTATTACAAACACATTTGTTTTATGAGGTTTTCTCTTTGTCTGCTTCATTTGTAATTTCTCTTGTGGAATGTAAATAAGATTTTTGGGTATAAACCTTGTAAGTTGTTGTAAGGTTATACCTTATACTTAAAGGTTAATAAATCTAGTAGATTTGAGAAATCCTTAGTGGGGATGCTAAGATAGTGGATGTAGACTTGGTTTAGAAGTCAAATCACTCTACAATCGTTGTGCAAAGTTTTATTTTTCGATTACTTCCACACCAATTTTTTTAAATGTCAATTCACCCCATCTTGGCATATTTTGATTGTTCGATAGAGTTAACAATTGGTATCAGAGCATATCTCAATCATCAATTTAATAACCTTGAGAAGTTTCTAGGCAAGCTTGATCAAATTCTTCATTCAACCGATAAAAATGGCTTCAATCCCCGGCTTCTACTTTGTTGAATATTTATAATCCATTTCAAAAACCTTCATATTTCAATGGTGCAAACTTTCCTATTGGAAGAATATGAAGATATTGTTCATTTAAGTTACCGATTATTTAGTTTGAGATGTCATCCTTGATGGTTCACCTAATCCTTGAAGAAATAAGTTAGAATAAATCAATGTAGATAAGAAGCTAGTCTAACTTAACGTCAAAGCCATGAACATCATCTTTTGTGCACTTAGCCCCGATGAGTATAGTATAGTGTTCTCATGCTCTAATATTAAGGATATTTGTGGAGAAGCTTAAAGTCATACATGAAGGTACAACTCAAGTAAAGAAATTGAAGATTGACATTCTCACACTTAATTATGAGAATTTCAAAATGAAACTTGATGAAGAAATTAAAGTCGTGTCTGATTGATTTACCACCATCATCAATGAGCTAAAGGTTTCTGAGAAATTCTACTCAATTGAGGAAATATGAGACATTTCTTAATAGCTTGTTAATTTCATGAGAATCCAAGAGGATGACTATTGAAGAAGCCAAAGATCTAGAAGTTCTTAATCTTAGTGAACTCATTAAATCTTTCTTACTCATCAGATGAGGCTTCAAAGGAAAAGAAGAAGAATATGAGATAAAGAAGGAGAAGAAGAAAAAGGATGTTGTAATCACTTTCAAGTCTACCAATAAAGATGAAGAAGACTTTAGTGAAGAGGTGGATGAAGAATTATGGCCGAGATCTTCATGAAACTCAAGTGATACATGTCATCAAAAAGGAAATATATGAAACATGGATCAAAGAAGGAAAAAGATCACATCATATGCTATAATTTCTACAAATTGGGACATAAGAAGTATGATTATCCCAATTGAAGAAGAAGGGATCAAACAAGACAAAGAAGAAAACTTTTGTTTTTACTTAGAGTGATGAGGACATCATCAATGATGAAGATAATGAAGTTTTCAACCTTTACCTTATGTCTATCCAAGAAGATTCAAAAGTATTTTCTATCTCATTCGATTATAATTCATATACATTTGATGAGTTGCAACATGTCTATGATGAATTAACGTTAGAATTTGAAGTCATGATTTCAAAATACAAAAAGATTCATTCAAAATTGAAAATCATTTTCTAAGGCTAATTTTGAGAAAAAGATTTTGAGAAAAAATAATCTAGACTTGCAAAATTTATTTTCCTAAGTTCACGAAGATCATAAAAATTAACGATCTTGAGAAAGAAAAAGTTAATTTTGATAAAATTATTAAAAATAAGTTTAAAAGAGAAGATTGTCCAAAATAAGATTTTGTCAAGAATGGCTTTTTACAATAGACATGTTAATTCCTCTAAATTTTTTAATGAAAAAAAGTAATTAAAAGTATATGAGTCTCTAAAAGACTCATTGTTGCAAAAATAAGAATATCCTATCTAAGGGGATTAAATTATTTGAAACTAACGCCAATGGACCCAAAAAGATTTGGGTACTAAATTTGTATAATTGTCTATTATAAGTGTATTAGAGCTATAGTAAGAAAAGTCCAGTTATTTGGAGGCTCTGAAAACACTAAAGAATGACACTTGAAGAGAGGAAGACTTAACAAATCAACCTTGATTCAAGTGGTAAAATATTTTAATTTCATGCAATTTCATGTCTTTTTATTTTAAATGTTTATATTCATGTTTGAATGCCCAAACATAGTGCTTAATTGCAATTAGTTAGAGGAGTTGATATTACATGAATTACTTTTTGTTTGGCTTAATATACTTACTTTTTGTGGCCTTAAATTACTTTTTGTGGTATGTTTTGGATCTTGTTTGATTTAGTTAGTTATCTCTTCAAAAGTCCATAATATGCGCTATAGTAAAAGTACTTAGTAAAATGCTTTAAATTAGTACCAAATTTTAATATTTAGTGCCTTTATAATGTTTAGTGTATTCTAAGTCTTAAAATTATTAGTTGTTTATCCTGGATGTGTTGAGGGTTTAGAATGACAAAAATAACATTTCCAAGCATTGGGTATCGATACTGCCATGTTGGTATCAAGACATGATTTTCCATTAGTCATTTTTTGTATCAATATTGCCTACCAGTATTGATACCATGTGATGGGTCTCGAGATCGCCCTTCTCGGTATTAAGAGAAGGCTTCATTTTTACACTTATTAGGTTGTTTTAATCCCCAAAATCCACATTCTATCATTTATCAAACCTTAATCGAAGCCTCCTCTCAAAGTCTTTTAACTCAAGATCATTTTCGCTCAAACTTTTTCCCGAAATATTCATCCTCTCATAATCTCTCATGGGTTTAAATCAATATTTCATAAAACATCATCTCATTTTTTATAAAAAAAAGTAAGGTAATTTTTTGATGAAACCTAATCCCAAATTTCAAATTATTTTGGTTCTTAAATGGTTTAAATCTTGTTTTTAAGTTATTTTTAGTTCCTAAAATTGTATACATATCTTTTGAACAACTTATTATTGCTTAAACTTCATGATTTATTCAAATAACTTTAAACTTTGTGTTCTAGTTTTTTAATATGGGAAAATCTGAATAAATTTGCTACAATTCTATTGATTATTGTAATGAATATATATGTTTTTAGTGCAAGAGGTTAACTCATTCATCAATATCTCTTAGAACCTTCGTGTTTAGGACTACCCACAAATTGTTCAACAAAATTTGTGGATGAAAAATGTCCACTTTTTAACCACTGTCTTTGTACTAAAAATGCCTTAAAGAACGAATCTTAGGCATCTTACGATCGATAGTTCATACCATTCGAGTTAATCTTCAAATTCTCAAAGTTTTGAGAACTCTTGCTTTAGGGATTCTAATGCCCTTAATATCTACAGTTTCTACAAAATCAATCTTATTCATACAAAGAGAACCGTCGATCCTAATTTCCTCATTTCTTGGGTTTACTAATTCATTATCTCTGAGATATTTTTTTCTAAGGGTTGGTTAGACTAGAATTCCACCTAAGGTGAACCCACATCTCGTTCGTGCATTCTTTAGCAATGTAATTATTGTTCATAAGGAGGAAAATGTTAACAATGTCATAGCCATAGAGTCGTATCTTATGGAAAAAATCTTTTCATTTAGTACATATCGACCATTGCTAATTTTTGAATATCAATAACGGTGGTCCTTTTAAAGACTATCAACCGGTTGAAATGAATAAATTTTCTAATGATAGTGTCTCACATCTCTTGAGTTTTTCGATCATCTTTTTTCTTCTTCTCATTATTAATTGGTTGTCTACCCTTCTAGTGGTAAAGCTACCAACATGTATGTATGCGATTATTGTTGTTTTTATCATGTCAAAAACAACATTCCTCCTAACTTTACCATGAACATATTCTTAAAGCTTATCGATGTTTTCATAAAAGGAGAAATCTATCCCAAAACTCTACCTTATAGTTATATTCTTAGTTTTAGCTTTATGGATAAACTTAGAGTGTCCACTACCATTGACCATTCCATTGTTCTCACTAGCGTCATTAATCTTAAATTGGCTCACAAGTCTAATTGGGATTTTGATGAATATTTCAATGAATGGGGTTCTTATTAGAGACAACATTTGGATGATGTAAAGGAAGAAGAAAATAAATTTGAAGAACCTCCCGTGCCACCACCTCAAGAGGAGATTAACATGAAGACCATGTATGACTACATGATTCAAAATTTTGGGAACTTAAGTACGTAAATGACCTCTATTGATCAATGCTAGGGAAACATTGAAAATAACATTCGTTTACTGCATCATCACTTTATGCCTCTCTCGTCTTCGAAACCTCCTCCGAAAAAATAATCATTTTTATGTTATTTTATAACTTTTGCATTGTGACTTGATGTTTTATGCACTTTATGAAACTTTATGTTTAGTACTTTTAATTTTGGTACTTTTTATGTGAAATACTCTTGTTGGTAATATTATGTTCTTATGTTAAGTATAATCTTTTAGTCATTTCTTTAAATATTGAATATTTATTTGGTTTCTTATTACACTAACATATTTTCTCTTTTAAAGTTTTGTTATAACAAAATGGTAAGAAATATGTGTAAGTGTAAATTTACATTTTGACAAAGAAGATTTTTTTACTAAGGGGAGATTTATTTTTCCTAAAAATGTTTGACAAATACATTTTAAAACAAATTTTCATAAAGGGTTTTGTTATATCTAAAAAGGGAAGATTGTTGAACCATTATTTGCTTTTAACATAACATGAATTATCAAATGAGTTACTTTGTTAAAATTTGCATTTTAAAAAATTGTGAAAATTTGAATGTTTCAAATATTTTTTAATTGTGAAAAATATTCTTAAGTGTTTTTAAGTCATCACATAATTTAAAAATATTTTTCAAAGCTAAAAAAAATATTTGATTTGATCAAAACATACCCCTTAGTCTCAACCAATATTGATACCAACATTCTAGAATACATTTTTGGTATCGATACTAAGGTGTCAGTCTCGATACCGGTATGTAAGTATTTATACTCATTAAAATAATATCCATAACGAAGGTTATAATGTCTATATTTTTTATGTTTGGTTGTTCGATATTTTGGTTGTTTGATAGAGCTAACACTTTTCATATTTTGATTGTTCGATAGAGCTAACACCAATTTTTTTACAAGTAATTTCACCCACATCTTGACATATTTTTGTTTTTCAATAGAGGTAACACTTGTCAATATCACAGAATGAATTTATTATTAGAAATTTTAAAATATAAATAGTTAAATTTATGATTTTTTTTTAATTATGAGAAAACTGATATAATATGTAAGTTTTAGGGATTAAAAATATTATTACACTAGGCCACGTTAGACATATGTTTCAATATTCATGACAGAGTGATATGTTTTCATAATGTTTTAATTGAATGATCTATTTATTACACAGGGTAAACTATACATTTAATACCTAAACTATCACTTTTGTTCCATTTTAGTACAAAAGCTTTCATTTAAAAAAAACATAGTTAACGTTTACTTTTTGTTTCATTTTAGAACATGCTATTAATTTTTTAATAGTGATTTTGACATGATATTTTTAGTTGTTTTAATTTTCATGTCAAATTTTATTTTTTCTTTGAACAAATGTGTGGAATTTTTAAGTTATTTTATTCAACCAATAAGGTGGTGACACGTGTCACCATTCTATGGAAATAATATCCCTTAAAACAAGCACGAAAGCTTGCAGTAGCGGTACTTGAACACTGGCCTTCAGCGTAAAAATGTCACAAATTAAATATCTCCATCTATATTTTTAGCCTTAACCATAAATTTGAAGATAATGATGAAGTGTTTTAGAATATAACATAAAGTTTTAGAACACTATGGAAAGATTTAGAACCTTATGGCATGTTTTAGAACATCATAGAAGGTTCTAGAACTAGGAAGATTCTAGAATATTAAGGAAGCTCGTAAAGTATTCTAAAAGCTTTTGGAGAATTCCTCAGGCCTATATTATTCCAGATTTATATTAAAAGTACTAGATGTAAAATATATAACATAATATTAAACTAATCTCTATCGTCAATTAAAGAGGTGGAAGGTTATATAAAGGAGCCTTGGCCATTTGCTAAAGACATACATCAATTTATCCATTGAAGCAAACTTTGTAAAGCATTCTCTACAATAAAATAAAGAACACTTACCTTATTTTCCATTTTCCTTATATTCTGCCAAACACATCTTTAAAAGGTTTAGGCTGGTTTAGTCACTAAAAATTAAGTGTCTAAGTATTGTACAAGCGAGATGAGAATAAGTCTATGACAGTTGGTATCAAAGTTAACATTCTTGGACATACATAACATTAAACAAGTATGACATATATCAAGATCATTCTTGATGGAAGTGTTGGTGGAGAGGAACAAGGAGTAAAGAGAGAGAGGGTGAAATCTCAAGGACCTTCCAAATGATGAAGGAAAATTGGGAATGTATATACAAGGCTCATGAAGGTAAAGGTTTTGGTAGCCGATGGAGAGGATAATTTTAGGGAGGTGGATAACAATCTAGAGAAGCTTGATAGAAGGGTCGATGTGTATCATTTAAACCTTGAAGATTTGAGTGTCATGAGGAATCACCAAAGTGACTAACCATTTTTTAAATATTTACTTAACATTTGAAAACATAATACTTTATAAAAGTAAGCCCAATTTAAAAACTCAATACATAAATAAGATATTACTAGTTGAACCATTTTCAAATCATAACCTCTATATGCCCACTAAGCTATCATCATTGTACTCTGGTACTCTGTTGAGACTCCTATGATGATATCGTTGTCTTGTCGTACTCTATGTAACTTGTAACCTACAAACTGAAACATATTTTCCAATGCTGAGCTCGTAAGCCCTACACTGCACAATACATTTATTATACTATATACATTTATAACATAAGCATGGTAATAAGCATAGTTAAATAATTAATATTACTACGTCATCAATACTACTAAATCATATATCCAAAGTACATCTACTATCATAATAGTATGAGTCTGATGCTTCCCTTAGTTCATGACTAAGGTCCTCACCATGAGAATACATATATTGGGTCTCTAACCAAAAAATCATACATCTATGCACCCTTATAGGCAACACAAAATTGTCACACAAACACAATGATAGTACTAGTATCACAATAACAGTCAGGTACTAATCACAAATAGGGGAACTTAGTATCACGTAAACATTGATAAAATTCCCATCAACATACAAATGATCTTTTATTCCTCACATATTGTATCACCTTATACCCAACCATGAAGAATAACCCGAGCATTTTGAGCGTACACTAGATTCAAAAGGGAATCGTATAAATAAAACCTTAATCATATGCGCTAAACAAAAATGATTTATGTGAACATTCAATAGCAACACATCACAAAAGAATATAAAAAAATTAGGCTTTCAATGACATACAATCATGCATTGCGATGAAACCATGATTAAACAACATAGGGATAAAATAGTTATTTCATATAGAACTATTGATTTTAGAGTAAAAAACATAAATTTAGTTCATAAATAATCATTCTCAACACTTAATTGAATGAATGCAAAATTCCAGGTCAATTAGAAATAACTTGTAATGCCCCGAACCTTGGGTTAATAGTTTCGGGCTAACCCGATAGGGGTTTGGATAAATAAAATAGCTTTTTGGAAGTTTTGGTCCAAGTATAAATTAGATTGGACTTGGTTTAAGCCCAAATAGCCATAAATGTGACATTTTTAATCTTAGGACAAAATAAAAAGGACTAGGGAAATAAATATCATATTATTTGAAACAAAGGTTGAATCCTTTTAGTATAGATGATGTAATCAGCAAAGAGAGACAACAAAATAGGTTAGCCCACACTTTCTTGCCTCTTTTCCTTCATTCTCCATCTTCACCAAGAGTCTACCAGAGGTTAAAACTTTGTAATTTTGCAACATAGTCTAAGAATACCAATGATCCCCTCATCATTTACTTTTTTTAAGAAAAATGTAACAAGATTTGGTTATGATAGTCATAAGTGGGGGTTTAGTAGGGGTTTAGAAAGCTATAAGTTTCCAGTACTTTTTTGATAGATTAAAGCCCTAGAAATTATTCTTAGCTTCATTCTATGTTCTTAAATGAGTTAGTGACTCCTTTTTATTATGTTTAAAAAAAGAGGTTAGAGAAACCTCTAAGATCAAAGGCAAGGAGAAATTAGTCATTGGCTGACTGAGGATGTTTTTCAGTAGCCTATCAACAAGGTAACATAGTTTTAAACTCTTTATACCACTTATGAGTCATTAAGTGGTTTTTGTTAGCTTGTATGAGTTCATAAAGCATATAAGTATGTTCATGGTAGATTTTAGTTATGATGGTATTCAGCTTGAACAATGACTCTTTATGACCCCTAACAACTTACATTAGACATGAATAACGTTGAAGGGTCTTAGAGGGGTAAATAGGTAGAGTTAGGTCTCATTTTCATACTCAAAAAGAGCATTTCTTAGCTTGGTTATCAGTATTGGATGAGAAATACTGATATTGTTCTTTATATAATCTAAAAATGGGGTTTTGGCTGGGAGTACAAATACTTGCTCATTGGGTATCGATACTCAAGGATGGAGTATCGGTATCATGTTCAGTTTTCAAATTCTAGAGCCTATTTTGGTACCGATACTCAAGGGAGTATCGATATCGTGGGAAAGGTATCGATACCAGATTAATTTTCAATACATCGAATCTAAATTTGGTATCGAATCTAAATTTGGTATCGATACTCTAGTTTAAAAGTATCAATACACTAATTAAGGGCATCGATACTATCCAATTTCCTCAAATTCTAGTAGTCGGTTTTGCTATCGGTACCTAGAGAAAGTATCGATACTCAAAAGGTCAATATCAATACCAATATACAGATTTAGGAAATAAATCCAATCTGTACAAGGGTTGGAAAAGAGGATCAATAGCAATAGAACTTCATTGAATAAAACTACAAGTGAGAACAATTAATGAATACAATTATAGCTAGAAATGATCTAAATTAAGATGACATTAAAATAGTCATTGTGTGATGCTCAAGAAATAGTTAAGACTCCCGAGTTACTTTAGTAGTATGACAATTGTCTTGTATGCTTAGAATGTCTAAACATATGTCAGTCAATGACAAGGTACTTTAGTCGTTGGCCAGGTGCAGATGCCACAAACTCATAAGGAATAGGTCAACCGGGTGTACATTTCTAATGCATATGTAATGCCCTAATCCAGTATGACCCGAAGACTGATGGATTAACATATCACACTGGACCACCGAAGTGGCTACCCAAAATTTTTCTTTAAAACTAATTTAAGAACCATATGATAAAATGCATCTATAGTAAAATAAATTAGAACATAATAATAAAGTTTAGAAGTACGGGGGAGTTCTCAACTATCCAAAATAATATAATACTAAGTTTAAATCAAAAAGAGTTACGACTGAATATATAAGGGTCCATAAATAATATATGCCCTCTAAAATAACACAAGACGTACTCTGAAAGCCTAGACTGATCTAGAATTTCTCTCGATGATAATGCTCTACTATTGGTCACATATGAACTTGTACACGAAAACACATTTTGAACGCTGAGCTTACGAGCTTAGTGCTATACTAATAACTGTACTATACTACATGCATTCACTAGATGAGTTGGTTAGTGGAATAAGTACGAATACATGTAAAATACTAATATGTACTGTTGAAATAGACATCATGGTGCGACTGAGGGTTCTGCATCTTAAAGCTCACACACCCTTATAGTATTTCTAGAATACCTTTGGGTATCTGGGGTGAGATTCGAAACTGCATAAAAAACATACACTTGGCCAACTTACTCCATTGAGTCTTGAGGCAACTGTTCCCAGTCAGCAATTGAAGTGCCTTGCCACTGATTGGGATATCCAACTGACTGTCTTATTCTACTAAAGAGACTCAAGTGTCTTGACTATTTCCCGAACGTTAAACAAGGCTATTTTATGTTATCCTAGTTGTTACTATTTCTAGTTGTTTTGAGTTTATTATTGTTCTCATTGGTGTGTTTATTTACTAATATTCTGATGTTATTGGGCCCCTTAAGTCTAATTCCTCAACAATTAAATTACTTATCCAAAACTATCCACTGGTACCGATACTGACCCTTCAGTATCGATACTGAACCCTGAGTATCGATACCCACCTCTCGGTATTGATACTGACTGAATCTATTATACTGATAAGAGAGGATAGTGTCGATACTCATGGCTAAGTATTGATACTCTAATGTTAAGGTATCGATACTGGCCTGAATATCAATACCAAATTTAGGTTCGATGTTTTGAAAATACCTTAGTAACGATACCCCTACTGGAGTATCGATACTTTACCCTTAGTATCGATACTCCTATGAGTATCAATACAAATTTGGCTACTAGGATATGCTAAGTGGGTTTGGTATTGATACCACCTTACAAGTATCGAAACATGGTATCAATACCGGGCTAATATTATTGATACTATATGGACGAGTATCAATACTCTCCTATCAAAACTCTCTTATTTAAAGCTTTTTTATGAATAATATTGATACTGTTCTTGAATTATCGATACTTGTGCCTAAAAATGCCTTCTTTTTGGCATAAAAATGCCAACTTTGCTTTTTAAGGTCCCTATTGAGGTTCCCAATTGTTATTAAAGTCTTATGAGGATTAAAAGGGGGTCATAATAGGTCTATTATCATGCCAAAAAAATCAAAAGATGCAACCACCATGAACATGTTTCATAACTCATGCTACCTACCAAAACATATTTAATGAGCTACAAGTGGTAGAGTTGAGTTAGAAGTTAGTTACCTTTGATTTAGCTGCTGAAAATAACACCTTAAGGTCACCCAAGCACAAGTTTTTCCCTATTCTTTCTCTTGGAGCTTTCTCCAACTTCTCTCACTAGACAATGATCAAATAAGGTATTATTGACTTGCTAAAGGGGTTAGAAAGAGTTTAGAAATGATTTCTAAAGCTTGAACTCCCTGAAAATATGTTAAAAAAATCTAAGTATCTTAAACACCACACAAAACCCATATTGAAAACCATGGCCAAAACTTGATCTTAAGAGCTTAAATTGATGCTTGGGATGAGAGGATTATGATTCTTAACTTTACAATCTTAAATTAAGCTAACTAGCTCACCACGTTAGCACCTTTGCTAAACTACCTTGAAAGAAGAAAGAAGGGGGAACATGAAGGCTTGGGATAAGAAGAAGAAAAATATAATTGATATAAAGAAAAAGAGGTCTGGTACATGACCTCACCCAAAATTAAAGAAAAATTAGCTTTTCATAAAGAAAATGGGTGAATTGTACTCTAGGTCCTCTAAATCTTAGTCATTAATTAAAAATACCCTTTTTGGTTAATGATGGGCACAACCAAGCCTAAATCCAATATCTACATGGTATAAGACTTCCTAGATTATTTATTAATTTATTCTAAGGCTACTCAGGTTAACCCAAACTTCTAGCCCAAGATTCAGGGCGTTACAACTCTCTCATCCTAAATAAAATTTTCACCCTCGAAATTTACCTAGATAAAAGAGATAATAGTACTGAAGTTGCATATCCTCCTCGGTGTCCTAATCTCTTCCTCAATGCCATGGTTCCTCCATAACATCTTCACTAGAGGAATCATCTTGGTCCTTATCTCATTTATATCTCTTGCTAGGATTCTGATCGGGTCCTCTTCATAGGTCATGTTTGGGCTCACATCGATTTACTCTAGAGGTAATACGTGAGATAGATCAGAATAGTACCTCCTAAGCATAGATACGTGGAACACATTGTGAATGCGCTTCAACTCTGGTGGTAAAGTTAACCGGTAAGCCCACTAGTCCAACCTTCTCTAGTACCTTATAAGGTCCTATGAAATGCAGGTTCAACTTTCCCTTGTGACTAAAATGAAGTACTTTCTTCCATGAGGAAACCTCGAGGAACACTTTTTCCTCTATTGAGAACTCTATATCCTTACGCTTCAGATATGTGTAGGATCCCTACCTATATGAGGTTTCTCTCAACCGGTTCTGAATTAACAGAACTTTCTCTTTGGTTTCTTTAATCAATTCTAAACCTACAATCTTACCCTCACTAAGCTTATCCAACATAGCGGAGTCTTATACTTGCGCCATACAAGGCCTCATACGGAGCCATCTGAATGCTCGACTGAACACTATTGTCGTATATAAACTCCACTAATGACAGATGGTCTTCTCAACTACCCTCAAAATCTATAATGGTGCACCTAAGCATATCCTCTAGGATTTGAATGACACACTCTGAGTAACTGTGTGTTTGAGGATGAAAAGTTGTACTAAACTTTAGTTTGGTACCTAAGGACTCATGAAGGGATTTCTAGAAACAGGAAGTGAATCGAGGATATTTGTTGGATATAATGGAAATAAGTACACTATGTAACCTCACTATCTCACGGATATACAAATGAGCTAACCATTCTAAGGTATAATCTATCTTGACTGGGAAGAAATGAGTTGATTTGGTTAAATGGTCAACTATGACCCAAACTGCGTCATGTCTCTGTCTCATCAAGGGTAACCCGATCATGAAGTCCATGGTTACTTTTTCTCATTTCCACTGAGGAATCTGAATGGGATAAATTAAACCTGAGGGAACCTGTTGTTCCGCTTTAACCTACTGACATATTAGACAATTAGTGACAAATTCTGACACTTCCCTTTTAATGCCCGACCACTAGTACAACTGCCGAAGCTCATGATAATATTGTTACTACCTAGATGAACTAAGAGTAGACTGCAATGCACCTCATGAAGGATCTTACTATACAACTGAGTATCTATGGGTACACACAACCGACCTCTGAAGTAAAAAGCACCACCATCATGTAATTCAAAAACTGATGTTTTGCTTTGGCAAACCTGCTTAACCCGAGCCTTTAACCGCTCATATGAACTCTGTAGATGTAACACTCATAATCCGTACAATTATACCTATATAGATTATAGATGTCACCCAAATTTCTAAAACCATTTTCCAATTCAAAAGCGATTTAAAATTTATTTTAGAGAAAATTATAATTGATATTATAAAAATATCATATCATATGAATTATGTTTCATTATAACAAATTTAATTCAAAAGATTTTTTATGAATAGTACCATGAACAATGAACAGTGAGGGTATCAGTACCTGTAGCAGGGTATCGGTACCCCTATAGCATTCTGGAAAAATTTTAACGTTGGTACTGTTCACTGGTACAGTAATTTCAGCAAAATATATAGAAAACTCATAAAAACTTAACATTTCTTCACTATAAAGTTACAATTTTGTTTCCAAATTTGTTCAACAAAACAAATCGAACATTATTAATTACATGCCACTTTCTAAGTCAAATTTCATCATAGGATGTCTTACTGATATTGAAATATACTCCTCGATGCTTGATGTCACTTTGAACTCTTTATTCCATTACTGGCTTTTTACCTACGCGTGAAAATATCACACACTAAGTATATACTTAGTGAGGCAATAAAAACAATAAACAGTGTAATACAATTCATGCATGAATTTCAACGTCAATTTCAAAATGCCATAAAATCATGTTATCAACATATCCAATATACTTACCATTTATTCCATAAGCTCGTAAGCTTATTTTACCAAAATACTTACCATTTACTCCATAAGTTCGTAAGCTTATTTTACCAATATACTTACCATTTACTCCATAAGCTCGTAAGCTTATTTTACCAATATACTTACTATTTATTCCATAAGCTCGTAAGCTTATTTTACCAATATACTTTCCATTTACTCCATAAGCTCGTAAGTTTATTTTACCAATATACTTACTATTTATTCTATAAGCTTGTAAGCTTATTTTACCAATATAATTGTCATTATTCATAAGCTTTTAAGCTGATTTTCATGTTTACCATTTATTAACCAATAAACCATAATTCATAGACAATAGCCAAATATAACACCCCGAGGACCCTGGGTATTCGAGTAATATTTGCACCGTAGTTCTACACATAAGGTCGTGCCCACCATATACACCGAAGTGTATTACACATAAGGTCGTGCCCACCATATACACCGAAGTGTATTATAAACCTGCAGCATACTCTATGGCATGCCAACTATACCCTGTCCCTCAATGACTTACTTGGGCATATAGTCTATTTTATTTTATCCATCCATGACAAAGTATATTATCATAATTTAACATTGGGCAGTTCATACCCGAAATAACATTCATAGTAAAATATCACATTTTTCCATAATCAATGCATTATAATTTCATACTATGACATATCAATGTCATGTCAATTTACAAAAATATGACATAATATCATGATGATATAAAAAAGGTCGACTTATCACAAGTCTTCCTGATGATGTATAAAACATCCATGTATAATGTCATGCATGTATTGCACTCACCTTGACACTTTATATCTTTCAAAATATATGCCTCACTATTGCCCACAATAAGCCCTTTTATATTTGATTTGCTTCGATCACAAATCAATCACAATCTGTATAAATCACAAATTCATAACGATATATATGTTAGTATTATACTAACATAAGCATATCCCGTAACAACTCCATAATATACTTGAAACTATTCACCACCAAATACTTTAACTCTTAATAATTCCTTTTAACATTGAAACCAGCTTTTCCAATTTATACAAAATGGTCCTTCACTATTTTCTCACTTAGATTCTTAATACCAAAAATTCCAGCATTGAATTTATTATCATTCAAATACTTTTACTAAGGCATAATTACATTTAGGTACCCCAACTATGCAAATATTATACTTAAATCACAAATCTTTTCAAACTTCCAAAATAATTATATTTCACATCTTACACTCATTTAAATTCCAAAACAACATTTTCCAACATAGTACATCAATTATATAACACTTACACAACAACCCATCAATTTTCCAAAATTTATGAATTGATCTCCCAACTTTTCAAAATTTATGAAATGGTCCCCCATTTTTCTAAGGCTTGTAGAATACTTCATTCATCATTTCCAACCCATATATAATTTTTCCATAATTTTTTCTCACTCGAACAATCCTTGGCCAAAACTTTAAGAACAAGTTTTTAGAAAGATTAAACATGTTCTAATCATCATACATGCTTGAATATGAATCTACTACCTCACAAACATCAAGATCCATCATCAATTTCATGATCCCTTATATGAACACAACTATAGAATTTGGGATCTTTGAACACCAACAAGATTATCATGCAATATTGGTACCAAATGATAGAGTTTTTCACATACAACAATTTTCTATTTTTTCACATACTCAAAATCCAAATGAATTTTCTTAAAAATTGAATTGAAGCTTTCTCTCACCTTAGGATAAAACCCACGCAGCTTGGAGAAGAAGATGAGCAATTTGGATGATATGTTGGGTGCATTTCATATTAATTTACTTTAAATTCCACTATAAATAAATATAATATTCATTTAATTGAGATAAGACCAAATCACCCTTAATGAATCTTCCCATTCACCATAAAACCATGAAAACTCATCCTTATCATATTTCAAAGTCAAAGATGAATTAATTTGACTTGGATTTCTGAAATTTCCCATGAAATTTCAAAACTCGCGTTTTAGTCATTAAATTCCACTGTTTCGGTTAAATATGAAAAATTGCACATTTCCAAACCAAATTTCTATGATCTAAAATATTAAAATAACATTTCCAACCATTTTATAACATCCTTCAATTTTTTGTAAAATTCCAATTCGATCTGAAATTTCCGATTCCTTACCGACTTTATCCCTTTCTAATTTTTCTTTACTAAAATTCCAAATCTAAAAATATGATTTCTATAAAACCTCACTCTCAAGAGTAAACTATCTATTTATGGAATAAAATTCTTTTTAGGAAATTTATCACTTAATTCCTCAAACTTTTTCCAATTTTCTACTTTGACCATCAAACTTTCAAAATTTTCATTTTGGTCATTATCTAAATTTTTGGGGTATTACAGTAGACTTGTGGGAGGCAATAGAGGTAGCGTTGGAGCCAGAAAAACAAACTTGAGAGTACTTCGTTTTGGAGTTTCGATAGAAGTAAAATGAGAGGCTAACACCGATGATCTACGGGACCAGTTTCTATATTTGTCTCAAGGTGACGGTTCGATGTTTAAATACGAAAGAGAGCTCATTCACTTTAGTTAGTACGCACTAGAGTTATTGGTGTTTGAGTACTACCGCTATAAGAGGTTTAGTGAAGGCCTCCATCTTGACATCCTCACCAACTAAGTTGTCGATCATCCCATGATCTTCACCAAGCTGACTCGTCAGACGAAGAAGATCGAGAGGGTTTTGAGTATGATGTCTAAAGCACCGAGTATCATTATGGGCTTCATTCAGAAAGTTATGGTACTATTGATGTCTTCATAGACATCGACCAAGAAGGCTAGTGATTTGTGGGTTCATGAAGGACCCCATTGGGCTAGTGTAGGAGGTAAGGGCATAATGCATACCGTAGGGGTATATCTGAGTCCCATAAGAGACCCATATCGCTAACTCTAGAGGCGAGTACCAATGTATCAACGAGGACCCCATCTCACCCAACATGTTCATCATGTGGGAAGAGGCATCTTGGAGCATGTCAGCATGGGACCAAAGGATGTTTCAATTGTGGGTCACTAGGTCAATTCATCTAAGATTACCAGAGGTATACACCATTAATTCAGAGGGGTCGGGGGCCCTCGAGAGGTGGTGGTAATGTATTCGGATAGTTTAGTAGAGGTACCGTTAGATGAGTGGCCGATTCTATCCCAAAGTAGCCTCACGATAGTAAATGGTCTGAGCCCAAGAGGAGTGTGACACATTGGATGTGATCTCATATACCTTTATAGTGTTTTCTATTCCAATTATAACATGTTAGGAGTTCCCTATTTTAAACTTAAATACTTATGTTTTCACTTCATGATTTCAATGATGGTGATTAAATGATAATTTTTACGTGTGTTTAAAAGAAAATTTTGGATTAGCACTTCGGTGGTCCCGTGTAATACTCGAATTGGACGATCTTCGGGTCGGATCAGATTAGAGTGCTACATAACTAAAGGACCTAATCGAACATGTATTTCTAGGGGTTAAAACATAAATAATAAAAAAGTTGCATATGAACAAAAAACATGAAATTGACATCCAAATTATGTAAATATGTATATTAAAGAATGAAAAACAAGTTTCCTCAAATTTGAATTTAAGACTAAGTATTTGTTAACAACCCATTTCTGGACCATTTTGAACTCACATAAACAAAAAGGGGTCAAATTAAGACTTATAAACACTTATGACCTTTGATGAATCAAATTTTACCATTTTTCATAAAGAACACAACGAAGGGATCAATCATTTTTCATGGGAGAGCGATATTTTAAATCATAGAAAGAATTGGACCGATCTTTAGGGCAAGGGGTTGATCCTTTTAGAGAAGTGATTGATCATTTTATTCAAGGTGTCGTAATGACCTTTTGGGGCTACTCTTGACGAGGTTTTTAAAATGTTTTATGAAAAGATGGGAGTTGTCACCAATCGTCTTTAAGTTAAGATTGGAAAACCTAAAATCGAGTAATTTTATTAAAATATTTTTTTATTAAAAATGCTATTATTTTTGTTTGCAAAATCAGAAATCAAGTTTAGGAGTCCACAATGCCAAAACATTGGTACCTAGTCGATTACCCTTTGTTTTAAAATTAGAAATTTTGAGTTCAAAATTTTTATTTAATTTAAAACCCATTATGTATGCAAATTTAAAAATGGTATCAATTTGTTAGAACTAATAAAAAATTACCCCCAAGTACAATAAAAAAGTTTCATTATTAATCCCAATAAATAAACATTTTCTTAATAATTTTAAAAGCATGATGCGAGATTTTGATAAGGATGTTGATCTACTTCAGGAATCAATAGTGGTCACCCCTGGGTATAATGCGAAGGATAAATTATTAGCCCCTAATAAATGAACATTGTCTTGTTTTTGAAATCAAATTACGCAGTCAAATAATCAATTATTGAATATACTTATACTAGGTGAGTTAATTAAGGAATCTCTATAACTAAAGTGTCAAATTTTGAAATTTGGAGAACTTAAAGGATTAAACCTAAAATTTAGGCTTTCATATTAAAATCTAACTAATTTAGCAATTTATCGAATTGAATAATTAATATGGAACATTGGGCATAAAAGTGAGGTCCAAATTAAAAATTCTCCTAAATTAAAAAAAGTTTAGGGACTAAATTAGAAGAAACCTATATTTAAGGAATACATTCAAAATCTAAGCAACATCCAGGACTAAAGTAAAAGAATGTAAAATAATCAACTAAAATCGAAAGCAATCAAAATAAGAAAAAGGTACTAAATTGAAACAACTTAAAATATCAAGCTGAAACTAAAACACATCAAATAAAGGACTAAAATGAAAGAAGACATAATGTAAGGCCTAAAGTAAAAACAAGTGCAACATTAAATACTGGAATTTAAAGAAGAAAATTAATATACTAGGAAGTAAAGATGAAGAAATTTAAAACAATAAAAATTAAAGGGAAAAAATATAAAAGCAAATATTAAAATTGCATAAATTTAAAGTCAAGTTGAATTTTAATTTTTACCTATGGGTCGACATGAGTTCGTAAGATCATTTTGTAAATTAGAAAGTCATTGATTAGCGTTAAAATTAAATCTTACCCGGATCATAAATAATAAGATGGGTCACCGCAAGGTCGATTCGAGTGATCAACGCAAAATATTAAAAAAATAGTGATCATAATGGAAATCAATAAAATTAATGTATCAAATTTGTAAATAAAGAAAAAAATGAGAAAACGGTGACTAAAACGTAAAATCATGCTAAAACTGAGAGAACTTAAACGCAATTTACCCTAGAACCTAGGTATATAACCGTTTTTACCAATCTAAAGAACCTATCAAGCCTCCTTCCACACGGTCGAGATTCCGATGAAGCTTCAAACTAAAGTCAGTCACCGTGTTTCGGTGGTGTTACCTCGCATTAACCGCCATCAACGATGGCTAGGTACCCAAACTGAATCTCATAACTTGCTCAATCCTTTCTTTCCTTCTCACCCCACCTAGCTCTCGACCGAAACCCCTATTAGCTCCAACGTCGTCGTGAATCAGCTTTGTTCCTCTCTCGGACCACCACCCATGGTGGTCGGGCCAATCGAAAATCTAGACCCAACAAAACCTAGCCTCCAATTTTCTGTTTTGTACCCAAATCGAGCCCTAAAATCAACATACACACCAATGAAGACCTCGACTATTCGTGTTCCCAACTCTGATGACGACTTCTCTATTCCTGGTGATAGACTCGAACAACCAAAGTAAAAATAGTCTACTTCCTTTTTTTACTAATTGTTATTAAAAAAAAAAAGTCTTGCTCTATTTTTGTATTGCTGCTATATTTCCAAAAAAAAAAAAGGAATCCCCCATCTTTACAAAAAATGTCCTATTAAAGGCATTTTGAGGCTATAAATGGAAATTAAAAATCTAATTATTTTATAACTCATTTACTTGTTTGTCTACTTGTGCTTGCATGGGGAGCTAACGTGAAAATTTGGGGATTTTTGTGTTGGTGACGGTCAACGTGGAAGGAGGACTTGCTAGAGGCTTGTTGGGACCACCGGTGCGTGCATCTCACGCTTCTTAAAATGGAAGAAGAACCACTGGTGGCGTGGAAACTTGACGAGGCTGCTGGATCGGAACCATTGGCGCGTGAGTTATTGCGTGGGGTAGATGGACGTGGCTTGGGACCACTGCTCGTGTATCTCACGAGCTGAGAATATGAACTTGCCGCGGTTCCTTAGTTAGGGTATCAAAAAGCCAAATCATCTTACAATTTAGGCCGTTAGATGTCCTCAAATCTGACGGTTGCTAACATGTGCCTTCAACAAGGGGACCAGCTGACATGGGGAGATGATGAGACAAACAACGGCGATGGCTATAGCTTTTCTATCTTTTAAGGTTTAACTTTTGGTAATAGAAAAATGTTGAGTTGAAAACTGGGCTTCAATTAGGTCCACATTGTATTTGGGTATTGGGGTTGTTTGAACGAATGAGTCTATTTTTGTATGGGTTTGGCAGATTTGGGCTTTAGAAAATATGTTTGGACTTGTAAATGTTCGACATTTATACATATATTGGGTATTAATTCTTTTTGTTCCTTTCGAATGAGAATGAAAGAGACAAGAAATTGAGCTATTTTTATATATGCCTATTAAATAAGGGCACATGTATGACAATGTGATTTTTAAACATTGGGTAGGTTCGATTAATATCCAATTAAAACATCTGGGATTCAAACGAAATTTGATTTAAAATCCATTAATTTGAATAATCAAAAGTCCAAGCAATTCAATTTCCATCATGCAATATGGATCCCCCTAACTCGATTCTCTATCACCCAAATTTAAATCAAAGTGGTCGATTCTTTATCACCCAAATTTAAATCAAAGTGGTCGATTCTTTATCACCCAAATTTAAAATCAAAGTGGTCAGACAAAATTATGGTATTCCATGATATCGATCCCTTTTTCTTCTTCTGAAAAATACAGAAAATGCATATGAACATATAAGAACATGCTACCAAATCAAGAAACAATTGATCCTAATGTCTATGAACATACTTGGAAACTATTGAACCATGTAGAATATGTTAAAACACATATGTAACATGCTTCATAACATCATGTTCAGTTAATCAAAAGGAAAAAACAGCCCAGAGGGGATTGAATTGACAAATAAAAATTTTGGTGGAAGCATAAAGGGGAATTGAAAAAGAACACAAGAATTTTAGAGTGGTTCAACTTCCTAAACCAAAGTCTACATCCACTATCTTAGTTATCCACACTAGGGATTTTCTCAAATTCACTAATTTGTATCAACCTTTGAGGACAATGTGTAACCTTACAACTCCCTCAAGAATTATACACAAATTCTTGAGACACTTTTTCAAAGAAAAAAATTACAAATTTGCAAACTTAGAAAAATCTCATAAGGAAATTGTTTGACAATTTTAAAACAAATAAGAACACTTGACAAATAAAACAAATGATTACAATTTGAAAGCAAAAAGAATATTGAAGAATGTTGACTTTGATTTTGACTCAATGTGGTTGCTTTGACTTTCTCTTTGATCTTTTGTCTTCACATATGACTTGAAATCTTTTTTTATACCCATTCATTCACTTCTAGTCGTTTGGATTATTGTTGGAGTTAATAGAGTCGTTGGGATGAAATTTCTTGCAATAAATGCTGCCAAAACGCTTTGAGTACCAGTACTCGTGGTTGGAGTATCAGTACTACTTGCATTAAATACAAAAAATCTAACTGTTGGGAAAGGGGTGTATCAGTACTCCAACTTAAGTATCAATATTGGTATCGATACTTGCACAATATTGACACCAAAATAGGCTACTAGAATTTGCATTTGCCAAAATCACAAAGGGAGTATTGATAATCCTATTTGGAGTATAGATGCTATTGTGTATTTTTAGGCCATTAATATAAATACTAAATGAATAAAATCAATAATGTTCTTTCAATATTAATATTGTAGGGTTAAAAATTGATTTTTTACTCTATTAAAATTTGAAACCCTTTGTAAAAATGTTTGAAAATTTTTTCCAGTATATGAATTAAATTTTCAAAAGAGAAAGGAGTAAAAATAGAGTTTTTGACCTTACAAAGAATTTTCATATTCGAAAGATTAAATCAAATATATATTTGAAAACCAAATTGAAAATAATATTAAAATTTCTTTAAAAATATTAATTTTTGATATATCAAAATATCAAAGCATGGTTCAACAATCCCTTTTTTTATATATATAACATAACCTTTTTTAAATTTTTAAGATTTAAATACATCCCCTTACTCTAACATTCTTCCCCCTTTTTGATAAATCAAAAAGGTAAACCAAGGTAAAAATATATATAGATATAGAAGCTGTGTAGATCCAATTTGCCAAAAGATGTAAGTCACTATAAATAATATCCTCAAGTAATAAACACGATCATAATAAAAAAATAAGTATGTCTCAAATATCATAAATCATAATAAACATCCAAATAACATAAATATCCACAAAATCATCCAAATCCACAACCAAAGTATGAAAACCATAAAATCATCCAAGTCCAAAACCAAAGTATGAAAACCATAAAATCATCCAAATATCCAAACCCGAAAAATAAAAATATCCAACAATATCTAAATGCAAGACCAAAACATGAGCAAATGACAAGTACTCAATATGAAAAGTGATTAGACATCCGATAGAGGAGGATCATGATCTTAAGATGGAGTGCGAAAAGAAGCAAAGTCGTGAGAAAGAGCCTATATCTTATATGTCATCGTGTCGAATCTAGCAAGTAAATCATGTTGGGATTCCAGATGCAACACCTCTAATGAAAACTGTCGAGTATTAATCTTAGAAATTTGAGTCCCCAAAGCAGAGAAGTGAGATTCCATGGTAGAAAACCTTAAGTCCATCATCTCCATGAACTTCTAGAAGTAAGGAGGCATCATACTTGCATCATCACCACCGACTTGAGGGTGATTTTCAGGAACGCGATTCACTGGATCGTCGTCCCAAGGTTGAGATACTCTAGAGGAAGAACCAACTGCTTACTTCCCTTTTCTTTTCCAAGTTCTGTCAATCTTCTCCCATTCTGATTTTCGAAGAGATTTAAGATTGATGTAGGAGGACAAGGTTATAGTAGGATATTGATCGACATTGATACTGGCTTTGACAAAGAAATGACTAAGGAGACAACCATAAACTAAGGTATCAAATTTCTTAAATTGAAAGTTATTTATGGTGTCAACGAGCTCAACGAAGACTATTTGTGGATAATTGATTTGTTTGTTATTTTAAAAGCAATGGATCTACCAAAGGTCTATGGAATGAAGAGAAGAGAACTTACCTCCGGATGATCAAAACCACCAAGAGATAATAAGATGAAAAAAACAATCATGAATATCTAAGGTATTGACACTATTGCCGACCGCATAAGGGGAATACATAGGATCTTTCTCATTATCTATACCTTTACCCTCTAGATCTAAGTCTCAGGCTATGGAATCGGCATCGATGTGAATGTATCGCCCCATAAGATATGAGTGAATACTAAAAGTGCAACTTTGGGCTAGATCATGAACACATGCAACCTTAGAATAGAAAATGGAAACAAGTTGTTGATAGAAAACGGGCTTGATTTTAAAGGTTTTATCAAACTTCAACGATTTGAGAATAACAAGATATTTAAAGTTAAACTCAGTCATGATGGAAAGGGATGACATATGCTCACTCCTAAGTGGAAAAGTCTCAAAGGTTATCGTATAACTCTCAAGAAGGTTGGTACATCCCGGTTCATTAAAACAAAAGTTGAAAATGGTTAGTTCATTTGGGTCTTGGTTTAGATTAGAAATTGGATTGGGAGGTGGATTTTGAGGAGGAGGTGCTCGGAGAGGAGGATGGGCTTGGGAAGAACCGATGTCGTTTAGACATTTTTGGGATAAAACCGGAATAGACAAACCTGCAAAATAAAACAATATATATGTATGTTAACATCAAACCCAAAACTCAGTATGAGTCCACAATTCAAGGTATTTAATTTTGAATAAAAATAATAGGCTTAACGATATATATATATATATAGTAAAATTATCGCTATATTTATAAACAAATAAATACACATATATAAAAACAACAAATTATATACAAATATGTATAGTGTGTGTGTGTATATATATATATATATATATATATAGTGAAATCAGTTTAGATAAAGGTTAAATATATATTTAAAAAATAACTTATATATATATATATAAAGTGTTTTGTAAAGTACTATATAATTTTAGATATATGTATGTATATATAGTGAAAACATAAGTATGGAAAATAATTTGAGTGAATATTTATATATATACACGTAAAATAAAATAAAAATTCAGATTTTTAATTCAAAATTTTGACAAAAAGTAGTGAAATAAGAGTGAATCATGCTATGTTATTGTGCGAAAACATATAAAAAATAAAGCGCAACATGTATTTTGCATCAATTTAGCAAATAAATAACTAAAATTCAAAAAAGGAAATTAGGTTTTTAAAAAAATTACCTTGAATCTATGAAATGAGATGGAATGAGATGAATGCACGAATCTGATAAAGTTTGCAGGAATCAAGCTTGAAAATCGACTCAAAATTGACCCAAGAACGATTGAAATTGACGAAGATTTAAGAGTTGGGAGAGGAGGTTCACGATGGCTATTGTGTTTAAGGGTTGAGATAAATAAAGATTTTGGGAATTTTTGAAAATTTTAACATAGACCCGACCCCGAGTATCGATACTCATTAATGAGTATGGATACTCCTACGTTGAAAAAGTTGGTACTGATATAGGGTATCGATACTCCTAACGGTGCTATAAGAACAATAACGGTACTTGAAGAACAATATCGGTATTTGAAGAACTATATCGATATTGTAAGAACAATATCGATACTAAATCAACAAAATTTTAAAAAAATTAGCAAATAAGTCCTAAAAAGTCATTTTTATCACAAATTAAGCACATACAACACATGTAACCATATGATACATAAAATTATGACCAAGATACAAGCTTTCATTCATTCATACTAGTTTTAACAACAAAAACACCTATGAATGCTAAAGTTGTAGGATTTTTTAGTTAAAATGCACCAAAAGGTTAACAATCATAATGCATACTTTAGGGCATCAAAAATGGTATAAGTAACTCTAAATTGTCAAAGAAACCATGTTCAAATAAATAAATAAATACATATTCAAGCATACTTTGAACACTTCATCAATTTTAATGAAAAATAGTAAACCCCCTAACTAATTGCATAGTAGGCATCAAAGATGTCATTTAGCATTTTTTTCATAAAATCTTAAAAGTGCATAAAATATTTAAACACTAAGTTAATGTAGGTTTGTCAAACCTAATTCTCTCATTAGTTCTCAAAATATTTCCTTATCTAAAGGTTTTGTAAAGATATCCGCTATTTGATGCAAAGTATCTACATAATCTAGAACCATATCTTTCTTGGAGACATGATCTCTAGTGAAATGATGTCTAATTTAAATATGCTTAGTTCTAGAATGTTGGATGGGATTTTTGGTGAGAAAAATAGCACTAGTATTGTCACACTTTATAAGAATAGAACCTACATCAATTCCATAGTCTATTAGTTGTTGTTCATCCATAAAACTTGACCACAAAAACTACTGGTAAATATGTATTCTGTTTTGATGATTGATAATGCTACATTATTTTGTTTCTTTGAAAACCATGAAATCAATATACTACCTAGGAATTGGAAATTACCGAAGGTTCTTTTCCTATCTAATTTACAACCTCCATAATTTGCATCTGAGAAGGTATGCAAACTAAAGTTAAAGTCTCTAGGATACCAAAGGCCTATGCTAGGAGTGTCTCTAAGGTATCTAAAGATTCTTTTAATAGCTTGTAGATGTGATTCCTTAGGATAAGATTGAAATCTAACACATAAGCAAACCCTAAACCTAATGTTTGATCTACTTACGATAAAATAAAACAATCATCCAATCATAGGCCTATAAAGTTTAACATTTACACATTTACCTTCCTCATCCTTGTCAAGCTTTGTAGATGAGCTATAGGAGTAGCTTGGGGTTTCACACCCTCCAATCCAAAATTCTTAAGCATATCTTTGATGTACTTAGCTTGATTGATGAAGATGTCATCTTTCCTTTTCTTGATTTTAAGTCTCAAGAAGAATGAGAGCTCCCCCATCATGTTCATCTCAAAAACACCTTGCATTAACTTAAAAACTTATTGGCAATGAATATCATTAGTAGATAAAAAAATAATATCATCAACATAAACTTTAACTATTAATAAATCTTTAACTTTACTTTTTTATAAATAAGGTAGTGTCAGCCTTCCCTTTTGAAAAACCTTTTTCAACAAGAAAATTTGACGACCTTTCATACCAAGCTTTGGGAGATTGTTTTAAACTATATAAAGCTTTTGTCAACTTAAAAGCATGATTAGGAAATTCTGAATCCTCAAAATCGGGAGGTTGTTTCACATACACTTTTTATTTTATAAAACCATTTAGAAAAGCACTTTTAACATCCATTTGATATAAAGTAAAATCATGATAATATACAAATGCTAATAACATTCTAATTGCCTCCATCCTAGCTATGGGAGCATATGTTTCATCAAAATCTATTACTTCTTCTTGAGTATACCCTTAAGAAACAAGTCTAGCCTTGTTCCTGACTATGTTACTACTTTCATTTGTTTTATTCCTAAATACCCATTTAGTACATATTGTAGATTTATCACTAGACCTTTCAACCAATGTCCATACTTGACTCCTATCAAATTGATTTAACTTATCTTGCATAAATAATATCCAAAATTCATATTTAATGATTCTTTGATATTCTTAGTCTTTATGCATGAGATAGATGCAACAAATTTAAAAATATTTATAAGAGAGGATCTAATAGCTACCCCTTTGAATGGATCACCTAATATCTCACCTTCCTTGTCATAGTTGTACTCTCTTGGGTATGATACTTCTCTTTCCTCTAGAGTTGGCTCCTCAAGAGCATCTTGTGTTTATTCTTGCATATCTTCTTCAGATTATGGTTCACCAACTTTATTTTTATGTCATAATACCTACATCATCTTCAACACAAGAATCTTTCCTCGGAAAGAGGCTATTATTGAAAACAACATGAATAGACTCTTTTACCACTAGAGTTTTTTTTAAAACTCGGTAAGCTTTAGAATTCATGGAATATCCAAGGAATATTCCTTCATCACTTTTTGAATCAAATTTACCAATATTGGTTTTTCCACTGTTTAAAAAAACACTACACCCAAAAGGGTGAAAATAACTAATGTCAGGTTTTTAATTTTTGAAAAGTTCGTATGAAGTTTTCTTTAAAATAGACATAATCATTACTCTATTTCTAATATAACAAGCGGTGTTTGTGGCTTCCAACCAAAAATATTTTTTGCAATTATTCTCACAAAGCATGGTTCTAGCCATTTCCTCTAAATTTCTATTTTTCCTCTTGACAACTCCATTTTGTTAAGAGTTTTAGGGGCTAAAAAATGATGACTGGTACCATAAGAGTTGCAAAAATCTTCAAAACCAAGATTTTGAAATTCAGTTCCATGGTTACTCCAAACACAAGAAATTGTGTAACCTTTTTCATTTTGGTTTATTTTTTAAAAATGTGATTAATTTGTCTAAAGCTTCATATTTAGTACTTAAAAAAAGAACCCATATGAATCTAGAATAATAATAAAAAAGCATAAAAATATTGTTTTCCATTAAAGTTAGTAGTCCTAATAGGCTCAAACAAATTCATGTGAATCAATTGTTATACTCTACTATAGAAAATATAATTAATGTATTTAAAGGAAACTCTTTTATTCTTACCCTTTACACATGCATAAATTTTTTTGTCTAAATCAAATTTAAGCTTTGGTAAATCTCTTACTAGATCATGTTTAACAAGTTTATCTAATATGATCATGCTAGCATGTCCAAGTTTTCTATGGAATAACCATAAATCATTTTCATCTTTAGCTACTAGGCATAAATTTGAGGAAACAATATCATATAAATGCATCATGTAAATGTTTCCTATTTTATGTCCAACAAGCATAATATTGTTTGATGCAATTTTAACTATTTTGCAACCATTAGACTAAAAATTACATTGTATCCTTTATCACACAATTGACTTATACTATGTAGATTATGCTTCAAACCATTGACATATAACACATTTTCAACTAAAATGGAAGAATTGTAACCAATTGAACTGATTCCTTTTATGTGGCATTTGAAGTTGTCTCCAAAAGTTACTACTCATCCACTTTTAGGTTTGAGCTCTTTGAAATGGTTCTTGTCATCGATAACATGTCTTAAGCATCCACTATCAAGGCACCATGAATTTGCCCTTACTTTTTTTCCTTGTATCAATACTCCTCTACCTATATAGATTAATTTTTTATTTTTTGTACCCAGATTCTTTTGGTTCCATAGGCATTAGTTCCCAATAATCTAGTCCCCTTAGGTATCCATTTTTCTAGGAAAGTATTTTTCTTAGTAGAAATGTGTCCTTTGGGAACCCATATGCTTCTAAAAACTTTCCCAATAGAGGTTTTTTAGGGACCTCTATGTTTGTATTGTCTAAAGCTATTTTTATGTAGTTGGATTTAGAAGTTTAACCTTTTTGAAATTAGTTTGATCCAACCTTGTTAAAAGAAACTTTGTGATCATGAAGTTCATTTTGATTATCATCATGAACTTTATAAAGTAAGTTACGCAAATATTGATTTTTCTTTTCAAACTCATCAAGTTTGACTTACATATCTTTAATCTTACTTTTAAGTTAACTATTGTTCTTAGCTAAAAGATAATTTTCATTCTTCATTTTTGAAATATTTTTCTTATTCTTTGAAAGCATGATCTCAAATTCTAAGGCCAATTCATCATAGGCCTCTTGTATTTCATCAAAAGAATATCCATTTGGATTGGATGAACTAGAGGTTACCTTAGTTTCTCCCTCGATGGTCGTAAGACATAAGTTGGATACTTCTTGTTCTTATTCATTGGAGAATTATTCATTGTTGTATGTTGCTGCATGTGCCTTCTGTGCCTTCTTGGTTGACCTCTTCTTCTTCAATTTAGGACACTCAAACTTGATATATCCCGGTTTCTTTCTCTCATAAAAATTGATAGGGTTCTTTTCCTTAGATTCATTATTGAAGCCCTTATTTATTTAAAATTTTCTTCTTTTGCTAGACTTCATGAATCTTCTAAATCTTTTGGAAAACATTGTCATTTCTTCATCTTCTTCCTCATTAGAATTACTCTCTTCCTTGTTGGACTTGAGAGCAATCCTAACTTTATTATTCTTCACATTCTTCTCTTTCATATTCTTGAGTCTTATCTCATGGGTGAGAAAGACCCAATGAGCTCATCAAGTGCAAGAACTTCCAAGTCTTTGGCTTCCTCAATTTTCATCCTCTGTGATTCCCAAATCATTACCAAGCTAATAAGAAATTTATTTATTATTGTAGAATTTCCCAAAGGCCTTTAAGTTATTGATGATGGCGGTAAAATGATATGACATGGTTTTGATGTCTTCATCGGTTTTCATTTTGAAATTCTCAATCTTTGATTTCTTCACTTGAGTATTACCCTCATGATTGATTTCAAGCTTTTCCCAAATCACTTTTTCATTTGAGTAAAAAGATGCCCTACTATACTCATCGGTGCCTAATGCAAAAAATATGATGTGCATGTCCTTTGCATTAAGTTGAACGAGTCTTTGATCTTCATCGGTCCATTTCGAATTGACCTTTGGTACAACTAGCTCTCTTTGCATCTTAGAAGGAATGGGTGTTCTGTTTGTAATGACATCACATACTGAATAATCGGTGGCTTGAATGAATATCATCATTCTATTCTTCCATTAAGAATAGTTAGCACCATTAAAATAAGGAGGCTTTGAAATGGACTGAGACTCACCAAAAGTTCTAGAAGTAGATGGTGTGGCCATTGATGATGATATGATTGACTTATTCCTAGATCTTCTTAAGAGGATGTTAAGCCTTCCTATGAGATTAGCTATGTTACCAATTGTTGAGTTAATTGAAAGGATGAAATAACCAAGAGGGGGTGAATTGACAAATAAAAATTTTGGTGGAAGCTTAAGAGAAATTGAAAAATGAGCACAAGAATTTTAGAATGGTTTAACTTTCTAAACCGAAGTCTACATCCACTACCTTAGCTATCCACACTAAGGATTTTCATGAATTCACTAACTCATATCAACCTTTGAGGACAATCTGTAACCTTATAACTCCCTAAATATTTATACCCCAAATTCTTGAGACACTTTTAAAGAGAAAATTATAAATTTACAAACTTAGAAAAACCTAACATAAAAATTGTTTGCACAATTCAAGAACAATTAAAAACACTTGACAAATAAAACAAATGAGTACAAAAGTGTTCTTTGAAGGCAAAAAGAATATTGAAGAATGTTGACCTTGATTTTGGTTCAATGTGATTGCTTTGACTTTCTCTTTGATCTTTTATCTTCACATATGACTTGGAATCTTGTTTTTATACCCCGTCATTCAGTTATAGCAGTTTGGGTTGTTGTGGGAGTTAATAGAGTCATTGGGATGAAAATTCCTATAATAAATGCTGCCCAAACACCTTGAGTACATCCAAGCATCGATACTACTTGCATTAAATAAAAAATATAACCACTGAGAGAGAGGAGAATCGATACTCCAAATTGAGTATTGATACTGGTATCAATACTTGCACAATATCTATACCAAAATAGGCTACTGGAATTTGCATTTGCCAAAATCACAATGGGAGTACCCATACTTCTATTTGGAGTATTAATATTATTGCGTATTTTTAGGCCATTAGTATCAATACTTTATCAATATTATATGAACAATATCGATATTATTTTTGTGATATCGATAATGCATGCTTAAAAATTGATTTTTGACTCGATTATAATCTGAAACCCTTTGTAAAATGTTTGAAATATTATTTCAAGTATATAACTTGAACTTTTCAAAAAAGTAAGGAGTAAATGTAAAATATTCGAACGATTAGATCAAATATAAACTTGAAAACCAAGTCAAAATAATCTTAATTTTTAAAAAATATTAATTTTTTGGTATATCAAAATATCAAAGCATAGTTCAACACATCATTTAACATCTTATATAGGGATCAAGCATACAAATTCATTTATTACATAATATGTCAACTTTAAACAAGTCACCTAGTCATATTGTGCATTTTAACCTACAAGCCTAACATATATAATATATATAATTTTTGAAAACAATATTTTATAGTTTTTGAAAATATAATATATGTTATATAGTTTTTAAAATAAATATATATTACATATTATTATTATTTGCATTCTTTTTATTTACTCTTTATTTTTATTATATTTTTTTTTAGATTTGGTTAAAGAGATTTAGTCCCAATCCAAAAGCAAGGGTAACAATCCAACAGAGGAAAGCATGTTTGAGCATGCAAGCTTGACCCAGCCCACGAGTTCATTAGGGTTTGCATACTTAAGCTAAAATGCCGCACATATAAGAGCCGTATGATCAAAGTATGAACGAACGACCAGGATTGAAGCAAATCAAGGGTTTTAAAACCCTAAAAGATACATTACTGCATAACCAGATCTGGACCGTTGGATCTGTTTCTAATCCAATGGCCAAGATCAAATCCTAGATGATCCAGGAAACATTGAGAACCTCCCAAACAACGTGTAAAGGCCACACGCCGGCTTAAATGAAAAGAAAATGCTTTCCCACGGTAGTGTTCGAAGCCCACAAGGAATCAAAGACCGAATCTCCCAAAGATGGCGAAAAACATGCAAACAAATCAACACCAATGAAACAAATCCTTTCCCATGATTTCAGTAACATGCAAATCGAACCCAAAAGAACAAGCAAGAAAAGGAATCATAACAAGATCCATTTTCAATGGCAAATCACGATAAAACAGTAAATATCAAAACAAAGTAGGAAACAAATCCCTAATCAACAATCAAATCCTAAAGATCTCAGGATTGATGGGAGAGAAACTAAACCCCAAATCACCTATAAAATACTATAAACAAAAAGATGAAAGTGGGACCAGTTTTGGGATGAGTTTTCGAAGCACCAAAAAACACAAAAAAAATTAAGAGAAATAGAAGGCCACTTAGCTTCGTGGGCATTCGGTCTCTGAGAAGGTGAAAGATCACCGTCGAGACATTCATCGGAGCTCAAACGTTTGCCTTAATCTGAAATGCCACCATCAAGAGGTAAAAAGTCGAGATCTTTTTGTCAGATCTACATCAAAGGGCTCTTTGCATGCATGATCGAAGGTAAGATTGGGGCTAAGGAGGTGAAAATTAGTACTTTGGGTAGCTTTTAGGATTTCGGTCATCGTGGGTGGTGACCGGAGCAGCGGAGAATGATGCTCGGTGAGGATTGAGTGGCCGGGGCTAGGCTCGGTTTGGGAGAGAGTTGAGAGAAAATGGGAGGGCTTATTTTTGGGAGCTTGCCACGAATAAAGGAAATATGGCAACTTTGGGGTATTTGTAGGGGATTGCATTGCAATTAGAAGAAAGTTAAATTATTTCTGCAGTCTCCCATATTTTAATGCGTAATTCATTTTAGTCACATTTTGTAATTTTCCCCTTTAACTTTGATTTTAATTCAACTTGATCCTCATTTTTTACTTTATTTGTTTATATTTAATTGACATATTAACCTTTTTTTTATTTTGCAGTATTTGATTACTTTTTTATTTATTATTCTTATTATTTTTGCACTAACTTTTTTTATTTTTAAGGAATTTCTTAAATTCTTAAAATTCATCAAAAGGTAAGTAATTCGGATCAAACTTTTAAATTTTAATTTAACTTTTAATTTTCACAATTAAGATCATCGGGAAATCAAATTGGTCCGAAAGGGCAGTACATGGGTGCTAATCCTTCCCTGATTGTAATCGACTCCCGAATCCGACAAATTTATAATAAGTTATAGATCAGACAACGATAAGTTATGGTATCCGATCAACCAAATTAAAATGATCGGTGGTGACTCCATCACATCAAATTAAGTTGAAACCCGATTCCGGATCCACCCAAAGGATGACTACGACATTATAAACATGTTTTATTTTACCACATACACTACTGAAAATGACACACATGCACCATTACCTTTGTGGTAAGTCACACATACAATCACACAATTGGTTTAATTCAAGATCTTTGGCCGTTGTTCAAAATAAAAATCAATCTTAAAATAAACAGACTCCTTACAACTCCCTTTTATTTATGGACTCATTTAGGTCCAAAAACCAGAATGTTTGGAGCTATGCTCAACATGCCAACCTTACCACGCATATTCCCTATCAAACATGTATAGAAAACATAAATTACTCTTCCTAGGCATGCCTTTCATATCCAAAGTTCCTATTAAGAACAATTGTCAAATAATCATATTCATCACGGGTAGTTAATACATGTGTATAATTTTACATATTCATTTTCGATTCATAATTTAAAACACAAATCACGATGGTTTTCATACTCAACCTGAATTGGAAAATGAATTTTCTCCTTCATCCTTGAACAACGGATTTTCTCACACATCCCATAACATGAATTCATATACATACTCAAAGTATGTTTCCAAAAATAGCTATGCATCAAGTGTAATATATGCAATCACAATTCATATATCAAGTATCATATGCACATTCAATTCATACCAAGAAATTATTTACCATAGGGTATTAATCTAAATAATTACCCTCAACTAAGCCCTCATTCATCATCCATGAATGGAAAGCCACTAACCTCAATGGCGATCTTAGCATAAATCTACTCAAAATTATTATCTACTAGCTGTCGATAGTTGATGCACCAATTTTAATTCATCAATGACAAATAATAACCTAGAAAACATAATATCACATCAAAAAATCTTAAACAAAGCAAAAAAAATATGCTATCAAAATAAAGAGAAAATTGATGAAAAAAATCAAAATTCTAACCACACAAACGATCTGACTCATATAACTCTTTAGAACTTGCTTACTCAAACTAAAGTTGATCAAGAATGAGAAAAATCAACATATAAACACATTCAAAACACTGAAGATCAACATCAATTAGATCAATCCTCAAATTAAAAAAAAAATGACGAAATCAAGCTTATTTCCAAGAATACGATATTCAAATCAATTCCAATTAAAAATATGTTTTAGTATGATAATAATAACCTCAAAAAAATAATAAACTTAAGAAAATAGGCACATTAAGATCATAATCCAATTAACTTGAAAATTACCATAATTGCAAAAACTCATAATTAAAAATCATGATCAATCAAGATCATCTTCTTTATGGATATTTAAGAAGTGAAGAATTAAAAGAAACAAAGGTTTAAGAATTACCTTGCAAGAAATAGAAGAAAATATGAGGAATAAGGTTAATGAAGAAACAACTCCACCCGATGGTGGCATAGAGAAGTGGCAGTAGATACTGATGTTGAAGGGAGGAAGAATGCAATGAAAAATCAAGGAAGAATGGTACAAAAATCAGCAAAAGATTGATAGCAATGGTGAAGAGAAACAATTGACTATGGAGGAGAATTTCATGAGAATTTGACAAGGTTTCAATATCATTTTGATGAAAAGGATAGAAGAAATGAATCAAGGAAAGAATGAATTTAAGTAAAAGGAATAAGGAATGAATCAAGATATTAGTCTAGGAAAGAAAAGAAGAAGTCACGGTTGAGAATAGAGTGAATGAGAGTGATTTTTCCAACTTGGTAAAATAGCTTCATAGATTTTGATATTATGATCCCTTACAATTTAGTCACTAAAATTAAAACTCTCAAATTATTTAATTTAATCACTTTTCAAAATTATAAAATAAAAAAAAATTAATATTTTAAAAAATTATTTAAAACATTTTAGAAAATATTTATCAATTAAAAATTCCAAAATTAATATTTTTCATTAAAAATCTACAAAACCAACCCGAATATCAACCCGAACTACTGACTTAGACTTTGGGACGTTACACATAGCCTTTGGGCAGATCATAGAGGGGAACCCAATATCACATAAGCCTTGGTATAATTCTCTATCAAACATATTATTGACTCGATATCATAACAACAATCAATCCATGTGTAACACCCTATACCCGGTCACGTAGAACCACCCGGGTACCTGAGTGTACATTAGAACCCAAACTTTTTCGGAAAGAACAAAAACCCTAAACATGCATACTATACATAAGCGTTCAAATTTAAATCATATATAATGCAGTGGATAAACAAACAAAAATTTAATAGCACTCAAACAATCGATGCATTACAAGATATACATTATTAACCAAGTAGGGGTAAATTAGTAATTTCAAATCATTAAATAATTAAATATATAAATACCAAATTAAGTTTAGCAATATTCATTATTAATTCTTAATTAGTCTTATGCAAAATCACACTTAATTGGACATCGTTTATGGACCTAATTGAACATGATCAATTTAGGGACTAAAATGTAAACTTTTCAAAAATATTAAAATAAAAAAAATGAAATTTAAGGTTTCATTATGAAATTATTATCATTATAATGTCATAGAACAAATTTCAACAAAATTTGAGTTAAAACCAAGCTTTAATTGCAAAATCATGTTTTTGAACCAAATTGAATACATTTTAAAGCTCAGGAACCATCCAAGGAATTAGGGGACACTTTAGGCCTTTAATTAATGTAATTTTACCAATTTTCATTGACAAAACATTGAAGGAATTGATTTCTTTTCACGGGAGATCGATCATTTGCAAGGTTTAGGATCGATTCTTCAAGGGAGGGATACTTGAACATATTGCATAACATCTTTTTCAACTTCAATAATCATCATTTCATTACCTACTCAAGAATTGAAGTAAAACATAGGTCATTATAGGTCACTTATGCACTATCAAGAGTCACAAGAACAAATCAATTTAAAGCTCAATTAAGGATCTCACATTGCCTCAAAATAAAACTAAGGTTCAAAATAACTTTACAAAAGCTCCCTTGCTATGATCACTACCAAGTGCCTTGCCCCTTAAACTCTCAAATCAAAAAGTAGAGATCTGAAAAATATTAAACAGTGAGTGTGAGCTATAAAGCTCAGTGAATAACTAAACATTCAAATATGATGTACATGCCAAGGCTAAAGGAAAGTATACATAAATGCCATGAAACCTTACTTGTTTTTACCTCAACGATCATACCATAATGTCATGCTTCAATGTTCACTTAATATATCATAAATGCACACATAATCCATATTATAAACATGTTTTACATCATCATATACCTTGCAGCCAATCACATGCACACATGTACAAATACCTTTTAGGAAAAGTCACATACAACACATACATTGTTTCCATAAAAGATTAATCACATTTTTTTCATAACACAACTCACTCATTGGATAAACGACTCCATAAAACTGCCATTTATTTGTGAAATCACTTATGTAAAAAAACACGCATTTCAGAGTGAAGCACAATGCACCAACCTTACCCTGTACTCTTTTCAGAGCATAGCTTAACGCACCAACCTTACCCCGTATAACCCTTTGTTAACACACATATAGAAAACCATAGAGTACTCTTTCCTAGGCTTTCCTTTCATATCCAAAGGTCTCATTAAGAATAAATAGCCAATGAATCCAAGTTCATAAAGAGTGGTTATCAAATAATGCATAGCTTATACACATAATCACATTCAAAATACACTTTGAAACACTTATTGAAAATGGTTGTCATGATCAAACATAAATGGACAAAAAGACATTCACTCATCCATGTATACTTTCACTTATATATACACTTTCAAATACATTTCTAAAGCAACTATGCATCAATTATAACTCACACGATTCATATAACATATCCACATTTCATATCACTTTCCATATCAATTGCACATTTCTAATTCACATTCCATAAACCACATTATTCCAATGAACCATAATTCATAACCATCATGTCATGTCATATATATACATTAACATTGATCACATATTTTCATTACATCATAACTCATATCCAATATGCTTTAATACTCATGCTTGATAATATCATTTATTTCCAATGCATCACAAATCATAATTAACACATCATAATTCACATGATTATCTCAATCATATTCTTTCAATATGTTTTTATCTCATAATCAACATAATTTTATACACATACTCCTAATGATAATTAACTTTCAATGTTCCATAAATAATGTCATAACATATATGCTCACTTTGATCACATGTT
Source organism: Hibiscus syriacus (assembly GCF_006381635.1). Classification (NCBI taxonomy): domain Eukaryota; kingdom Viridiplantae; phylum Streptophyta; class Magnoliopsida; order Malvales; family Malvaceae; genus Hibiscus; species Hibiscus syriacus. The sequence goes on from NW_024062382.1 coordinate 237,106, forward strand.
TTTATATACTCATCACGAATCCATATTATCAATTACCAACAAAAAGTATACCTAATTTAGAACCTAAGATTCAGAGTTTGCACATAACTAACCCTTCATTCAACATTGAACACATTCATCACAAGTAAATGGACAATCACTCACATCGATGGCGCAACCACGCAATTCAACCCACAACGCTAACCAAACGATTATAAAAAATTGATGAACCATTTTTCCTTAACCATACATACATTAGGCACTTTAGAAAACAAAATGATACATCAAAATCTCATCCAAAATAGAGCGAAAAGATCGAAATTATCAAAAATCTTACCGACACGACTCTTTGAGCTTCTGATCCAATCGACACTACTTCTCCTCAATAAGAACTGATCAAGAAAAACTAATATCAACAACAAAAATCATCTAGAAACCTTACAATTGACATCAATCAACTTTAATTCTCTTATTTCTAGAAAAAAAAACCAAAATCAAGCTTGTTTTAAAGAATTTCTTATCTAAATCAAAAGCATTTGAAAAAATGTTTGTTTTAATATAGTAATAATATTATAAACACCTTAATAAACAAAATAAAACCTTGAAAAGTGATCAAGAAAAATATCACATTAAATACCTTCGAAAATCAAGTTTAATTCACAAACATATCTTTAAAAGAATTTATTAATTACAATCATCAAATCGTTGATGCACAAAAATGAACCAAGGGAAAGAGAAAAACTTTGTTGGAAAAGAAGATGAAAAGATGAAGATATCAACACTGGCAACTCCAAGAAACAAATGAGAAAATGGCAAGAAGAAAGGAAATTGGATCAACCTTGATTAAAGAGAGAAATTCAAGATGAAAGGAATAAGAATCAAGCAACCAATGAATATGAATTGAAAAACAAGAATTTTGGCCATGAAAGCTTTTGGATGAATTTAGGAGAGAATTACAAAAGTGTTTAGATAAAAGAATGAAGAGAACAGTTAAGGAAAATTAGGAATGAAAATGAGAAAAAAAATTAAGAGAATTAGTCTAGCTAGGAAATTGGGGGAGGGGAAATGCGATGAAATATATGGTTAAGTTTGGTAGGAAAAACCATCCACACAAGCCATGGTAAAACTAGCTTCATAGATTTTGATTTATGATCATGTTAAATTTTAGTCACTAAAATCCACATTTTTAATTTATACAATTTAGTCACTTACCAAACATTTATTTTATTATTATTATAAATAATCATAATTAATATTTCGAAAATCATTTAAACATTTAATATCAATATTTATAATTTTATAAACCAAAATATTATTTTTATCAAAAACTTCATAAAATCACCTACCTACGGACCCAAACTACTGACTCGAACTTTGGGACGTTACAACTCTCTCCCCTTAAAAATAATTTCTTCCTTGAAATTAACTTAGAGAATGGACGTATATATTACAACTACCACCTTGATCAGATTAACTAACACTTACCTGGAGTTGTGGATACACCACAATAACACATCGAAGAACCTTGCCTAATCCAAAGAATTACCCTAAGCAAACTAAATTCCAACAAATGTCCAACAAAAGAAAATTAGCATTCGACCAAAACCACAAATTATTAATACAAATCCATACCTATATTTCATCACTTACTTTACAAAACTCGAACTAATCAAAATAATTGAGATAAAACCCATATCGAGTTCAAACTTGTGCACAAAGCCTCTCCAAGACATTATCCAACGTCGGCACAAACAATTTATGATTTGAATCCATCGAAAATAAAACATCTTACAAACACAAAATCCCAAAATGCACAACCTAACCCATACTACCATGGTTTCACTACGCCACTCTGATAAATCTCCTGGACTCCACAATAAACTTTAGATATAACCCATGAGTATTTTAGTTCATCCTCAAAACCCCAATCTAAAATTACCACACACACAATCTATCGCCAAAGCTCAAAATACCACTTACATCGAAAAAAAATCATCACCCCAACACTTGAACACAATGCACAAATTCAATCAACCCAGACTAAATAAACCATACACTTTTAACTAAACACTTAACCAAACAACAAATCTCGTAACTCTTTTATTGACTAAAACTTAAAGCAACGATTAACTACAATAGCTTCCCAATGAAATGGAATTAAACACTCACAGTACTTTAATAATTTGATAACTTACACACCATATAATTACGCTTGTTAAACCTTATTTGCATCGAACATACACGATCACCTTACAATATAATATTAACATGTAACAAAACTGGATATCAACAACATCAGAGTCACAAAATCTCCTCAATACAACTTAATAACAACAAAACTTCAATTACTCGAATCAAAAGTTCCCAAGCTACTCTGCATCTTACTAGGTCAATTGAACTAAACATTTTTCTCAAAACAACCTCAACAAGAAAGCAATGATGAAAGAAACCCTTGACAACTCAACTATAACCACCAACTGACCTCAACTAACTGCGGATGTCGATAACATCCTTCGGTGACTTCTAACTCACCTTCAAATCCACACGATTACCTTCAGTTGTAACACCACAACCCAGAAACACCATCACCCGAGACCAACACTTACAATTCAAAACTTCATATCCAACCACTTTCAATACAAACTTGAACAACATCTCAAAAAATACAATCTTACTTATTTTGTTATGAACCTCACTAGATAATCATCAAAGAATTTTAACACCAACCAAGTGAATTTCGAACAGAACACACGAACCATCACCCCAAAAACAACAAGAACATTTGGTAACACGAACGAAATCACCAACTAGCTCTAAAAATAATTCATCACATCTGAATTACAAACCTTGAACTATTGACAACTCGATCACAAATCAATCTTCAATAACACCTTAGGTTCCCAAAACTAAACCAAACTAGTTCTCGATCCTCAATAAAGGTACCGATCCATAACCACAAACTTACTTTGCCAATGATAATCAACACATTTATATATCATATCACCCTCTTCCTTTTATATTATTTCAAGAGCACCATACAACCACAACAAAATGCTAACCATAAACCTTTCATAAATACAAGCTTCAAGCGATACTTGACCAAACAAAACCATGATCTAACAAATTTTTACAATCTGAACCTCACTTTCATCTAACTCACTTGACATCACATGACAAATAACAACATATACAAGAGCCATATCAATATTTCTCAATGCAAAATTCAACTTCCTTACTGATGAAAAAACAAAAAACTCTTCTTAGAATACATATAGAAATCTATCAACGATATGAATATCTTGCACAAACTACCTATTAAAAATCAACCTAAACAACCAAGCTAGGCATGCTCATAATCCATAAACTCACTTGTTTCCCACTTATGAATCAACATACGATAAGAATTAAGATAGTTTATTGATAACTACGATACTACAAGTGATCAAAACACAATACACTTACACACAATAATCCAAAATTTGAATGTACCCAATATTCATACATAAAAATGTTTTATAAACCAGAATGAAGATTCATAGAACTAATAAAAAAACATAACATTATAGAAATTCCTATGAACACATCTTACTCACTTTAACAACTAAAGCACTAATACCAAGACACTAACATGACCATAGTGACGTCACTATGCTCAACCAGACTACCGAATTAAACAATTAACACCTATATATCATGTAAATATGTTAAACCATAACAAATCAATTCAGTAATACCTTATGATTGCAACAATTTGCATAACATCACAAGCTATGCATAAAATCAAAATCTCGAGTGCGAAGAATTCAATAACTCAACATATTAAAAGAAATAAAATCAAAGAGAAATAAGTTAATTAACTCATCCGAATATATATATGGAAATAAATTGAAGGTATAATATATCAATTTTAATAATCAATGTATGCACATAACCAAACCTGAAGTGAGAGACACCGGGTGATCATAGGTAAATTCCTGAAAAAAATCAAAATATTTGCGAGGTAATATGGTTCCCGAATTTAAACCCATCATACATTCAAACATACATTAACCATATCTATGACATCACCAAATGTAACATCCCATACCTTGTCACGTAGAACCACCCGGGTACCTGAGTGTACATTAGAACCTGAACTTTGTCGGATAGAACAAAAATCCTAAACATGCGTACTATATAGAAGCATATAAATTTAAATCACATATCATGTGACACATGACAGCAGATAAACAAACAATAATTTGGTGACACTCAAACAATCGATGCATGTTTCTATATTTGGTGACACATGACACCTGAACTTTCTGTCTTTAATGAATGCAATTTTACCAATATTCATCAAGAAAACAACAAAGGGGTTGATCTATTTTCACGGGGTATCAATATTTTACAAAATAATATATTTGGGATCTATCCTTTACTTGAAGTGAACGTTCCTTCTTCTAGAAAAATGTAGAAAATACATACTATTATCCATGAAAATGCATCCAATTGGTCATACAATCGATCTTAGGGTCTATGAACATGCTTGGATACCCTTAAACCACTTAGAACATGCCATAATACATATGTAACATGTTTCATAACATCATTTAAAATAACATATAATTATTTAGCATCCAAAGTCAAATTTTGCATTGAAAGTTAACTTAACACAAGTTACTTAACCATTTTGTGCATTATTAGTTGGTTAATGCATCCTAAGGCATAACATGTTATGTACACTTAATGTCACTTGTCTAAATGGTCAAAACACTTATTTAAGGCATATAAAAACATTTGATCACTTAAGGAATACTTGATCATATTGCATAACATATATTTCAACATCAATAATCATCATTTCACAACATAGGTCATTATGTTAGAATCAAATCATAATAAATATTATAATTAACCAGGATCTAATCATGTCAAACCATCAAGAATAAAATACTAGATTTGTGGAAGCGTACTTGAATTAATTGATAGGATGAAATCTTTGAGTCTTTCTTTGGTTTTGATCTTCCAAGAAGATAGGTTTTCTTTTTTTCGTAAAAACTTTCTGACGGTGATAAGAGTAATACAAACTAACATATTTCTTGGGGACCACTATCTCTTTATATAGATTGAACATTAGGTCAATCTTTTTAAGTATTTATAATTCTGCCCCTCATTAAATTATAAATAAAACTTATGGTATATGTACTTTGATTCCATGATACTTTAATATATATACATAATTGCTCACTTAATTTTATGTCATACTTTATGATAACATTTTACATTATACATATATGCCCATAAATATGGATTTTAATCCAACAATCTCCCACTAGAGCAACATATGTTTCCTGAAAAATGTACAACCTTAAGAGCTCAAAATTTGCTATCATATAATAAGTATTTTGTAACAACCTTGTCCATAAACTATATTCATATAGGATTAAAGCGGCCTTTCCCATATCAATCATGACTAGACCTATCAATGGTCACGTATACAAACACATTCAAATGAAATAGATCAATCATGGAGTGTAGAATGGAAATTACATGCAATGTGAATCACACATGTCTATTTCCAACTGGTTCTCTTTAAACCTTAGTGAGATCAAATTTTACCAAAACCAGAGTGTGGACAAACCAAAACAAGCTTTATTTCTGCAGAAAATAACCTTAAACTAAAGTAATATAAATTGTATTTATAATTAACGAGCATTAATATTAACAACTCCCACTAAAATTGAATATCCTTAAATGATATTACACTTATAAGAGTAGCGTGCTCATGAAAGACCTTGGGTTACAGTTCTTTAGTAAGCACACAATTATGAGTTTGTATCAACATGCTCTATAAACACATAATCACTCTGAATTTTCTTTAACAATCAGAAACATAATATTTATATGCTTAGACTTAAGGTATTTATGTTATATATGGAATAAAAGACTACAACTTAAATGTCACAAAATAGCTCAAGTGATATTTCTTATTAATACATAATTAGTAGTTCATGTGACAACATTTTGCACCCATATTCCAATAAGTCGGAGTCCAAAAACCTAATGATCTCTTACTTACTAGACCTATGATATGTGAGCATGTAACATTTTTGTTCTTAAATGTATCGTATGAATTAATTTGACTGCTATCCAATGATCCATACCCAAATTACTTAAATATTTGCTTAATATCCTAAAATCATATGCTATGCCTAAATGTCTATAAACTTGAGTATACATTAAATTCTTCATTTATTTTGAAGCATAAGGAACCTTTTACATTTCCTTAGTTTCAAAATCATCCTTAGGGCACAAATCAAGATAAAACTTGGTTCCTTTATCAATAAGGGGTATTATTTGGTTTACTCCCACTAAACTTATAATATATGCAGTTATAAACCAAATTCATCTCAAAACCAAACGAGATAATTACTTGGTGAAGTTTGTTATACAATTAACAAGAGTAATACTTGAACTTGTAAATGAATTTCCTTAATTGACATATTATTAATTTTGTATCATTGGATACAATTTTCTAATCGCACCGTATAAAATATTTCATCAATGTTACCATTGAGAAACACACTTTTGAAATCAAACTTAATTAACTCAAAATGAAATATGAGCAACAAGTATCATAATTATCCTAAAAGAGTCTTTCAATAAAACCAAAGAGAAAGTCTTTACAAAATTAATGTCTTATTTATGAGTATATCCTTTATATACAAGAAATGCCTTATACTTATTGTTAGGATTTTCGGAAGCTCGAATCGACAACCGGAACGGTTTGCAAAGAGGGGTCGGAACGGTTTTGTGTTTAGGGAGTAAGGAGATTGAAAGATAGAGAATTGCACAACGATTTATAGTGGTTCGACTTTCTCAATCAAAGTCTACGTCCACTACCTTAGCTCCTCACCCAGGATTTTCCAACAAATTCACTAATTTGTTCTTTCTTTTGAGGATAAAGAGTAACCTTACAAACTCCCTAGTTTTTCCAGGCTAAACTAGAACCTTTCCCTAGCTTTTACACGGGCTAAGCTAGAACCTTTCCCCTTTACAAAAGGATAAGAAATATAAACAAGAAAACCTCTCTAAGGTAGGTGTTTACAAGATTGAGCTCACAAGAACAAAATATATACAAGAGAAAGATAAAATAAGAATGAAAAACTCTTCTCTTGTGTTTGATTACTTGGATAGTTGTTTTCTTACTTCTTCAAGTGTCCTTAGCTTGTATTTATAGCTTGGAATGTGTTTGAAGTCATATCTAGCCGTTGGGGATGTTTTAGAGCCGTTTGGGAATGATTTTTCTGTAAAAATAGGCTACCCAGAATGGGGGGAATCGGTACCCCTTCATAGGGAATCGATACCCCTTCATAATATTCAAATATTATGACCGTTGGGCTGATGAACAGTGAGGGAATTGGTACCCCCTTGGGGGGAATCGGTTCCCCTTTTACATACTGGAATTTTTGATCCTCGGGGCACTGTTCAAACAGTGATTTACTGTTCAAATAGTAAATTACTATTCATAAAAACATTTTGTGCTCAATTTTAAATTAAAAGAACTTTGAATTATTTTTGTAAATTTTGAATAAATTCAATTAAGTCCAAATACATTTTGTAAATTCAATTCAAGTCCAAAAATCATTTTGCCTTAAATTGTTATATCGAAACATAGTTCAACACTTATCAACATCACCATTTGCATCCATCTTGATTATAAATACACATTTATAAAAAAAAAATTAACTTTGCACCTTCAGGTAATGGGAAAAGTCCTCAAACTTTATTATCTTGTATAAAACTTATACTCTTTTTACATGGCATTAATCCACTTTTGAGAGTTATACCTTTTATGACATGAAAAAAGTTGATTAGATCGGCTTTCATCATTCTACTGCCATCCTTATTTCTTGTATAAACATAATATTCTAAAATAATATTTCTCTCATCTCATGGATCTTCCTAATGACACTTGTTCTTTGAGATTTTTTATTTTGAACTTCCATAACAATTTCTTTTCTTAAGTGGAGAATTGTTCAAAATAATTTTAATGAGATTCTAGACTCATTTCATGATTAACGACATGTATAAACACATGGATATCATCAAAAGTGAAAATATGAATTGAGTTATAATACAATTCATCCTCAAAATTAATTCCTTAAACCTTATTTCTCCCTCCAAACTCAACATCCTAAAAGATAGTGTGATAGATATCGCCTTAAAAATATTTTTAATTATGATATCATAAAACTTATAACCCGTAGACTGCTAAAAATAACAAAAGTAGTTGCTTATTGTTTTATAATTTTATTTCTCCTCATATGTCCCAACTTAATTTAAAGGAGAACTATCCTTTGTAACATATTGTTATCTCTTTTAAGTTAGACCTTTAACAACTACATTCTGATTTTTTTTGCCTTTATCTTTTTATGCACTTTTAAGTAAGTACTTTTAGACTTATTATGCTTCAACCTTTCTTCCTCTTACACACAATGAAAAATGAGCTCATTTAGAGTTCATTTCTCCTTTTGAGTTGATTAAACTTTATAGAAAAGATAATGAAATCACAAGAACAATTAATTCTTCAGAAAAACTTGATCTTAAGTGTCTTAAGTCTTGAAGCAAAATGAAACATATCCATAATGTACTCCCTCACATTTTCCTTGACCCTTATACTTTATAGACATCAAAGAAGTCAAAAGTGATGTCATTTAAACCTTATTGTTTTTAGAAAAATATTTCTCAATTTTGTCAAGGAAACTACTAGCCTTGGTAATCTTTTCAGATTATGTGTCCCTAAAGGCTTATAAAATGTTGTTCTTCATGATCTCTAGACTTAAGAAATTTAAACAAATTTCACCTCTCAAAATCCCTTATACCAATTAAGAATGTTATCCTCACGAGAGGTGGAAATTGTTCTTTCCTTAGCGCAAAGTCTATGTTCATACAACCAAAACCTTTTGTAAATGCATTTTTCAGTCATTCATATTCACTTTCTTAAGTGCATTATTCCATAGAGCATATATTATAGTAGCAAATAAATAAATCATTTAAATATAGAACAAAATATAAATAAAACTGAAGCTCACATCTTAAGTAAACAAATAAATTCAAAATAATAGCTAATTCCCATCACAAGATACCAAACACTACATCAATATCAAGTCTTTGGACAATAATATTAATAGTAAACTGTACTCTTTTTATGGTAATCAAACATTGACAATAATTTATGTCAAACAAAAGACTAATCAGACTAATGTAATGCTCACATAAAATAAATATCTTATAATTGTCACATGTTATTACCGTAGGTGTCGCTTGAAATCCGACCAAATATTTACTTTCCTTTGGGCCAATTAATAAATGCATGAATCACGAGAAACACATAATCATCTTGATATTTCAAATAAACTAGTTCACATAAAAGAGGTTACTTTGGCGGCATTTTGTTTTAGCTAATCTATCAAAATATCAGACATAGCCATAATAGGAATTAATTTATTTCAAAATATATATTCTATTAACCAACAATCAAAACTGAAAAAATTGAATTGAATATATACATATATTGCATTAACAATATAAACAAATCATAGAAATATTGTCAACAAATCAATTTCTCTTAATTTCTCTTTTAATTAAATTAAAAGATAACCAAAATAATAACAAATTTGAATACACTTAAACCTTATCTAAAGATATCAAATACTCCATTAATATTTCATCTTTAAACAAAATATACACCTTAAGTGATATCTGATGCGGTAACCGAACACTGATAATGAGAACATGTTAAACAAAATTTTTCCTTTGGATTGATTTATTACTCACACATCAAACCGAATAATTATCACATGCTTATTACCAAAGTTGTACATGCAATTATGTCAACAATTAATCTTCCTTTGGACTAACTAATACTAACATATCTTAAGTTACATGTACATAAAATGTATAAAATATTTTTCATAACTACGGCCACTTTAACGACTTATTGCTTTAATTAAGTGATCTCAAAATAAATATCAGTATTCAAATTTAATATTTCTATAACAATCAAACATCAAAACTGAAATTGCTGATTGCTCTACAATATTTGAAATAAACCAGAATAAGGTTACATAAAAGTGAAATCATAAATATAAAAAAAACTTAAGTCTTTGATTATTTCTAAAGAATTCCTTAAACATGCATTTAATTCATAACTTCATAAATGAAAAAAAATATTTAACCAAAAGTCAAAATTAAAATACATATAATGAATTAAATCTTTAATCAAATTGAATCAATATATTAATACCAACTATGTATTCTATAATCCATAATAGTAAAAAAACTGAATTTTCTAATTACATCATGAGTTTCGAAGTAATCTATAATAAAGTTGTCTAAATGACGCTATTATAAATTGAAAAACTGAAATATTTGACTATTCCTCAATAATGGATGCACCAAATTAGACCAAAACATGATACAAGAAACAAAAAAATATATATATCGATAAACACCTAAAAAAATATTAGACTTCAAACATGCCCGTAATCTTATTATTACGAGGTGTCATAAAATATTTTTATACAATTCAATCAAAAAAAAGTAATAAATGTATATCTAAATTTATTTTATAATATACGATCGAGAATAAAAAATATATAAACCCTAATATCCAAATTTATTAACAAACAATACGATAATATAGCATGTTTTAAAACCCAAACTTAACATGAGAAGTATTGCACAAACTTTAAATTAATAATGGAACAACAAACAACTCAATTAATATTATCAAAGTTGCTTAATGCGGTAAAAAAAATTAAAATATGCGTTAACTTTAAGAATTATGAGAAATAATTCAAGCAACAAACAATCAATAACCATTGATTTATAGACAATTCTATGCATATCATCAAATAAAACGGCAATTATGCAAAACTGAATACTAATCCGATAGTATTGACGGTGGTTTATAAATCCTAAACTTTATACTATTATAATTTTTAAGAATAATACCAAAATTTTTATACAAGAATTTAATCTCATAAACCATAAACCCTAAAATCAATTGATTCTCAATTATTCAACATCACAGGCGATGATACCATTGTTAGAATCAAATCTTAATAAATATGATAATTATACAAAATCTAATCATGTCAAACCATCAAGAATAAAATACTAGATTTGTGGAAGTGTACATGAAATAATTGATAGGTTGAAATTTTTGAGTCTTTCTTTGGTTGTGATCTTCGAAGAAGATAGGTTTTCTCTTTTTCGTAAAAACTCTTTGACGGGGATAAGAGTAAAACAAGTTGACTTATTTCTTGGGGACCACTACCTCTTTATATAGATTGAATATTAGGTCAATCTTTTAATTACTTATAATTTTGCTCCTCATCAAATTATAAATACAACTTATGATATCTACACTTTTATTCCATGACACTTTAATACATATAACACATATAACATAATTGGTCACTTAATTTTGTGTCATACTTTATGATAACATTGTATATTATACATATCTGCCCACAAATATGGATTTTAATCCAACATTATTCACTAGTAAGAGTCACAAGAACAAATCAACTTAAAACTCAATTAAGGATCCCATATTGCCTCAAAAATAAAACCAAGGTTCAAAATAACTTTACAAAAGTTCCCTTGCTTTGATCAACACCAAGTGCCTTGCCCCTCAAGCTCTCAAATCGACAAGTAGATATCTGGAAAATATTAAACAAAGAGTGTGAGATATAAATCTCAGTGAATGACTGAACATTCAAATATGATGTACATGCCAAGGATAAAGAAAAACATAAACATTCAAATATGATGTACATGCCAAGGCTAAAGGAAAGCATAACTAAATGCCAAGAAACCTTACTTGTTTTTACCTCAATGATCATACTGTAACGTCATGTTTCAATGTTCATTTAATGCATCATAAGTGCGCAAAAAATCCAGATTATAAGCATGCTTTACATCATCATATACCTTGTAGCAAATTACATGCGCACATGCATAATTACCTTAAGGAAAAGTCACACACAACACATACATTGTTTCCATTAAAGATCAATGGCCTTTTGTTCAAAACACAACTCACTTATTGGATAAACGGACTCCAAAACCATGTATTTCAGAGCAAAGCTCAACGCACCAACCTTACCTTGTAATCTTCTCGGAGCATAGCTCAACGCACCAACCTTACCCATTATAACCCTTTGTTCACACACATATAAAAAAACCATAGTAATCTTTCCTAGGCATGTCTTTCATATCCAAAGGTCTCATTAAGAACAAATAGCCAATTAATCCAAGCTCATCAAGAGTGGTTATCAAATGATACATATCTTATACACATAACCACTTTTAAAATACACTTTGAAATACTTATTGGAAATGGTTGTCAAGATTAACCTTAAATGGACAGTGAGACGCTCACTCATCTATGTACACTTTGACTTTTATATACACTTTCAAATACACTTTTAAAGCCACTATGCATCAATTGCAACACATACACGATTCACATAATATATCCATATTTCATATCACTTTCCACATCAATTGCACATTTCCAATTCACATTCCATAAACCATATTATTCCAATGCACCATAATTTATAACCATCATGTCATGTCATATATATAAACTAACATTGATCACATAATTTCATTGCATCATAATTCATATCCAACATGTTTTAATACTCATGCTTTCTAATATCACTTGTTTCCAATGCATCACAAATCATAATTAACACATCACAATTCACATGATTATCTCAATTATATTCTTTCAATATGTTCTTAGCTCATAATCGACATACTTTTGTATACATGCTCCTAATGATAATTCATTTCCAATGTTCCATGAATCATGTCATAACATATATGCTCACTTTGATCACATGCTTTTATATACACATCACGAATACAAATTATCAATTACCAACAACAAGTATACCTACTTTAGAACCTAAGATTCAGAGTTTGCACATAACTAAACCTTCATTCAACATTGAACACATTCATCACAAGTGAATGGACTATCACTCACCTTGATAGTGCAACCATGCAATTCAACCCCAAATGCTAACCAAACTATTATTAAAAATTGATTAACCATTTTCCCTCAACCATAAACACATTAGGCACCTTAGAAAACAAAATGACACATCAAAATCTCATCCAAAACAGAGTGAAAAAACTGAAATTAATAGAAATTTTACCGAAACAATACTCCAAGCCTTTGATACAATCGAAACTGCTTCTCCTCAATAAGAAATGATCAACAACAACCAATATTAACATCCAAATTCAACTAGAAACCTTACAATTGACATCAATTAACTCTAATTCCCAAATTTCTGAAAAAACACTTAAATAAAGCTTGTTTTAAAGAATTTCTTATCCAATTCAAATGTAATTGAAAAATGTTTTGATATCGTAATAATACCATCATAAACACCTTAATCAACACAAGAAAACCTTGAAAAGTGATCAATAAGAATAGAACATTAAATACCTCTGAAAATCAAGTTTAATTCGCAAACATCTCTTTAAAAGAATTGAATAATTACAATCATCAAATCATTGAATCATTAATCATTGAAGCACAAAAAGTAAACAAGGAAAAGAGAAATGTCTAGGTGGAAAAGAAGAAGAAAAGATGAAGAGATCAATAATGGCAACTCCAAGAAACAAAAGAGAAAATGGAAAGAAGAAAGTAAATTGCCTCATCCTTGATTAAAGAGAGAAAATCAAGATGAAATGAATAAGAATCAATCAACAAATGAATATTATTAAAGAAGAAGAATTTGGCCATCCACAAGAGCCTTGGTAAAACTAGCTTCATAGATTTTGATTTATGATCATTTAACATTTTTGTCACTAAAATTTATATTTTCAATTTATTCAATTTAATCACTTACCAAATATTTATTTTATTATTATAAAAAATCATAATTAATATTTAAAAAATCATTTAAACACTTAATATCAATATTTATAATTTTAAAAATAAAATATTATTTTTATAAAAAACTTTGGAAAATCACCCGACTATCAACCCGAACTACCGAACCAAACTTTGGGACGTTAAACCAATCATTATGGATATCAATATATCAACATTAGTGCAATCACACATGCATACAAAGGTTCCCATATGCCACAAAAGGGCAATCAAGTTAGTTCTATTACTCACTATCATAGTATGACACAAGTAGGTAAGGTTGTCTTTGTAACACCCTTAACCCACATTCGTACCCGAATACAAGTTAAAGATGTCACAATATAGCAGTTACTTTTCGAAAGTAGTAACATTTTGTTTCTTATAAAATTATAAGTTTAACAATTTCTATAAAACCATTTTATCGTATAATATCTTCATGCAATACTTAAACTTACAGTTCACATCCAATTTCAGGAAGTAACTAAGCAGTTCAATACATTTTTACATCACAATTAAAACAACTTAATTTAAGTATCACCCAATTAATCTTTATAGCATAATTTATTACTATGTTCATACATAACAATTTATCAACTTATCATACTTTCATCTCCCTTTATTACATTTTCTCATACTATGTTATTGCATATTTTATTACAATTCTTATAATATCTTTTTTATAATATCATGTAAAAAACATTTGTAGCGTATATAATTAAATTTATTTAAAAGATATTCGTTGTAGTCGCTGTCTATCACCACACGACCACCCACTAACAACAACTATTATTATAGTTTCACATTAAGTATATATGATTTGCCCTCAATTTAATCCACAATTTAGATTAAGTAACCATTGCATAATTTTGGAAAATATCAATTAAATTTTAATCTTACTATGACGGTTGTCAGTTATCAATCTCGCCATTTTTATTTCATAATCCATTTATTAGATCGTCTTCATTCTATATTGTTCCATTCACTATATTATTTTCCTTTACCTTACTATTTCTTTTATTGTATTGTTTCTTTTACTAATTCTTTTAATATTCTATATCTTTTACTGTACTATTTCTTTTAGTTTCATTTTTACAACCCAATGTTTAATCATGAGAATACATGGTACAAGACTCAGAAACAAGTGCTATGTTCAGTATACAGTATAGTTTTCAGTAACTGTATGGCACATTAGTGCCCTGTATACAGTATAATAACTGCTTGTGTCTGTATGGCACATTAGTTCCCTGTATGCATCATAGTTGCCTGTAATATGTAACTGTATGGCATATTTAGTGCCTTGTGATTGCAGCATAGGTGTGACACATTCAGTGCCCTGTGATTGCACCATAGATGCGGCACATTCAGTGCCCTGTGATTGCATAGTAGATGCGGCACATTCAGTGCCTTATGATTGCACCGTAGATGTGACACAGTTAGTACACTGTGATTGCACCATAGGTGCGGCACATTCAGTGTCATATGAATGTACATGTACTGTAGAACACAACAACATTGTACCTATGATACCAGACACATAAATGTATATGGTAACTATATTATACATGAATGTACGAGATTAGAATCAGAATCAGTCCATCTCATGTACCATTGACTCTCAAGTCTTATACACTAGCCTTTTTTTTAAATCTTATATCATTTTTCATATAAAATATTTATAGGAAGATTATAAAAATAATAAACTATTTAACCACGTATTAATACTTTAACTAATATAATAAATTCATATTAGTATAAATAATATAAAATTATCATTTACGTATATTCGATTCTAAATTTTTTACCAAATCAAAAACTAACTTGATTCCACAAAATTAACCTTCCAAGTCCTAAAATTTATTTATTTAAACTTCACATATCATCTCATACTAAATTTCTACTTTAATACATAATTTCTTCATATTTACCATTTAGTCCTTTAACTTCTACATTCTATAAAATATGTCCTAATTAATTTATATTCAACTTCAATATAGTACTTAAACTTCTACACATTTTCCATTTTTTCAATTTAACCCTTACACTCTTACAACCTTCTAAATTCGATTCTAAATCCATAATACAATAATTTTAACCATAGGATAAATTCTTTTAGAATTTCATCTCAACTTTTCTATTTTATTCGATAAATTACATTTTTCCATTTAATCCTAAATTCAAGCATCATAAAACAAATTCAAACATTCCAACAACATATTCAATTTATACTCATTAACTTATATATATTTATGTTTCAGACCCACAACTTATAGAACTTGTAATTTAGTGCTTAATCTTAACAATTTTACAAATTTAACTTCAATTCAAGCTTTAATTAACATCACCAAAATTTCCAGCATTTAATCAAAACATAATACCTCAACAATTACATAATTTTCAATTAAGTCCCTACCTTTTCCATAATTTATGATTTAGTCCCCAAACTTTATCAAATTTCCAATTTCACATTCTAACATAAAATTCAACATTCTAACTTTTAAATTCCAACATAGTACATCATCTATTGAGTAATTATACTATAGTCCCTAAATGTTCCATAAATTTTAAATAAGTCCTTATAATTTCACAAGTTTTCAATTTGATCCAATTTATCATCCAAATATAAAATTTAGTACTCCAACATTCAATATCAACATAATACATCAATTATTAAACAATTTCACATTAACATCCATATTTCTTAATTTATACTATTAAGTCCCTATACTTTCACAATTTTACAAATTGGTCCAAATCATATTTTAAGCAGGTAGAATCACTCATACATCATTTATAACCCCTGTATAATTTTCCCAAAATTTTTATTTTATTCCTTTCCCTTTTGCCGAATACTTTTAAGTTTTCCTAGCATGTGTTACATTTTAATTCAAGCATAAATTCATCCTCTAAACAACATTTCCACGAAATTCTCATAATTTCATCATATGCTAAATTTCATAATTATCATGGTAAGATAATAGAGTTGGCTCATTTCAAACAATTAAGATAGCGCATAACATAAGAGTATCATAAAATGCATAATTTACCTCAATTGCATATTCTGACAATTTGACCTACCCTCAAAGAAATATTATTTTCCATTAATCTAGGCACTAAAATATTATTCCATTTGTACCCTTAGAAACTAGACTCGAATACAAATCTAACCATATAAATAAATTCTTCTAGTTCAAGTTTTAATTTTCTAATCCAATTTACAGAATTTGTTTTGAGTAGAATCTACTGCCCAAAATGTTTTACCTATCATTGGTTAAAAATTCATATCTTTTTGTATACACTTCTAAATCAATAGTCGTCTATTTTAAATAAAACTAGACTAATTTAAGAATCCAACGGTATAAAAATAATCTTTTAATAATTTTTATATAATTTATGGTGATTTTATAAACTTACTGATCAGATTATCAATTTAGGCATATTTCACTAATTTGCATCCTTAACTTATTTACTAATTCTATTAGCTTATCAAATGAACACATATGCATGAATTCAAGTTCCTATCATCATTTTCATGCAATCTCAATCAATTTCATATAAAAACAATCAACATTCAATCTTTTCCATAAACCCTAACCTTATCCAAATTCATCTTTAAACATTTTCAATTGATTTTAATCATTATTCAAACTTAAAAACAACTCTATAAAATCAACAAAACAAAAATCTCTCCTTAAATCATTAAAATCCAACTTACTCATCATCCACTCTAACAATCAAACCAATGATTCAAGCATAGAAATAATGAAATATTATCATCAAATGATAGAGAAGTTGACATGAATCATTCTTCAATTACATAACTTAATCCAAAAATCAAAGGAAAAGGGACTAAAATGAAGAGGAAAAAAAGAAAACTTACATTGTTCCCCTTTCAATGAAGCTCACGACAATTTAAAGAGGAAGAAGAAGTCTTCTTAAATTTTCAACAAAAATATCTATATACACTTGGCTTAATTTCTAATTAAAATGAATTTAAATTTCATTTTAGTCTCTAAAGTCAAATCTACCCTTAATCAATCTTGATATTTACCTCCATTCCATCATTTTATTTCCATTTTAATAACATTAAATAAATATAAAAAACATTTTTGAATTTTCATCTTTGCCTTTTCAATTTTCTAAAATTTCAATTTAGTCACTTAAATTCCACTATTCTACTTTAACATGGAAAATCTACTTAAATCTACATATCTTTATTAAATTCTACTGATTAAAAATATAAATATAATATTATTAACCTCATAATATCATCCATCAATTTTTTAAAACTTCTGATTCGATCCCGATTATCCTAATACTTTACCGAACTTTATCACTTAATATCTTTTTACAGAAACTTCATATCAAAATTTGAATTCCATATAAACTCCATTCTTAAAGATGAACTATTCATTTATGGAATAATTTTTTTCTGGAAATTACCACTTTGGTCCTAGAATTTTTCCCGAGTTTCTACTTTAGCTACTATACTTTCAAAATTTTGGGGTATTATAATCATTTAAATTACTAATATCTCACACGTTCTCTCACCTAGAACGTTATGAAAGGGTTTATTAGTCTTTCCATAACTATTAGTTTGTTAGAAAACTCTAATCTGGTCAATTAATACCCAAGGGTGTTTTGGTTATTTTCACCTTCAAAGGTTTCTTTAGCGTTATGCTATTATAAAATTTAATATTATTACTATCAACTTGGTATATTATGTATTGACCCAAACTTGACTAAGTGTTGATTATTCGTTAGCGACTCTTTAGTCGCTCTTACCACACTTTCCCTCAATTCACCCTTGAATTAGAGGGACAACTTGCACATCATCATCATACATATGTAACTCGAGTATCCTCGTTATTTCCCGAGTATCAAACAAAGACATGAGTCTTATGGAATCTTAGCTCATAAGGTTCTTATGATTATCATATATTGTTATCTCATTATTATTATCAATTAAAAAATTTCTAGACTCCCACATCGAGTTTCAATTCATTACTTAATTACTTATTAACTCAACTCTTACTAGCATAAGTTATTTCATTCACTTAAGCCTATAAGTGTAATTCAGTGAGGCATAATGTGCATAATAAACATTAAAACATTTAATCTTATTATTAACCTTTTATAAAAATCATAGGATAAAGAAAGCATAGTACATTTCATAAAACAAAAACATATATTATCATGCACTGTTCATTCATGTCATTTCTTTTAATAGCCCATGGTATATCACTGAGAACTAAAGGTATGTGAGTACATTGAGGTTGTGCACTGGGTTGTAGTCGAAACTTTCACATAGAATTACACCAAAGTGTCGCGTAGAATATTCACCGAAGTGCCACATAGAAATGTCCTGAAGGACCACGTATAAATTTGTCCCGAAGGACCACGTAGAATTTGTCCCAAAGAACCATATAGAATTATCCCGAATGACCACCTAGAACCCTCGACTCTTGGCATACCAATATACCTCTAGCTCTCATATCAAATACTTTGGGCTTTACCATTTATACATTTCTCATAGGTTATATCACATATTCATATATTCGCATAGATCAATAACATAATATAAAATTCAAACAGTGCATGTACTTCTAGTAATAGAATCAGAACCATGCTTATACTCATATAAATATGTATTCAAAACATTTAATCAACTTTCAAAATATTGTTGAATCAAAACATTGGAAATAGACTCATCGCAAGTCTTCTATATAACAATATATTATAGTAGTATGCACTCACCTTTGCCTCACTTAGTCCTAGCAAAATCCTTATCACTCTTAGTAGATAACTTATACTATCGATTCGTTCGGAACTTGCCTTCGTTCAATATCTACACAATAATATGATCGAGATGAATATCGAAGTTTGTATTACTATTAACCAATTATCAATAATTTAAACTAAAAAACCATCTAATTTACAATTTTAAGATAAATAGTATCGGTACTCTATGCCCATTACCGATACTTCCTCACCATGGTATTGATATTATAATTCAGTATCGATACCCAATCTACATTCTGGAATTCATCTCTAAAAATGGTACTGATACTTGTCCATTAGTATCAATACCCTCAGTATCGATGCTAATCCTTCAGTATCAATAATGTTCTGTTGATTCATACAATTTCACCTTATAGTATCGATACTTAAATTCATATTTCTCTTATTTTTACTTTGAAGTATCGGTAATGTTCATCCAGTACCGATACCCTTGCCTAGAAATTACCCATTTCAACTCAAAAATTGACCAAAACTTACCTAAATCTCCCATTTTTTATCTCCTTTCAAACCTTTAAACTCAACTTTACTTATCAAAACCAACTTATATCACTTTAACACTTCTAAACCTCTAGAATCTCGCTAGATCATTTGAAACTAAAAATCATACCAATTATTCAAACATGTTTTCAATCAATTCTAATACTTATAACTTCTTAATTAGACCCTTGACAAGTCAAATTTATCATTAGAAATCTAAATACTAAACCTTATCATCAAAACCCTTAAAAACTCCTTTAACTAATTCATCAATAATTCATCCATCTTTTAGTTTTAAGCAACCTTAAGATTTCCTTAAGCTTATGTATTACCCAAAGACCAAAAACCAACTTAAAATTCAAGAAAAAATCAACTTGTAAATCACTCACATTGGAAATGGAAGTTCAAGACAGAAAAGAAGAAGAAGAGAAATGAGCCAACTTTTACAGATACTTCTTCTTTTCCCATCTTCCTATGCTTGAATATATTTTAAAATAAATTTTAAATTCATATAATGATAAAAGACCTCTTTGCCCTTCCATTCTCCCATATTTGCAATTATATCCTAAGCAAAGTCTCCAAAATTAGTCCTTAAATTGTTCAACTTATTCCAATTAACCCATAAATTTTTAAATTCTTATATTTTGGTCACTAGCCTATTGTTTGGGGTGTTACAAATCTCCCCCTTAAGAAAATTCTTCCTTGAATTTTCACTGTAGAAAGAGGTGGGGAAATTGTCTACGCATATCATCCTCATATTCCCATGTTGCTTCCTCTACAAAACTTTGACTAACAAAATTTTCTTGTTTCTAAGTTCCTTAACTCCATGACTTAAAATTTTCACCGTTCTTCTACATAAGTCAAATCTAGTTGAATGTCAATCTTTTTCGGTATAATGATATGAGAATGATCATATCGATATCTTCTAAGGATGAAAACATGAAAAACATTATGAATCTTCTCCATTTTCGGTGGCAAAGCTAATTGATATGCGACTGGTCCCACTATTTTAATAATCTCATATGGGCCAATGAATCTAGGGTGCAGTTTTCCTTTCCGACCAAAACACAACACTTTCTTCCAAAGAGAGACTTTCAAAAATATTTTATCTCCAACTTCGAACTCAATCTATTTTCTCTTTAAATCCGCATATGACTTCTGTCTATCGGCTGCTACTTTGATATTATGCTGAATCACTTGAACTTTCTCTTCTACTTTCTTGATCAAATCAGGACCAATAACGTCCCGATCCTTAAGCTTGTACCAATTCAGTGGTGTACGCCACATTCTCCCTATAAAGCTTCATAGGGAGCCATCTTAATTCTCGACTGGTAGTTGTTATTGTAAGTAAATTCTGCAAAAGGAAAATACCTTTCCCATGATCCTTTGAACTCAATAACACATGCCCTTAGCATATATTACAGGATTTGGATAGTCCGCTCAGACTGTCCATCTGTCTGAAGGTGAAAAATTGTACTAAAGTTCAATCAAGTCCCTAAAGCTCCGTGTAAAGTCTTCCAAAATCTTGAAGTAAATCGTTGACCTTGATCAGATACTATCGAAACATGCACACCATGAAGTCAAACAATCTCTTTGATGTACAATTCAACATACTTGTCCATAGAGAAATGAGTTCGGACGGGAATAAAATGTGATGTCTTGGTAAATCAGTCAACTATCACCCAAATTGAGTCTCTTTTATTCAGTGTCAAGCGTAACCCCGTTAAGAAATCCATCATAACATTCTCCCATTTCTAATGAGGAATGGAGGTTGGTTGCAGCAATCCTAAAGGAACCTGATGTTCAGCTTTTACTTGTTGACAAGTCAAACACTTGGACACAAATTCTGTGATACTTATTTTCATTCTTGGCCACCAATAACTACTTTTAAGATCCATGTATATCTTATTTCCACTTGGGTGCATAGGTAACAAACTATAATGAGCTTCTGACAACAAGTCATTCTTCAACTCCTCATCATCTGAAATAACAAGCCTCCCACAATAAAACAGATTGCCATCGAGCTTAATTTCAAAATCCTTACTTTCTTCATTTTTCATATGCTCCACTCTTTTCAAATACTTATCATCTTTACCTTGTAAATTTTTAATTCGATCCAATAATGTTGGCTTAAGATTTAACTCCACAAGTAATGTACCATATCCACTTAATGACAATCTCGCATCTGAAGCTCGCAAAGCTGAGAAATTCTTCAGACTTATAGCATCAGCTACCACATTTGCTTTCCCGGGGTGAAAACAATTACCACATCATAATCCTTGAGAAGCTTAATTCATATTCATTGTCTCAAATTTAGCTCTTTTTGAGTCATCAAATACTTCAAACTCTTGTGATTTGTGTAAATGTAACAACACCCACCTTATAAGTAATGATGCCATATCTTCATAACAAACACTACTACATTAAACTCCAAGTCATGTGTCGAATAGTTTTTCTTATGCGGTTTCAATTGTCTCGATGAATATGCCAACACTTTACCTCCTTGCATCAATACACATCCCAAACCATTATGGGATGTGTCATTGTAAACCACATAATCCTTGTCGAATTCTGGTTGGACCAATATTGGAGCTTCTGTCAAAATTTGCTTCAACGCTTCAAAACTCTTTCGACATTTAGGGGTCCAAGAAAAAGACACAACTTTCCTTAACAACTTGGTCAAAGGCAAAGCTATTATCGAAAAGTTCTTAACGAACCTTTGATAATAACCTGCAAGACCTAGGAAACTCCAAAATTCTGACACATTCTTTGGAATTTCCCAATCTAATAGTTTTTATCTTGCGAGGATTTACCCGAATCCCCTCTATTGATACTACATGCCCAAGGAACACTAATTTAGTTAACCAAAACCCACACTTAGACAGGTTAGCATAAAGTTTCTTATCTCGAAGTGTTTGAAGAATCACTCTATGGTATGTGTCATGCTCTTCATTTGTCTTTCAATACATCAAGATATCGTCAATGAAGACAACCATAAATTGATCAAGATAAGATTAAAACACTCTATTCATGAGGTTCATAAACGTGGCAGGTGCATTAGTTAACCCGAAAGGCATAACTACGAATTCATAATTACCATATCTAGTCATAAAAGTTGTCTTTTGAATGTCTCTTTCTTGAATCTTCAATTGATGATAGCCAAAGTGCAAATCAATCTTAGAGAACACCGAAGTTCCTTGAAGTTGATCAAATAAGTATTTGATTCTTGTAATAGGATACTTGTTATTTATTGTCACCTTGTTGAGTTGTCGATAATCAATACAAAGATGCATCGAACCATTTTTCTTCTTTATAAACAACACTAGAGTACCCCCAAGGTGACATACTAGGTCTGATGAATCCTTTATCTAATGACTCTTGCAACTGAGTCTTTAGTTCAATCAGTTCATTTGGGGCCATTCGGTAAGGAGCCATTAAAATCGGTGTCATTCCAGGCATTACCTCAATTTGAAACTCGACCTCTCTATCTGGAGGTAATCCTGAAAACTCAGTTAGAAATACATCTGGAAATTCTATGACCATCGAAAAGTCCTCCAGTTCTCTCTCGTTAAGTTTAGTATCGATAACATTGGCGATGAAATATTGATATCCTTGTAACATTAACTTCTTAGCCGACATCACCGATATTACATTAGTTAATAGATTAAATCTTTCGATGATCATAATTAGTTCTAATACTTCAAGACTTATCAAAGTTACTCTCTTCAATCTACAGTCGACATGGGCATGATAATGATACATCTTATCTAATCCATTCCCAAAATTACTTCAAACTCGTCAAAGGGTAATTCCATCAGATTAGCAGGGAATTCAATTCCCTGAATCCTTATGGGACACATTCGACATAACTGATTCACCCGAACACTATGCCCTATTGGGTTAGTCACTATCACATCATTACTTACATCTTCTAATTGAATTTCAATTCTCTCACTACTTTCCTACTAATATAAGAATAGGTTGATTCCAAATCAATCAAAACCAAAACAAATTTATCAAATAACTGAAAATTACCTGCAACGATCTCTGGATTATCGCGATCTTCATTAGTCTTAATATTGTAGACTCGAGTAATTGAACGTATTTCAGGTTGAGTGGTCGACTCAGACTGATTCCTTTCATGACCTCTTCCTCTGCCTCAATGAGGTACCGTAGCAGATTGCTCTATTTGTGCAGGCTCTCCAGTCATCAATGGACAATCCTGGATAAAATGTTTAGTGTCCCCACATCTGAAATATGTTCCGAAGACCACTCAAATACTCCGGTATGATTCTTCCCACAATGCTGACACTACATCGGTTGACCTTGATTTGATTCTCCAACTCCAAGCCCTACTGATTGAGTCTGTCTAGCTCTCATTGGATTTGATCCTTTTCCGGAGGATGCAACTGACTCAGATCTAGTCTGAGGTCGAAAACCTGAACCTTATCTTTCTTTGATAGTGCTAAGCTCGATGAAGCACTAGCTCTTTTAGTCATTTGAGCTTTTTGCTCCCCAATCCTCTCATTCTGAGCTCTCTCTAGAGCTTTAGCACGATTGACCACTTCTTGAAACGAGGATGATTCAAAGCTATTAACAATTCTTTCAATCGGGGGCGCAAACCCTCAACAAACAAATCACATGAATCCTTTTCAGTCGGAACTAGTTCAGTAGCAAATCAACTCAGTTTATTAAACTCGCACTTGTACTCATACAAGGTGTGATTCCCTTACTTAAAACTAATAAATCCTTTCTTTATTTGCCTAATAAACTAACCATCGATGTACTTGTTCTTGAACTCTTCTAAAAATAACGACCACGTCACTTGGTCACTTGACATTCTCATGGTGACATTAGTTCACCATACCCGAGCTTGCCCTCATAGCAACAGGACTGCTCCATCTAACTTCTCCACTTTTGAATAGTGGAGACCCTCTAACATGATCTTTACATCATTAAGCCAAAGATCCTCAGTAACAGGACCTTCCTCAGATTCACCCTTGAACTCAGATTCTCCTAACCCTTTCAACTCTTTCGCTACATTCATTCTAGGAGTTGAGGGAGAAGACAGCTGGAAATGTATCATAATAGTGTCCAATGTCTTGAAAAACACTTCATAATCTGTTACAGACACTCCCTGAGGAGCATGTTATTCACCTTGTCATGCCGGGGCAGGTGAATTGTTACTACCCTCATGTCCTTCATCTCTCGCTTCACTTCGGGAGCCCTCGTAGTCAGACATCTAATAAGATATAACAATTTAATTATATTAGCAAGGACAACATACTCAATACACTATCAGATCATAGATTTTTCACTTTTTCGTTGGCATGTATACTTTTTAAAACACAAATGACTTCAGTATAAGCCTAGAATCGGCTAAACCGTAGCTCTAATACCAATAAATGTAACACCCCTAACCTGTATCCGACCTTGATACAAATCTGATGCGTCACATTGATTTTTTCAAATCATTGACTTCTAAAAATAGTTGAAAATTTAAACATTTATTTGTATAAAAATAGTAGAGCCTTTTCATGAAAGTCAATATTAAAATTTTAAACTCATACTGAATTTAAATACTTAATTAGTTACATAAATACAATAAAGCATGTTTACAAAAATTGATCAGAGAATATACGATTTAAACATTTAATTACATGCCAACGAAATTTCAGTATAACAAAATAACCTACTGTTTAAATCACTTCTGATTTAATTCTTCAACAGAGATATGTTGTCCTATCATAGCTTTGTTCTCCACCTTCTTTGAACCTATGTGTGAAAACACTCACTCGCTAAGTCGTTGACTTAGTGAGTCATAATGTGCATAATAAACATTAAAACATTTAATCTTATTCTTAACCTTTTATAAAAATCAAAGGATAAAGAAAACATAGTATGTTTCATAAAACCAAAACATATATTATCATACACTGTTCATTCATGTCATTTCTTTTAATAGTCCATGGTATATCACTGAGAACTCAGGGTATGTGAGTACATTGAGGTTGTGCATTGGGTTGCAGCAGAAACTGCCAAATAGAATTGCAACGAAGTGCCGCGTAGAATATGCACCGAAGTGCCACATAGAAATGTCCTGAAGGACCGCATAGAAAATTTTCCTGAAGGACCGCGTAGAATTTTTCCCGAAAGACCACATAGAATTGTCCCGAAGGATCGCGTAGAACCCTCGACTCTTGGCATGCCAATATACCTTCAGCTCTCATATCACATACTTTGGGCTTTACCATTTATACATTTCTCATAGCTTATATCACATATTCATATATTCACATAGATCAATAGCACATAGAATAAAATTCAAACAATGCATGTATTCGTAGTAATAGAATCAGAACCATGCTTATATTCATATAAACATGTATTTAAAACATTTAATCAACTTTCAAAATATTGTTAAATCAAAACATTGGAAATAGACTCATCGTATGTTTTCTTTCCATATAACAATATATTATAGTAGTATGCACTCACATTTGCCTCACTTAGTCCTAGCAAAATCCTTATCACTATTGGTAGTTATCTTATACCGTCGAATCGTCTGGAACTTGCCTTCGTTCAATATCTACACAATAATACGATCGAGATGAATATCAAAATTTGTATTACTATTAACCAATCGTCAATAATTTAAACTAAAATAACCATCTAATTCACAATTTTAAGTTGAATAGTATCGGTACTCTATGCTCAGTACCAATATTTCCTCACCATGGTATCGATACTATACTTTAGTATCGATACCCAATCTACATTATGAAATTCGTCTCTAAAAATGGTACTGATACTTGTCCATTAGTATTGATACCCTCAGTATCGATTTTAATCCTTCAGTATCAATAATGTTCTATTGATTCATACAATTTCACCTTATAATATCGATAATGTTCTTCCAGTATAGATGCTTAAACTCATATTTCTCTTATTTTTACTTTGAAGTATCGGTATTGTTCATCCAATACCGATACCCTTACCCAGAAATTACCAATTTCAACTCGAAAATTGACCAAAACTTACCTAAATCTCCCATTTTTATCTTCTCTCAAACCTTTAAACTCAACTTTACTTATTAAAACCAACTTATATCATTTTAACACTTCTAAACCTCTAGAATCTCACAAGAACACTTGAAGCTAAAAATCATACCAATTTCTCAAACATGTTTTCAATCACTTCTAATACTTCTAAATTCTTAATTATACCCTTGAAAAGTCAAATTTATCGTTAGAAATTCAAATACTAAACCTTATCATCAAAACCCTTAAAAACTCCTTTAAATAATTTGTAACACCCCCAACCCGTACCCGACCCGGATATAAGTCAGAGATACTACATTGACTTTAAAACACAACTCTTAACAAATAATAGCAAAAATATTTGAACTTATATTAAGAAAATACGATAATATACATATTGTAATATAAGTTTACCAAAATATTCAAAGCATACACAACTTAACTCTTTAATTACATGCCAACTGCCATTTACATAACAAAATGACCTACTGATTAAGTTGTTTCTGATCTGGTGGTTGCAGGAGTAATGCTGTCAAGCTGCTTAACCTGTCTCGTCTACTTTCTCGGATCCTACGTGTGAAACACTCACACGCTAAGTCATCGACTTAGTGAGGCAATGTAATAATAATAACAAGGCAATGTAATGAAAATGTCATAATGCTATGAAATGAGATGCAAACATGTACTTAATCAATGTAGTCTACATCATCAATATCCATACCTGTAAGCGTATGACTTTAACATTCATGAATTTGTATTAATAAGTTTATTGGCCCATGATATCATATTGAGAACCTAAGGTATCTGAGTAATGTGAGGTTGTGCACTATGCTGTCACCACAGCTCGTATAAATGCACCGAAGTGCCGCGTAGAATTGCACCGTAGTGCCATATAATAATGTCCATAAGGACCACATAGAATTCCTTAAGAATCATATACATATGCTAGGGATCACATATGTGTCTCACCAGACTTCACACATGTTCCAAAGAATATATATATATCCCGAAGGATCGCGTAGAATTTTGTCCCGAAGGACCGCGTAGACCCTCTACCCTTGGCATGCCAACTATACCTATAGTTCTCATCTACATAACATGGGCTTTTACATTTCACGTAGTCTATATCGCGTAGACATGTAAATTCTTACCTTTTCACATAGCTCATAACTTTTCTTGCATATTCATGTCATATAATGCATTTTATATGAATTCATGTCATGTCTCAAAATACAGAATATGCTCATGTGCCAAGATATAAAATCTAGACTTATCACAAGTCTAGAATTGAGTATATTTCTATAATTATGCTATGCATATGCACTCACCTATATTTCTTTGTCTTTTCCTCGATCGATCCTACTTGTAAATTGTTCCCGAACTCGTGTAGGCTCAGTATCTACATAAACATAATTTTCAAGATGATTATCAGATGTCTATGTCTTGAAATTAATCTTTAACAGCCTACCAATTTAAGAAATTAATAGTTTAGTCTTTCTTTTTTTTTATATGGGGGAATCGGTTCCCCCCCTGGGGGTATCGATTCCCCTCTAGCATTCTGGAAATTCATATTCGTTGAGGGGGTATCGATTCCCCTTGAATGGGTACCGATTCCCCTAGCCCAGAAATCCTATTTTGAGCTCGAAAATCATCTCATTTCAGCTCAAACATTCATACTTCACTCCCTTTAATACTCTTAGCTTTCATACACTTACTTAAACTAATTATTATCCATTCAATACCTCTAAAACTAAAAAAAACAAATCATCCATATAGAATTTAAGAATCTTACTCAAATTCCAACTTGTTCTAATTTCAATTCTATCACCTCATACTTCTTAATTAACTTATTGACAAGTCAAAAATCTTATTCAAACTTCAAAAACTCATCCATATCAAAATTTCATCTAAAAACTCATTTTCCAAATCTATACCTAAAACACTTATCTTGTTGTCTTAATGTCATATAAGCTTTCCTTTAGCTTATATAACATCCAAACTTCAATTTCCAAGCTAAAAATCAAAGAAACTACCAAGGTTCAGATTCTTACCTTAAACTTGGTCTTCACGTTTGGAAGAAGAGAAGAGTGAAGAAGATAAGAAAGAAGGAAGAAGAGATGAGAGGATTCTGGAAACATTTGTTTCCTACTCAAGCCCCACGTGGGTTATAATATAACCCCATAAATTCTTAATTATAATTTTTCCTTGCAAATGACCATTTTGTCCTTAAATTCATTTCATATTTACTAACAATTATTCTTAAATTATATAATTATTCTACTTTAATCACCAAATGTTGAAACTTTGCAAATTAATCACTAACCCGGCATGGAGGATGTTACATAATTCATCAATAATTCACCATCTTTTAGTTTTAAGCAACCTTAAGCTTTCCTTAAGCTTATGTATTACCCAATACCAAAAACAAACTTAAAATTCAAGAAACAAACAACTTGTAAATTACTCACCTTGGAAATGGAAGTTCATGGCACAAAAGAATAAGAAGATAAATGAGCCAACTTTTTCAGATACTTCTTCTTTTCCCATCTTCCTAGGCTTAAATATCTTTTAAAATAAATTTTAAATTCATATCATGATAAAAGACCTCTTTACCCTTCTATTCTCCCATCATTGCAATTATATCCTAAGCACAATATCCAAAATTATTCCTTAAATTGTTCAACTTATTCCAATTAACCCACAAATTTTTAAATCCTTACATTTTTGTCTCTAGCCCATTGCTTGGGGTGTTACACCATACTTGTAGTGTCGATACTCTTTCAAGTAGTATGGATACTTCCTTACGTTTCGATATCAAATTTAACTTTGAAATGGCCCGAAAATCACCCTTTGTATTTTTAAAGGAGTAGTATCGGTAGTACCTTTTACAGTATCGATACTACCCTTATAAAATAGCTTAATTTCACTCAGAAATGAATAGTATCTATATTTTTCATACAATATCAATACTAAAATCCAAAAATACATTGTTTCACATGGAAACACCCACAAATTCACCCCCCAAACACTTGTTTAAGGCCTAAGTCGGTTATTAAAGCCTACGAAAGTTATTAGGGGTCATCATACATCATTTTTACACCAAAATAACATTCAAAGCATTCAAAAAAATCATCAAGCACCCAAACCCCTAGCATGCTTCACCACCCCATACAAGCAAGTAAAATCGTGTATATGATATACACGTCGTAAAAAAAGAGTTAGAGTATGTTACCTCATGCTCCAAGCTACCAAAATACCTCTAAAGCTCACCATAGAACCAAGTCTTCCTAGCTCTTGCTCTATGGGGGGGTTTACTCCATATTCCACCACCCAAAAGATAAACAATGATTCATACATTAAAATGATGAAAAGAAGTTGTTAAACAACAACTAGACTAAACAAAAATCTAATAGTAATAATGAGAAAAAGCTTTTGGAGCTCAAACCTTCTCAAACCTCCAAATAAGCTCATGGCCACCATTAAAAAAGATGGTGAGCTCATCTTGGAGCTTATGATCCAAGGGTCATAAGTCTTACCTTGTATTTTTTTAATGAGGGGTTAATGATAGAGAAAGATAAAGCATTTCATCTAAGTTATCTAGCTTGGATAAAAAGAGAATAAATAAAAAAGAAAGATGGAGAGAAAGAGAAGAAACAAACATTTTGGGAAGAAAGAAAGCCACGTGAAGTTAGCTAAAAATTCTCCTCATATCATCCATGTTTGTCCTAAATGGGAAAATTACACTTGAGTTCCCTTTCCTATCATCTTAAGCTTAAAATCCTTTTTTTTTATCTTCAATAAGGTCAATTTCTTACTCGCTTGAACACAAATTCAAACCAGTGAACCTCAATGTTATAATATACCTATTAAATAGATTATCATGTCAACACTAAAATATTAACTCAGAAATTTGGGTCATTACACGTGAGCATTTCATCTAAGTGGTCAATTTCAATTAACTTCACAACAAAATCTATAAACTCATATTTTACTAATATCACAAAACAAAAAGATTCTAGTTAAGTCCAAAATCAAACTTGGGACCTTGTACTTACATATCACACAATTTAGCTACTATGTTCGGGAAAAAAAAAGTCTCTACAAATTTCATCAATATAAATAATTAATTTATACAATTGTTAATTCAAAAACTAAATATTTTAACTTCATATATCAATAAAAATAATCAAATAATTAGTTATATATTTCTTTATAAAATTAATATTAAATCATTATAAAATTTAAATTTCTAAAATTTATTTATGATAAAATATAAATATTAAATCATTTAAAATGAAATAAATATTATAAAAATATATATTCTATCAAAAATAGTTTAAAATTTATTTTTATTTAATTAATATTAAATCAATTAATTATTTATGGAATATAAATTTAAAAATCATGCTTATTAAATTTATAATAAAAAAGTTTTTATATCTTTTAAATAATTAAATGAATATAAAGTTTAAACTATTTATTATATAATATAATTTTTTATAATTATTTAATATTAATTGTATTAAAATATATAAATAATTATTTATTCTAAAATAAAGTTAAAATAATTTAAAATATATATATATATTAATTATTAATAATATTTTTTTGACAAAAGGGATCGATTGCTTTGTATTAATGTAAAAAAAAAGTGAGCACGGAACAATCAGACATGTCTTCCTTCTCGCTTTTGGTTTTTTTAATAATAAATTTGGAGTCATTCTCTATTATAACTCTTGGAATCCCCATATCTCGAGCAGAAATCATTCCTTGAATAATTATTAAAGCTTTTTCTATGAAATATATAATTAGTTAAAGATCCTATGTTCGGACTTTAAGTTTAATCAAAATTATTTTGTGGTAAAATACGACTATAGGTTAAATACATGTTGCGGTGAAAATAATTAGTTAAATTGCTTATCCTATTGGTCTAATGCTTGGCTTTACTCCCTAAAGTTCAAGGCTCAAATGTTGTCGTCCGCAATTTCTTTTATCATTTCGCTTACATTGATTTTATTTCGTTATCTTATTCGCCTTTAAAAAATTAACGATTAATATTAAAATAAAATAAAAATTAAATATTAAATATTAAATATGATTTTTAAAAAATGAAAGTTTGAATATTAAAATTGAATTAGAAGAAAATTAATATAATGTATAAGTTTTAGAGATTTAAAATATTATTACACTAGACTACATTACATGTATGTTTCAATGTTCATGACAGAGTAATATGTTTTTAATAATATTTTAATTAGGTATAATACAAACAAATACCCCTAACTTTTGACAGTATTGTCAAATTTTCTTATATTGTTTTTCTTTTTGGAACATTTGACCCTCAAAAGTTTCATTATGGGTCAAAAAAACCTTAGTTAGATGAAAATCGTTGGTCAACTAACGGTCAACGCATTGTGCTGACCAAGTAAGAACATGTAGACCCAGATGTTGATGTGGCGTGTCCAGATCATGATAAATGATGACATGGCACTACCACGTCAGATTTTTAAATAAAAAATAAAATATTATTAATATATTTTTATTTAATATTTTCTATCCAATAAGATGATGATGACATCATATTGGTTTAAAACAAAATATGCTTTTGTGAGGGATTGAACCTGCTAATGCGTTCACTTAACCACCAAGCCAAATCTTTCATTTAGTTATATTTTGTATTATAAATTATTTAACATATATGTTATGTCTCATGCATTTTATCAAATAACTTCTTCATCCCCTCTTCACATTCAAAAGATTATGTGGTATATTCGAATGCATCTGGACACATGTATATAATGGGAAACTGAAACTAAAGATCCAGATAAAGCAAATACAAGCATTAGATATAAAACTAACGATTAACATCTGACAATATGCTACTCAGCAGAAGCAATAAACAATACAAATTACTGCAATGTTATAGCAAACTTAAAGACAAAATTCCAACATCAATTTGGCTTGTTCCCTTACCAACTCATTCCTCTCAAAAAACAGCTCCAACTCAGCAACCTGTAATTTCCTCCATTTCTCCTTTAAAGCGGTTCTCTTTTTTTCCCATCCATATGCAATACATGCTTCAAAATTTCATCTTATAAACTGCCCACGCCAGATTTCTTATCGAACAAGCTAGTCGAACTCTTGGACGACTTGATATCAACCTCCATCAGTTCCCCATTATCCACTTTCTCATCAGCTGAAGCGACCGGCTTTGCTTTCAATGTATCTGATGCCTTGTTGTTTCCCTTTGCTTTTGCAGCAGAAGAATCGATATTTTTTACGATTCCTTATTTACCCCAAATCTTTTTGGACAATTCAAATACTTGTTGTTCATGGGGTTTAGAAAACGTTCGATCATCGCCATCTTTGCTCCTCCTAGCATTGTTCTCAAACTTTTTCCTCAGCCTCCTAACCTTTACATCAACTAAGCTATCGAAACATCAGCGTGAATCGAATCCTTAACACAATCATGAAAGGCATGTGTATCAACAAATGGGTCAACCTCTTTTTTGGCCAATATATCCAACAAATCTTTCAAAACAGTAATTTTGTCGTCATCACAAAAAAGTCGCTGGAAAAGCTGCCTCTTTTCGTCTTCTTCATCCTTCTTCACCTCATCCTCCATAACATCGGTAGAATCAGACCCTTTCTCGCCGGATTTCTTCATAGAACGTTTTGATTCAGACACATTAGGACGTTTCGATGAAGAAGCAACCTTAACGAGAGAAGAAGAGGACTTGGATCTGGGTTTTTTGGCATTTGAAGTTCCATCCCATAAAAGATGTTGAATTTATTTTGGTGCATTTTTTTCTACAAGCATTCACCAACGGTTAAATTTATTTTGGTGCAATTTTTTTATGAAATTAAGACGGAAAAATCTATTAAATATAATCTGTTTCATTCATTACTCGAGCAATTAGCCTAGTTTGGTGGCAAAACAAGGAGCAATTCACCCGAGAGACCCATGCTTGAGTCCCCTTTCATGTATTTTACCATTTTCATTGTGAACAATCAGAGAGTGACACGTGTCTTTCTATGATTGGTGCAAATTAATAATATAAAAATATAAATAATAATTTTTAAAAAATGGTGTGGCAATGCCACGTCATCGAACTCGATGACCTGGACGACCACATCAACTTTCCCATCCACGCATGCACGTTTCATCCGTTGACCGTCAGTTGACTGACGGTTTTCATCCTGCGTGGGTTATTTTTGACTCAAAAATAAATGTTCAATGTCCAAATGTTCCAAAAAAACAATACTGATAAATTAGACACTACTATCAAACGTTAGAGTTATTTTATTGCATTAAACCTTTTAATTAAATGATTTGTTTATATTATAAAAGAAAGAGTGAGTCATCTGTTACCAAGCACATAATTGTGCGATCACAGTGATTTAACCTAATTGTTAAATGGGTAAATTTATCATTTCTCACTAAACTATACTCTCTCTCCTATTTCACTCATCATACTTTAATTTTTTTAATTTACTAACTAAACTTTTGAATTGCTCATGTTTTGATCATTCTGAATCATTTTATTATTATTTTAGTATGTCATGAAATTTTTTATTATTATTTAATATAATATAATTGAAAATATAAGATAAATATAGAAGGTGGTTGGATGTCACCGTCGACCATTGTCGATCATCGTAGATGGTGATCGTTCGATCCTAAATTTCATGATTCTATTCATCTTGATCCTCTGAGTCCCAAATTTCATGGGTCAAACTCACGGTGTCGAGGCGAAGTGACCCATAAAATTTGAGACCGAGTGATTACCATCTACGGCGCTCTAGACGATTAGTGGTGGTATCTAACCACCTTTTATTCTTATTTTATATTTTAACTTATTTTATATTAATAATAAAAATATCATGTCATATGAAAATAATAATAAAATAATTTAAAGTGATTAAAACAAGAGTAATTCAAAAGTTTAATTAATAAATTAAAAAAATTAAAAATACAGTAAATAAGATAAGGGAGGGTTAAAAATGGTGTAATTTACCTTTTTTAGAAATCAAAATTTAACCCGGGCTATGGGCCCAAGCTTGACGCTAAACGCCGAAGGATATAGACACCAGGCAAGCGCCTCGTCACGCTCACGATAAACACGCAACTCTCAGTCCTCCGTTGGAGCAAATGTCCCTTTTATTTAATAACTTACAATTATGGGAATCCACACTGTAATGATTTTATATTAGTAACCGATGCTTATCATCTTCTACTCATTCCTATCCACTTTACGGTAACGTTAGAGTTCCTTTTCTCTACCTTCCTACAATCGAAACGATGTCGTTAATGGCAACAATCCTCCGTCGAAGGCCCGCCGTGCTCCTCCAAGTAAGGCTACTCTCTTCTTCTAACACAACTCACTTGGAAACGACGTCGCAGCAGCAACGCATTGAGAAAATCCTTGTGGCGAACCGAGGGGAGATAGCATGCAGGATCATGAGGACGGCCAAGCGGCTAGGGATTCGAACTGTCGCGGTTTACAGCGACGCGGATAAAGACTCTCTCCATGTGAAATCGGCCGACGAGGCGGTTCACATCGGACCGCCTCCCGCTCGGCTCAGTTACTTGAATGGTTCTTCTATTGTTGAGGCCGCAATTCGCGCCGGTGCTCAGGTGAGCTGCTCGAGCTCCAATTTGTTTTGATATATGTAAATTCATCTAAATTACGATCTTATTATTGTTTTCTTTTTTTTTCTTTTTTTTTTAAAAGAGTATCTCAGTTGGATGGTGTTTAATATGATGAATTTTTAAGCATTTTAGGCTGTTCATCCTGGTTATGGTTTCTTATCGGAGAGCTCTGAGTTTGCTCAACTTGTTGAAGATAAGGGGCTTACATTTATTGGTCCTCCGGCGACTGCAATCAGAGACATGGGTGACAAAAGGTACAGTAACCAATAGGCTCCACCATTATTTAGAAGGCTTTTTTTTTGGCTTATTGATGATGATGTGATTGTGCTTGTTAGTGCCTCGAAGAGAATAATGGGTGCGGCAGGGGTGCCATTGGTGCCGGGATATCATGGCAGCGAGCAAGATATTGAGCTTATGAGGTCAGAGGCAGATAAAATTGGATATCCTATCTTAATAAAGCCAACCCATGGAGGTGGAGGAAAGGTCTGCTCCTTTCTCGTTCAGTTACTTGTCAGATTTCTTCTCTTTCATTAAATAATGGTGTAAATTGTGAGCTGATTTGTTTTTATCATTGCTTATGTTCCATTCTCTGTGTATAATCATTGCATTTGCAATATTAAGAATGTTGTTAGGACTGCTGGAAGTTTCATCTTATTTGAACGTTTGTTCTTACCATTCATAGGGCATGAGGATTGTACAAAGTCCAAACAATTTTGTTGACTCCTTTCTTGGAGCACAACGCGAAGCTGCTGCATCCTTCGGTATAAACACTATTTTGTTGGAGAAATACATTACACAACCGAGACACATAGAAGTTCAGGTGCTATTAGACCCTTATTAAATATTGCCTTTTCATTTAGTTGTACTTGAATAGAGCTCCATTTCTGGAAAAGGTTAATTGCTTGTTTTTGTCAAGTTTTTGGGAATCTGTAAGATGTGTTGGAAAATGTAATAAGCTGTGCGTGGGGGGAGATGCTTGTGATTGATTTCATTGTTTGTTAGGTTTTATGTACTGATCGAAGCTTGTCTCCTGCTTGATATAAGTAGATATTTGGTGACAAATTTGGCAATGTACTGCATTTATATGAGAGAGATTGCAGCGTACAAAGGAGACACCAGAAGATAATCGAAGAAGCTCCAGCGGTAATGTTGCTTTCTGTACTTTTCAGTTCACGTCTTTTACTCGTGATCTTCAAAAAAATTGACTGAAACTCCATTGATGTAGCCATGCATTACTAATGAATTCCGCACACACTTGGGTCAAGCAGCCGTATCTGCTGCCAAGGTGATGTCTTTCAAAATCATTATAATTATAATTGTTAATCTGAAGTATGCAAATGTCATTATCAGATGACTAGCATTTGTATTTTTTTAGTAATGCAATATTTCTGAGTTTACATCTCATATTTTTAACTTCTCTCCATTCTTGCTTATATTGGCTGGCTTTTCATGAATCAAAAGGTTTTTTGTCATCCAACTTATTTTAAGTTTCAGCTTCCAAATTCTAAATGCTGATATCTAGTCCATGTGGTATTTAAAGGCAGTTGGGTATCACAGTGCTGGCACTGTGGAATTTATAGTTGATACTGCAACAGGTCATTTCTACTTCATGGAGATGAACACTCGATTACAGGTTCTTTAATCACTCCTTTTTCTTTTCATCTTGATTCCTAATGCTTCACAAAATTATAATAGAGTATCCATATTCATTTGTAGGTTGAGCATCCTGTTACTGAGATGATTGTTGGTCAAGATCTTGTGGAGTGGCAAATTCGTGTTGCAAATGGGGAGCCACTTCCTTTAAGTCAAGTTCAGGTGCCCTTATCAGGTCAAGCTTTTACCCTTTGAATAGAGCTGCCTTTCTTGTGATGTTCTATCTGAAATTTAATGCAAGTTTTATAAAAAAGAGAGGTTTTCTCTTTTCTGTTTTTTTTCCCTTCATACTTTCGAACTATTAACAGTAGCCTGATTAAAAAGGTTGAATATACAACAGTGAAGTCCTATTAGGTTAGTGTTTACATAGGAGTCCTACACTCCTACTTATCTAAACTATCGAATAGTTATCTAACTTATCTTTTAAATAGATATACATAAAATACATTTAGAATACATATATCTTATTCAGTTACATTCTACATTTAAAAAGGGTCGCTTGTCTAAAATTGCACCTATCTCTTTTATATTTTCCACTTGCCCGCTTTTATTATCATTGAGGAATTGACTGGGCAAACGCTTTGGTTTAATATATGCTCCTTTTTGGTAATGGTATTGGTAGTAGTTGTTATTGTTCTTCGATATAAGTATAAGTTTTGGCCTCAATGTTTATTTGATCATATATGCTAATGCAAAATTTATTACATGCATGCTTAAAACTTGTTGACAAGTTAAAGTTTATCTGATCATATATGATGCTTAAAATTTATTACATACTCATGTTAACTGTGGAAATAGTAATATCGGATGATCAATATCAATGGTGAAACATATATGATGAGGTTCTTTCAAGTTATGAAACATTCTTTTGAATGCTGAAACATTGTCTATAACATGTCCTGCAGATCTCTAAACAAAATATCGATTGCTATGGTGTATTCTATTCTACTTATTTATTTTTTTGAAACTGAATTTGGCGTTACCATTAATTGATATTTATGATATCCATTTAAGGATCCATCTTCACGGATTTGTGATTGATCATTATTTGACAGGTCATGCTTTTGAAGCCAGAATCTATGCTGAAAATGTTCCCAAAGGATTTCTTCCTGCAACTGGACTTCTTCATCATTATCATCCGGTACCACCTTCTTCAACAGGTGACGTTATTATGCTTTACTCGGGATCCAGTTTCTTGGATATATAAAACAATTAACACAACCTAACTGTTGGAGACTGTTCCTAATAGTAAAAAGAGCCACATTGGAGGAGTTATGTCAGATTATTAGGTAGTATCTTCTTGTTGATTCACCTCTGGAGGATTCTTGGACATAGTTGTTTCCCTCTGGCAATACCAGGCCATCCTTCAGTTTGATATTTTCTATCCATTTTTTACTCTTGGAAAGAAAAGAAAAAATAAGATCATTGTTGAATCATGTAGCCATTTGTCCTAAATTGAGGATAACACCCCCTCAAAGCCTGCAAATTTTATTCCCTTTTTTGTTCTCCCTTTTTCTGCTTGTTTTGATCTCTCTATTAACAGTTCGGGTTGAGACTGGAGTTGAACAAGGAGATGTTGTTAGCATGCATTATGATCCCATGATTGCAAAGCTTGTAGTATGGGGAGAAAACCGTGCTGCAGCACTAGTCAAATTGAAGGATTGCTTGTCAAAGTTTCAGGTATAATTTTTTTGAGAAATTTAGTTCTAAACTTACTTTGAAAGAATACATAATTGGTGCTATAATGTATGCCCAATCATGAACTTGGCTCCAATTTTATGGTGAGTACCCCATGAGATGAACCTCTCACCTTTGCATGGCCATTGATTAACACAAAAGGATATCTTTTTAAATGCTTTTAAGCGTAAAATGAAGATTGGATAATGAATGGTTTGGAGATAATTGATGGTTCTTCATGTAACCACGTTGAATTTGTATATGGGTGTAATAGTGATGCAATTATACTGTTTCACGGGCAACTTTTGTTTTTTTTGGCTTAATTTAATGATTTCTATGGATCATCTCTTCTATCATGGCTTCTAAATGTTGGTAAATCATACTATTAATTTGACTACGTAGCATATTCTCATGCCATTTTTTTCTTTAAGAATTACTGTTATTATATTTCGGTTCTCATCATTTGTTCTTTTGCAGGTTGCAGGGGTGCCAACTAATATCAATTTCCTACAAAAACTTGCTAACAATAAGGCATTTGAAGAGGGCAATGTAGAAACCCATTTTATTGAGCACCATAAAGATGATCTATTTGTTGATCCTAATAACAAAGTAAGTTATGAGGAAGCATATGGTGCAGCTAGATTCGGAGCAAAGCTGGTAGCTGCATGCCTCTGCGATAAGCATTCTGCTTTGAAAGAAAGTCATTCTGGTAAGTTGATACTTTAGATTTTATCATGGAATCATTACTAGTTGCTTTGCATCTTCTTAGTATTTACAACTTGCGATTGTGTTCAGGGGATCCTAGCTTACTTCCCATATGGTATACTCATCCTCCGTTCAGAGTCAATCATCATGCTAAGAGTATCATGGAACTTGAGTGGGAAAATGAATATGATAGCAGTGGTTCAAAGAATTTAATGCTTTCTGTCACTTATCATCCAGATGGAAACTATTTAATTCAGGTTTTTACTAACCTAAAGTGCAAGACGCATGTTAAAGATATTTCAGTTTTGGAATTGTTTTTCGTTCAAAGTGCCTTTTCTTAACTCTCTTTTTTGTTTTCCCTTTTTATATTTATTTTGTCTCACTTCCTGCCCATTGTTCCATTTCCTTTTTGACGTGATTAATGATTTTGTAGCAGCATCTACAGATTGGAGAAAACAGTGACTACACCTTGGAAGTCAAAGCATCAAATCTTGGCAACGATAATTTTAGAGTTGAGGCTGATGGTGTAACCATGGATGTTAGTTTAGCTGTTTACACCAAGGTGAATGTTTTCTCTGCAACAATCTTTAACCATTTTTTACATTTTAGGGTGTCACTGTTTTCTTCTATTTGCCTATTCAATCTAAATTGAAGTTCTGATGCGTGGTTGATCATATGGGATTTGATCTTGCCAGTGATGAATCCTTGGTTTTTCAAGCCTACATATATAGTCTTGTAACCTCTTGAAGGATTCAATTAATTTGTGAAAATAACTTGTAAAATTTATCTGGTTGTCATCTGTAGCTATTGGCTATGTTGCTCTGACTTCTCAATTATCATTAAGTTCCAATGCATGGTAAATAGAAGAAAATTCTGAGGGTAGAGGGTGCCCCTCCAAATGTGTGGTATACCTTTTCAGACAGACTATGTCTGACCTTGTACCCAAATCCATGCAACCTAGCATATTAGGTATGACAGGCATGCGTATGACCGTAGATTTTATCTAGTATAACTAGAGTGCAGAAAATTCTGAGGTTGTTCTTTCTCTCTGATAAAATCATGTAAAATCCTATTATCTGGGGTTACAGGGTCAGATCGAACACATGCATATATGGCATGGGCTGCACCACCATCATTTCAGACAGAAACTAGGTCTTGAGTTGTCCGATGAAGATGAAAAACAGCATAAGACGAGTTTTGAGCACATCTGCCACCCTCCTGGAACTGTAGTGGCACCCATGGCTGGTTTAGTTGTTAAGGTTCTAGAAGAGGATGGAGCGAAGGTGGAAGTTGGACAACCTGTATTAGTCCTAGAAGCCATGAAGATGGAGGTTTGTATTACTGTTTACCCATAACAGCTGCAACAATATGTTATTTATGGTTACTAAAAGTTGCTTTATTTGACAGCATGTGGTAAAGGCAACATCTGCCGGCTTTGTTGAAGGGCTTAAAGTCAGTGCTGGTCAGCAAGTTTCAGACGGTAGTGTTCTCTTCAGAGTCGAGGTTAGTCATTTAGTTCCTCTGTGTATAATTCCTGCCTACAATGTAGTTGAAAAAGAGTCATATTTTAATAGAACATGACTTAAAACAATAATTGTGTAGGCCCAGGAATGAGTGGAAGAATACATCTTTGAGTTTGGTTTTCATGATGATATCGTGTCCAATCGAATCTGGTGTGCAGTTAAGAGAGCTAAGCCTCCTCATATGCTAATGGACAGGGAAAACAAAATCATTGTAAGTATCAACGACTCCTTACGATTAGAAACATTAGGGAGAAAAAATAGAGAAAGATAAGGGTGGGGAACATCCCATATCCAGAGTATAGATTCAGAAATCTCTTGGAAGATGTGAACAACATTTGATCTGGAAAATAATTTCATATTTGCAGATTTTATCTCTGCAATTTGGCATTTTTTTCCTTATGTTT
Organism: Hibiscus syriacus; assembly: GCF_006381635.1. Lineage (NCBI taxonomy): Eukaryota > Viridiplantae > Streptophyta > Magnoliopsida > Malvales > Malvaceae > Hibiscus > Hibiscus syriacus. The sequence goes on from NW_024062382.1 coordinate 278,967, forward strand.
GACAATGATCTCTCTCGCAATACATATTAAAAATGTGTTAAGACGAATCAAACTGGTCGGACCAGCGGTGGCAACCACATGTGTAACCCCTAAATCCGACCTTAAAGAAATTAAGTTGAATCTATAGAGCTAATTTAAATCAATTTCCCCCTAGTATGCAGTTCATACTTAAAATAATATTTAAAGTAACAAATCCCAATTTAATAATTCATAATTTATTAAAGTAAAATATTCGAAGAAAAATTTTATATAAACAATAATTATTTCTAAATCATGCAGAAATGTTTCAAAATATTGTAATGTACAAAGACTCAAATTTAAAAATTAGATAATCCAAAAATAATATAAAAAATCGATAAAGAAATGTCAAATAAAAATTCATATTGAAATAATGTTTTTAATTGAATATTGAATGTGATTCTCCAAGTATCGAATGTCTCAAGTCCAAGTATTTGAAAGAGAAACTATATGGATTTAGTTACAAGGTTTAGCGTGTCCATAAAGTGCAATCAATCACAAGTAAAAGCATAGTCCGAAGCATTTACAGTAATATTCATAAGCCAAAACATAAACGGTAATGATTGTTTAAATGTGATGCAAATGCTCATGTACTCGCCCTTACTCCTAACACACCATCCGAAGAGTGGTTTAGAACCACATTATATACCAACCAAACATACCATATGAGTAGGGTCTGCCACAAAGGTAGAGGCTCTAAATCTGAAAAAGTGACATTTACCCCGTTGAATCAATGCACTAAACTTCTTCTATCAAAAATCATCCCAATATGATATGCAAATGACACATATATATGATATTCGGTCCGATCCGAAGGACACATATCTGAATAACATATACTTGAAACATCGTATATTCGAATTTTGATCTGATTCGAATGAGAATGCAGTTACATGATTCTAGAGTCCGAAAACATAGCATAATCATAATCCAATAAATAACACATTACACATAACACAGTCGTTGTTTGACATATCATAATAATCAGATATTTCAAATGCACAATATATATTCCGAATCATAGTCACATGGATCGCGGTACGTTCCGGTACGGTAACGTGGAACGGGATCGCAATTCGCTAGGTCCCTAAAATTCAGTACGAGGGGGTAGACTCATTTCAGATCGCTCCGGAACGTGATTTCGAAGGTATTAAGTGTGTGTATATATTGCCACCTAATGTATAAAGATAACTAAAATAGAACATGCAAAACTTGAAGGTCAAATGGCTGAAACAACATAAATAAAAAAAACTTGGGACCGAAATGAAATGCATGTAAAACTTAAGAACCATATTGGAAAGTTACAGAATCTCTGAGCAAGTACCAAAACACAACAACTTGAAACTAAAGGGAGCCTTTACGTGATTAAACCCCTATTAGACGCAGGTTCTAAAAGATGTTGTATCCATAGTAATATAAATAACTTTTTTGGGTTTCAAAAAACCCTAAGCCTTCATTTTGTTCAACAAAACAGAAAAAGAGAACTTAGGAGTTCTCTGCATTCTCTATCGACAGAGAGAGCACCGCCACTCAACTGCGTGATCCACGACGGCCGGAACTTGACATAAAAGGCCCAAAACAACCCTCTCAACCTCCTATACTTAGATCTAGAACCCTTTTCCCCAAAAACCAAGAAAAAAAACCTTAGATCTAAGAAATTACCTCTCGACCCTTTTTGAATGCGGTGACCTTCGAGTTTTCTGACGCCTAAAGCAGATAAGCTTTCATCTTTCTCTTTTCCTTTCTCTTTCTTTTCTCTCGTATTTTTTTATTTTTGTTTGCTAAATAATGGTTGATGGGTGAATCTCGTTTGCGGTTTTTTCTTTTCCTTTCTTTCAAAATAAACACACACACACTTAATACCTTCAAAATCGAAAAAAAAGACGATGAATAGCTCCTTCCATAGTCAATTTTGGATCGTCGTACCGAATCGTGATTTTGAAATGAACTGGAATTCGTTCGTACCGCGTTTTGGATCGCAGCGTACGGTACGTAGATCGTGGGCTATTGAGCGATTTATGCAACTATGTTCTTAATCCTACATATCAACATACAACACATAACATTCATCTGAATTTAATGCAAACAATTTCAACAAATTTCACAAAACAACCAATCTCTCAATTTAACAGTACTTATCGAACAATCACGTAAACATAGAATTAATTATAGCATCGACAGAGACACACCTTGACAGATAGCTAGCGACGATAATAACATCTACTACAGTCAGCTCGAGTAGTAGGTCGATCCGAATTAGTGCCTACGACAAGTAATTTAAATAAATAAATTATTCTAAAATTAACTACGGATTTAATGTACTAAAATTTGTCAGCTATCACTCACAGTCACACGAGATATACAATTCGGTTCGATATTTGTGGGTAACGGTGATGGTAACTCGATTCCCGGTTCGATATTTCCTGCAAAATTACGACGCCGAATCAAAACCCCAATAAACCAATTTCCAAATCAAAGTAATAATTATCGACGAATTAATAAAATAATTTCATATTCAATTTGAGTGAACCGGCATCGGGTTATATTGCGAGTCAAAGCTCGCGGGTTTCACGAAATCTCGCTCAAACGACGATGACTGCGAATGGGGCTACGACGGGGTCAAGAGGGATGACCGAAGAACCCACCTTGATGGTTAACCACGTCGAGGCGAAGCGTGGAGGAGTGTGGGGCACAGCTAGGGTTACGACAAAGGGTTTGTGCAAAGAAAATAAATAAAGGAGAACAAAGCCGCGTGGGGGAGAAGACTTAGAATTGGTTTTAAACCAACTTTGGTCTAATTGCAAGGTTGGTCATCAAACTGTCTAGCTTTCACGAAATTGGATTCAATCTTTCCAATTTTGCAATTTGGCTATCAAATAGAAATTAGGGATTTAAATAATTTCCCCAAAATTTTAGGGTTTCGCATTGGGAATTATTTAGAGTGTTACAATTCTCCCCTCTTAAACGAAAATTTTTTCGTCGAAATTTACCAAAATAGAAATTGAATGGCTTAAGAAAATACCTTAATTATCGTTTGATTCATTTCGATCCTCATACCTCCGAGTAGTATAAAACGACCCAGTTTGTCTTCCTGCAGACCTATTTGAACCCCTACTCTGAGTTGGTCTACTTCTACTAGTCGAACTATAATCAGAACCATTCGGTCTACTCTGATCCCTAACTTGGGTCGATGCCTGAACTGAAGCATGAGATTGAATAGGACCATAGGAACCAGAACCCAAAAGAGGATACTCCTTGAAACAATGCTCTAAAGACCCACAACGAAGACACGCTCCAATTCTCGTCCAACACTCTCCAGGATGCCTCTTGTTAAGTAAGAGCACAGAGGTATCTCATAATCATCAGCCAAACTGTCAGCACTAACAGTCAGAGAAACATGTATCACCGGTCTTGCTCTAGAATAACCCTGAGAACTCGCATCAACTCTCGATCTTTTCCCAAACTGATTCATAAAGCCCGCTTGAGTAAGTGATCGTGGTTGCCTCTGAGCTCTATTAAAATAATAGGGTTTAGGACTCACAGATAATGACTCACTCTTTTCAACAGTTCTGGCTCGACAAGCTAAAGTATTTAGCACAATGTCATGGTGTAAGGCAACCGTTAAACGAATCGAATGGCGGAGACCTTTTAGGAATCAATCACACTTCTCCTTCTCATTCGAAGCCAACCCTGAATCATACTTGACTAATCTCACAAACTCAATCTCATAGTCAGTCACAAACATATAATTCTACCTTAGATTCATAAAATATTCTTGACACTTTGCCAAATACTCAGCCCCCATATAGCGATCTTGAAATGCCTAACGAAAATGCTCCCAAGTGACTTGTCCGACCGCAACGGTATCCTTCTCGGATTCCCACCAGTCCTGAGCTTCACCGTCTAACTGTGATATGACAACCCTCAAAATACATTCAATCGGATAATCCATTTCCTCAAACAGTCTCTGCAACTTCTTCAGCCAGTCCTCAGCATCAGCGGGATCAGTCTCGGTCTTACTCACAAACACAATCATCCCAGCAGTTAAGAACTCGATCGATATGAGTTTCCTAACACCCTCAGTTTGATGGAGATAACGAAGTAGTTCCCGATTCACCAAAGCACTATCTAACTCAACAGTCTCACTGACCTCAGATTCCCATGATCCCTCACTCTGAGTCTGAGGTGCGATTATGTTTCCATTCTTTACCTGATGAACTTCTATATGATTCGTAGGTTGCTTATCAATCTCGGTCTCATCAACTTGATTCGGATTTTGGGTCTGGCCACGGGAGGTGAAGGGTTAATTTCAGACGATGCAATACGACCGTGGCCAAATGCTAATCGTGAACTCCTATGCGGTGCCATAAAAACTATTTACAAGAGTCAAAGACCTAACATTAATGTTGGTAATTGGAGTTTTGAAAAATAAAATATAAAGGAATCAAGAAGTTATAGTATCATATAATTATTTCAAAGATTCCCAATCCGACTCGAAGATATTTTATGCAGTCCAAACAGTACAATTTGAAGTTAAAATTTTTGTGGTTGTGCCACACAGTCTGAGGGTTGAACCGGACTCTAATACCACTAAATATAACCCTTAAATCCGACCTAAAAGAAATTAGATCAAATAGAGAGAGTCTAATTTAAATCAATTTCCCCCAAGTATGACTGTGCCACACAGTCCGATGGTTGAACGAGACTCTAATACCACTAATTGTTACCCTTAAATCCAACCTAAAAGAAATTATATCGAATTTAGAGAGTCTAATTTAAATCAATTTCCCCCAAGTATGCCATGACCATTTTAAACTTAAAATAATATTTATAGTACACTAACAAATCTCAAGTTAATAATTCATAATTTATTAAAATAAAATATTCAAAAAAAATTATATAAATAATAATTATTTCCGTATCATGCAAAAACGTTTCAAAATACTATAATGTCCAAAATCCCAAATTTACAAATCAGATAATCCAAAAATAATATAAATAAAAATTCATGCTGAAATAATGTTTTTAACTGAATATTGAATGTGATTTTCTAAGTGCCGAATCTCCTAAGTTCAAGTATCTGAAAGGGAAACTATGGGGAGTAAGCTACAAGGCTTAGCATGTCTATACAGTGCAATCAATCACAAGTAAAAGCATAGTCTGAAGCATTTACAGTAATATTCATACGCCAAAATATGAACAGTAATGACAGTTTAAATGTGATGTAAATGCTCATACACCCGCCCGTACTCCTAACACACTATCCGAAGAGTGTGTTCCCCATAACCACATTATATACCAACCAAACACACCATGTGAGTGGGGTCTGTCACAAAGACAGATACCACTGAATCTGAAAAAGTGATATTCACCCCGTCGAGTGAGTGCATTGAACTTCCACTATAAGAAATCGTCCCAATATGATATGCAAATGGCACATATATATGAAATATGATTCAATGCAAATGGCACATATTCGAATAGCATATACTCGAATATCGTATCCAAATTTCGATTTGATCTGAACAAGAATGCAATTACATGATTCTAGAGTCCAAACACATAGCATAATCTGAATCCGATAAATAACACGTTACACATAACACAATTGTTGTTTGACATATCATAATAATCAGATATTCCAAATTCACAACATATATTCCGAATCCGACATATTGACATACAACACAATATTTATCTGAATTTAATGCAAACAATTTCAACCAATTTCACAGAACAATCAATCTCACAATTTAACAGTACATACCAAACAATCAAGTAAACACAAAATTTAATATAACACCATCAGAGACACACCTCGACACACCTCGACAGATAGCTAGCGACGATAATAACATGTACCACAGTCAGCTCGAGCAGTAGGTCGATCCGAATCAGTACCTACGACAAATAATTTAAATAAATAAATTATTCTAAAATTAATTGCGGATTTAACATACTAAAATGTGTCAGCTATCGCTCACGGTCGACACGACCTATACGATTCAGTTCGATATTCGTGAGTAGCGGTGACGGTAACTTGATTCTCGGTTCGATATTTCCTGCAAAATTACGACGCCGAATCAAATCCCCAATAAACCAATTTCCAAATCAAATTAATAATTAACGATGAATTAATAAAATAATTTCATATTCAATTTGGGGAACCGGCAGCGGGTGACATTGCGAGTTAAAGCTTGTGAATTTCATGAAAACTCGCTAAAACGACGATGACTGTTAACGCGGTTATGACGGGGCCAAGAGGGATGGCCGATAAAACTCACCTTGACGGTTAATGACCGTGAGGCGAAGCGTGGAGCAGAGCAGTGCCTTGGCTTTCCGTTGAAGCTTATAACTTTTAAGGATATCTTAACGTGCTAACACATATTCTGATTGCTTTGCTTGTCGGTGACATCATGACTAACAAATGCACTTGGAAGGTAATGGACCACACACATCCCAATTCCCAAGTTATCAGGTTTTTGTATTTTAAAATTTTAATCCTTATATTTTCACACTTTTTTTATTAAAGGATTTCCATCTCTCTTAGTTCATGTTTTTTTTATTAACCGACAGTTATATAAAATATCTTTAAAAATATATTATTTAATTTGTGATGATTTTTTAATTTATTTTTAAGGATTAAATTTTATTAACCAAAATAATGATCGACAATGATAGATAGAAAGATCAAGTTTCTATATGTTTAACTTAAATTTTTAAGTTGGCATATAAAATTTGATGTCCGTAACGACATATTAGAAAAAAGACCTCGGACTTATCCTGATGTTCCATTGGCGAGATTTATTGTCATTTCTCATCGCTCACCAAAAGACGACAGGGCAGGGGAGATGATGGCCTTGTCCACTCATCTTGCTTAATTTTACAATTATATCCTCTCTAAGTTGGTGTTTTGTTCCTCAATTTTTATATTATTCTTTTAACATCCAATGAAATTATGCTTTAATGATATACATGTGTTTTTTTAATCATATTTGTTAATATGACGCTCACCAAACATGGTGGTAAAGTAAATTATTGAAAAACATGTGAAGTAAATGGGAATAAAACACTTTGGAATGGTAAATATTGTAATATTGAAAAATTATAGGGGCCAAAGTGTAAACATGTTGGTTCTGTATAAGTAGGTTTGCGATGGCGGGCGGGCGAGCGAGAGCTCCAAGTCATCCGAATATCGTCAAGCTCCTTTGTAAAAAAAAAAAAAAACTCAAAGTTCCAGCGGAAACCAGAAAACGATAACAAAGAAATGGAGGCTTTCAACATCCCGGCGACACCTTCATTGATGAAGGAGTTCCTCCGCCAGACGGGAGGCGTCGCAGTTATCGATGGCGGACTGGCGACGGAGCTGGAACGCCACGGTGCTGACCTCAACGATCCTCTCTGGAGTGCCAAATGCCTTCTCACTTCTCCTCACCTTATTCGCTACGTAATTTTTCTCTTCTCTTATCTTTCAAATTTACTTTTTTTCAATCTTTATTTTTTTAGTTACACCTTGTATACAATTCAATGTGGTTTATAATAGGAACTTGGAAGTTGGGAACTGGTTTTTGGTGCATGCAAGTAGGTTTTCATTTTGGTGGAAGGAAGAGGAATGGTTGGTGGAGGTCTTTTTGGGAATTTTCACTGTTGCGCTACTGGCGTTATGATCTATTTTCATATGGAACTGAAATAGGCTCTGATTATAGAAAATGACAAAGAAAAAGAACTTGTCCCGTTTTGCTATGGATGCAGTGTAGTGTATATATATATCTATATATGCATGTGTATAACACTGGACCACAGTGTGGAGGTGGTCCAGTTTTGATCTGGCGAGTCAAGTCATTGGCATTTAAGGGTTATTGGTCACGATTCAGTTTTGAGTTTTACTGTTTTCTATATAAATTTTACTGATGCAAAGAGGTAAATGTTATGAGCAATTGCTTGAGTTTGGGCTGCCATATTGCTTATTTTAATATTGTGATGAAAGAATTGACCTTTTTTTAGTTTGTTGTCAGTAGTCCATGTCTGCATTCAATTTCTCTCAGAAATCATAGAAAGGGGAAACAAATAAACATGATACTAGGATTTGGATTTTTGAAAGTTTAGTTCTCTTCTAGGCTTATTAACCCATGTGGGAGGGTTCATTTTACTTAACACAATTTCGAGATAATTATACTATCCAAGTATGCAAGGTCCAACTGAACAAGATTAATGCCATAATGTATTGATGATTAAAGTTGAGGTGCTGAACAAGCAATCCATATGATTGCTTCTCTGTTTTGCGCTTGTTAAGTTGATTGATTTATCTGGCCAGATTAGATTATCCATGATTTTTGTGAATATTCATGTCACTTTGCAGCATCTGTTAAAAGAATAATGGAATTAAATCGACCGCATGTGATGTTTAGAGTGCTTTTCTAGATCATTTACCAAACTATTATGAGCAGGTACACCTTGACTACCTCGAAGCTGGTGCAGATATTATTATCACAGCATCCTATCAGGTATCAGATATAACATTTCTCCCTCTCCTCTCTCTCTCTCTCTCTCTCTCTCTCTCTCTCTCGCCAAACTGATGCAAATTTATGTATCTTTAACAGGCCACGATTCAGGGGTTCGAAGCGAAAGGCTTTTCCGGAGAACAAAGTGAATCATTGCTTAAAAAAAGCGTGGAAACTGCCCTTGAGGCAAGGCAAATGTATTATGAAAGATGTAGTAAAAGTTCTAGTGATGGTAAGATACTAAAAAAGCGTCCAATCTTAGTTGCAGCGTCTGTAGGCAGCTATGGGGCTTATTTGGCTGATGGTTCTGAGTACAGGTGTGTCAATAATCTCTATGCAGATGTCCTTAAGTAATGTTTAATCCAAATCTAATCTTGTTGCTTTAGGCTATCCGCCACAATCTGTTATCTTTTTGTGTAAAATGAAAATCATTAAATTTAGTACATATTTACATGTGTCCTTTTTTGTTGATATATTCTCTATACCGGTGGGTACTATGGTGATGCAGTGACGGTGAAAGTTTTGAAAGAATTTCATCGCAGAAGGGTTCAGGTCCTGGCAGGAGCAGGTCCTGACCTAATAGCATTTGAAACAATTCCAAACAAGATAGAAGCTCAGGTATAGCTGAATATTTGATTCTTAATGATACCTTCTTCCTTAAGATAAAATTAAGAAGTGTACGAGGAACAAAAACTAAATATTGAATTTCATGTCTTGCATGCCCTAAATGTTCCCTGAATTGGTTAGTAAGGTGTTATTGATCCAGTGCTCTATGTCTACTTTGTTGTTTAATTTGTTTCTTCCTAATAAGATTTTGGAGGCTCTTCATACAGGCTTATGCTGAACTGTTAGAGGAAGAACACTTAAAGATTCCTGCATGATTTACTTTCAACTCAAAAGATGGTGTCAATGTAGTTAGCGGTGATTCTTTGCTTCAGTGCACATCAATTGCTGAATCCTGCAAACAAGTTGTTGCCGTTGGAATCAACTGCACGCCTCCTAGATTTATTCATGATCTGATTTTAGCAATCAAGAAGGTTTTGGTTTTTCTATTCTTATTTTGTTGATAACCATTCTGGATTCAAAATTATACTCTTTTCTCACCTTTTTGTTGCACATGGTTTAGCAAATAATTGGTTCTCTCCTTTTCTTTTACATTTTTTTTTCTTTTTTTATCATCTGTGAAGAATTTGTTCCTGTAATGTTGTAGTCTAGGAATTTTGATGGATTCAACCAACTTATTTGGTTAATAATTTGTGCAGGCCACTGCCAAACCAATTGTTATTTATCCCAATAGTGGCGAGAGGTATGATGCTGATCGGAAGGAATGGGTGGTAAGTTTATATTATTTTTTCTCTCTAGACGATACATGGAATATCCCCTATATGAAAAAAGGGTCTGAAATCTGTAGGAACGCCTTATTTGAACCAAAAGGGTCTCATTAAAGAAAATATACCCAATATAACTGCAATTTTAAAGTTGTTTTCCAACATGATATCAAGAAACACTTATTGATTGCTAATTCTGAACTTTGCAACATGAAATGAAGTGCTACCACTTAAAGTTGTAAGGAAATTCTATTTTCTGCATACTTTAAAATACACTTCATAAAATTGTATTTTCATTTGGCTGTAAGGAAACTCAAGGAAGGACGTAAGTGTACAGGAAATTGCAAAATAATTGGAAAAGGAAGCCGAAGTATACTGATTTTTCGGTAATTCATTTGTTCTAGTGTTAAAGTGGATCCTTAATGGTCTGCATCATTCTTTTGTTGACAGCAAAATACAGGAGTCAAGGATGAAGATTTCATCTCATACGTAAACAAATGGTGCGAGGTTGGGGCTTCGCTTGTAGGAGGTTGTTGTAGAACTACTCCAAGTACTATCAAAGCCATCTACAGGACACTTTCCCATAGATCTCCTGCAGCACCCAAGCAGAAATTAGCAACTTCTTTCCCACTTTTAGTCTGAAGAGAATACCTCCCACAAGCTTTGCCTAACATCTTTGGATCTCCCACTTTCTGTTGTAGCAGCCAGTATTTTCGTTTCACTATGAGCATTCATCTTGTATCTGTTTCGGGTTTTGGGAACTATAAGCTATAAGGGATCTGACTAACAGACAACCCCTCTTGTTTCTTGAGTTCTTATTTTGGTTCTAGCTGTAGTTTTGTCGAAGGTTAAATACTTGGGTATTGGGTGTTTTGCGTGTACATTATAAAGTACTCGTATTGCTCGGAAAATTTCATTAGTAGGAATCTGATTTTCATATTTGATATGCTGGAAAGTGATCATTTTCTTGAGAATATAGTGATCACAAGCATTGGTCGTCGCTTTTTGGGTGAAACCTGCCTAACATCCAATGTGCGGAAATGTATGTATGAGTGCAGAGAAAAGGTAAAGTGGTTAATTTCTCTAAAAACCTACCGGTTTGTAAGAAGCTATGGATTTTAGTGCCTTTTGTGAACCCATTTGGGAAATTGTTTTTCACAAAAGTGAAACCGATTTCTTTTGAGTTGTTAGATTTTGAAGAAAGAACATGGTGCTGCTTATCACAATGTTGTTGAGTTAGTGTCAATGATGTCGACTGCTACAAATAAACTGAATTCATGTGGCCGTCACAAAAGTATTATAAAGAAAATCCCTCATTTGTTTGTCGATGAGGAGCTAAGTATTAGTTAGTCTAGCGGGAGGGAGCTTTAACTACCGATTAATCTAGTAGGATGATCTATTAGGTCAAGGTCAATGTTGTGTATACGGAAAATTGAGTGATCATCTCAATATCCAAGTCAGTTTAATGTTAGTAAATTAAATATCAATAACTATAAGAAAATTTAAAGACTAAAGAAGAAAAGCTAACAACAATAACATGAGGGAAGCATTAAAGTAGATGTACTCAAAATAGAAAATGGATTAATTTTGTGTTGTCTGGTAATTTAATAAGAAGGCTTAGCGCATTCATTAAAAACGGTTGCTTGCTAAAACCTGTGTGGGTTTATATATGAGATTATGAGGTAGCTTAAGAGATTGCCACTTCTCCTAACCCTATGGAATCCAAAGGCCAATTCTTTTTTTTTTAAGTTACCTTTTTCTTTTTAACTTAGTTATATCGGATCTTGATTAAATTTGATGTTAGTGATATATAATAATGAATCAAAGAGGGGTTTCGGCCCCAAAATTAGCATTTACCCAATTATTTGAAGTTTGTGTTTTTTGGTAAACTACGTATTTAGTCATCCAACTGTCACTTTGGTTCTCTTTTGGTCACTTAACTATTGTTTTTTCAAAATCATCATTGATGTTATGTTTTGGTTTTATTTTAGTCACCTATCATTAAAAGCTTAACAGTGATGTTGATGTGTCACAATATGATAATGTCAAGTCATAATTGAAAAAAATAAAATAAAATGTCATGTCAGTTGTTCTATTAATTTTTTAACGGATGATGACTAAAATAAAATCAAAACATAAATTACTGATAATTTGAAAACATAAATAGTTGAATGATTAAAACATAATTAAAATGATAGTTGAATGACTAAATACAAAATTTACCTTTTTTCAAAAGAGGTTAAGAAAAAAAGCGTTTGGGCCGGATTTCTTTTAGCTTTCATGAGCTAATGTTGTGTTGGGTTTAACTAACATTATGGTTTTTACAGAACAGGATAATTAAGTTTCCTAAGACATAATCAAAAGAGAGACAAACAAATGACTGGTCTTAATCTTGTTGATGAGATGGTAATCACGAAGAAAAAGCCTTTCAGCCTAGACAACAATGAGTTTTCGACAACTTATAATTCGGACCAAATGGATACATCAATGCTGCTGGTGGACCCCTTACCTTCATCACTGGCTTACACTAATGTAGACATTGTTTGAATCTGATTTCGTCCATTTGAATTTTTTTTTTTAATTTGATCCATCCATATGAACGCATTTACGAGGGCGGATTAGGGATGAGTATGGGTCGGATATGGTTGGCTTTTCGATCAATCCGATTTGACCTGTAAATCATACAATCGAAACTTGACCTGACTTGAGTTTAGAGACTTCATCCAACCTGAAATTCGACTCCTCTTTTGAGATAAAACTTGAACCTAAATTTGACCTGACACAATTATATTGATAATTTGATTCGAACCCGAATTTGACCCGAATTTATCATCTAAAAAATCCAATCCGATCTGACTCGAATCCAAAATTTTAATTAAAAAACCTAACCTAATAGAGTCGGTTCAAGTCTCGCTTTCATCCCTAGGATGCATGCACTAAGCTCTATATGAAGTAATTTCATATAGGGATAGACATGGGTCAGGTTTTCGACCAACATGACCCGACCCTAAAATATAAATCCTCCACTCGAAATCCGACTCTACTTGAGTTTAGGATGGCTTCATTCGACCTGCCTTTTTAGATAAAATTTGAACTCGTTCAACCCGACCCGAAATATATATATATATATTAAAAAAATATTTTTATTCTATAAAAATAGAGATCTAATTAAAAAAATAATATAGAGGCAATTATTACAATAATCTCTAAATATATATTGTATAATTACATTATTTTTTGGATCAGGTCATATATTTTTCATCTTAAATCAGAATGCGACCCGAACTCATTTTTTTAAAAAAAATTGACTAATAGGGTCAGGTCAGAACTTGTCGAGTTCGAATCTCATGTTCATCTTTAATTGCATATCCATTATTTTAGAAAATCTAGTTCATATATTAACGGAGGAGAAAAAAAATATAAATACTTATTTTTAAAAAGAAAGAATATTAAAATTTTAGATCTTATTTTTTTATTTCTAGATCCATTAATATATTTTTATATCATTTTTTGAAAAGAAAATTAATTTTCTGTCGACTTTATTGATTTAATCCTAATCAGAACACCTTAATTAAAAAAAGAGTTAAAGTACACGTATACACTTAAAATATTGAGTTGTGTGATTGATAAGAGCTTGGAAAATGGAGAAATAATGGGGTTGCTTAATGAAGCGGACACAATTTCTACATGTGTTTTCTAAAGATTATTCATTTGAACAAATCAGACACTAAGAATTCACTTTTGTACAAATCATAACAATACACAAAACCCTAGGGCTACTTGAACCAAAGTTTTAGCCAGCCTTTTAATGCCCTAACAAGATCCTACTTACAAAGTTAACAATGTTTTAATCTTTTAATAAACTATGTATTTAATCACACAGTTATTATTCTAGGTTTATTTTGATCATCTAATTATTTTTCTTAAAATCATACTAATATTATATTTTAATTTTATTTTGGTATTTTTTTAATCCATGGAATGCCTCTAAAGTTGTTTCTAGAAAAGCCAACCATTGAAGATCCAACCTTTTCTTTTGGCACAAAAATTCCCCTATTTGCCCTATTCACCTATAATCAATGGATTACATATGAAGCTCCAGAAACCCACGCTTCCAATAACAGCCTTCATCTTCACAAAAGTCCCTTCAAAAACTGACCAAAAGCATGTTAATGACCCAGTTTTGGTCTTGAAATGTTTGTAAATTAGGCTTGAGTGTTGAGACAAATCTGTTCTAAGCTCATTTTTGAAGATTATTAAAACAGGAGATGTCAGAAAGGAAAGCAGAGTCTCCATGTTCACACATAATGAGACCTTTCTATATATATATATATATATATATATATATATATATATATATATATATATATATATATATATATATAAGGCTTAGGGTGTTGTATTAGATTAACGATCAAAGGCTAAGCTTGAAGAGATAGAGAGAGATCTCCATTGATATAGTTGGTTGAGGCCTTGGATTTTCGAGGGTGTTAAAGAAAGGGCTCCTCTTGCACTTTATTCTCTTCAAAATTAGATACTTTGCACTGTACCTTGAAACGAGGTTTATTGTTTCAACAGACCAGACCATCCCTTTTATCTCTATATCTCCTTTTGTGTTCCCTACATTGTCTTGTTCTAAACCTCTGAATCTCTTATTCAGTTCTTGTCTTCTTCTTCTATCTCTCTGTGGTTTCTTTTTCTCCCTTTAGGATTTCTTCATACCAGCAAAGACTGGGTCCTTTTGTTTTCTCACCTGGTTCAAAGTACAACAGTAATGCAGGTTAAAAACCTGTGTTTTCTCTTCATTACTTGAGGGAACTGAGTACTACTCTTCATTTCATTTCACCCATCATTCAAAGTTACAACACTTTTCTCTCATTATATTCAGCAAAAACTTGGAATTTTACCCCTAAGTCATAGTTTGAGCCAAAAAGAAGCAGCTTTTCATAAAACTATTTGCTTTCAAATCTGGTTAGGGCCATATGAAAGGTGTGTGAAGCAATGAGAGGTGGGAACAACAAGAACAGAAAGGTGTTTTTCTTTTGAAACAAGCAAAAAAAAACCCCATCATTTTGATTCCTTTTGTCAATTTAATGTTCAAATATGAGATTGATTGCTGATTGTATTGTGTTTGTTTGTTTTTCCATGATGAAGAAGCTTTCATGGCCCAAGACATTGGTCAAGAAATGGTTCAATATCAAGAGTAAAGCTCAGGACTTTCATGCTGATGATGTTGATTATAGAGGTGATTTTGATTGATTTCAGATTCTTCTGGACCCTGGGCACTTGCACTAAAATGTGTTTTTGGTACTTAGTACTTTTACGTTTGCAGCTCAAGATCTGTTTAGTATTTGTTTTCTTCTTCTCTTTTTATGTTCTGAAATCCATAATCTTTGTTTTTTATGGTGTTTGAATATGTGAAATTGATACCCTTCTGGTAAAGAGAGAGAATTGCAGCAGCTTTAACAACTGTTTGGCTCTTCTTTTTTCAGGTGTTGATCAAGATAGGAGGGACCATTTTTCAGAGAAGGATCCATGCACCATCAAGAAAAGTAAAACAGGTTTGGATTTTGGACAACAATTCTCTTTTTATCTCTTTCCCATCTTCACAGAACTTCAAATCAACTTACTTTGGATGGTAGAGAGATCGAGCGAGAGGGGTTCGGATGGAGCTCGGAGAGGTAAAGTCGATCTCAATGTTTCGCAGTTTACGGATGTGCGTGATTATAGGTATGGTGTTGTGTTGTGTTCTTAGTTGGTTTCTGGTGTTCTACTTTCGTTGAGTTTTGCTGAATAGGATTTGGTTTTGCAGGATTTTTGTAGCTACATGGAATGTGGCTGGAAAATCTCCTCCTAGTTATTTGAATCTTGAAGATTGGCTTCATGCTTCTCCTCCTGCTGACATTTATGTTATCGGGTATGTCGAACCGAATCAGATTTCTTTTGTATTTCAGTTCTTTTAAAAAACGGATTTTATGATGTTTGATAGAAGACTGTTGGATATTTTTTATTTGGCCTTGTAGTTTTCAAGAAATTGTCCCTCTGAATGCCGGTAATGTGTTGGGAACCGAAGACAATGGACCGGCTAGGAAATGGCTAGCTCTCATTAGGAAGACACTGAATAGTCTTCCTGGGAGAAGCGGTTGTTGCCACACGCCTTCGCCGATCCCTGATCCACTTGTGGAACAGGATTCGGACTTTGAAGGATCAACGAGGCAGAAAGCTTCGTCTTTCCTTCACCGCCGATCATTTCAATCCTTGAGCTGCAGCATGAGAATGGATAATGACATGGCAATGCTGCAACCCCAGCTCGACCGCTGCTTCAGTGTCTGCGATCGTGTTATATTTGGACATAGGCCTAGTGATTACGACCCTAATTTCAAATGGGGTTCCTCTGATGATGAAAACGGACAGGGGGATTCGCCATGGAATGCTCAATATTCGCAATATTCTCCGATGTCATATGGTGGATCTTTTGTCATGGAGGAAACCAGTAGGCAGATGGGGAATTCAAGGTACTGTTTGGTTGCCAGCAAGCAAATGGTAGGGATATTTCTAACTGTGTGGGTGAAGAGTGATCTTCGAGAGGATGTTCGCAACATGAAAGTGTCCTGTGTTGGCAGAGGATTGATGGGATATCTCGGAAACAAGGTATTTTTTCCTTTCTCCGATTCGAGCAATTTTCTTGAACTAGAAAATGAGGAGGCATACTCATTTCTTGAGTTTTCCAGGGATCCATTTCTATTAGCATGTCTTTGCATCAAACCAGCTTTTGCTTCGTCTGTAGTCATTTAACATCCGGGCAAAAAGAGGGCGATGAACTGCGAAGAAACTCCGATGTCATGGAGATCCTAAGGAAGACAAGGTTTCCCAGGGTTAACTGTATCGGAGACAAGAATTCTCCCCAAACGATTCTAGAGCATGAGTAAGCCTTCATATGTCAAATTATTACATTATTTTCCCAGAAATTGTAGCCTTTATAATTTTTGTGTTAGCCTTTTCCCTTTGGCTTAAAATGCTGTGTTGAATGTATTGGCACAGTCGTATTATATGGCTCGGGGATTTGAATTATCGGATTGCTCTGTCGTACTGTTCTGCAAAAGCTCTGGTCGAGATGCGCAATTGGAAGGCACTGTTAGAGAATGACCAGGCATGTTCTTATCCTTCCTCAATTGATTCAATATCTGCTCTTAACCCTCAAAGAATCTGAAAAGAATCAATTGTCTTACAGCTTCGGATAGAGCAGAGGCGAGGCCGTGTTTTCGAGGGATGGAGTGAAGGAAAAATATATTTCCCTCCTACATACAAATACTCTAATAATTCAGACAGATATGCTGGAGAGGGTAGGCACCCAAGGGAGAAGCGAAGGACTCCCGCATGGTACTATCTCGTTATTTACTTGATGTTTCTACGTCTATAGGAAGAAACCACCACATGGTTCTTTTACTTTTGATCTAATAGTATCATAATATTATGCAACCCGATATTTTTGAAGGTGTGATCGTATACTGTGGTATGGAAGAGGCCTATATCAGCTATCTTATGTTCGTGGGGAGTCCAAGTTCTCTGATCATAGGCCTGTCTACAGTGTATTTTCGGCTGAGATTGAGTCTATTAACCTCAGCCGAATGAGCAAAAGCATGAGTTGTTCCAGTGCCAGGATCGAGGTTGAAGAGCTGTTGCCACAGCCACACGGATATACCGAACTTTGTTTCTTTTGAGATAATCTTTAACAATCCATATTTCCATGCGGTAACTTACATAACAAGCAAAAGGATTAAGTGCACAGTCGTGCAAGGTAATTCGTCTATACCGGGAACTAAATGAATATATCCTTTTGCTGTTACTGATTGATTCCTGCAAATCACAGAACTTTCAGCTGTTAACAGGATATCATGATGAAAGTGCGATTCAAATTCACTCAGGAATTCTAACCGTGCTCTCTCTCACAACCAGTAAGGTAATTTTAATCCTTTAATGTGTGCTTTGTCCCGACTCCCGATTGGTCGTGTTAGTAGGAAGAAAAGGTTATGCACCTATAGCTTTTATTGATACGGACATCTTTGGTGAATCATATGAAATGTTATGCACCTATAGCTTTCAGGTGTTCACCCTAACAAGTAACATACAGATCTTTAATTTTGGCTTGTAAAATTCGGGTTTTCGGGAATTCTAACCGTAAATCATGTCATTTTTTCCCTGTTACTTGAGATAAAGGTCTCTTGCTTGTTCTTATTCTTATCATATTGATTGGTCCCCTCTTTTTCACAGGTGGGTCAAAACCATACCAACCATGGTGGCATTAAAGACGGTCGTCGTCCACTCTCTGAAAACAAGTCTGTCCTGTTTTTACGGTTTCGGATGTAATTCCGAACCCCCTAAATCCATTTTCTCTAACTTCCACATGACTCTTCCCCGTTTCAACAGGTTCAGCATAATGGCTCCTAACAGTTCAAAAAGACATCCATGGCTTGACAATAATTTACAAGTTGTTAGTCTTTGTTCTTGTCCAAATTCCATTAACACAAAATTACAGCAAAGAAAGACAACTTTTTGTTTTTATCTTCTTTTACTGAGAGAATGGGGAATCAATTGTAAGTTCCTCCATGTACTAGTTTTGGAAGATTAAAGCCCGGAGATGTGATGCATACTCATTACTAGTGGATAAAAACAGAAACTTTTCTGTTTATTGTAAAATCCTTCTTTTACTGTTGTTTTTGCTAATCAGTTTTTTTTTTTTACTTTTTTGAAGATGTGACCTGAAAGTTAAAAAAAAAGTAAAAAATTGTGTTGATATGAAGTGCTGATTTGGTTAAAAGCAAAGTGAACCAGCAAATGCTAATTAAACCAAGCGCTAAACTCTTTGTTAAACTGCCAAATGCCCCAGTGCTAGCTTGCTGCCCATTGTTTTGCTTACCGCCAAATGGCTAACATGTTCAGAAAATGGTGAAATTATACCATAATTCAACTTGTGTTCAATTTATTTTCTACTTCATCAATATTTAAAATGTAAACAAATAAAAGAGAAAGGAAAATTAGTAACAAGTTTATAAACGAGTTTATTCATGAATATAAATGAATCGAATATATGTCTGTTCGTGTTCGTTCGTTTGATAATTTAACATAAAAGTTTTCTTAATATTCATTTATTTCACTTAATAAATAAATATAAATAAACATTATATGCATAATTTATCTAACTCTATATTCATTCACCCGAGACATCCATGTCCAAATTGTCTTGCCTCGTACATCGTACTAACCAAAAATCAACTTGTTAAATGTTAATGGGTTCTTCTGTAATACACTCGATCAAGATTTTGCGTTGATGGCAGAGCCGTTAGATGCCCTTAAGACGGCTGGGACGGTTATAAGTCAACGGTATACGTTACATCGAATTGGTTAAAAGAAATTGGAAGCAAAGAAGAGCGAGTTAAAAAACGCCCGCGCAAGGCGACTGCTTTTATTTGTGTCGGAGATATGTCGCTCTCTCGCTGGTTGCTTTATTTGTTCCTTGTTGTTCATGATCGCCTTGAGGGCGCGTGGGTTCTGATGTGTGCATTGATTTTGCATCGTGTTATGCACGCGTTATGGCAGACGGTGAAGAAAGTTGGTTTCTTCTTATTTTTCACTACGGCGAGGGAGGAAGCGATTTACTTCTTTCCCAATAATCATCTGTCAATTGGCGTCAAATTCTTCAAATCAAAATGAGTAAATATTTGGGTAAACTCCGCAAGAGATCATTTAAATATGCTCAAATTTCATCATGTGACTTTAAAATACAAAC
The DNA here is from genome assembly GCF_006381635.1 of Hibiscus syriacus. Taxonomy (NCBI): domain Eukaryota; kingdom Viridiplantae; phylum Streptophyta; class Magnoliopsida; order Malvales; family Malvaceae; genus Hibiscus; species Hibiscus syriacus. The sequence goes on from NW_024062382.1 coordinate 298,601, forward strand.
TTATAATTAAATATATCAAACTATTACCAAATGATCATTAATTTTATCAAATTTTATCATTTTATAGTGACTATTTTATAATAATCTAATAATTATTTTTAAACTTTTTAAAAGTTCAATGATAGAATATATTATATAAGCATAACTCACTGACTAATTTACTTTACCATAATCTTTTTCAGAGTTAAGGATAGGCTCGATAAGTTTTGTTGTGAGGCGGTTAAAATAGGCTAAAAATGACATGAATGGTTAAATAAGTGATCGATTAAAATCGATATCATAAATGTTATATGATTTCACTGGAAATATTATTTGAGTTGATAAAAATAATGGTAATATCCTGTTATGTTATCGTACTACGTAAAATGCGTCAAAAAATATTGACGATAACATAATCGGTTAATTATTGGAAACATTATCAATAATAATAACATATTAGGTAGGGCTTATGTAACATAATAGTAAGCGCCTTTTTAAAGCTGATGGGGCCTTAAAAATCCGACGATAACAAAATATGTTAATTACTTAATTTGTCATGAGTATTATCAACAAATTAGGTAACGCCTAAAATGTTACCAAAGTTTAAGCTGAACAGGCCTTAAAAATCCGACGATAAAATAACCGATTAATTACTGGAAACATTATCAAGCATAATAACATATTACGTAGCGCTTATGTAACGTAATAGGTAGTGCCTTTTTAAATCTGATGGGGCTTTAGAAATCCGAGATAACAAAATAGGTTAATTACTTAATTTGTCATGAGCATTATCAACATATTAGGTAATGCCTAAAATGTTACCAAAGTTTAAGCTGATGTAGCCTTAGAAATTCGATGATAACATAACCGGTTAATTATTGGAAACATTATCAAGCATAATAACATATTAGGTAGCGCTTATGTAAGGTAATAGGTAGCACCTTTTTAAAGATGATGGGGCTTTAGAAATCCGACGATAACAAAATAGGTTAATTACTTAATTTGTCATGAGTATTATCAATATATTATGTAATGCCTAAAATGTTTCCAAAGTTTAAGCTGATGGAGCCTTAGAAATCTGACGATAACATAACCGGTTAATTACTGGAAACATTATCAAGCATAATAACATATTATGTAGCGCTTATGTAACGTAATAGGTAGCGCCTTTTGAAAGCTAATGGGGCTTTTTAAATCTAACGATAACAAAATAGGTTAATTACTTAATTTGTTATCAATATTATCAACATATTAGGTAATGCCTAAAATGTTACCAAAGTTTAAGCTGATGAAGCCTAGAAATCCGACGATAATATAACCGGTTAATTACTGGAAACAATATCAAGCATAATAACATATTAGGTAGTGATTATGTAACGTAATAGGTAGCGTATTATTAAAGCTGATAGGGCCTTAGAAACCACACGATAACAAAATAGGTTAATTACTTAATTTGTTATCAATATTATCATCATATTAGGTAATGCCTAAAATGTTAAAGTTTAAGCTCATGGAGCCTATCAAATCCGACGATAATATAACTAGTTAATTACTTTATTTGTTATCAAGCTTTATCCACATATTACCATGTACATTGTTTAAGCATATTATCATGATACCGATTGACTTTAACCGTTTTCATTGGAAATTAATCTATTACTTTAAAGTAATAGGTTTCGAAATTAAAATGTATATATATATATATATATATATCGATACATTTTCATGCAGATTGTTTGATCATTTATGTGGAATTAACCAAAGTTAAAGCTGATGGAGTCTTAGAACCGACGATAACATAACCAATTAATTAATTGATTTTGTTATCAAGCTTTATCAACATATTATCGTGTACATTATTTATGCATATTATCATGATACCAATTGACTTTAACCGTTTTCATTGGAAATTAACTTATTGCTTTAAAGTAATAGGTTTCGAAATTATAAATATATATATATATATATATATATATATATATATTTGTGTGTGTGTGTGTGTGTGTGTGTATGTGTGTGTATCAGTACATTTTGCATGCATATTTTTTGAGCCTTAATGTGGAATTAAAGTTTCGAGAAATATAATAAAATATTGATACATATACAAAAGTTTACGTTATTATCATTATACCGGTTTACTTTTACCGTGTACATTGTAAATTTACCTTTTACTTCTACAATGCTCTTTATATATGGGTTATCAGAATGTTGGATTTACACATAAAGACATCTACAATGCACTTGAAAGAGGTAAAGCAATGAAAATCGTCAATGGGGTGTCAATGCACTAATTGCCTACGTTATACCGGTACTTGGAGTATCGATACTTGGAATTTCGAAACCTATTACTTTCAAGTAATAGGTAAATTAACAATTAAATGGATAAGTCTATTCTTTCTCAGAATCCCACTATGTTTTATGCAACTACGATCCCTTTCCATATGTTCCCTTGAATCGTGTACTTGAACCTTGCCAAACAGTCTGTAGAATAGAGTCTCCCACAAGTCGTGGCTGAAATAGGTTCTGTAGTTGGGATTATCCAGGTTAATCAAGGATAGGCACGGGAAGTTCTGCTGTAAGGCGGTTAAAATACGACTAAAAAATGGCATGAATGTTTAAATAAGTGACCGATTAAAATCGATATCATAAATGTTATATGATTTCACCGAAAATATTATTTTAGTAGGTAATAATAATGGTAATAACCGGTTATGTTATCTTTCTATGTAAAATGCGTCAACAAATATTGACGATAACATAACCGATTAATTACTGGAAACATTATCAAGTATAATAACATATTAGGTAGCACCTTTTTAAAGCTGATGGGCCTTAGAAATCCGACGATAACAAAATAGGTTAATTACTTAATTTGTTAAGAGTATTATAAACATATTAGGTAACACCTAAAATGTTACCAAAGTTTAAGCTAATGAAGCCTTAGAAATCCGGCGATAACATAACATGTTAATTACTGTAAACATTATCAAGAATAATAACATATTACGTAGCGCTTATGTAACGTAATAGGTTGCACATTTTTAAATCTGATGGGGATTTAGAAATTTGACGATAACAAAATAGGTTAATTACTTAATTTTTCATGTGTATTATCAACATATTAGGTAATGCCTAAAATGTTACCAATGTTTAAGCTGATGGAGCCTTAGAAATCTGATGATAACATAACCGTTTAAGTACTGGAAATATTATCAAGCATAATAACATGTTAGGTAGCGCTTATGTAACGTAATAGGTAGCGCATTTTTAAAGCTGATGGGGCTTTAGAAATCCGACGATAACAAAATAGGTAAATAAATTAATTTGTCATGAGCATTATCAACATATTACGTAATGCCTAAATGTTTCCAAAGTTTAAGGTGATGGAGGCTTAGAAATCCGATGATAACATAACCGGTTAATTACTGGAAACATTATCAAGCATAATAACATATTAGGTAGTGCTTATGTAACGTACTAGGTAGCGTCTTTTTAAAGCTGATTGGACTTTTGAAATCCGACGATAACAAAATAGGTTAATTACTTAATTTGTTATCAATATTATCAACATATTAGGTAACGCCTAAAATGTTACCAAAGTTTAAGTTGATGAAGCCTTGAAATCTGACGATAACATAACCAGTTAATTACTGGAATCATTATCAGGCATAATAACATATTAGGTAGAGCTTATGTAACGTAAAAGGTAGCGTATTATTAAAGCTGTTAGGGCCTTAGAAATCACACTATAACAAAATAGGTTAATTACTTAATTTGTTATCAAAATTATCATCGTATTAGGTAATGCTTAAAATGTTAAGAAAGTTTAAGCTGATGGAGCCTGACAAATCCGATAATAACATAACCAATTAGTTACTTTATTTGTTATCAAGCTTTATACACATATTACCATGTACCTTATTTAAGCATATTATCATGATACCGATTGACTTTGACCGTTTTCATTGGAAATTAATCTATTACTTTAAAGTAATAAGTTTCAAAATTATAAATATATATATATATATATATATATATCGATACATTTTGATGCAGATTGTTTGAGCATTTATGTAGAATTAACCAAAGTTAAAGCTGATGGAGTCTTTGAACCGAAGATAATATAACCAATTAATTAATTGATTTTGTTATCAAACTTTATCAACATATTACCGTGTACATTGTGTATGCATATTATCATGATACCGATTGACTTTAACCGTTTTCATTGGAAATTAACCTATTACTTTAAAGTAATAGGTTTCGAAAGTATAAGTATATAATATATATAAAATATATATATACATAATATATCTCTGTGTGTGTGTGTTTGTTTGTATCAATACATTTTGCATGCATATTGTTTGAGCCTTTATGTGGAATTAAAGTATCGAGACCGATATAACGAAATATTGATACATATACAAAAGTTTACGTTATTATCATTATGCTGGTTTACTTCTACCGTGTACATTGTAAATTTACCTTTTACTTCTACAATGCTCTTTATATATGGGTTATCAAAATGTTGGATTTACACATAAAGACATCTACAATGCACTTGAACGAGGTAAAGAAATGGAAATCGTCAATGGGGTGTCAATGCACTAATTTCTTATTTTATATCGGTACTTGGAGTATCGATACTTGGTATTTCGAAACCTATTACTTTCAGGTAATAGGTAAATTAACAATTAAACGGATAAGTCTATTCTTTCTCAGAATCCCACCATGTTTTATGAAACTACGATCCCTTTCCATATGTTCCCTTGTATAGTGTGCTTGAACCTTGCCAAACAGTCTGTAGAATAGAGTCTCCCACAAGTCGTGGCTGGAACCAGTTCTGTAGTTGGGATTATCCAGGTTAATAAAGGATAGACTCGGGAAGTTCTACTGTGAGGCGGTTAAAATACGGCTAAAAAATGGCATGACTATTTAAATAATTGACCGATTAAAATCGATATCATAAATGTTATATGATTTCATCAAAAATATTATTTCAGTTGGTAATAATAATGGTAATAACCGGTTATGTTATCTTTCTATGCAAAATGCGTCAAAAAATATTGACGATAACATAAGCGATTAATTACTGGAAACATTATCAAGTATAATAACATATTAGGTAGTGCTTATGTAACGTAATAGGTAGCGCCTTTTTAAAACTGATGGGGCCTTAGAAATCCGACGATAACAAAATAGGTTAATTTCTTAATTTTTTATGAGTATTATCAACATATTAGGTAATACCTTAAATGTTACCAAAGTTTAAGCTGATGAAGCCTTAGAAATTCGACGATAACATAACCGGTTAATTACTGGAAACATTATCATGCATAATAACATATTACGTAGCTCTTTTGTAAAGTAATAGGTAGCACATTTTTAAATATGATGGGGATTTAGAAATCCAATGATAACAAAATAGGTTAATTATTTAATTTTTCATGTGTATTATCAACATATTAGGTAGCGCTTATGTAGCGTAATAGGTAGCGTCTTTTTAAAGCTGACGGGGCCTTAGAAATCTGACGATAACAAAATATGTTAATTACTTAATTTTTCTTGAGTATTATCAACATATTAGGTAACACATAAAATGTTACCAAAGTTTAGTATGATGAAGCCTTCGAAATAAGACGATAACATAACTGGTTAATTAATGGAAACATTATCAAGCATAATAACATATTACATAGCGTTTATGTAACGTAATAGGTAGTGCCTTTTTAAATTTGATGGGGATTTAGAAATCCGACGATAACAAAATAGGTTAATTAATTAATTTTCCATGTGTATTATCAATATATTAGGTAATGCCTAAAATGTTACCAAAGTTTAAGCTGATGGAGCCTTAGAAATTTGACGATAACATAACCGGTTAATTACTGGAAACATTATCAAGCATAATAACATTTTATGTAGCGCTTATGTAGTGTAATAGGTAGCACCTTTTTAAATCTGATGGGGCTTTAGAAATCCGACTATAACAAAATAGGTAAATTACTTAATTTTTCATGAGCATTATCAACATATTACGAAATGCATAAAATGTTTCCAAACTTTAAGCTGATGGAGCCTTAGAAATCCGACGATAACAAAGCCGGTTAATTATTGGAAACATTATCAAGCATAATAACATATTAGGTAGTGCTTATATAACGTACTAGGTAGCGTCTTTTTAAAGCTGATTGGACTTTTGAAATCCGACGATAACAAAATAGGTTAATTACTTAATTTGTTATCAATATTATCAACATATTAGGTAACGCCTAAAATGTTACCAAAGTTTAAGTTGATGAAGCCTTGAAATCTGGAGATAACATAACCAGTTAATTACTGGAATCATTATCAGGCATAATAACATATTAGGTAGCGCCTTTTTAAAGCTGATGGGGATTTAGAAATCAAATGATAATAAAATAGGTTAATTACTTAATTTTCCTTGTGTATTATCAACATATTAGGTAATGCCTACAATGTTACCAAAGTTTAAGCTGATGGAGCCTTAGAAATCCGACAATAACATAACCAGTTAATTACTGGAAACATTATCAAGCATAATAACTATTAGGTAGCGCTTATGTAACATAATAGGTAGCGTCTTTTTAAAGCTGATGTGGTATTAGAAATCTGACGATAACAAAATAGGTAAATTACTTAATTTATCATGAGCATTATCAACATATTACGCAAAGCCTAAAATGTTTCCAAAGTTTAAGCTGATGGAGCCTTAGAAATCCAACGATAACAAAACTGGTTAATTACTGGAAACATTATCAAGCATAATAACATATTAGGTAGTGCTTATATAACGTACTAGGTAGCGTCTTTTTAAAGCTGATTGGACTTTTGAAATCCGACGATAACAAAATAGGTTAATTACTTAATTTGTTATCAATATTATCAACATATTAGGCAACGCCTAAAATGTTACCAAAGTTTAAGTTGATGAAGCCTTGAAATCTGACGATAACATAACCAGTTAATTACTGGAATAATTATCAGGCATAATAACATATTAGGTAGTGCTTATGAAATGTAAAAAGTAGCGTAATATTAAAGCTGTTTGGGCCTTAAAAATCACATGATAACAAAATAGGTTAATTACTTAATTTGTTAAATGATTTCACCGAAAAATATCTTTTGAGTTGGTTATAGTAATGGTAATAACCAGTTATGTTATATTTCTATGGAAATTGCGTAAAAAAATATTAACGATAACATATCCGATTAATTACTGGAAACATATCAAGTATAATAACATATTAGGTAGCGCTTATGTAACGTAATATGTAGCACATTTTTAAAGCTGATGGGGCCTTAGAAATCTGACGATAACAAAATAGGTTAATTACTTAATTTGTTATGAGTATTATCAACATATTAGGTAATACCTAAAATGTTACCAAAGTTTAAGCTGATGAAGCCTTAGAAATCCGACGATAACATAACAAGTTAATTACTGGAAACATTATCAAGAATAATAACAAATTAGGTAGCGCTTATGTAGTGTAATAGGTAGCACCTTTTTAAATCTGATGGGGCTTTTGAAATCCGACGATAACAAAATAGGTAAATTAATTAATTTGTCATGAGCATTATCAATATATTACGTAATACATAAAATGTTTCCAAAGTTTAAGCTGATGGAGCCTTAGAAATCCGATGATAACAAAACCGATTAATTACTGGAAACATTATCAAGCATAATAACATATTAGGTAGCGCTTATGTAACGTAATAGGTAGCGCCTTTTTAAAGCTGATTGGACTTTTGAAATCCGACGATAACAAAATAGTATAATTACTTAAATTGTTATCAATATTATCAACATATTAGGTAACGCCTAAAATGTTACCAAAGTTTAAGCTGATGAAACTTAGAAATCTGATGATAACATAACCAGTTAATTACTGGAAACATTATCAAGCATAATAACATATTAGGTAGCTCTTTTTAAAGCTGATGGGGATTTAAAAATCCAACGATAACAAAATAGGTTAATTACTTAATTTTCCATGTGTATTATCAACATATTAGGTAATGCCTAAAATGTTACCAAAGTTTAAGCTGATGGAGCCTTAGAAATCCGACAATAACATAACTAGTTAATTACTGGAAACATTATCAAGCATAATAACATATTAGGTAGCGCTTATGTAACGTAATATGTAGCGCCTTTTTAAAGTGGATGTGGCATTAGAAATCTGACGATAACAAAATAAATAAATTACTTAATTTGTCATGAGCATTATTAACATATTACGTATTGCCTAAAATGTTTCCAAAGTTTAAGCTGATGTAACCTTAGAAATCCAACGATCACATAACCGGTTAATTACTGGATATATTATCAAGCATAATAACATATTAGGTAGCGCTTATGTAACGTAATAAGTAGCACCATTTTAAAGCTGATGGGACTTTTGAAATCCTACGATAACAAAATAAGATAATTACTTTATTTGTTATCTATATTATCAACATATTAGGTAACGCCTAAAATGTTACCAAAGTTTAAGCTGATGAAACTTAGAAATCTGATGATAACATAACAAGTTAATTACTGGAAACATTATCAAGAATAATAACATATTAGGTAGCGCTTATGTAGTGTAATAGGTAGCACCTTTTTAAATCTGATGGGGCTTTAGAAATCCAACGATAACAAAATAGGTAAATTACTTAATTTTAATGAGCATTATCAACATATTACGTAATGCATAAAATGTTTCCAAAGTTTATGCTGATGGAGCCTTAGAAATCCGACGATAACAAAACCGGTTAATTACTGGAAACATTATCAGGCATAATAACATATTAGGTAGCGCTTATGTAACGTAATAAGTAGCGCCTTTTTAAAGCTAATTGGACTTTTGAAATCCGATGATAACAAAATAGTATAATTACTTAATTTGCTATCAATATTATCAACATATTAGGTAACGCCTAAAATGTTACCAAAGTTTAAGCTGATGAAACTTAGAAATCTGATGATAACATAACCAGTTAATTAATGGAAACATTATCAAGCATAATAACAAATTAGGTAGCACATTTTTAAAGCTGTTGGGGATTTAAAAAACCAACGATAACAAAATATGTTAATTACTTAATTTTCCATGTGTATTATCAACATATTAGGTAATGCCTAAAATGTTACCAAAGTTTAAGCTGATGGAGCCTTAGAAATCCGACAATAACATAACCAGTTAATTACTGGAAACATTATCAAGCATAATTACATATTAGGTAGCTCTTATGTAATGTAGCGCCTTTTTAAAGATGATGTGGCATTAGAAATCCGACGATAACAAAATAGGTAAATTACTTAATTTGTCATGAGCATTATCAACATATTACGCAATGCCTAAAATGTTTCCAAAGTTTAAGCTGATGTAACCTTAGAAATCCGACGATCACATAACCGGTTAATTACTGGATATTTTATCAAGCATAATAACACATTAGGTAGCGCTTATGTAACGTAATAAGTAGCACCTTTTTAAAGCTGATGGGACTTTTGAAATCCTACGATAACAAAATAAGATAATTACTTCATTTTTTATCTATATTATCAACACATTAGGTAACGCCTAAAATGTTACCAAAGTTTAAGCTAATGAAACTTAGAAATCTGATGATAACATAAGAAGTTAATTACTGGAAACATTATCAAGCATAATAACATATTTGGTAGTGCTTATGTAATGTAAAAAGTAGCGTAATATTAAAGCTGTTGGAGCCTAACAAATCCGACGATAACATAACCAGTTAATTACTTTATTTGTTATCAAGCTTTATCCACATATTACCATGTACCTTGTTTATGCATATTATCATGATACCGATTGACTTTGACCGTTTTCATTGGAAATTAATCTATTACTTTATATTAATAGGTTTCGAAATTATACACACACACACACACACACACACACACATATATATATATATATATATATAAATATCTATATCTATTGTTCGCGTGTTGTGAGTACTATAAAATATACGCAAATAATGTGCAAGTATACACAATCGCTCAAGTAATATAATGATGAGTGAGTATCGTCTCCACAGGGATTGGGTGAAATTACGAAAGTCTAACCAAAGGAACGCACTAAATTATCTAAGTATAGTTAGTCTTGATATATACAAATGTCACGGTAATGGAAATGTGTATGCTGGTGAATGTGGATTGATGGTGTGATGGTGTAGCAAATGGAAATGCATTGGCAATGATGGATGTTTAATGTTGAATATGGTGAAATGTTGAGGCAATGAGAAATGGTAAAAACAGTAAATAAAAAGATAAATAAATAAAATAAGAAGAAAATAATCCTCACGTGACAAGCTTCCAATGAAATGAATGGTAAGGATTTGTCTAAGGTTGCTGAACTTATTTCTCAAGTATATTTAAGCTATCTTGACTTTACTTACTCGACAGGGCTTTCCTAAGGTGTTCAAAAGAACCTAACAGAATAGGATGCCAAGGCATCTGCTCTCCCTCAACGATGTTGGACAGCCTACCCTATTGATAAAGACACCCTTTTTAGTCGTTGAAATCCTATCCTAGTCTCTTCCGAGATCTAAGGGATTAAGTTATAATATTCCTAGGCCGGTTCAAAGCCCCTTGAAAATACCATAACCCATTGCTTATGAGGATCTTATCTTGTGTTTCTTCCGAATACTTACAAGTATTTTTAGCTTAGGATTCTTCCGAATACCTAACCTTCATCTAAGAGATGGACATTTCCATGCCTCTTACAAGCCTAGATGGTGAAGCATTCATAAGCAAAGCAAATAAAGAACCCAAAATAAACTTAAATATACCCTAAAAAATAAAGTTTAAACAATCGTTCAACCAACCACCACTAAATAAGTTAGTTCATAGTGGGGTTCGAAATATCCAAACACAAAGTCATGAAAATATTCGTTCCAACAACCCACAAATTAATAGAAAAATAGCAGCAAAAGGGAAGTGAGAAGAAGCCTTCGACGCGCCACCGAAGGTCTCCTCTCGGGCCACCACGAACCACCTAGCTCGCTAGCTCCTTTCGGCGCCTAGCTTGCCACTCCTTGGAGCTTTATCAATGGAGGAATATCCCAAGGAAGAAGAAAGGAAAAGAGAAAATAAAAATGTGATTTTTTTTTCTATGCGTGTGCTCTCTGTCTCCCCTCTTTTTTTTTCTCTCCCATGAGGTGTCATATATAATAAAAATATCTAGGGGTAATGATGAGGTTGTTGGGTGAAAAATACCCCTCATACCCCTAGAATCACATGTTGTGCATGAACCTTATCCTCTAAGTGGCAGTGGTCCTTTGGCAGCTCTGGCAGGCGGTTACAACAGTCCTTCACGTACAGAGACAGCTGTCCAGTGACAGCTGTCCAATGCCAGCTGTCCTTATGTAGAAATATCTTTTTGTCTTTTTCTGCGCCAGAAATGCCAAGGCATTTCAATCTGCTTTAGCAACGTGTGATGCCGCGGCATTACTTCCCAAAGAATCCTTTTTCTTGCTATTCCCTGCACACCATAGACAAACTGCACCTTTCCCTCAAATAGCACCATTAAGAAATAAAATAGCACAACCACCACAAATGCAACTATATGCAGCTACATGATCCTAAAATGACTAAAATGAGCTTTTAAACAAACAATAACTTAAGTGAAAAAGGCTTTAAAAGTAGCCTTTTTAGGAAGTTATCACACCCCCAAACTTAAGATATTGCTTGTCCTCAAGCAATGGATAGCAGTTACATAAGCATAATGTCATGGCAAAGTTCGATAGTAAGGCAGTAGGACAAAATTGAATTTCAACCCTCAGAACGATAGGCTTCAACATGCTAGACTTATCAAGAATTCAAGTACTTTTCCCTAGGTCAAAATCCTTTGTGGTAGTGTGTGTGCGTGATTGTATCCAATCTATACTTAGCGAATTTAGATAATTTCTAATCAAGTCCCCCTAGTTTTTGTCAAGGCATTTACTTATCATTAAGCACATTTTTACTCCCTTTTCTTTGATTTTTTTTATGCTGTTACGAAGGGAGTCAGCTCATCACACCTACTCTCCCACACTCTAGATGAAAGGGAGCATACCTTCCATCCCCGAGCTAGTTAAGTAGAGTCATCCCATGACTTCTTTCATTCACTCATATGCACAAGGCTTCCATTTATTAAAGAAAGTTCCAGGAAATGCCACGGCAAAGAGGAGTGTCCCTCTACAGCAATGCTTAAGCATTTATTCACAGTTTCATTTCTAAGGGAGTTTGTTTTTGATTTTTCTTTTAAACACCATACTATATTTCAATGCCAAGACTAACTAAAGTTCCTTCATAGAATTTTCCTAAATTTTCTAAGTATAGAAAACATACATATTGTGTAAATATTTTTCACAAAGCATCAAGCCCTAGAGTGAGTTCTATCATTCTCAACAGTCATTTACATTCAGATTCTAGCCTAACAAAATTATCATCATCGGGTATCCTCAAAACATTTCATCTAACTATCCTACCATTTACTGATGCCATGGCATAATACTATGCTAATTCTATCATGCATATGACCTACCAAGAACAATACCTCCCCCAAACTTAAGGGAAGCATTGTCCTCAATGCTTTAAAGAGAACTAAACTAACTATAAACTATATGTTATGCAATGAAATGCAACTAAATGAAAATGGATGCAAGAGAGGTACCTCAATGTTTACGTGGTGGTGGTGCTTTGGAGGTGCTAGCAGCTCCTCGTCGGGTGCGCTTTCGGATAGGTGCTGGGCTGGACTCGGAAGAAGTGGAGTAATAGTGCGCAATGCGTCCAGCCGTGGTCTTGGTGCGGCGACCACTACGTTGTGCATGAGAAGGATTGAGTGCTGGGATGCGGCTGGGTGTTTCTTCGACAGGGACAGTGGGCGGATATTCAGGAGTCTCGAACCGGTGTGTATCAGGAGTAGGGTCAGCTGCAGGAGGATCGGGTGCATTGTGCTCAGGCTCTGGAGATGCCTCGGCATTGAATGCCGGCAGAATTTCGTCTGGGAAACCAGGGAAATTCCGTTGACCGTGGGGAATAATTTCTTGAAACAACGATTCCACCATAACATCTCTATGCTTCACGTATCCAAAGAAATTACGGATGTCACCGTGTAAAGCATGCAGTTGAGCTTGAGTCTGCGTCACAGCTGCCTTGAGAGCAAGTAACCTTGCCTCGACATTCGATTCTGTAGTACCTGCAGATTGCTCATGAACAGGGTTTTTAGACTTGGGATTTTCAAGTCCAAACAATAGTGGAAGTCTAGCCCTAGTGATGCCCGATAATCCAGGTAAAATTTCATCAAAAGCATTTTCCTCAACCTTTTTCTTACGACATAAAGCGGTAATTAAATTAGGAAACACCAAAGCACTTACCTTTTTACCCAAACAATCATGAACTTGCTGAACAATAATATGACCCACATCGATCGGACGGGATACTATCATAGAATGTAAAAGCAATAAGCGTGAAAGTGATACCGTAGTGTTGTGGGAAGTGGGCATTAGTTTATGCTTGAGAAAGTGATTCCATAACTTTGCGCGCGGCTGAAGACGTTCTCGGTTGACCGAGTATCTACTCGTTTGTCGTCCATTCCACTCAGTGTTTTCAAAACAAAGGTCCTCCAAGACCCCATCATATGTGTTGCTATCGGCTTCCTCTTCAAACATGGCATGGCCGTCTACTACCTCCTGTAAATGAAAATAACGATTTATAGCAGTGGATGTAAAACGGATTTGCTTACCTCGAACGAAGATGGAGTGTTGATTGGGCTTGGAAATGTTCGCATAGAACTCCTTAACTAATGAGGCGTTCACCGAACCAGGATGACGGGCAAACTTTTGCCAATTGAGCAGCGTCACGATGTCCATAACATCGGGTCCAAAACCACCATCGGTTTTCTCGGTAAAAATAAATCCCAACTCAAAAAAGAGTTTTCGGTTCTTGAAGTTTTGGAACCGAGCCTTGGCCTCATCATTCTCAAACTGTTGCCAAGCGGTAGTGTCGGTTGGAGCTGGTCTTGAGCGCACCATTTTCAGTGTTTTTGAAGTAAGAAAAATGAAAAAGGAAGAAGCTTTTGAAAGCTTTAAAAACTTGGATGTATTTCGGCTATGGAGAGAATAAGGGAAGAGGATGAGTAAAAGAGAGAGAAAAAGTAAAAGTTAACATGAAAGGGAAAAAAATGAATAAAGAAAGAGAAAAGAAAAAGTTAAAAATTTGGGAGGGAAAAGGGGTGATAGGACAGTTAAGAGAGGAATTAGTGGGTGGGGGGTTGTGCATGTATAGGGAAGGAAAAAAAAACTACCAAAAGGTAATGATGGTGATAGGACAAGTCTGTGGAAAGAGAAAAAGAAATGTCAGAAATTAAATTAAATAAAAAGAAACAAATCAAAAGAATATCTCTCCAATTAATGCTTTGTCCTTTCCTCCCTTTGGTAACCGCTCCTTGTACGGTTTGCAGCAATGTGGTCCCTACAAATTAGATCAAAAATTAATTACAAAATAAAATAAAATAAAACTAAAGAAAAAAACTTGAATGTTAAATTTTATTTATGCACAGACACAAATTCAATGCCGAGGCATCGAATTTTGGTTATCCTCTGGGCACGCTTCAGTATCGTGCAGCCGTAACACGTCCTTGTTGTGCGGTGGTGGAATTCCATTGTAGGCTTTCAGACGCTGGCCATTGACCTTGAAGATCTTCCCATTGTCTATTCTCTTGATGTCAACAGCTCCATGGGGATAGACATAACGCACCTCAAATGGCCCTGACCATCGAGATTTTAGCTTCCCAGGAAAGAGTTTAAGTCTGGAGTTGTAAAGCAAGACTTGGTGCCCACATGAAAATGCTGTGGCATCAGTTTTTGGTCATGCCACTTCTTGGTTTTCTCCTTGTATATCCAAGCATTCTCATATGCTTGTGCTCTAAACTCTTCCATTTCATTAAGTTATAATAATCTCTGCTCCCCAACTAGTTGAGGATCAAAATTCAATCGCTTGATAGCCCAATAAGCTTTATGATCAAGCTCAACCGGGAGATGACAAGCTTTACCATACACTAACTTGAAGGGTGACATCCCCAAAGGAGTTTTGAATCCTGTTCTGTACGCCCAAAGTGTTTCATCCAACTTTGGCGACCAATCCTTTCGATTTGGGTTCACGACTTTCTCTAAAATCTGCTTGATCTCTCGATTAGATATCTCAGCTTGGCCATTTGTCTGCGGATGATATGCCGTGGCAATCTTGTGTGGAACTCCATATCTCAGCAATGTCTTGGCAATCAACTTGTTATCAAAATGGGTTCCTTCATCACTGATGATAGCACGAGGTACTCTAAACCGAGTGAAAATATACTTGTGCAAAAACTTGAGTACGGTCTTGGAGTCATTCCTTTATGTTGCTATTGCTTCCACCCACTTTGACACATAATCCACATCAAGCAATATATATAATTTTCCTTTAGAAGATGGGAATGGTCCCATGAAGTGGATGCCCCACACATCAAACAACTCTATCTCCAAAATATTTTGCAGCGGCATCTCATGTCGTCTGGAGATGTTTCCAGTCCGTTGACATCGATCACATCCTTTGTAAAATGCTTGGGCATCTCTAAACAAAGTTGGCCAGTAAAAGCCTGATTGCAGGACCTTAGCAGCAGTCCTTGCTCCACCAAAATGGCCTCCACTTGGGGCCGAATGACAATGGTACAAAATATCACTTTGCTCCTCTTCAGGTACACATCGTCTAATGAGCTGATCAACACAATGTTTGAACAGATATGGCTCATCCCAAAAATAGTGCCTTGCATCGTGCTTGAACTTCTTTTTAGCCTGACTATTCAAATCAAAAGGCACAATTCCACTAACAAGAAAATTAACAAGGTCAGCGTACCACGGGATTGCCGCGGCATATAAAATTTTCTCATCAGGAAATTCCTCTTGGATATCTACAGTGTCATGGCATTCAGAATTGTTCTCTAGCCTAGATAAGTGATCAGCAACTTGATTTTCAGTTCCCTTTCTATCTACCACCTCTAAGTCAAATTCTTGCAAAAGTAAGATCCACCTAATAAGTCTAGGCTTGGCATCCTTTTTGTTCACTAAGTATTTTATAGCCGAATGATCAGTGTGAACAATAACTTTAGTGCCTATTAGGTAAGGTCTAAATTTATCAAAAGCAAATACTAGTGCAAGTAATTCTTTCTCAGTGGTGGTGTAGTTCAATTGTGCTTCATTTAAAGTGCGGCTAGAGTAATAAATAACATGAAAGATTTTACCTCGGCGTTGCCCTAAAACAGCTCCTACGGCATAATCGCTTACATCACACATCAGCTTAAATGGTGATGTCCAGTCGGGAGGGACTACAATGGGTGCCGAGATCAGTTGTCGCTTTAGCTCAGTAAACGCGCCGAGGCATAATTCGTCAAACACAAAGGGTTGGTTTTGTTGAAGCAATGTGCACAAGGGTTTAGAAATCTTGGAGAAGTCTTTGATAAACCTTCTATAGAATCCAGCATGTCCACGAAAACTTCTTATTTCCTTGACTGAAGTTGGTGGTGGCAATTTTTCAATCACTTCAATCTTTGCCTTGTCCACCTCAATACCCTTGTGTGAAATTTTGTGGCCTAATACAATACCTTCAGTCACCATGAAGTGACATTTTTCCCAGTTTAAGACCAACTCAGCCTCCTCGCATCTCTTGAGAACTTTTGCTAAATTACCGAGGCATCATTCAAAGTCGTCCCCATAAACAGAAAAGTCGTCCATGAAGATCTCCAGAAAATCCTCAACCATATCTAAAAATATAGCTTGCATACAGCGCTGAAACGTTGCCGGGGCATTACAGAGTCCAAAAGGCATCCTCCTAAAGGCAAAAGTGCCAAAAGGACAAGTAAATATAGTATTCTCCTAGTCCTCTGGTGCGATGGAAATTTGATTGTACCCCGAGTAACCATCCAAAAAGCAATAGAATGCTTTGCCGGCCAATCGATCCAACATTTGGTCGATGAAAGGTAGAGGAAAGTGGTCCTTCTTCGTAGCTTTGTTGAGTTTTCTATAGTCCATACATATCCTCCATCTGGTCACAGTACGAGTGGGTAATAGCTCATTATCCTCATTCGTAACCACCGTCGTGCCTCGTTTCTTCGAAACACATTGGATAGGGCTCACCCATGAGCTATTGGAGATAGGGTAGATCACTCCAACATCAAGCCATTTCAGAATTTCTTTCATCACCACTTGCTTCATAATAGGGTTGAGTCTTCTTTGTGGTTCAATTGAATTGCCATGGCAATCTTCTAACAGAATCTTGTGCATGCAGATCGTGGGACTAATGCCTTTCAAATCGGCCATAGTCCAACCAATTTCTTTCTTATGCTGTATCAAAACACTTAACAAACTTTTCTCTTGGTTAGCAGTAAGGTTAGCGGAAATAATCATCGGTAAAGTCTCATCTCTACATAAGTAAACATATTTAAGATGCCCTGGCAAAGTCTTAAGCTCTAGATTGGGTGCATGCAATAATGAAGGCTTAGGAGAAATGAATTCATCAAAATTCAGAGGTTCAAAATTCATACCTGATCTAACTTGTACTAAGCTAGATTGCTCCTCCAAAATTGGAAAGTCGTCGGACTCCACTAAGCTTTCATCATCCACCCAATATTCATTTTCTGCTAGCTGAATGAAGTTGTTCTGGTAAAGATGTTCAGTCTCTTCTTCAATCACTGAGTTCAATTCAGAAATGCCTTGGCATTCTTCAGTGTCATCAACATATTTGAGCGTTCTAAAAACATTGACAGTCACACACTGATCAGCCACTCTCATGGTGAGTTCACCTTTTTCAATATCTATCAAGATACGTCCAGTGGCTAGGAAAGGTCTTCCCAGAATGATTGGTGCCTTGGAATCAACTTCGCAGTCCAGAATTAAGAAGTCGACTGGAAACACAAACTTGTCCACCCTTACTATGACATCCTCGACTCTCCCTTCAGGTTTAACATGGGATTTATCGACAAGTTGTAAAATAACTGAGGTGGGTGTTGCATCTCCTATGCCAAGCTTCAAGAATATCGATTTCGGCATTAAGTCGACACTTGAACCAAGATCACATAAAGCCTTCCCAACGAAATTAGCTCTAATTGAACAAGGAATAATGAAGCTGCCTGGATCATTTCTCTTTGGCGACAACTTACTCATTGAAGAACAAAATTCTGTTGCCGTGGCAACAGTCTCTACTTTCCTCTTCTTGGTACAGATGTCCTTCAGAAATTTGGCATACATCGGCATCTGTTCAACAGCTTCCAAGAGAGGTATATTGATATGGAGCTGATCAAGAATGTTTACGAACTTCTTGAACTGAACTTCATCATTGTGCTTTTTCAATCTTTGCGGGAAGGGTGGGGGAGGTCTAGCTTCCTTAGCTGTAGGAATAGAATTTTCTTTTGCCTTGGCATCAGAATATGGTACCTTGGCAGAATCCTCCTTCTTGTCCTTCTCAGAAACTCTATCATCTTGTAATTCAGCTTCAGTAGTGGGATTAGAATCATCATGCTGTGGCCCACTATCCTTGACTTGTCGATTGATTTGTGTTCCACTCCTAAGAGTTAACACATTGCAGTGCTCTTTTCCAGGCCCTTTAGTGACTTCAGTATCACTTGGCAAACGACCTTGCTGACGCTCTTGCAATGCCGTAGCAATCTGACCAACTTGACCTTCCAAAGCTCTCAGAGACGAGCTATGGCTTTGAAGTAAGGTGCCTTGACTATGAAGTAAAGCTCCTTGATTTTTAATTGAAGTAGAATGGTCTTGCAGCATTGTCTTCGTAGTAGATATGAATTCTTGAATTGTAGCTTCTAAGGAACTTATACTCGCTGAAGATGAAGCTCCTTTGTTAGCATTATGCCATGGCATAGCATTTTGGTAACTTTGAGGCTCATTGTGATTCTGCTGCCTAGTAGGTTGATTAGAATTGTGGGCTCCTTGATTTCCCCATGAGAAATTGGGATGCTGACGCCATCCAGCATTATAAGTGCTTGAGTAAGGATTGTTGCTGCCTCGATTGTAATTACCAACAAAGTTGATGGACTCATGGTTGGTTGGGCATTCGCTCTCATGATGATTGCCTTGGCATAACAGACATGCCAGATTAGTTGTTTTCACTTCCTTCACATCAATGGAATATTGTAAGTTCTTCAACATATTAGTAATAGCGGAGAGTTGAGCGGACACCGAATCTTTGGCTTCTAACTCGAATGCTCCAGGTGCTCTCCTCCCACTCCCAAGTCTTGAGGAAGGAAATTGATAATCATTGTTAGCAATTCTGTCCAAGATAGCAAAAGCCTCCGTAGGTGATTTGTCCAGCAATGTCCCATTTGCCGAGGCATCCAGTAACATCCTCGTGGGTGCATTGACTCCATTATAGAACATGACTACTTGAGTCCAATCATGAAAACCATGATTTGAACACTTTCGAAGCAAACTCTTGTAACAATCCCAACACTCATACATGGATTCGTCGTCGCCCTAGCGAAAAGATGATATTTCATTCCTTAGCTGCGTATTCATGTTTGGTGGGTTGTACCTCAATAAGAAACTCTTGCAAAGATCGGCCCATGATTCCATCGAACCGGCTGGTACACCACTCGACCAAGCTCTTGCTCGGTCACGCAATGAATACAAAAAAACTTTAATTTCAGAAAATCCCCATGCACTCCTTCTTGGCGGAAAGAATCACAAACTTCCAGAAAATTGCGAATGTGCTGCCTGGCAACTTCAGTTGGCATACCCCCAAACTGCCCAATGGAATTCAACATGTTGAACATGACTGGTTTCAGCTCGAAATGTGCAGCTTGAATTTCGGGTGCCACAATCCCAAGATTCAGATCATCCAGCATCGGATTTAAATGATCTCGAATAACATGAGGCCTAATAGCAGGTTCAACATTGTTTAATGCCGCGACATTCTGATTTCCATCATCTTGACCAATGCCTTGGTTTCCAATCTGATACATATTTCCTTGAGCACGTCTTCTTCTTCTAAAGAGTCTTTCAATCTCAGGTTCTATTGGTTCCAAAGGCTCTTCAGAATTTCTTCTAGGCATACACTAAATAAACCTGAAAAATAAAACAAAAATATCAAGTAAACTATACAAAAAAATAAAAATGCAAAACAAAATAAAATGTTATGGCAAAACTAAATAACTTCAGGCTGTCAATCCCCGGCAACGGCGCCAAAAACTTGTTCGCGTGTTATGAGTACTATAAAATATACGCAAATAATGTGCAAGTATACACAATCGCTCAAGTAATATAATGATGAGTGAGTATCATCTCCACAGGGATTGGATGAAATTACGAAAGTCTAACCAAAGCAATGCACTAAATTATCTAAGTATAGTTAGTCTTGATATATACAAATGTCACGGTAATGGAAATGTGTATGCTGGTGAATGTTGATTGATGGTGTGATGGTGTAGCAAATGGAAATGCAGTGGAAATGATGGATGTTTAATGTTGAGTATGGTGAAATGTTGAGGCAATGAGAAATGGTAAAAACAGTAAATAAAAAGATAAATAAATAAAATAAGAAGAAAATAATCCTCACGTGACAAGCTTCCAATGAAATGAATGGTAAGGATTGGTCTAAGGTTACTGAACTTATTTCTCAAGTATATTTAAGCTATCTTGACTTTACTTACTCGACAGGGCTTTTCTAAGGTGTTCAAAAGAACCTAACAGAATAGGATGCCAAGGCATCTGCTCCCACTCAACGATGTTGGACAGCCTACCCTATTGATAAAGACACCCTTTTTAGTCGTTGAAATCCTATCCTAGTCTCTTCCGAGATCTAAGGGAGTAAGTTATAATATTCCTAGGCCGGTTCAAAGCCCCTTGAAAATACCATAACCTATTGCTTATGAGGATCTTATCTTGCGTTTCTTCCGAATACTTACAAGTATTTTTAGCTTAGGATTCTTCCGAATACCTAACCTTCATCTAAGAGATGGACATTTCCATGCCTCTTACAAGCCTAGATGGTGAAGCATTCATAAGCAAAGCAAATAAAGAACCCAAAATAAACTTAAATATACCCTAAAAAATAAAGTTTAAACAATCGTTCAACCAACCACCACCAAATAAGTTAGTTCATGGTGGGGTTCGAAATATCCAAACACAAAGTCATGAAAATATTCGT
Source organism: Hibiscus syriacus (assembly GCF_006381635.1). Lineage (NCBI taxonomy): Eukaryota > Viridiplantae > Streptophyta > Magnoliopsida > Malvales > Malvaceae > Hibiscus > Hibiscus syriacus. Next base: position 319,800 of record NW_024062382.1, read on the forward strand.
TCCAACAACCCACAAATTAATAGAAAAATAGCAGCAAAAGGGAAGTGAGAAGAAGCCTTCGAAGCGCCACCGGAGGTCTCCTCTCGGCCACCACGAACCACCTAGCTCGCTAGCTCCTTTCGGCGCCTAGCTTGCCACTCCTTGGAGCTTTATCAATGGAGGAATATCCCAAGGAAGAAGAAAGGAAAAGAGAAAATAAAAATGTGATTTTTTTTCTATTCGTGTGCTCTCTATCCCCCCTCTTTTTTTTTCTCTCCCATGAGGTGTCATATATAATAAAAATATCTAGGGGTAATGATGAGGTTGTTGGGTGCAAAATACCCCTCATACCCCTAGAATCACATGTTGTGCATGAACCTTATCCTCCAAGTGGCAGTGGTCCTTTGGCAGCTCTGGCAGGCGGTTACAGCAGTCCTTCAGGTGCAGAGACAACTGTCCAGTGCCAGCTGTCCTTATGCAGAAATATCTTTTTGACTTTTATGCGCCAGAAATGCCAAGGCATTTCAATCTGCTTTAGCAACGTGTGATGCCGCGGCATTACTTCCCAAAGAATCCTTTTTCTTGCTATTCCCTGCACACCATAGACAAACTGCACCTTTCCCTCAAACAGCACCATTAAGAAATAAAATAGCACAACCACCACAAATGCAACTATATGCAACTACATGATCCTAAAATGACTAAAATGAGCTTTTAAACAAACAATAACTTAAGTGAAAAAGGCTTTAAAAGTAGCCTTTTTAGGAAGTTAACATCTATACATTTTCAAGCAGTTTCTTCGAGCATTTAAGTGGAATTAACCAAAGTTAAAGCTGATGGAGTCTTAGAACCGACGATAACATAACCAACTAATTAATTGATTTTGTTATGAAGCTTTATAAAAATATTACCATGTACATTGTTTATGCATATTATCATGATACCGATTGACTTTAACCGTTTTCATTGGAAATTAACATATTGCTTTAAAGTAATAGGTTTCAAAATTATAAGTATATAATATATATAAAATATTTTTATACATAATATATCTCTCTTTGTGTGTGTTTGTGTGTATCAATACATTTTTCATGCGTATTGTTTGAGCCTTTATGTTGAATTAATGTATCGAGACCGATATAACAAAATACCGATTTACTTTTACCGTGTACATTGTAAATTTACCTTTTACTTCTACAATGCTCTTTATATATGGGTTATCAAAATGTTGGATTTAAACATAATGACATCTACAATGCACTTGAAAGAGGTAAAGCAACGAAAATCGTCAATGGCGTGTCAATGCACTAATTTCTTACTTTATACCGGTACTTGGAGTTTCAATACTTGGAATTTCGAAACCTATTACTTTCAAGTAACAAGTAAATTAACAATTAAACCGATAAGTCTATTCTTTCTCAGAATCCCACCATGTTTTATGAAACTACGATCCCTTTCCATATGTTCCCTTGTATAGTGTACTTGAACCTTGTCAAACAGTCTGTAGAATAGAGTCTCCCACAAGTCGTGGCTGGAACCAGTTCTGTAGTTGGGATTATCCAGGTTAATCAAGGATAGACTCGGGAAGTTCTGCTGTGAGGTGGTTAAAATACGGCTAAAAATGGCATGACTACTTAAATAAGTGACCGATTAAAATCGATATCATAAATGTTATATGATTTCATCGAAAATATTATTTCAGTTGGTAATAATAATGGTAATAACCGGTTATGTTATCTTTCTATGTAAAATGCGTCAAAATATATTGACGATAACATAAGTGGTTAATTACTAGAAACATTATCAAGTATAATAAAATACTAGGTAGTGCTTATGTAACGTAATAGGTAGCACATTTTTAAAGCTGATAGGGACATAGAAATTCGACGATAACAAAATAGGTTAATTACTTAATTTGTTATGAGTATTATCAACATATTAGGTAACACCTAAAATGTTACCAAAGTTTAAGCTGATGAAGCCTTAAAAATCCAACGATAACATAACCAGTTAATTACTGGAAACATTATCATGCATAATAACATATTACGTAGCGCTTATGTAACGTAATAGGTAGCACATTTTTAAATCTGATGGGGATTTAGAAATCCGACGATAACAAAATAGGTTAATTATTTAATTTTTCATGTGTATTATCAACATATTAGGTAATGCCTAAAATGTTACCAATGTTTAAGCTGATAGAGCCTTAGAAATACGATGATAACATAACCGGTTAATTACTGGAAACATTATCAAGCATAATAACATATTAGGTAGCGCTTATGTAATGTAATAGGTAGCGCCTTTTTATATCTGATGGGGCTTCAGAAATTCGACGATAACAAAATAGGTAAATTACTTAATTTTTCATGAGCATTATCAACATATTGTGTAATGCCTAAAAAGTTTCCAAAGATTAATCTGATGGAGCCTTAGAAATCCGACAAAAACATAACCGGTTAATTGCTGGAAACATTATCAAGCATAATAGCATTTTAGGTAGCGCTAATGTAACGTAATAGGTAGCGCCTTTTTAAAGCTGATGGGACTTTTGAAAACTGACAATAACAAAATAGGTTAATTACTTAATTTGTTATCAATATTATCAACATATTAGGTAATGCTTAAAATCGTCAATGGCGTGTCAATGCACTAATTTCTTACTTTATACCGGTACTTGGAGTATCAATACTTGGAATTTTGAAACCTATTACTTTCAAGTAACAAGTAAATTAACAATTAAACCGATAAGTCTATTCTTTCTCAGAATCCCACCATGTTTTATGAAACTACGATCCCTTTCCATATGTTCCCTTGTATAGTGTACTTGAACCTTGTCAAACAGTCTGTAGAATAGAGTCTCCCACAAGTCGTGGCTGGAACCAGTTCTGTAGTTGGGATTATCCAGGTTAATCAAGGATAGACTCGGGAAGTTCTGCTGTGAGGTGGTTAAAATACGGCTAAAAATGGCATGACTACTTAAATAAGTGACCGATTAAAATCGATATCATAAATGTTATATGATTTCATCGAAAATATTATTTCAGTTGGTAATAATAATGGTAATAACCGGTTATGTTATCTTTCTATGTAAAATGCGTCAAAATATATTGACGATAACATAAGTGGTTAATTACTAGAAACATTATCAAGTATAATAAAATACTAGGTAGTGCTTATGTAACGTAATAGGTAGCACATTTTTAAAGCTGATAGGGACATAGAAATTCGACGATAACAAAATAGGTTAATTACTTAATTTGTTATGAGTATTATCAACATATTAGGTAACACCTAAAATGTTACCAAAGTTTAAGCTGATGAAGCCTTAAAAATCCAACGATAACATAACCAGTTAATTACTGGAAACATTATCATGCATAATAACATATTACGTAGCGCTTATGTAACGTAATAGGTAGCACATTTTTAAATCTGATGGGGATTTAGAAATCCGACGATAACAAAATAGGTTAATTATTTAATTTTTCATGTGTATTATCAACATATTAGGTAATGCCTAAAATGTTACCAATGTTTAAGCTGATAGAGCCTTAGAAATACGATGATAACATAACCGGTTAATTACTGGAAACATTATCAAGCATAATAACATATTAGGTAGCGCTTATGTAATGTAATAGGTAGCGCCTTTTTATATCTGATGGGGCTTCAGAAATTCGACGATAACAAAATAGGTAAATTACTTAATTTTTCATGAGCATTATCAACATATTGTGTAATGCCTAAAAAGTTTCCAAAGATTAATCTGATGGAGCCTTAGAAATCCGACAAAAACATAACCGGTTAATTGCTGGAAACATTATCAAGCATAATAGCATTTTAGGTAGCGCTTATGTAACGTAATAGGTAGCGCCTTTTTAAAGCTGATGGGACTTTTGAAAACTGACAATAACAAAATAGGTTAATTACTTAATTTGTTATCAATATTATCAACATATTAGGTAATACTTAAAATCGTCAATGGCGTGTCAATGCACTAATTTCTTACTTTATACCGGTACTTGGAGTATCAATACTTGGAATTTCAAAACCTATTACTTTCAAGTAACAAGTAAATTAACAATTAAACCGATAAGTCTATTCTTTCTCAGAATCCCACCATGTTTTATGAAACTACGATCCCTTTCCATATGTTCCCTTGTATAGTGTACTTGAACCTTGCCAAACAGTTTGTAGAATAGAGTCTCCCAAAAGTCGTGGCTGGAACCAATTCTGTAGTTGGGATTATCCAGGTTAATCAAGGATAGACTCGGGAAGTTCTGCTGTGAGGCGATTAAAATACGGCTAAAAAATGGCATGACTATTTAAATAAGTGACCAATTAAAATCGATATCATAAATGTTATATGATTTCACCAAAAATATTCTTTAAGCTGGTAATAATAATGGTAATAACCGATTATGTTATCTTTTTATGTAAAATGCGTAAAAATACATTGACGATAAATAAGCAGTTAATTACTGGAAACATTATCAAGTATAATAACATATTAGGTAGTGCTTATGTAACGTAATAGGTAGCGCCTTTTTAAAGCTGATGGGGCCTTAGAAATCTATCGATAACAAATTAGGTTAACTACTTAATTTGTTATGAGTATTATCAACATATTAGGTAATACCTAAAATGTTACCAAAGTTTAAGCTGATGAAGCCTTAGAAATCCGACGATAACATAACCGGTTAATTACTGGAAACATGATCATGCATAATAACATATTACGTAGCGCTTATGTAACGTAATCGATAGCACATTTTTAAATCTGATTAGGATTTAGAAATCCGACGATAACAAAATAGGTTAATTATTTAATTTTTCATGTGTATTATCAATATATTAGGTAAAGCCTAAAATGTTACCAATGTTTAAGCTGATGGAGCCTTAGAAATCCAATATACCATAACCAGTTAATTACTGGAAACATTATCAAGCATAATAACATTTTAGGTAGCTCTTATGTAACATAATAGGTAGCACCTTTTTAAAACTGATGGGGCTTTAGAAATCCGATGATAACATAATAGGTAAATTACTTAATTTGTCATGAGCATTATCAACATATTACGTAATGCCTAAAATATTTCCAAAGTTTAATCTGATGGAGCCTTAGAAATCCGACAAAAATATAACCGGTTAATTACTGGAAACATTATCAAGCATAATAGCATTTTAGCTAGCGCTTATGTAACGTAATAGGTAGCGCCTTTTTAAAGCTGATGGGACTTTTGAAAACTGACAATAACAAAATAGGTTAATTACTTAATTTGTTATCAATATTATCAACATGTTAGGTAATGCTTAAAATGTTACCAAAGTTTAAGCTGATGAAGCCTAGAAATCTGATGATAACATAACCAGTTAATTACTGGAAACATTATCAAGCATAATAACATATTAGGTAGTGCTTATGTAACGTAAAAGGTAGCGTATTATTAAAGCTGTTAGGGCCTTAGAAATCACACGATAACAAAATAGGTTAATTACTTAATCGGTTATCAATATTATCATCATATTTGGTAATGCCTAAAATGTTAACAAAGTTTAAGCTGATGGAGCCTAACAAATCCAACGATAACATAACCAGTTAATTACTTTATTTATTATGAAGCTTTATCCACATATTACCATGTACATTGTTTAAGCATATTATCATGATACCGATTTGACCATTTTCATTGGAAATTAATCTATTACTTTAAAGTAATAGGTTTCAAAATTATAAATATATATATAGATATATCGATACATTTTCATGCAGATTTTTTGAGCATTTATGTGGAATTAACCAAAGTTAAAGCTGATGGAGTATTTGAACCGACGATAACATAACCTGTTAATTAATTGATTTTGTTATCAAACTTTATCAACATATTACTGTGTACATTGTGTATGCATATTATCATGATACCGATTGACTTTAATCATTTTAATTGGAAATTAAACTATTACTTTAAGGTAATAGGTTTCGAAATTATAAGTATAATATATATATATATATATATATATATATATATATATATATATATGTGTGTGTGTGTGTGTGTGTGTGTGTGTGTGTGTGTTGTGTGTGTGTGTGTGTGTTTGTGTGTGTATTAGTAGTTGGGATTATCCAGGTTAATCAAGGATACGCACAGGAAGTTCTGTTGTAAGGCGGTTAAAATACGGCTAAAAAATGTCATGATTGGTTGAATAAGTGACCGATTAAAATCGATATCATAAATGTTATATGATTTCACCGAAAATATTTTTTGAATTGGTTATAGTATTGGTAATAACCGGTTATGTTATCTTTCTATGTAAATTTCGTCAAAAAATATTGACGATAACATATCCGGTTAATTACTGGAAACATTATAAAGTATAATAACATATTAGGTAGCACTTATGTAACGTAATAGGTAGCACCTTTTTAAAACTGATGGGGCCTTAGAAATCTGACGATAATAAAATATGTTAATTACTTAATTTTTCATGAGTATTATTAACATATTAGGTAACACCTAAAATGTTACCAAAGTTTAGTCTGATGAAGCCTTCGAAATAAGATGATAACATAACCAGTTAATTACTGGAAACATTATCAAGCATAATAACATATTACGTAGCACTTATGTAACATAATAGGTAGAGTCTTTCTAAATCTGATGGGGATTTAGAAATCCGACGATAACAAAATAGGTTAATTAATTAATTTTCCATGTGTATTATCAACATATTAGGTAATGCCTAAAATATTACCAAAGTTTAAGCTGATGGAGCCTTAGAAATTCGATGATAACATAACCGGTTAATTACTGGAAACATTATCAAGCATAATAACATATTAGGTAGTGCTTATGTAACGTAAAAGGTAGCGTATTATCAAAGCTGTTAGGGCCTTAGAAATCACACGATAACAAAATAGGTTAATTACTTAATCGGTTATCAATATTATCATCATATTTGGTAATGCCTAAAATGTTAACAAAGTTTAAGCTGATGGAGCCTAACAAATCCAACGATAACATAACCAGTTAATTACTTTATTTATTATGAAGCTTTATCCACATATTACCATGTACATTGTTTAAGCATATTATCATGATATCGATTTGACCATTTTCATTGGAAATTAATCTATTAGTTTAAAGTAATAGGTTTCAAAATTATAAATATATATATAGATATATCGATACATTTTCATGCAGATTGTTTGAGCATTTATGTGGAATTAACCAAAGTTAAAGCTGATGGAGTCTTTGAACCGACGATAACATAACCTGTTAATTAATTGATTTTGTTATCAAACTTTATCAACATATTACTGTGTACATTGTGTATGCATATTATCATGATACCGATTGACTTTAATCATTTTCATTGGAAATTAAACTATTACTTTAAGGTAATAGGTTTCGAAATTATAAGTATATAATATATATATATATATATATATATATATATATATATATATATATATATATATATATATATATATATATATATATATATATATATGTGTGTGTGTGTGTGTGTGTGTGTGTGTGTGTGTGTGTGTGTGTGTGTGTGTGTGTGTTTGTGTGTGTATTAGTAGTTGGGATTATCCAGGTTAATCAATGATACGCTCAGGAAGTTCTGTTGTAAGGCGGTTAAAATACGGCTAAAAAATGTCATGATTGGTTGAATAAGTGACCGATTAAAATCGATATCATAAATGTTATATGATTTCACCGAAAATATTTTTTGAATTGGTTATAGTATTGGTAATAACCGGTTATGTTATCTTTCTATGTAAATTTCATCAAAAAATATTGACGATAACATAACCAGTTAATTACTGGAAACATTATCAAGCATAATAACATATTACGTAGCGCTTATGTAACGTAATAGGTAGCGTCTTTTTAAATCTGATGGGTATTTAGAAATCTGACGATAACAAAATAGGTTAATTAATTAATTTTCCATGTGTATTATCAACATATTAGGTAATGCCTAAAATATTACCAAAGTTTAAGCTGATGGAGCCTTAGAAATTCGATGATAACATAACCGGTTAATTACTGGAAACATTATCAAGTATAATAACATATTAGGTAGCGCTTATGTAGCGTAATAGGTAGCACCTATTTAAATCTGATGGGGCTTTAGAAATCTGACGATAACAAAATAGGTAAATTACTTAATTTGTCATGAGCATTATCAACATATTATGTAATGCCTAAAATGTTTCTAATGTTTAAGCTGATGGAGCCTTAGAAATCCGACGATAACAAAACAGGTTAATTAATGGAAACATTATCAAGCATAATAACATATTAGGTAGCGCTTATGTAACGTAATATGTAGTGCCTTTTTAAAGCTGATTGGACTTTTGAAATCCGATGATAACAAAATAGGATAATTACTTAATTTGTTATCAATATTATCAACAAATTAGGTAACGCCTAAAATGTTACCAAATTTAAGCTGATGAAGCCTAGAAGTCTGACGATAATATAACCAATTAATTACTGGAAACATTATCAAGCATAATAACATATTAGGTAGTGCTTATGTAATGTAAAAAGTAGCGTAATATTAAAGCTCTTCGAGCCTTAGAAATCACACGATAACAAAATAGGTTAATTACTTAATTTGTTATCAATATTATCATCATATTAGGTAATGCCTAAAATGTTAACAAAGTTTAAGCTGATGGAGCCTAACAAATCTGAGGATAACATAACTAGTTAATTACTTTATTTGTTATCAAGCTTTATACACATATTACCATGTAACTTGTTTAAGCATATTATAATGATACCAATTGACTTTGACCATTTTCATTGGAAATTAATCTATTACTTTAAAGTAATAGGTTTTGAAATTATCAGTATATAATATATATTTATATATATATATGTGTGTGTGTGTGTGTGTGTTAGTGTGTGTATCAGTACATTTTGCATGCATCTTGTTTGAGCTTTAATGTGGAATTAAAGTATCGAGACCAATATAACAAAATATTGATATATATACAAAAGTTTACGTTATTATCATTATTCCGATTTACTTTTACCATGTACATTGTAAATTTACCTTTTACTTCTACAATGCTCTTTATATATGGGTTATTAGAATGTTGGATTTACTCATAAAGACATCTACAATGCACTTGAAAGAGGTAAAGCAATGAAAATTGTCAATGGGGTGTTAATGCACTAATTGCTTACTTTATACTGGTACTTGGAGTATCTATACTAGGAATTTCGAAACCTATTACTTTCAAGTAATAGGTAAATTAACAATTAAACGATAAGTCTATTCTTTCTCAGAAGCCCACCATGTTTCATACAACTACGATCCCTTTCCATATGTTCCCTTGTATCATGTACTTGAACCTTGACAAACAATCTGTAGAATAGAGTCTCCCACAAGTCGTGGCTGGTATCAGTTCTGTAGTTGGGATTATCTAGGTTAATCAAGGATAGGCTTGGGAAGTTCTGTTGTTAGGCAAATAAAATACGGCTAAAAAAGGCATGGTTGGTTAAATAAGTGACCGATTAAAATCGATATCATAAATTTTATATGATTTCATCGAAAATATTTTTTGAGTTGGTAATAATAATGGTAATAACCGGTTATGTTATCTTTCTATGTAAAATACGTCAAAATATATTGACGATAACATAACTGCTTAATTATTGGAAACATTATCAAGTATAATAACATATTAGGTATCGTTTATGTAATGTAATAGGTAGCACCTTTTTTAAGCTGATAGGGCCTTAGAAATCTGACGATAACAAAATAGGTTAATTACTTAATTTGTCATGAGTACTATCAACATATTAAGTAACACCTAAAATGTTACCAAAGTTTAAGATGATGAACCCTTAGAAATCTGACGATAACATAACCGGTTAATTAATGGAAACATTATAAAGTATAATAACATATTAGGTAGCGCTTATGTAACGTAATAGGTAGCGCCTTTTTAAAGCTGATGGGGATTTAGAAATCCGACGATAACAAAATAGGTAAATTACTTAATTTGTCATGAGCATTATCAACATATTATGTAATGCCTAAAATGTTTCAAAAGTTTAAACTGATGGAGCCTTAGAAATCTGACGATAACATAACCGATTAATTACTGGAAACATTATCAAGCATAATAACATATTAGGTAGTGCTTATGTAACATAATAGGTAGCGCCTTTTTAAAGGTGACGGGGATTTAGAAATCCAACGATAACAAAATAGGTTAATTACTTAATTTTCCATGTGTATTATCAACATATTAGGTAATGCCTAAAATGTTACCAAAGTTTAAGCTGACGGAGCCTTAGAAATCCGATAATAACATCACCAGTTAATTACTGGAAACATTATCAAGCATAATAACATATTAGGTAGCGCTTATGTAATGAAATAGGTAGAATCTTTTTAAAGCTGACGTGGCATTAGAAATTCGACGATAACAAAATAGGTAAATTACTTAATTTGTTATCAATATCATTAACATATTAGGTAATGCCTAAAATATTACCAAAGTTTTAGCTGATGAAGCCTAGAAATCTGATGATAACATAACCAGTTAATTACTAGAAAGATTATCAAGCATAATAACATATTAGGTAGTGCTTATGTAACGTAAAAGGTAGCGTATTATTAAAGCTGTTAGGGCCTTAGAAATCACACGATAACAAAATAGGTTTATTACTTAATTTGTTATCAGTATTATCATCATATTTGGTAATGCCTAAAATGTTAACAAAGTTTAAGCTGATGGAGCCTAACAAATCCAACGATAACATAGCCAGTTAATTACTTTATTTGTTATGAAGCTTTATCCACATATTACCGTGTACCTTGTTTAAGCATATTATCATGATACCGATTTGATCGTTTTCATTGGAAATTAATCTATTACTTTAAAGTAATAGGTTTCAAAATTATATATATATATATATATATCGATACATTTTCATGCAGATTGTTTGAGCATTTATGTGGAATTAACCAAAGTTAAAGCTGATGGAGTCTTTGAACCGATGATAACATAACTAGTTAATTAATTGATTTTGTTATCAAACTTTATCAATATATTACCGTGTACGTTGTGTATGCATATTATCATGATACCGATTGACTTTAACCGCTTTCATTGGAAATTAAACTATAACTTTAAGGTAATATGTGTGTGTGTGTGTGTGTGTTTGTGTGTGTATTAGTACATTTTGTATTCATATTGTTTGACCCTTAATGTGGAATTAAAGTATGGAGACAGATATAACAAAATATTGATACATATACAAAAGTTTATGTTATTATCATTATATCGGTTTTCTTTTTGCATGTACATTGTAAAATTACCTTTTACTTCTACAATGCTCTTTACATATGGGTTATCAAAATGTTGGATTTACACATAAAGACATCTATAATGCACTTAAACGAGGTAAAGCAATTGAAATTGTCAATGAGGTATCAATGCACTAATTTCTTACTTTATACCGGTACTTGGAGTATCGATACTTGGAGTTTCGAAACCTATTACTTTCAAGTAATAGGTAAATTAAAAATTAAACAGATAAGTTTATTCTTTCTCAGAATCCCACCATGTTTTATGCAACTACGATCCCTTTTCATAAGTTCCCTTGTATCATGTACTTGAACCTTCCCAAATAGTCTGTATAATAGAGTCTCCCACAAGTCGTGGCTGGAATCAGTTCTATAGTTGGGATTATCCAGGTTAAACAAGGATACGCTCGGGAAGTAATGCTATGAGGCGGTTAAAATACGGCTAAAAAATGACATGACTGGTTAAATAATTGACCAATTAAAATCGATATAATAAATGTTATATGATTTCACCGAAAGTATTATTTGAGTTGGTAATAATAATGGTAATAACCGATTATGTTATCTTTCTATGTAAAATGCGTCAAACAATATTGACGATAACATAAGCGGTTAATTACTGGAAACATTATCAAGTATAATAACATATTAGGTATCGCTTATGTAATGTAATAGGTAGCGCCTTTTTAAAGCTGAGGTGGCCTTAGAAATCTGAAATAATTAAAAAGGTTAATTACTTAATTTTTCATGAGTATTATCAACATATTAAGTAACACCTAAAATGTTACCAACGATTAAGCTGATGAAGCCTTCGAAATAAGACGATAACATAACCGGTTAATTACTGGAAACATTATCAAGCATAATAACATATTACGTAGCGCTTATGTAACGTAACAGGTAGCGCCTTTTTAAATCTGATGGGGATTTAGAAATCCGACGATAACAAAATAGGTTAATTAATTAATTTTCCATGTGTATTATCAACATATTAGGTAATGCCTAAAATATTACCAAAGTTTAAGCTGATGGAGCCTTAGAAATTCGACGATAACATAACCGGTTAATTACTGGAAACATTATCAAGCATAATAACATATTAGGTAGCGCTTATGTAGCGTAATAGGTAGCACCTTTTTAAATCTGATGGGGCTTTAGAAATCTGACGATAACAAAATAGGTAAATTACTTAATTTGTCATGAGCATTATCAACATATTACGTAATGCCTAAAATGTTTCTAAAGTTTAAGCTGATGGAGCCTTAGAAATCCGACGATAACAAAACAGGTTAATTAATAGAAACATTATCAAGCATAATAACATATTAGGTAGCGCTTATGTAACGTAATATGTAGCGCCTTTTTAAAGCTGATTGGACTTTTGAAATCCGACGATAACAAAATAGGATAATTACTTAATTTGTTATCAATATTATCAACAAATTAGGTAACGCCTAAAATGTTACCAAATTTAAGTTGATGAAGCCTAGAAGTCTGACGATAATATAACCAATTAATTACTGGAAACATTATCAAGCATAATAACATATTAGGTAGTGCTTATGTAACGTAAAAAGTAGCGTAATATTAAAGCTCTTCGGGCCTTAGAAATCACACGATAACAAAATAGGTTAATTACTTAATTTGTTATCAATATTATCATCATATTAGGTAATGCCTAAAATGTTAACAAAGTTTAAGCTGATGGAGCCTAACAAATCTGAGGATAACATAACTAGTTAATTACTTTATTTGTTATCAAGCTTTATACACATATTACCATGTAACTTGTTTAAGCATATTATAATGATACTAATTGACTTTGACCGTTTTCATTGGAAATTAATCTATTACTTTAAAGTAATAGGTTTTGAAATTATAAGTATATAATATATATTTATTTATATATATGTGTGTGTGTGTGTGTGTGTGTGTGTGTGTGTTAGTGTGTGTATCAGTACATTTTGCATGCATCTTGTTTGAGCTTTAATGTGGAATTAAAGTATCGAGACCAAAATAACAAAATATTGATATATATACAAAAGTTTACGTTATTATCATTATACCGATTTACTTTTACCATGTACATTGTAAATTTACCTTTTACTTCTACAATGCTCTTTATATATGGGTTATCAGAATGTTGGATTTACTCATAAAGATATCTACAATGCACTTGAAAGAGGTAAAGCAATGGAAATTGTCAATGGGGTGTTAATGCACTAATTGCTTACTTTATACCGGTACTTGGAGTATCTATACTAGGAATTTCGAAACCTATTACTTTCAAGTAATAGGTAAATTAACAATTAAACGATAAGTCTATTCTTTCTCAGAAGCCCACCATGTTTCATGCAACTACGATCCCTTTCCATATGTTTCCTTGTATCCTCTTGAACCTTGACAAACAATCTGTAGAATAGAGTCTCCCACAAGTCGTGGCTGGAATCGGTTCTGTAGTTGGGATTATCTACGTTAGTCAAGGATAGGCTTGGGAAGTTCTGTTGTTAGGCAAATAAAATACGGCTAAAAAAGGCATGGCTGGTTAAATAAGTGACCGATTAAAATTGATATCATAAATGTTATATGATTTCATCGAAAATAATTTTTGAGTTGGTAATAATAATGGTAATAACCGGTTATGTTATCTTTCTATGTAAAATACGTCAAAAAATATTGAAGATAACATAACTGCTTAATTATTGGAAACATTATCAAGTATAATAACATATTAGGTATCGTTTATATAATGTAATAGGTAGCAATAGGGCCTTAGAAATCTGACGATAACAAAATAGGTTAATTACTTAATTTTTCATGAGTATTATCAACATATTAAGTAACACCTAAAATGTTACCAAAGTTTAAGATGATGAAGCCTTAGAAATCCGACGATAACATAACCGGTTAATTAATGGAAACATTATAAAGTATAATAACATATTAGGTAGCGCTTATGTAACGTAATAGGTAGCACCTTTTTAAAGCTGTTGGGGATTTAGAAATCCAACGATAAAAAAATAGATAAATTACTTAATTTGTCATGAGCATTATCAACATATTATGTAATGCCTAAAATGTTTCCAAAGTTTAAACTGATGGAGCCTTAGAAATCTGACGATAACATAACCGATTAATTACTGGAAACATTATCAAGCATAATAACATATTAGGTAGTGCTTATGTAACGTAATAGGTAGCGCCTTTTTAAAGGTGATGGGGATTTAGAAATCCAACGATAACAAAATAGGTTAATTACTTAATTTTCCATGTGTATTATCAACATATTAGGTAATGCCTAAAATGTTACCAAAGGTTAAGGTGATGGAGCCTTAGAAATCCGATAATAACATCACCAGTTAATTACTGGAAACATTATCAAGCATAATAACATATTAGGTAGCGCTTATGTAATGAAATAGGTAGCATCTTTTTAAAGCTGACGTGGCATTAGAAATTCGACGATAACAAAATAGGTAAATTACTTAATTTGTTATCAATATCATTAACATATTAGGTAATACCTAAAATGTTACCAAAGTTTTAGCTGATGAAGCCTAGAAATCTGATGATAACATAACCAGTTAATTACTAGAAAGATTATCAAGCATAATAACATATTAGGTAGTGCTTATGTAACGTAAAAGGTAGCGTATTATTAAAGCTGTTAGGGCCTTAGAAATCACACGATAACAAAATAGGTTTATTACTTAATTTGCTATCAGTATTATCATCATATTTAGTAATGCCTAAAATGTTAACAAAGTTTAAGCTGATGGAGCCTAACAAATCCAACGATAACATAGCCAGTTAATTACTTTATTTTTTATGAAGCTTTATCCACATATTACCATGTACCTTGTTTAAGCATATTATCATGATACCGATTTGACCGTTTTCATTGGAAATTAATCTATTACTTTAAAGTAATAGGTTTCAAAATTATATATATATATATATATATATATATATATATATATATATATATCTATACATTTTCATGCAGATTGTTTGAGCATTTATGTGGAATTAACAAAGTTAAAGCTGATGGAGTCTTTGAACCAATGATAACATAACTAGTTAATTAATTGATTTTGTTATCAAACTTTATCAAAATATTACCGTGTACGTTGTGTATGCATATTATCATGATACCGATTGACTTTAACCGCTTTCATTGGAAATTAAACTATAACTTTAAGGTAATATGTGTGTGTGTGTGTGTGTGTGTGTTTGAGTGTGTATCAGTATATTTTGTATGCATATTGTTTGAGCCTTAATGTGGAATTAAAGTATGGAGACCGATATAAGAAAATATTGATACATATATAAAAGTTTATGTTATTATCATTATACCGGTTTTGTTTTTGCATGTACATTGTAAAATTACCCTTTACTTCTACAATGCTCTTTACATATGAGTTATCAAAATGTTGGATTTACACATAAAGACATCTACAATGCACTTGAACGAGGTAAAGCAATTGAAATTGTCAATGAGGTATCAATGCACTAATTTCTTACTTTATACCGGTACTTGGAGTATCGATACTTGGAGTTTCGAAACCTATTACTTTCAAGTAATAGGTAAATTAAAAATTAAACAGATAAGTTTATTCTTTCTCAGAATCCCACCATGTTTTATGCAGCTACGATCCCTTTTCATATGTTCCCTTGTATCGTGTACTTGAACCTTCCCAAATAGTCTGTATAATAGAGTCTCCCACAAGTCGTGGCTGAAATCAGTTCTATAGTTGGGATTATCCAGGTTAAACAAGGATACGCTCAGGAAGTTATGCTATGAGGCGGTTAAAATACGACTAAAAAATGACATGACTGGTTAAATAATTGACCGATTAAAATTGATATAATAAATGTTATATGATTTCACCGAAAGTATTATTTGAGCTGGTAATAATAATGGTAATAACCGATTATGTTATCTTTCTATGTAAAATGCGTCAAAAAATATTGACGATAACATAAGCGGTTAATTACTGGAAACATTATCAACTATAATAACATATTAGGTAGCGCTTATGTAACGTAATAGGTAGCGCCTTTTTAAAGCTGAGGTGGCCTTAGAAATCTGACGATAATTAAATAGGTTAATTACTTAATTTTTCATGAGTATTATCAACATATTAAGTAACACCTAAAATGTTACCAAAGATTAAGCTGATGAAGCCTTCGAAATAAGACGATAACATAACCGGTTAATTACTGGAAACATTATCAAGCATAATAACATATTATGTAGCGCTTATGTAACGTAATAGGTAACGCCTTTTTAAATCTGATGGGGATTTAGAAATCCTACGATAACAAAATAGGTTAATTAATTAATTTTCCATGTGTATTATCAACATATTAGGTAATGCCTAAAATGTTACTAAAGTTTAAGCTGATGGAGCCTTAGAAATACGACGATAACATAACCGGTTAATTACTGGAAACATTATAAGCATAATAACATATTAGGTAACGCTTATGTAATGTAATAGGTAGCGCCTTTTTAAATCTGATGGGGCTTTAAAAATCTGACGATAACAAAATAGGTAAATTACTTAATTTGTCATGAGCATTATCATCATATTCTGTTATGCCTAAAACGTTTCCAAAGTTTAAGCTGATGGAGCCTTATAAATCCGACGATAACATAACCGGTTAATTATTGGAAACATTTTCAAGTATTATAACATATTAAGTAGCGCTTATGTAACGTAATAGGTAGCGCCATTTAAAATTTGATGGGGCTTTAAAAATCCGACGATAACAAAAAAGGTAAATTACTTAATTTGTCATGAGCATTATCAACATATTCTGTTATGCCTAAAACGTTTCCAAAGTTTAAGCTTATGGAGCCTTATAAATCCGACGATAACATAACCAGTTAATTATTGGAAACATTTTCAAGTATTATAACATATTAAGTAGCGCTTATGTAACGTAATAGGTAGCGCCTTTTAAAATTTGATGGGGCTTTAAAAATCCGACGATAACAAAAAAGGTAAATTACTTAATTTGTCATGAGCATTATCAACATATTCTGTTATGCCTAAAACGTTTCCAAAGTTTAAGCTTATGGAGCCTTAGAAATCCGATGATAACATAACTGGTTAGTTATTGGAAACATTTTCAAGTATAATAACATATTACATAGCGCTTATGTAACGTAATAGGTAGCGCCTTTTTTAAAGTTGATGGGACTTTTGAAATCCGAAGATAACAAAATAGGTTAATTACTTAATTTTTTATCAATATTATCAACATATTAGGTAACGCCTAAAATGTTACCAAAGTTTAAGGTGATGAAGCCTTGAAATCTGACGATAACATAACCAGTTAATTACTGGAATCATTATCAAGCATAATAACATATTAGGTAGTGCTTATGTAACGTAAAAGGTAGCGTATTATTAAAGCTGTTAGGGCCATACAAATCACACGATAACAAAATAGGTTAATTACTTAATTTGTTATCAAAATTATCATCATATTAGGTAATGCCTAAAATGTTAACATATTGTAAGTTGATGGAGCCTAACAAATTCGAAGATAACATAACCAGTTAATTACTTTATTTGTCATCAAGCTTTATCCACATATTACCATGTACCTTGTTTAAGCATAATAGCATAATATTGACTTTGACCGTTTTCATTATAAATTAATCTATTACTTTAAAGTAATAGGTTTCGAAATTATATATATATATATATAGATAGATAGATATACATATACATTGTCATGCAGATTGTTTGAGCATTTATGTGGAATTAACCAAAGGTAAAGCTGACAGGGTCTTAGATCCGTCGATAACATAACAAGTTAATTAATTGATTTTGTTATCAAGCTTTATCAACATATTACCGTGTACATAGTTTATGCATATTATCATGATTCTGATTAACTTTAACCATTTTCATTGGAAATTAACCTATTACTTTAAAGTAATAGGTTTCAAAATTATAAGTATATAATATATATATATATATGTGTGTGTGTGTGTGTGTGTGTGTGTGTGTGTGTGTATGTGTGTGTGTATCAATACATTTTGCATGCATATTGTTTGTGCCTTTATGTGGAATTAAAGTATCGAGACTGATATAACAAAATATTGATACATATACAATAGTTTACGTTATTATCATTATACCGGTTTACTTTTACCATGTACATTGTAAATTTACCTTTTACTCCTACAATGCTCTTTATATATGGGTTATCAGAATGTTGGATTTAAACATAAAGACATCTACAATGCACTTGAAAGAGGTAAAGCAATGGAAATCGTCAATGGGGTGTCAATGCACTAATTGCTTACTTACCTACCGGTACTTGGAGTATCTATACTTGGAATTTCGAAACCTATTACTTTAGTGTAATAGGTAAATTAACAATTAAACATATAAGTCTATTCTTTCTCAGAATCCCACCATGTATTATGCAACTACGATCACTTTCCATATGTTCCCTTGTATCGTGTACTTGAACCTTCCCAAACAGTCTGTATAATAGAGTCTCCAACAAGTCGTGGCTGGAATCAGTTCTATAGTTGGGATTATCCAGGTTAAACAAGGATACGCTCGGGAAGTTCTTCTATGAGGCGGTTAATATACGGCTAAAAAATGACATGATCGGTTAAATAAGTGACCGATTAAAATCGATATCATAAATGTTATATGATTTCCCCGAAAATATTTTTTGAGTGGGTTATAGTAATGGTAATAACCGATTATGTTATATTTCTTTGTAAAATGCGTCAAAAAATATTGACGATAACATATATGGTTAATTACTGGAAACATTATTAAGTATAATAACATATTTGGTAGCGCTTATGTAACGTAATAGGTAGCACCTTTTTAAAGCTGATGGGGCCTTAGAAATCTGACGATAACAAAATTATAAGTATATAATATATATAAAATATTTTTATACATAATATATCTCTCTTTGTGTGTGTTTGTGTGTATCAATACATTTTGCATGCGTATTGTTTGAGCCTTTATGTTGAATTAAAGTATCGAGACCGATATAACAAAATATTGATACATATACAAAAGTTTACGTTATTATCATTATACCGATTTACTTTTACCGTGTACATTGTAAATTTACCTTTTACTTCTACAATGCTCTTTATATATGGGTTATCAAAATGTTGGATTTACACATAAAGACATCTACAATGAACTTGAAAGAGGTAAAGCAATGGAAATCGTCAATGGTGTCACTATGCACTTAATTTCTACTTTATACTGTACTTGGAGTATGATGCTGGAATGGAAACCTATTACTTTCAAGTAAACAACAAGTAAATTAACAATTAAACCGATAAGTCTATTCTTTCTTAGAATCCCACCATGTTTTATGAAACTACAATCCCTTTCCATATGTTCCCTTGTATAGTGTACTTGAACCTTGCGAAACAGTCTGTAGAATAGAGTCTCCCACAAGTCGTGGCTGGAACCAATTCTGTAGTTGGGATTATCCAGGTTAATCAAGGATAGACTCGGGAAGTTCTGCTGTGAGGCGGTTAAAATACGGCTAAAAATGGCATGACTACTTAAATAAGTGACCGATTAAAATCGATATCATAATGTTATATGATTCATCGAAAATATTATTTCAGTGGTAATAATGGGTAATAACCGGTTATGTTATCTTTCTATGTAAAATGCGTCAAAATATATTGACGATAACATAAGTGGTTAATACTAGAAACATTATATAATAAAATACTAGGTAGTGCTTATGTAACGTAATAGGTAGCACCTTCTTAAAGCTGATAGGGACTTAGAAATCCGACGATAATAAATAGGTTAATACTTAATTTGTTATGAGTATATCAACATATTAGGTAACACTAAAATGTTACCAAAGTTTAAGCTGATGAAGCCTTAAAAAAATCCAACGATAACATAACCAGTTAATTACTAGAACATCATGCATAATAACATATTACGTAGCGCTTATGTAACGTAATAGGTTAGCACATTTTTAAATCTGATGGGATTTAGAAATCCGACGATAACAAAATAGGTTAATTATTTAATTTTCATGTGTATTATCAACATATTAGGTAATGCCTAAAATGTACCAATGTTTGCTGATAGAGCCTTAGAAATACGACGATAAATAACCGGTTAATTACTGGAAACATTATCAAGCATAATAAACATATTAGGTAGCGTTTATGTGTAATAGGTAGCGCCTTTTTATATGATGGGGCTTCAGAAATCGACGATAACAAAATAGGTAAATTACTAATTTTCAAGAGCATTATCAACATATTATGTAATGCCTAAAAAGTTTCCAAAGATTAAGCTGATGGAGCCTTAGAAATCTGACAATAACATAACCAGTTAATTACTGGAAACATTATCAAGCATAATAACATATTAGGTAGCGCTTATGTAACGTAATATGTATCGCCTTTTGAAAGTTGATGGAACTTTTGAAATCCGACGATAACAAAATAGGTTAATTACTTAATTTGTTATCAATATTATCAACATTTTAGGTAGCGCCTAAAATGTTACCAAAGTTTAAGCTGATGAAGCCTTGAAATATGACGATAACATAACCAGTTAATTACTGGAATCATTATCAAGCATAATAACATATTAGGTAGTGCTTATGTAACGTAAAAGGTAGCGTATTATTAAAGCTGTTAGGGCCTTAGAAATCACATTATAACAAAAATAGGTTAATTACTTAATTTGTTATCAATATTATCATCATATTAGGTAATGCCTAAAATGTTAACAAAATTTAAGCTGATGGAGCCTAAAAATTTAGACGATAACATAACCAGTTAATTACTTTATTTGTTATCAAGCTTTATCCACATATTACCATGTACCTTGTTTAAGCATATTATCATGATACAGATTGACTTTGACCGTTCATTGGAAATGAATCTTATTACTTTATATTAATAGGTTTCGAAATTATATATATTTATATAAAAATATCGATACATTTTCATGCAGATTGTTTGAGCATTTAAGTGGAATTAACCAAAGTTAAAGTTGATGGAGTCTTAGAACCGACGATAACATAACCAATTAATTAATATATATATAATCTCTCTCTAGAATTAAAGTATCGAGACCGATATAACAAAATATTGATACATATACAAAAGTTTACGTTATTATCATTATACCAGTTTACTTTTACCGTGTACATTGTAAATTTACCTTTTACTTGTACAATGCGCTTTATATATGGGTTATAAAAATGTTGGATTTATACATAAAAACATCTACAATGCACTCGAAAGAGGTAAAGCAATGGAAATCGTCAATAGGGTGTCAATGCATTAATTTCTTACTTTATACCGGTACTTGGAGTATCGATACATGGAATTTCGAAACCTATTACTTTCAAATAATAGGTAAATTAACAATTAAACGGATAAGTCAATTCTTTCTCAGAATCCCACCATGTTTTATGAAACTACGATCTTTTTCCATATGTTCCCTTGTATAGTGTTCTTGAACCTTGCCAAACAGTTTGTAGAATAGAGTCTCCCAAAAGTCGTGGCTGGAACCAATTCTGTAGTTGGGATTATCCAGGTTAATCAAGGATAGACTCGGGAAGTTCTGCTGTGAGGCGATTAAAATACGGCTAAAAAATGGCATGACTATTTAAATAAGTGACCAATTAAAATCGATATCATAAATGTTATATGATTTCACCAAAAATATTCCTTAAGCTGGTAATAATAATGGTAATAACCGATTATGTTATCTTTTTATGTAAAATGCGTAAAAATATATTGACGATAAATAAGCAGTTAATTACTGGAAACATTATCAAGTATAATAACATATTAGGTAGTGCTTATGTAACGTAATAGGTAGCGCCTTTTTAAAGCTGATGGGGCCTTAGAAATCTGTCGATAACAAATTAGGTTAACTACTTAATTTGTTATGAGTATTATCAACATATTAGGTAATACCTAAAATGTTACCAAAGTTTAAGCTGATGAAGCCTTAGAAATCCGACGATAACATAACCGGTTAATTACTGGAAACATGATCATGCATAATAACATATTACGTAGCGCTTATGTAACGTAATCGATAGCACATTTTTAAATCTGATTAGGATTTAGAAATCCGACGATAACAAAATAGGTTAATTATTTAATTTTTCATGTGTATTATCAACATATTAGGTAAAGCCTAAAATGTTACCAATGTTTAAGCTGATGGAGCCTTAGAAATCCAAGAAACCATAACCAGTTAATTACTGGAAACATTATCAAGCATAATAACATTTTAGGTAGCTCTTATGTAACATAATAGGTAGCACCTTTTTAAAGCTGATGGGGCTTTAGAAATCCGATGATAACATAATAGGTAAATTACTTAATTTGTCATGAGCATTATCAACATATTACGTAATGCCTAAAATATTTCCAAAGTTTAATCTGATGGAGCCTTAGAAATCCGACAAAAACATAACCGGTTAATTGCTGGAAACATTATCAAGCATAATAACATTTTAGGTAGCGCTTATGTAACGTAATAGGTAGCGCCTTTTTAAAGCTGATGGGACTTTTGAAAACCGACAATAACAAAAATAGGTTAATTACTTAATTTGTTATCAATATTATCAACATATTAGGTAGTGCTTAAAATGTTACCAAAGTTTAAGCTGATGAAGCCTAGAAATCTGATGATAACATAACCAGTTAATTACTGGAAACATTATCAAGCATAATAACATATTAGGTAGTGCTTATGTAACGTAAAAGGTAGCGTATTATTAAAGCTGTTAGGGCCTTAGAAATCACACGATAACAAAATAGGTTAATTACTTAATCGGTTATCAATATTATCATCATATTTGGTAATGCCTAAAATGTTAACAAAGTTTAAACTGATGGAGCCTAACAAATCCAACGATAACATAACCAGTTAATTACTTTATTTGTTATGAAGCTTTATCTACATATTACCATGTACATTGTTTAAGCATATTATCATGATACCGATTTGACCGTTTTCATTGGAAATTAATCTATTACTTTAAAGTAATAGGTTTCAAAATTATAAATATATATATAGATATATCGATACATTTTCATGCAGATTGTTTGAGCATTTATGTGGAATTAACCAAAGTTAAAGCTGATGGAGTCTTTGAACCGACGATAACATAACCTGTTAATTAATTGATTTTGTTATCAAACTTTATCAACATATTACTGTGTACATTGTGTATGCATATTATCATGATACCGATTGACTTTAATCATTTTTATTGGAAATTAAACTATTACTTTAAGGTAATAGGTTTCGAAATTATAAGTATATAATATATATATATATGTGTGTGTGTGTGTGTGTGTGTGTGTTTGTGTGTGTGTGTTTGTGTGTGTATCAGTACATTTTGCATGCATATTGTTTGAGCCTTATTGTGGAATTAAAGTATCGAGACCGATATAACAAAATATTGATACATATAGAAACGTTTATGTTATTATCATTATACCAGTTTAGTTTTTGCGTGTACATTGTAAATTTACCTTTTACTTCTACAATGCTCTTTATATATGGGTTATTAGAATGTTGGATTTACACATAAAGGCATCTATAATGCACTTGAAAGAGGTAAAGCAATGGAAATCATCAATGGAGTGTCAATGCACTAATTTCTTACTTTGTACCAGTACTTGGAGTATCGATAATTGGAATTTCGAAACCTATTACTTTCAAGTAATAGGTAAATTAACAATTAAACAGATAAGTCTATTCTATCTCAGAATATCACCAAGTTTTATGCAACTAGGATTCCTTTTCATATGTTCCCTTGTATCGTGTACTTGAACCTTGCCAAACAGTCTATAGAATAGAGTCTCCCATAGGTCGTGGCTGGAATCAGTTCTGTAGTTGGGATTATCCAAGTTAATCAACGATACGCTCAGGAAGTTCTGTTGTAAGGCGGTTAAAATACAGCTAAAAAATGTCATGATTGGTTGAATAAGTGACCGACTAAAATCGATATCATAAATGTTATATGATTTCACCGAAAATATTTTTTGAATTGGTTATAGTATTGGTAATAACCGATTATGTTATCTTTCTATGTAAATTTCGTCAAAAAATATTGACGATAACATATCCGGTTAATTACTGGCATTATAAAGTATAATAACATATTAGGTAGCACTTATGTAACGTAATAGGTAGCACCTTTTTAAACTGATGGGGCCTTAGAAATCTGACGATAATAAAATATGTTAATTACTTAATTTTTCATGAGTATTATCAACATATTAGGTAACACCTTAAATTTTACCAAAGTTTAGTCTGATGAAGCCTTCGAAATAAGACGATAACATAACCAGTTAATTACTGGAAACATTATCAAGCATAATAACATATTACGTAGCGCTTATGTAACGTAATAGGTAGCGCCTTTTTAAATCTGATGGGGATTTAGAAATCCGACGATAACAAAATAGGTTAATTAATTAATTTTCCATGTGTATATATATGTGTGTGTGTGTTAGTGTGTGTATCAGTACATTTTGCATGCATTTTGTTTGAGCTTTAATGTGGAATTAAAGTATCGAGACCAATATAACAAAATATTGATATATACAAAAGTTTACGTTATTATCATTATCCGATTTACTTTTACCATGTACATTGTAAATTTACCTTTTACTTCTACAATGCTCTTTATATATGGGTTATTAGAATGTTGGATTTACTCATAAAGACATCTACAATGCACTTGAAAGAGGTAAAGCAATGGAAATTGTCAATGGGGTGTTAATGAACTAATTGCTTACTTTATACCGGTACTTGGAGTATCTATACTAGAAATTTCAAAACCTATTACTTTCAAGTAATAGGTAAATTAACAATAAACGATATATTCTTTCTCAGAAGCCCACCATGTTTCATGCAACTACGATCCCTTTCCATATGTTCCCTTGTATCATGTACTTGAACCTTGACAAACAATCTGTAGAATAGAGTCTCCCACAAGTCGTGGCTGGAATCAGTTCTGTAGTTGGGATTATCTAGGTTAATCAAGGATAGGCTTGGGAAGTTCTGTTGTTAGGCAAATAAAATACGGCTAAAAAAGGCATGGCTGGTTAAATAAGTGACCGATTAAAATCGATATAATAAATGTTATATGATTTCATCGAAAATATTTTTTGAGTTGGTAATAATAATGGTAATAACCGGTTATGTTATCTTTCTATGTAAAATACGTCAAAATATATTGACGATAACATAACTGCTTAATTATTGGAAACATTATCAAGTATAATAACATATTAGGTATCGTTTATGTAATGTAATAGGTAGCACCTTTTTTAAGCTGATAGGGCCTTAGAAATCTGACGATAACAAAATAGGTTAATTACTTAATTTGTCATGAGTATTATCAACATATTAAGTAACACCTAAAATGTTACCAAAGTTTAAGATGATGAACCCATAGAAATCTGACGATAACATAACCGGTTAATTAATGGAAACATTATAAAGTATAATAACATATTAGGTAGCGCTTATGTAACGTAATAGGTAGCGCCTTTTTAAATCTGATGGGGATTTAGAAATCCGACGATAACAAAATAGGTAAATTACTTAATTTGTCATGAGCATTATCAACATATTATGTAATGCCTAAAATGTTTCAAAAGTTTAAACTGATGGAGCCTTAGAAATCTGACGATAACATAACCGATTAATTACTGGAAACATTATCAAGCATAATAACATATTAGGTAGTGCTTATGTAACGTAATAGGTAGCGCCTTTTTAAAGGTGTGGGGATTTAGAAATCCACGATAACAAAATAGGTTAATTACTTAATTTCCATGTGTATTATCAATATTAGGTAATGCCTAAAATGTTACATGTAACGTAATAGGTAGCGCCTTTTTAAAGGTGTGGGGATTTAGAAATCCAACGATAACAAAATAGGTTAATTACTTAATTTTCCATGTGTATTATCAACATATTAGGTAATGCCTAAAATGTTACCAAAGTTTAAGCTGATGGAGCCTTAGAAATCCGATAATAACATCACCAGTTAATTACTGGAAACATTATCAAGAGTAATAACATATTAGGTAGCGCTTATATAATGAAATAGGTAGCATCTTTTTAAAGCTGACGTGCCATTAGAAATTCGACGATAACAAAATAGGTAAATTACCTAATTTGTTATCAATATCATTAACATATTAGGTAATGCCTAAAATGTTACCAAAGTTTTAGCTGATAAAGCCTAGAAATCTGATGATAACATAACCAGTTAATTACTAGAAAGATTATCAAGCATAATAACATATTAGGTAGTGCTTATGTAACGTAAAAGGTAGCGTATTATTAAAGCTGTTAGGGCCTTAGAAATCACACGATAACAAAATAGGTTTATTACTTAATTTGTTATCAGTATTATCATCATATTTGGTATGCAAATCCAACGATAACATAGCCAGTTAATTACTTTATTTGTTATGAAGCTTTATCCACATATTACCATATACCTTGTTTTAGCATATTATCATGATACCGATTTGATCATTTTCATTGGAAATTAATCTATTACTTTAAAGTAATAGGTTTCAAAATTATATATATATATATATATATATATATATATATCGATACATTTTCATGCAGATTGTTTGAGCATTTATGTGGAATTAACCAAAGTTAAAGCTGATGGAGTCTTTGAACCGATGATAAAATAACTAGTTAATTAATTGATTTTGTTATCAAACTTTATCAACATATTACCGTGTACGTTGTGTATGCATATTATCATGATACCGATTGACTTTAACCGCTTTCATTGGAAATTAAACTATAACTTTAAGGTAATATGTGTGTGTGTGTGTGTGTGTGTGTTTGTGTGTGTGTATCAGTACATTTTGTATGCATATTGTTTGATCCTTAGTGTGGAATTAAAGTATGGAGACAGATATAACAAAATATTGATACATATACAAAAGTTTATGTTATTATCATTATACCGGTTTTCTTTTTGCATGTACATTGTAAAATTACCTTTTACTTCTACAATGCTCTTTACATATGGGTTATCAAAATGTTGGATTTACACATAAAGACATCTACAATGCACTTGAACGAGGTAAAGCAATTGAAATTGTCAATGAGGTATCAATGCAGTAATTTCTTACTTTATACCGATACTTGGAGTATCGATACTTGGAGTTTCGAAACCTATTACTTTCAAGTAATAGGTAAATTAAAAATTAAACAGATAAGTTTATTCTTTCTCAGAATCCCACCATCCCACAAGTCGTGGCTGGAATCAGTACTATAGTTGGGATTATCCAGGTTAAACAAGGATACGCTCGGGAAGTTATGCTATGAGGCGGTTAAAATACGGCTAAAAAATGACATGACTGGTTAAATAATTGACCGATTAAAATCGATATAATAAATGTTATATGATTTCACCGAAAGTATATTTGAGTTGGTAATAATAATGGTAATAACCGATTATGTTATCTTTCTATGTAAATACGTCAAACATATTGACGATAACATAAGCGTTAATTACTGGAAACATTATCAAGTATAATAACATATTAGGTAGCGCTTATGTAACGTAATAGGTAGCGCTTTTTAGAGCTGAGTGGCCTTAGAATCTGACGATTTAAATAGGTTAATTTCTTAATTTTCATGAGTATTATCAACATTTAAGTAACACCTAAAATGTTACCAAGATTAAGCTGATGAAGCCTTCGAAATAAGACGATAACATAACCGGTTAATTACTGGAAACATTATCAAGCATAATAACATATTACGTAGCGCTTATGTAACGTAATAGTAGCGCCTTTTTAAATCTGATGGGATTTAGAAATCCGACGTAACAAATAGGTTAATTAATTAATTTCCATGTGTATTATCAACATAGGGTAAGCCTAAAATATTACCAAAGTTTAAGCTGATGGAGCCTTAGAAATTCGACGATAACATAACCGGTTATTACTGTAAACATTATCAAGCATAATAACATATTAGGTAGCGCTTATGTAGCGTAATAGGTAGCACCTTTTTAAATATGATGGGGCTTTAGAAATCTGACGATAACAAAACAGGTAAATTACTTAATTTGTCATGCATTATCACATATTACGTAATGCCTAAAATGTTTCTAAAGTTTAAGCTGATGGAGCCTTAGAAATCTGACGATAATAAAACAGGGTTAATTAATGGAAACATTATCAAGCATAATACATATTAGGTAGCGCTTATGTACGTAATATGTAGCGCCTTTTTAAAGCTGATTGGACTTTGAAATCCGACGATAACAAAATAGGATAATTACTTAATTTGTTATCAATATTATCAACAAATTAGGTAACGCCTAAATGTTACCAAATTTAAGTGATGAAGCCTAGAAGTCTGACGATAATATAACCAATTAATTACTGAAAACATTATCAAACATAATAACATATTAGGTAGTGCTTATGTAACGTAAAAATAGCGTAATATTAAAGCTCTTCCGGCCTTAGAAATCACACGATAACAAATAGGTTAATTACTTAATTTGTTATCAATATTATCATCATATTAGGTAATGCCTAAAATGTTAACAAAGTTTAAGCTGATGGAGCCTAACAATCTGAGGATAACATAACTATTAATTACTTTATTTGTTATCAAGCTTTATACACATATTACCATGTAACTTGTTTAAGCATATTATAATGATACTAATTGACTTGACCGTTTTTCATTGGAAATTGATCTATTACTTTAAAGTAATAGGTTTTAAAATTATCAGTATATAATATATATATATATATATATATATATGTGTGTGTGTGTGTGTGTGTTAGTTGTGGTATCAGTACATTTGCTGCATCTTGTTTTGAGCTTTAAGTGGAATTAAAGTATCGAGACCAATATACAAAATATTGATATATATACAAAAGTTTACGTTATTATCATTATACCGATTTACTTTTACCATGTACATTGTAAATTTACCTTTTACTTCTACAATGCTCTTTATATATGGGTTATCAGAATGTTGGATTTACTCATAAAGATATCTACAATGCACTTGAATGAGG
The DNA here is from genome assembly GCF_006381635.1 of Hibiscus syriacus. NCBI lineage: Eukaryota > Viridiplantae > Streptophyta > Magnoliopsida > Malvales > Malvaceae > Hibiscus > Hibiscus syriacus. The sequence goes on from NW_024062382.1 coordinate 349,243, forward strand.
TAAAGCAATGGAAATTGTCAATGGGGTGTTAATGCACTAATTGTTTACTTTATACCGGTACTTGGAGTATCTATACTAGGTTTCGAAACCTATACTTTCAAGTAATAGGTAAATTAACAATTAAACGATAAGTCTATTCTTTCTCAGAAGCCCACCATGTTTCATGCAACTACGATCCCTTTCCATATGTTCCCTTGTATCCTCTTGAACCTTGACAAACAATCTGTAGAATAGAGTCTCCCAGAAGTCGTGGCTGGAATCAGTTCTGTAGTTGGGATTATATAGGTTAATCAAGGATAGGCTTGGGAAGTTCTGTTGTTAGGCAAAAGAAAATACGGCTAAAAAAGGCATGGCTGGTTAAATAAGTGACCGATTAAAATTGATATCATAAATGTTATATGATTTCATCGAAAATAATTTTTGAGTTGGTAATAATAATGGTAATAACCGATTATGTTATCTTTCTATGTAAAATACGTCAAAAAATATTGAAGATAACATAACTGCTTAATTATTGGAAACATTATCAAGTATAATAACATATTAGGTATCGTTTATGTAATGTAATAGGTAGCAATTAGGCCTTAGAAATCTGACGATAACAAAATAGGTTAATTACTTAATTTTTCATGAGTATTATCAACATATTAAGTAACACCTAAAATGTTACCAAAGTTTAAGATGATGAAGCCTTAGAAATCCGACGATAACATAACCGGTTAATTAATGGAAACATTATAAAGTATAATAACATATTAGGTAGCGCTTATGTAACGTAATAGGTAGCACCTTTTTAAAGCTGTTGGGGATTTAGAAATCCGACGATAACAAAATAGATAAATTACTTAATTTGTCATGAGTATTATCAACATATTATGTAATGCCTAAAATGTTTCCAAAGTTTAAACTGATGGAGCCTTAGAAATCTGACGATAACATAACCGATTAATTACTGGAAACATTATCAAGCATAATAACATATTAGGTAGTGCTTATGTAACGTAATAGGTAACACCTTTTTAAAGGTGATGGGGATTTAGAAATCCAACGATAACAAAATAGGTTAATTACTTAATTTTCCATGTGTATTATCAACATATTAGGTAATGCCTAAAATGTTACCAAAGTTTAAGCTGATGGAGACTTAGAAATCCGATAATAACATCACCAGTTAATTACTGGAAACATTATCAAGCATAATAACATATTAGGTAGCGCTTATGTAATGAAATAGGTAGCATCTTTTTAAAGCTGACGTGGCATTAGAAATTCGACGATAACAAAATAGGTAAATTACTTAATTTGTTATCAATATCATTAACATATTAGGTAATGCCTAAAATGTTACCAAAGTTTTAGCTGATGAAGCCTAGAAATCTGATGATAACATAACCAGTTAATTACTAGAATGATTATCAAGCATAATAACATATTAGGTAGTGCTTATGTAACGTAAAAGGTAGTGTATTATTAAAGCTGTTAGGGCCTTCGAAATCACACGATAACAAAATAGGTTTATTACTTAATTTGCTATCAGTATTATCATCATATTTGGTAATGCCTAAACTGTTAACAAAGTTTAAGCTGAAGGAGCCTAACAAATCCAACGATAACATAGCCAATTAATTACTTTATTTTTTATGAAGCTTTATCCACATATTACCATGTACCTTGTTTAAGCATATTATCATGATACCGATTTGACCGTTTTCATTGGAAATTAATCTATTACTTTAAAGTAATAGGTTTCAAAATTATATATATATATATATATATATATATATATCGATACATTTTCATGCAGATTGTTTGAGCATTTATGTGGAATTAACCAAAGTTAAAGCTGATGGAGTCTTTGAACTGATGATAACATAACTAGTTAATTAATTGATTTTGTTATCAAACTTTATCAAAATACGTGTACGTTGTGTATGCATATTATCATGATACCGGTTGACTTTAACAGCTTTCATTGGAAATTAAACTATAACTTTAAGGTAATATATGTGTGTGTGTGTGTGTTTGAGTGTGTATCAGTATATTTTGTATGCATATTGTTTGAGCCTTAATGTGGAATTAAAGTATGGAGACCGATATAAAAAAATATTGATACATATATAAAAGTTTATGTTATTATCATTATACCGGTTTTGTTTTTGCATGTACATTGTAAAATTACCTTTTACTTCTACAATGCTCTTTACATATGGGTTATCAAAATGTTGGATTTACACATAAAGACATCTACAATGCACTTGAACGAGGTAAAGCAATTGAAATTGTCAATAAGGTATCAATGCACTAATTTCTCACTTTATACCGGTACTTGGAGTATCGATACTTGGAGTTTCGAAACCTATTACTTTCAAGTAATAGGTAAATTAAAAATTAAACAGATAAGTTTATTCTTTCTCAGAATCCCACCATGTTTTATGCAACTACGATCCCTTTTCATATGTTCCCTTGTATCGTGTACTTGAACCTTCCCAAATAGTCTGTATAATAGAGTCTCCCACAAGTCGTGGCTGAAATGAGTTCTATAGTTGGGATTATCCAGGTTAAACAAGGATACGCTCGGGAAGTTATGCTATGAGGCAGTTAAAATACGACTAAAAAATGACATGACTGGTTAAATAATTGACCGATTAAAATTGATATAATAAATGTTATATGATTTCACCGAAAGTATTATTTGAGTTGGTAATAATAATGGTAATAACCGATTATGTTATCTTTCTATGTAAAACGCATCAAAAAATATTGACGATAACATAAGCGATTAATTACTGGAAACATTATCAAGTATAATAACATATTAGGTAGCGCTTATGTAACGTAATAGGTAGCGCCTTTTTAAAGCTGAGGTGGCCTTAGAAATCTGACGATAATTAAATAGGTTAATTACTTAATTTTTCATGAGTATTATCAACATATTAAGTAACACCTAAAATGTTACCAAAGATTAAGCTGATGAAGCCTTCGAAATAAGACGATAACATAACCGGTTAATTACTGGAAACATTATCAAGCATAATAACATATTATGTAGCGCTTATGTAACGTAATAGGTAACGCCTTTTTAAATCTGATGGGGATTTAGAAATCCGACGATAACAAAATTGGTTAATTAATTAATTTTCCATGTGTATTATCAACATATTAGGTAATGCCTAAAATGTTACCAAAGTTTAAGCTGATGGAGCCTTAGAAATACGACGATAACATAACCGGTTAATTACTGGAAACATTATCAAGCATAATAACATATTAGGTAACGCTTATATAATGTAATAGGTAGCTCCTTTTTAAATCTGATGGGGCTTTAAAAATCTGACGATAACAAAATAGGTAAATTACTTAATTTGTCATGAGCATTATCAACATATTCTGTTATGCCTAAAACGTTTCCAAAGTTTAAGCTGATGGAGCCTTATAAATCCGACGATAACATAACCGGTTAATTATTGGAAACATTTTCAAGTATTATAACATATTAAGTAGCGCTTATGTAACGTAATAGGTAGCGCCTTTTAAAATTTGATGGGGCTTTAAAAATCCGACGATAACAAAAAAGGTAAATTACTTAATTTATCATGAGCATTATCAACATATTCTGTTATGCCTAAAACGTTTCCAAAGTTTAAGCTTATGGAGCCTTAGAAATCCGATGATAACATAACTGGTTAGTTATTGGAAACATTTTCAAGTATAATAACATATTACGTAGCGCTTATGTAACGTAATAGGTAGCGCCTTTTTTAAAGTTGATGGGACTTTTGAAATCCGAAGATAACAAAATAGGTTAATTACTTAATTTTTTATCAATATTATCAACATATTAGGTAACGCCTAAAATGTTACCAAAGTTTAAGGTGATGAAGCCTTGAAATCTGACGATAACATAACCAGTTAATTACTGGAATCATTATCAAGCATAATAACATATTAGGTAGTGCTTATGTAACGTAAAAGGTAGCGTATTATTAAAGCTGTTAGGGCCATACAAATCACACGATAACAAAATAGGTTAATTACTTAATTTGTTATCAAAATTATCATCATATTAGGTAATGCCTAAAATGTTAACATATTTTAAGCTGATGGAGCCTAACAAATTCGGCGATAACATAACCAGTTAATTACTTTATTTGTCATCAAGCTTTATCCACATATTACCATGTACCTTGTTTAAGCATAATAGCATAATATTGACTTTGACCGTTTTCATTATAAATTAATCTATTACTTTAAAGTAATAGGTTTTGAAATTATATATATATATATATAGATAGATAGATAGATATACATATACATTGTCATGCAGATTGTTTGAGCATTTATGTGGAATTAACCAAAGGTAAAGCTGACAGGGTCTTAGATCCGTCGATAACATAACAAGTTAATTAATTGATTTTGTTATCAAGCTTTATCAACATATTACCGTGTACATAGTTTATGCATATTATCATGATTCCGATTAACTTTAACCATTTTCATTGGAAATTAACCTATTACTTTAAAGTAATAGGTTTCAAAATTATAAGTATATAATATATATATATGTGTGTGTGTGTGTGTGTGTGTGTATGTGTGTGTATCAATACATTTTGCATGCATATTGTTTGTGCCTTTATGTGGAATTAAAGTATCGAGACTGATATAACAAAATATTGATACATATACAATAGTTTACGTTATTATCATTATACATGTTTACTTTTACCATGTACATTGTAAATTTACCTTTTACTCCTACAATGCTCTTTATATATGGGTTATTAGAATGTTGGATTTAAACATAAAGACATCTACAATGCACTTGAAAGAGGTAAAGCAATGGAAATCGTCAATGGGGTGTCAATGCACTAATTGCTTACTTACCTACCGGTACTTGGAGTATCTATACTTGGAATTTCGAAACCTATTACTTTAGTGTAATAGGTAAATTAACAATTAAACAGATAAGTCTATTCTTTCTCAGAATCCCACCATGTATTATGCAACTACGATCACTTTCCATATGTTCCCTTGTATCGTGTACTTGAACCTTCCCAAACAGTCTATATAATAGAGTCTCCAACAAGTTGTGGCTGGAATCAGTTCTATAGTTGGGATTATCCAGGTTAAACAAGGATACGCTCGGGAAGTTCTTCTATGAGGTGGTTAATATACGGCTAAAAAATGACATGATTGGTTAAATAAGTGACCGATTAAAATCGATATCATAAATGTTATATGATTTCACCGAAAATATTTTTTGAGTGGGTTATAGTAATGGTAATAACCGGTTATGTTATCTTTCTTTGTAAAATGCGTCAAAAAATATTGACAATAACATATCTGGTCAATTACTGGAAACATTATTAAGTATAATAACATATTTGGTAGCGCTTATGTAACGTAATAGGTAGCACCTTTTTAAAGCTGATGTGGCCTTAGAAATCTGACGATAATAAAATAGGTTAATTACTTAATTTTTCATGAGTATTATCAACATATTAGGTAACACCTAAAATGTTACCAAAGTTTAATCTGAAGAAGCCTTCGAAATACAACGATAACATAACCGATTAATTACTGGAAACATTATCAAGCATAATAACATATTATGTAGCGCTTATGTAACGTAATAGGTAGCACCTTTTTAAATCTGATGGGGATTTAGAAATCCGACGATAATGAAATAGGTTAATGACTTAATTTTCCATGTGTATTATCAACATATTAGGTAATGCCTAAAATGTTACCAAAGTTTAAGCTGATGGAGCCTTAGAAATCCTACGATAACATAACCGGTTAATTACTGGAAACATTATCAAGCATATTAACATATTAGCTAGCGCTTATGTAACGTAATTGGTAGCACCTTTTTAAATCTGATGGGGCTTTAGAAATCTGACGATAATAAAATAGGTAAATTACTTAATTTGTCATGAGCATTATCAACATATTTCGTAATGCCTAAAATGTTTCCAAAGTTTAAGCTGATGGAGCCTTAGAAATCCGACGATAACATAACTGGTTAATTACTGGAAACATTATTAAGCATAATAACATATTAGGTAGCGCTTATGTAACGTAATAGGTAGCGCCTTTTTAAAGCTGATTGGACTTTTGAAATCCGACGATAACAAAATAGGATAATTACTTAATTTATTGTCAATATTATCAACATATTAGGTAACGCCTAAAATGTTACCAAAGTTTAAGCTGATGAAGCCTTGAAGTCTGACGATAACATAACTAGTTAATTACTGGAAACATTATCAAGCATAATAACATATTAGGTAATGCTTATATAACGTAAAAATAGCGTAATATTAATGCTGTTTGGGCCTTAGAAATCACACGATAACAAAATAAGTTAATTACTTAATTTGTTATCAATATTATCATCATATTAGGTAATGCCTAAAATGTTAACAAAGTTTAAGCTGATGGAGCCTAACAAATCTGACGATAACATAACTAGTTAATTACTTTATTTTTTTATCTAGCTTTATCCACATATTACCATGTACCTTGTTTAAGCATATTATCATGATACAGATTGACTTTGACCGTTTTCATTGGAAATTAATCTATTACTTTAAAGTAATAGGTTTTGAAATTATATATATATATATATATATATCGATACATTTTCATGCAGATAATTTGAGTATTTAAGTGGAATTAACCAAAGTTAAAGCTGATGGAGTCTTAGAACCGACGATAACATAACCAATTAATTAATTGATTTTGTTATGAAGCTTTATTAACATATTACCATGTACATTGTTTATGCATATTATCATGATACCGAATGACTTTAATCTTTTTCATTGGAAATTAACCTATTGCTTTAAAGTAATAGGTTTCAAAATTATAAGTATATAATATATATATATATGTATAGATAATATATCTGTGTGTGTGTGTGTGTGTTTGTGTGTATAAATACATTTTGCATGCATATAGTTTAAGCCTTTATGAGGAATTAAAGTATTGAGACCGATATAACAAAATATTGATACATATACAAAAGTTTACGTTATTATCATTATACCGGTTTACTTTTACCGTGTACATTGTAAATTTACCTTTTACTTCTACAATGCTCTTTATATATGGGTTATCAAAATGTTGGATTTACACATAAAGACATATACAATGAACTTGAAAGAGGTAAAGCAATGGAAATCGTCAATGGGGTGTCAATGCACTAATTTCTTACTTTATACCGGTACTTGGAGTATTGATGCTTGGAATTTCGAAACCTATTACTTTCAAGTAATAGGTAAATTAACAATTAAACGGATAAGTCTATTCTTTCTCAGAATCCCACCATGTTTTATGAAACTACGATCTCTTTCCATATGTTCCCTTGTATAGTGTACTTGAACCTTGCCAAACAGTCTGTAGAATAGAGTCTCCCACAAGTCGTGGCTGGAACCAGTTCTGTAGTTGGGATTATCCAGGTTAATCAAGGACAGACTTGGGAAGTTCTGCTATGAGGCGGTTAAAATACGGCTAAAAAATGGCATGACCATTTAAATAAGTGACCAATTAAAATCGATATCATAAATGTTATATAATTTCACCTAAAATATTATTTGAGCTGGTAATAATAATGGTAATAACAGGTTATGTTATCTTTCTATGTAAAATACGTCAAAAAATATTGACGACAACATAAGCGGTTAATTATTGGAAACATTATCAAGTATAATAACATATTAGGTAGCGCTTACGTAACGTAATAGGTAGCGCCTTTTTAAAGCTGATGGGGCCTTAGGAATCTGACGATAACAAAGTAGGTTAATTACTTAATTTGTTATGAGTATTATCAATATATTAGGTAACACCTAAAATGTTACCAAAGTTTAAGCTGATGAAGCCTTAGAAATTCGACGATAACATAACTGGTTAATTACTGGAAAAATTATATGCATAATAACATATTACGTTGCGCTTATGTAACGTAATCGGTAGCACATTTCAAAATCTGATGGGGATTTCGAAATCCGACGATAACAAAATAGGTTAATTATTTAATTTTTCATGTGTATTATCAACATATTAGGTAATGCCTAAAATGTTACCAATGTTTAAGCTGATGGAGCCTTAGAAATCCGATGATACCATAACCGGTTAATTACTGGAAACATGATCAAGCATAATAATATTTGAGGTAGCTCTTATATAACGTAATAGGTAGCGCATTTTTAAAGTTGATGGGGCTTTAGAAATCTGATGATAACAAAATAGGTAAATTACTTAATTTGTCATGAGCATTATCAACATATTACGTAATGCCTAAAATGTTTCCAAAGTTTAATCTAATGGAGCCTTAGAAATCTGACAATAACATAACCGGTTAATTACTGGAAACATTATCAAGCATAATAACATATTAGGTAGCGCTTATGTAACATAATAGGTAGCACCTTCTTAAAGCTAATGGGACTTTTGAAATCCGAAGATAACAAAATAGGTTAATTACATAATTTGTTGTCAATATTATCAACATATTAGGTAATGCCTAAAATGTTACTAAAATTTAAGCTGATGAAGCCTAGAAATCTTATGATAACATAACCAATTAATTACTGGAAACATTATCAAGCATAATAACATATTAGGTAGTGCTTATGTAACGTAAAAGGTAGTGTATTATTAAAGCTGTTTGGGCCTTAGAAATCACACGATAACAAAATAGGTTAATTACTTAATTTGTTATCAATATTATCATCACATTTGGTAATGCCTAAAATGTTAACAAAGTTTAAGCTGATGGAGCCTAACAAATTCAACGATAACATAACCAGTTAATTACTTTATTTGTTATCAAGATTTATCCATATATTACCATGTACCTTGTTTAAGCATATTATCATGATACCGATTTGACCGTTTCCATTGGAAATTAACCAAAGTTAAAGCTGATGTAGTCTTAGAACTGACGATAACATAACCAATTAATTAATTGATTTTGTTATGAAGCTTTATCAACATATTACCATGTACATTTTTTATGCATATTATCATGATACCGATTGACTTTAACCGTTTTCATTGGAAATTATCCTATTGCTTTAAAGTAATAGGTTTCAAAGTTATAAGTATATAATAAATATTTATAAAAATAATATATCTCTGTGTGTGTGTGTGTGTGTTTGTGTGTATCAATACATTTTGCATGCATATTGTTTGAGCCTTAATGTGGAATTAAAGTATGGAGACCGATATAACAAAATATTGATACATATACAAAAGTTTATGTTATTATCATTATACCGGTTTACTTTTTGCGTGTACATTATAAATTTACCTTTTAATTCTACAATGCTTTTTATATATGGGTTATCAGAATGTTGGATTTACACATAAAGGCATCTACAATGCACTTGAAAGAGGTAAAGCAATGGAAATCGTCAATGGGGTGTCAATGCACTAATTGCTTACTTTATACCGGTACTTGGAGTACCGGTAATTGGAATTTCGAAACCTATTACTTTCAAGTAATAAGTAAATTAACAATTAAATATATAAGTCTATTCTTTTTCAGAATCCCACCTATTTTATGTAACTACGATCCCTTTTCATATGTTCCCTTGTATCGTGTACTTGAACCTTGCCAAACTGTCTATAGAATAGAGTCTCCCATAGGTCGTGGTTGGAATCAATTCTGTATTTGGGATTATCTAGGTTAATCAAGGATACGCTCGGGAAGTTCTGCTGTGAGGCAGTTAAAATAAGGCTAAAAAATGGCATGACTGGTTAAATAAGTGACCGATTAAAATTGATATCATAAATGTTATATGATTTCACCGAAAATATTTTTTGAGTTGGTTATAGTAATGGTAATAACCGGTTATGTTATCTTTCTATGTAAAATGCATCAAAAAATATTGACGATAACATATCCGGTTAATTACTAGAAACATTATCAAGTATAACAACATATTAGGTAGCACTTATGTAACGTAATAGGTAGCGCCTTTTTAAAGCTGATGGGGCCTTAGAAATCTGACGATAACAAAATATGTTAATTATTTAATTTTTAATGAGTATTATCAACATATTAGGTAACACCTAAAATGTTAGCAAAGTTTAAGCTGATGATGCCTTCGAAATAAGATGATAACATAACCGGTTAATTACTGGAAACATTATCAAGCATAATAACATATTACGTAGCGCTTATATAACGTAATAGGTAGTGCCTTTTTAAATCTGATGGGGATTTAGAAATCCGACGATAACAACATAGGTTAATTAATTAATTTTCCATGTGTATTATCAACATATTAGGTAATGCCTAAAATGTTACTAAAGTTTAAGCTGATGGAGCCTTATAAATCCGACGATAACATAACCGGTTAATTACTGGAAACATTATCAAGCATAATAACATATTAGGTAGCGCTTATGTAGCATAATAGGTAGCACCTTTTTAAATCTGATGGGGTTTAGAAATCCGATGATAACAAAATAGGTAAATTACTTAATTTGTCATGAGCATTATCAACATATTACGTAATACATAAAATGTTTCCAAAGTTTAAGCTGATGGATCCTTAGAAATCCGACGATAACAAAACCGATTAATTACTGGAAACATTATCAAGCATAATAACATATTAGGTAGTGCTTATGTAACGTAATAGGTAGAGACTTTTTAAAGCTGATGGGACTTTTGAAATCCGATGATAACAAAATAGGATAATTACTTAATTTGTTATCAATATTATCAACATATTAGGTAACTCCTAAAATGATACCAAAGTTTAAGCTGATGAAACCTAGAAGTCTGAAGATAACATAACCAGTTAATTACTGGAAACATTATCAAGCATAATAACATATTAGGTAGTGCTTAGGTAATGTAAAAAGTAGGATAATATTAAAGCTGTTTGGGCCTTAGAAATCACACGATAACAAAATAGGTTAATTACTTAATTTGTTATCAATATTACATCATATTAGGTAATGCCTAAAATGTTAACAAAGTTTAAGCTGATGGAGCCTAAGAAATCCGACGATAACATAACCAGTTAATTACTTTATTTGTTATCAAGCTTTATCCACATAATATCATGATACCGATTGGCTTTGACTATTTTCATTGGAAATTAATCTATTACTTTAAAGTAATAGGTTTCGAAATTATATATATATATATCGATACATTTTCATGCAGATTGTTTGAGCATTTAAATGGAATAAAGCAAAGTTAAAGCTGATGGAGTCTTAGAACCGACGATAACATAACCAATTAATCATTTGATGTTGTTATAAAGCTTTATCAACATATTACCATGTACAATGTTTGTGCCTATTATCATGATACCTATTGACTTTAACCATTTTCATTGGAAATTAACCTATTGCTTTAAAGTAATAGGTTTCAAAATTATAAGTATATAATATATATATTTATATATATATATACATAATATATCTCTCTCTGTGTGTGTTTGTATGTATCAATACATTTTGCATGAATATTGTTTGAGCCTTTATGTGGAATTAAAGTATCAAGACCGATATAACAAAATATTGATACATATACAAAAGTTTACGTTATTATCATTATATCGGTTTACTTTTACCATGTACATTGTAAATTAACCTTTTACTTCTACAATGCTCTTTATATACGGGTTATCAAAATGTTGGATTTACACATAAAGACATCTATAATGCACTTGAAAGAGGTAAAGCAATGGAAATCGTCAATGGGGTGTCAATGCACTAATTGCTTACTTTATACCGGTACTTGGAGTATCGATACTTGGAATTTCGAAACCTATTACTTTCAAGTAATAAGTAAATTAACAATTAAATAGATAAGTCTATTCTTTCTCAGAATCCCACCTGTTTTATGCAACTATGATCCCTTTTCATATGTTCCCTTGTATCATGTACTTGAACCTTGCCAAACAGTCTATAGAATAGAGTCTCCCATAGGTCGTGGTTGGAATCAATTCTGTTGTTGGGATTATCCAGGTTAATCAAGGATACGCTCGGGAAGTTCTGCTGTGAGGCGGTTAAAATAAGGCTAAAAAATGGCATGACTGGTTAAATAAGTGACCGATTAAAATCGATATCATAAATGTTATATGATTTCACCGAAAATATTTTTTGAGTTGGTTATAGTAATGGTAATAACCGGTTATGTTATCTTTCTATGTAAAATGCGTCAAAAAATATTTACGATAACATATCCGGTTAATTACTAGAAACATTATCAAGTATAACAACATATTAGGTAGCACTTATGTAACGTAATAGGTAGCGCCTTTTTAAAGCTGATGTGGCCTTAGAAATCTGACGATAACAAAATATGTTAATTATTTAATTTTTAATGAGTATTATCAACATATTAGGTAACACCTAAAATGTTACCAAAGTTTAAGCTGATGATGCCTTCGAAATATGACGATAACATAATTGGTTAATTACTGGAAACATTATCAAGCATAATAACATATTACGTAGCGCTTATGTAACGTAATAGGTAGCGCCTTTTTAAATCTGATGGGGATTTAGAAATCCGACGATAACAACATAGGTTAATTAATTAATTTTCCAAGTGTATAATCAACATATTAGGTAATGCCTAAAATGTTACTAAAGTTTAAGCTGATGGAGCCTTAGAAATCCGACGATAACATAACCGGTTAATTACTGGAAACATTATCAAGCATAATAATATATTAGGTAGCGCTTATGTAGCACAATAGACAGCACCTTTTTAAATCTGATGGGGATTTAGAAATCCGACGATAACAAAATAGGTAAATTACTTAATTTGTCATGAGCATTATCAACATATTACATAATGCCTAAAATGTTTCCAAAGTTTAAGCTGATGGAGCCTTAGAAATCCGACGATAACAAAACCGATTAATTACTGGAAACATTATCAAGCATAATAACATATTAGGTAGTGCTTATGTAACGTAATAGGTAGAGCCTTTTTAAAACTGATTAGACTTTTGAAATCCGATGATAACAAAATAGGATAATTACTTAATTTGTTATCAATATTATCAAGATATTAGGTAACTCCTAAAATGATACCAAAGTTTAAGCTGATGAAGCCTAGAAGTCTGACGATAACATAACCAGTTAATTACTGGAAACATTATAAAGCATAATAACATATTAGGTAGTGCTTAGGTAACGTAAAAAGTAGGATAATATTAAAGCTGTTTGGGCCTTAGAAATCACACGATAACAAAATAGGTTAATTACTTAATTTGTTATCAATATTACATCATATTAGGTAATGCCAAAAATGTTAACAAAGTTTAAGCTGACATAACCAGTTAATTACTTTATTTGTTATCAAGCTTTATCCACATATTACCATGTACCTTGTTTAAGCATATTATCATGATACCGATTTGCTTTGACTGTTTTCATTGGAAATTAATCTATTAATTTAAAGTAATAGGTTTCGAAATTATATATATACATTTATATATATATATATCGATACATTTTCATGCAGATTGTTTGAGCATTTAAATAGAATTAAGCAAAGTTAAAGGTGATGGAGTCTTAGAACCGGCGATAACATAACCAATTAATTATTTGATTTTGTTATGAAGCTTTATCAACATATTACCATGTACATTGTTTGTGCCTATTATCATCATACCTATTGACTTTAACCGTTTTCATTGGAAATTAACCTATTGCTTTAATGTAATAGGTTTCGAAATTATAAGTATATAATATATATATATATATATACATAATATATCTCTCTGTGTGTGTGTTTGTATGTATCAATACATTTTGCATGCATATTGTTTGAGCCTTTATGTGGAATTAAAGTATCGAGACCGATATAACAAAATATTGATACATATACAAAAGTTTACGTTATTATCATTATACCGGTTTGCTTTTACCATGTACATTGTAAATTAACCTTTTACTTCTACAATGCTCTTTATATACGGGTTATCAAAATGTTGGATTTACACATAAAGACATCTACAATGCACTTGAAAGAGGTAAAGCAATGGAAATCGTCAATGGGGTGTCAATGCATTAATATTTTACTTTATACCGGTACTTGAAGTATCGATTCTTGGAATTTCGAAACCTATTACTTTCAAGTAATAGGTAAATTAACAATTAAACGGATAAGTCTATTCTTTCTCAGAATCCCACCATGTTTTATGAAACTACGATCCTTTTCCATATGTTCCCTTGTATATTGTACTTGAACCTTGTTAAACAGTCTGTAGAATAGAGTCTCCCACAAGTCGTGGCTAGAACCAGTTATGTAGTTGGGATTATCCAGGTTAATGAAGGATAGTCTCGGGAAGTTCTGCAGTGAGGCGGTTAAAATACGACTAAAAATTAGTATGACTATTTAAATAAGTGACCAATTAAAATCGATATCATAAATGTTATATGATTTCACCGAAAATATTATTTGAGTTGATAATAATAATGGTAATAACCGGTTATGTTATCTTTCTATGTAAAATGTGTCAAAGAATATTGACGATAACATAAGTGTTTAATTACTGGAAACATTATCAAGTATAATAACATATTAGGTAGTGCTTTTGTAACGTAATACATAGCGCCTTTTTAAAGCTGATGGGGCCTTAGAAATATGACGATAAAAAAATAGGTTAATTACTTAATTTGTTATGAGTATTATCAACATATTAGGTAACACCTAAAATCTTACCAAAGTTTAAGCTGATGAAGCCTTAGAAATCCGACGATAACATAACCGGTTAATTGCTGGAAACATTATCAATCATAATAACATGTTACGTAGCGCTTATGTAACATAATCAGTAGCACATTTTGAAATCTGATGGGGATTTAGAAATCCGACGATAACAAAATAGGTTAATTATTGAAGTTTTTATGTGCATTATAAACATATTAGGTAATGCCTAAAATGTTACCAATTTTTAAGCTGATGGAACCTTTGAAATCCGACGATACCATAACAGGTTAATTACTGGAAACATTATCAAGCATAATAACATTTTAGGTAGCTCTTATGTAACGTAATAGGTAGCGCCTTTTTAAAGCTGATGGGGCTTTAGAAATCCGATGATAACAAAATAGGTAATTTACTTATTTTGTCATGAGCATTATCAACATATTACGTAATGCCTAAAATATTTCCAAAGTTTAATCTGATGGAGCCTTAGAAATACGATGATAACATAACTAGTTAATTACTGGAAACATTATCAAGCATAATAACATATTAGGTAGCGCTTATGTAACATAATAGGTAGCGCCTTTTTAAAGCTGATGGGACTTTTGAAATCCGACGATAACAAAATAGGTTAATTACTTTATTTTTTTTAATATTATCAACATATTAGGTAATGCCTAAAATGTTACCAAAGTTTAAGCTGATGAAGCCTAGAAATCTGACGATAACATAACTAGTTATTTAATGGAAACATTATCAAGCATAATAACATATTAGGTAGTGCTTAAGTAACGTAAAAGGTAGCGTATTATTAAAGCTGTTAGGGCCTTAGAAATCACACGATAACAAAATAGGTTAATTACTTAATTTGTTATCACTATTATCATCATATTTGATAATGCCTAAAATGTTAACAAAGTTTAAGCTGATGGAGCCTAACAACTCCAACGATAACATAACCAGTTAATTACTATATTTGTTACCAAGCTTTATCCATATATTACCATGTATCTTGTTTAAGCATATTATCATGATACCGATTTGACTGTTTTCATTGGAAATTAATATATTACTTTAAAGTAATAGGTTTCAAAATTATAAATGTATATATATATATATATATCGATACATTTTCATGCAGATTGTTTGAGCATTTATATGGAATTAACCAAAGTTAAAGCTGATGGAGTCTTTGAACCGACGATAACATAACCAGTTAATTAATTGATTTAGTTATCAAACTTTATCAACATATTACCGTGTACATTGTGTATCCATATTATCATGATACCGATTGACTTTAACCTTTTTCATTGGAAATTAAACTATTACTTTATGGTAATAGGTTTCGAAATTATAAGTATATAATATATATATATATATGTGTGTGTGTGTGTGTGTGTGTGTTTGTGTGTGTATCAGTACATTTTGCATGCATATTGTGTGAGCCTTAATCTGGAACTAAAGTATGGAGACCGATATAAAAAAATATTTATACATATACAAAAGTTTATGTTATTATCATTATACCGGTTTACTTTTTCCGTGTACATTGTAAATTTACCTTTTACTTCTACAATGCTCTTTATATACGGGTTATCAAAATGTTGGATTTACACATAAAGACATCTACAATGCACTTGAAAGAGGTAAAGCAATGGAAATCGTCAATGGGGTGTCAATGCATTAATTTTTTACTTTATATCGGTACTTGAAGTATCGATTCTTGGAATTTCAAAACCTATTACTTTCAAGTAATAGGTAAATTAACAATTAAACGGATAAGTCTATTCTTTCTTAGAATCCCACCATGTTTTATGCAACTATGATCCCTTTTCATATGTTCCCTTGTATCGTGTACTTGAACCTTGCCAAACAGTCTATAGAATAGAGTCTCCCACAAGTCGTGGCTGGAATCAGTTCTGTAGTTGGGATTATCCAGGTTAATCAAGGATACGCTCGGGAAGTTCTGCTTTGAGGCGGTTATAATGCAGCTAAAAAATGGCATGACTGGTTAAATAAGTGTCCGATTAAAATCGATATCATAAATGTTATATGATTTTACCGAAAATATTTTCTGAGTTGGTAATAATAATGATAATAACCGGTTAAGTTATCTTTCTATGTAAAATACGTCAAACAATATTGACAATAACATAACCGATTAATTACTAGAAACATTATAAAGTATAATGACATATTAGGTAGCGCTTATGTAACGTAATAGGTAGCGCCTTTTTAAAGCTGATGGGGCCTTAGAAATCTGACGATAACAAAATAGATTAATTACTTAATTTTTCTTGAGTATTATAAACATATTAGGTAACACTAAAATATTACCAAAGTTTAAGCTGATGAAGCCTTCGAAATAAGACGATATCATAACCGATTAATTACTGGAAACATTATCAAGCATAATAACATATTACGTAGCGCTTATGTAATGTAATAGGCAGCGCCTTTTTAAATCTGATGGGTATTTAGAAATCATTCGATAGCAAAATAGGGTAATTAATTTATTTTCCATGTGTATTATCAATATATTAGGTAATTCCTAAAATGTTACCAAAGTTTAAGCTGATGGAGCCTTAGAAATACGACGATAACATAACCGGTTAATTACTGGAAACATTATCAAGCATAATAACATATTAGGTAGTGCTTATGTAATGTAATAAGTAGCACCTTTTTAAATCTGACGGGCCTTTAGAAATCCGACGATAACAAAATAGGTAAATTACTTAATTTTTCATGAGCATTATCAACATATTACGTAATGCCTAAACTGTTTCCAAAGTTTAAGCTGATGGAGCCTTAGAAATCCGACGATAACATAACCGGTTTGTTATTGGAAACATTATCAAGCATAATAACATATTAGGTAGAGCTTATGTAACGTAATAGGTAGTGCCTTTTTAAAGTTTATGGGACTTTTGAAATCCGATGATAACAAAATAGGTTAATTACTTAATTTGTTATCAATATTATCAACAAATTAGGTAACACCTAAAATGTTACCAAAGTTTAAGCTGATGAAGCCTTGAAATCTAACGATAACATAACTAGTTAATTACTGGAAACATTATCAAGCATAATAACATATTAGGTAGTGCTTATGTAACGTAAAAAGGTAGCGTATTATTAAAGCTGTTAGGGCCTTTGAAATCACACTATAACAAAATAGGTTAATTACTTAATTTGTTATCAAAATTATCATCATATTAGGTAATGCCTAAAATGTTAACAAAGTTTAAGCTGATGGAGCCTAACAAATCCGACGATAACATAATCAGTTAATTACTTTATTTGTTATTAAGCTTTATCCACATATTACCATGTACCTTGTTTAAGCATATTATCATTATACCGTTTGACTTTGACTGTTTTCATTAGAAATTAATATATTACTTTAAAGTAATAGGTTTCGAAATTATATATATATATATATATAGATACATTTTCATGCATATTGTTTGAGCATTTATGTGGAATTAACCAAAGTTAACGCTGATGGTGTAACACCCCAAACCGATGCGGGTAGCCCGATCCGATTCGGGAAGTCACATTAGGGCCACTGGAGTGACCCACCGTAAAAATAGCGGAAATTTTAAAACTTTTTATCAGAACATGTAAACTTATAAAATAATTTATCACTATTTAAAAATAAAACAGATTTCCAAACTCGTATATAAATCAAAATACAATTACATGCCCCCTAATCACAAGTACCATACTCTGCAACCACGCCGGAAGAACTCCCTTACTGAAGTCGATAGATGTACTGGTACAATTGTTTTAACCTGAAAATGTGAGTAATAGAGTGAGCTTTGGAAAGCTCAGTAATACAGAACTACCAGATGATGCACATGACATTAGATAAATGGAAAGCCATATAATTTCCTTATTGAATCATACGTATATCAGCTTGTAGAATAATTTGGGGTTCCCTTAGAAGTTCATCGAGTAGAAGCCATGAATCTCAGTTCATAAGAAACCTTTCAAAGTATGATATTTTCAAGAGATCGAATAGGATGTCTAGTGTTCCAACAGTATAATAAAATCATAATAGGTACAAATCATAGTCCAGTAAATCTCACAATTTTGTAAAAGAGTTTAACTTTTGAAAATCATAGTTTAAACCCTTTTCTGGTACACCATCAATAGTTCCCAAAAATTATTTTCCATATAGCTTACTTTATGCACATAGCAAAAAGAAAGCCGACTTAAGGATAGGCTATGAAGCTTGTATCCTTAAGCCCAAGTCAATAAGTCCATATAGCTTACCCTAAGCACACAGCAAAGGAAAGCCGACCTAATGAAACATCTTGGGGCCCTCAAGAGTCACATTAGGCCCATTTAGCTTGATCAGAGCTATTCCATCGTAATTCAATTCCAAAATTCAATTGCACCGTGACATAAATTCCATAAATCCAAAAACATGGTAATCATATACCATTTCAAAACAAAAATTAGATAGCAGCCATATTCCATAAATTGTCACATTAAATTGGTGCAACCATAAAACAATAACCAATGAATTCGGTGTACCACATATTAAAACCAATAAAACAATTCAGTAATAAGTAGGGAACACACTAGAGAATCCAAGTATTTCTAGAGGCCATTGTAGTTATCATTTTGGATAACATGAAACTTATGAAATTTGAACGAATTCCTGGAACAAGGTCCTATTGAGGAGAATCGATTACTAACCGATCTAGCCAGACATTTAATGTTGATACTTTAGAATCCCACTATATTTTCGTGTGCTTTAGGAAAACGTTCAGGAACCTTTATACATAATAATTCTAAATTCAGATTTACTGCGAGTGATTCCATTACCCAAACAATCGGGGGTATTCAGGAATATACTTTAAATTCATAGGATTTCAGCCCAATTGAACCAAATGAGATATTCAGAATTTTTTCCATCTGCGTTACTTGTTTTTTTTTAAACATGACCGAAGTGATTTTAGATGAAATATAGAATCGAAGATTCAAGTCATTTACAATCTACGACTATCGATCATATTATCAAACACTCGAGTTACACAACTCAAACTGATGCATGTCAACAAGTCAATTCATTATCCTTCCAGTGTATTCACTCTTTAATACCATAGTGCAGATCCATAGATCATCCTCATAATCATCACTGAATAAATCTTCCAACGGTCTTTATTTCATTTCCACGTTTCAACAATATCAGGAAATACTGACGTACTTGATCCATGGCTCATAACCCATAATGACAATTCATCATGTAAGTTCAACAGTGTTTCCAAACTCATCAAATCACCTATTTAATCCTTAATCATTGATGTTACTTAGTTCGTTGGTAAGCAAGTCTATCCCGATTACTTTAAAGTTTTCCAGAATAATTCAGACGTTTCTGAATTTCAAATACACGTTGTACTTCATTTTATTTCAATTTATTCATATAATAAAGTCATTCTAGTATTCGTGGTTGATTTGACTAACGACTACCCACTTATTAGTATTGTATGCACTCTAGAGTTGAGCTGCGCCAAGTACTTCCAGAATTATCATCGATCCAAATTTGAGAAGATGAACAAACATTCAAGTGATACTTATATCATTCAGGTAATGATATAGTACTAACGTTGGTTAATCACTTAAGTTGCGTTCCACAACTTTTACTGGTAGCACAACATCCATGTTTATTTGGATTTCTTAATTAATCCAAGACATTTACTTATTCTAGGTCATAAGGGCATTTTGGTCATTTTTGTGCTTAACATTTTTTTCTATTCATTTCAAAGCTTGAGTATATCCATTCATTCCTGAGCTTGGTGACATTCTTGAGTCATTTCCATTCCAGGGGTAATTTGGTCATTTTATAATTCTAGAATATTTCAATCATTTCCTTCCATCCGATCTTATTATTTAATTCAATCTTATCATTTACTTCAGTCCTTTCGAACAATTCTGTCAGCAGAATACCTCCGATAAATTACTCTTCAAGTATTTACTCCTTATTCGAATATCTTCGGGTCAAGTGTCTTCTCAGATTTTACAAACGGAATATTATAAATTTTTCTGTACAAAGACAAGATCTTAACAATTAAATTCGTACTTAATCGAGTTAAGTACAAATCCTCAAAGTACTCTCTCATTCAGGGTAAATTCAGACTATTTTATCTCTCAAGGGCATTTTCATAATTTCTTAACCAGATAATTTCAATATTAGCTATTAACGAAAATAATTATAATTTAGAGATCCTATGATCAATTGCTTTCCCGAACATTCTTTGATTTTGAAATGATTCCTTTACAAACTCTCATAGGATTAAAACCGGTTATCCATAATTTCCAAATAAAACTAACATTTCTTATGCACATTAGTAGTTATATCTGATCAATATGTCTTTTCAGAGTTATTAACCAACTTTCAGTGGCAATTCTTATCATTTTCCAACATAATGGTAATTTCGTAATTTTACCA
This sequence comes from Hibiscus syriacus, assembly GCF_006381635.1. Lineage (NCBI taxonomy): Eukaryota > Viridiplantae > Streptophyta > Magnoliopsida > Malvales > Malvaceae > Hibiscus > Hibiscus syriacus. The sequence goes on from NW_024062382.1 coordinate 370,404, forward strand.
TATCGGAGTATTCTCATAATTTTTCATCCAAGTATCTTTAACATTTAACCCTGATGATATAAAATATAAGTTACAAATCCAGAGCTGATTTCTTTATCACCAATCACAAACTTGTAATTTAATTCTAACAATTATCAATCTCTTATCTTAGTCATTTGATCCGTATTCAGTTACAGAATTTCTACCATATTCATATCGAGTGAATAAATTATTCAACTCCACAAAAGTGACCAACATTATCTTATTCATGCATTTACCAATATCAACATGTTCCATAAAGCATAAAGAGGTAGTAAAGTATTACCTCGATTTACGTGCAATACTGATCGACCATAAAAATTCCATTCGAACGCCTTTGATCTTCAATTCAACTTCCAATAATTCCTCAGATACATATCAACATAAATTATATCATAAACGGAGTTTAATTACGATAAACGGATCGAATCGGATGATAAATCAGTGAAAGACGGCTTACCGGGTTCGAATTTGGCGAAACGGACCTCAAAATCAGAACATCAACAAAACCCCAAAATTTTAGTCTTAAATTCCAACTCACCAACTTGATTTCTAACTTCCAATCTTTTTCTAACGAACACGGATAATTTATCGTACAAATACGACTTCCAATAATTTTCCTTGCCATAAAAAAAATAACTTATTAGAATCTAATTAAAAATTTGGAAACCCAATTGATAAAACTAAAAACTTATGGAGCCACTATATATATTCAATTACTAAAATCATGACTAAATTGATCTTATTGAAATCATTATGCCATAATCATAACAATATGGAAGCTAGAAAACAAGGTTAGCTTTTACCAAACTTGGATGATTCACTTTGTAATTTACCCCTTTTTCACTTTATCAATAATTCTCCAAAATCACGTGTGCTCTGTACAATTGCTTACTTTTCTATTTCAACACATTTAATATATTCAAATTTTCTTTAAGCTTACCGTTTCTCAAAGTGAAGCAAAAGCTTCATCGACCAACAGCCAAACGCGTTGACCACCACGTGGTCGCCGTCGCCGTCGTCGTCTAATCCGTAACTCCACCACTTAAGCATCTTGGTCTCCTCGTCAAGAATACAGACTCCAATCATCGAGAAACTCCATGAATAGTCGTAAATTTACAAGAGAAGTTTCAGCCATCGTGAGCTTCAACCTCCCCGATCTCCGTCGTTTGCCGATGGATGGAGTCACTTCCGAGATATGTTGGTCGCCTTGTTGTTGGGAATATCTCCACCGTTGCTATTACTCGACGGTGGTCTAGATCATTGGAACCGAGAACTAAAACTTTCGTTAGAATTCTCTCTTGTTTGCACCTCTTGGGGTTTGATTAGGTAATCACATGCACCGTGGTAACACCCTTCATAACATATTTTCCATCATCTGTCGACATCCAGTATAGCAATGATATCAGGGTCAAGATTGGAAACAAAATTGGAGAACTCGGGTCAATTGTTCTTGACTTGAAGGAGCAAACTGTTAGCATTCCAGGTGAGGAACTTCAATGGCTCTTTCTTGATGTCCACTTCAAGCTGTGCATCGCTGTTTTCAACACATTGTTTTGAAGCAAAAGCGTGGGCTTCTTTGCCGAGCCTTCCTTCTCAATTGTTTGAAGAATCGCTTAATCGTGTTGCTCACAAGTTTGAGAGTCCCTACGTTCCCAACTCTCTTTTGTCGTTGTTTACCTGCTCTTTTTTTTTATGAAAATTTTAGTTCCCTCGATAATGACTTCTATATTTTTTTATTATAAGAATGGAGATTGTTGTTGGAAATGACAAAGCAAATATTTTCTTTAATTTATTTCCAACTTTGGTGGATACAAAAGCTAGCTGGCCGAAAGTGAAAGTTGAAAACAATGTATTCCAACCTTGTCTGCAATACCATTATCTTCACATAAAAAAATATATCACGTATTGAGTGGCCCTCAATTTGATTAATAAAATAATAATATGCTAAACAATTATTTACCAATCATACTTTATATCCTTTCACATATTTTAAACTAAAATAAATCTAACCCCATATTGGGGTGTGACAGATGGAGTCTTAGAACCGACGATAACATAAGAAGTTAATTAATTGATTTTTTTATCAAGCTTTATCAACATATTACCGTGTACATTGTTTATGCATATTATCATGATAGCGATTAACTTTAACCGTTTTCATTGGAAATTAACTTATTACTTTAAAGTAATAGGTTTCAAAATTATAAGTATAATATATATGTGTGTGTGTGTGTATCAATTCATTTTGAATGCATATTGTTTGAGCCTTTATGTGGAATTAAAGTATCGAGACCGATATAAAAAAATATTGATACATATACAAAAGTTTACGTTATTATCATTATACCGGTTTACTTTTACCGTGTACATTGTAAATTTACATTTTACTCCTACAATGCTCTTTATATATAGGTTGTCAGAATGTTGGATTTAAATATAAAGACATCTACAATGCACTTGAAAGAGGTAAAGCAAAGGAAATCGTGTATTTGAACCTTGCCAAACTGTCTGTAGAATAGAGTCTCCCATAATTCGTGGCTGGAATTAGTTCTGTAGTTGGGATTATCCAGGTTAATCAAGGATACGCTCGGGAAGTTCTACTATGAGGTGGTTAAAATATAGCTAAAAAATGGCATTACTGGTTAAATAAGTGACCGAGTAAAATTGATATCTTAAATGTTATATGATTTCACCGAAAATATTTTTTGAGTTGGTTATAGTAATGGTAATAACCGATTATGTTATCTTTCTATGTAAAATGCGTCAGAAAATATTGACGATAACATATCCAGTTAATTACTAGAAACATTATCAAGTATAATAACATATTAGGTAGCGCTTATGTAACGTAATAGGTAGCGCCTTTTTAAAGCTGATGAGGACTTAGAAATCTGACGATAACAAAATAGGTTAATTACTTAATTTGTCATGAGTATTATCAACATATTGGGTAACACCTAAAATGTTACCAAAGTTTAAGCTGATGAAGCCTTCGAAATACGATGATAACATAACCGATTAATCACTAGAAACATTATCAAGCATAATAACATATTACGTAGTGCTTATGTAACGTAATAGGTAGCGCCTTTTTAAATCTGACGGGGATTTAGAAATCCGACGATAACAAAATAGGTTAATGAATTAATTTTTCATGTGTATTATCAACATATTAGGTAATGCCTAAAATGTTACCAAAGTTTAAGCTGATGGAGCCTTAGAAATCTGACGATAACATAACCGGTTAATTACTAGAAACATTATCAAGCATAATAACATATTAGGTGGCGTTTATGTAATGTAATAGGTAGCACCTTTTTAAATCTGATGGTGCTTTAGAAATTCAACGATAAAAAAATAGTTTAATTATTTAATTCTTCATGAGCATTATCGACATATTACGTAATGCCTGAAATGTTTCCAAAGTTTAAGCTGACGAAGCCTTAGAAATCCGACGGTAACATAACCGGTTAATTTATGGAAACATTATCAAGCGTAATAACATATTAGGTAGCGCTTATGTAACGTAATAAGTAGTGTCTTTTTAAAGTTGATGGGACTTTTGAAATCCGACGATAACAAAATAAGTTAATTAGTTAATTTGTTATCAATATTATCAACATATTAGGAAACGCCTAAAATGTTACCATAGTTTAAGCAGATAAAGCCTAGAAATCTGACGATAACATAACAGTTAATTACTTGTTTTGGTATCAAGATTTATCCACATATTTCCATGTATATTGTTTACGTATATTATCATGATATCAATTAACTTTAGCCGTTTTCATTGGAAATTAATCTATTACTTTAAAGTAATAGGTTTCGAAATTATAAATGTGTGTGTGTGTATATATATATATATATATATATATATATATATATATACATTTTCATGCAGATTGTTTGAGCATTTATGTGGAATTAACAAAAGTTAAAGCCGATGGAGTCTTAGAACCGACGATAACATAACCAGTTAATTAATTGATTTGTTATCAAGCTTTATCAACATATTACCGTGTACATTGTTTACAGATATTATCATGATACCGATTGCCTTTAACCGTTTTCATTGGAAATTAACCTATTACTTTAAAGTAATAGGTTTCAGAATTATAAGTTTGTAATATATATATATATATATATATATATATATGTGTGTGTGCGTGTGTGTATCGATGTATTTTTCATGTAATAATAGGTAAATTACCAATGTAAAAGGATAAATCCATTCTTTCTCAGAATCCCACCATGTTTTATGCAACTACGCTCCATTTCCAAATGTTCCCTTGTATCATGTACTTGAACCTTGCCAAACAGTTTGTAGAATAGAGTCTCTAACAAGTCTTGGCCAAAATCAATTCTATAGTTGGGATTATCAAGGTTAATAATGTTTACTGAATAGTCAATAAAACCCCCTTCCATAGTCCAAATGGTAAGCCAGGAATTGGTAAGACAAGCTTTCTTTAAGGGTTTAGGGACTCAACCCTCCCAGGTAAGGACTGCATGACTGAACATTACATAGAATAGTTGTATTCCGTTCTTGAAGAATTTTCCTTCATTGTATGTAAGGATCTTTGTAATGATACTCGTTCATGGTTCCAAACCAATAAGTATCATGCATACAGTGCCCTATATCCTCGAGGCAGAGGATAAGAAATCTGGCACATAAAGATTTACGAAGAGCGGTAGCTTCTGCTCTGCATGAAGACCGAACCTAAAATGTTACCAAAGTTTAAGCTGATGAAGCCTTAGAAATCCGACGAAAACATAACCGATTAATTACTGGAAACATTATCAATCATAATAACATATTACGTAGCGCTTATGTAACGTAATCGGTAGCACATTTCGAAATCTGATGGGATTTAGAAATCCGACGATAACAAAATAGGTTAATTATTAAATTTTTTATGTGCATTATCAACATATTAGGTAATGCCTAAAATGTTACCAATGTTTAAACTGATGGAACCTTAGAAATCTGACGATACCATAACCGGTTAATTACTGGAAACATTATCAAGCATAATAACATATTAGGTAGCGCTTATGTAACGTAATAGGTAGCGCCTTTTTAAAACTGATGGGGATTTAGAAATCTGACGATAACAAAACAGGTACATTACTTAATTTGTCATGAGCATTATCAACATATTACGTAATGCATAAAATGTTTCCAAAGTTTAAGCTGATGGAGCCTTAGAAATCCGACGATAACATAACCACTTAATTACTGGAAACATTATCAAGCATAATAACATATTAGGTAGTGCTTATGTAACGTAATAGGTAGCGCCTTTTTAAAGCTGATGGGGATTTAGAAATCCAACGATAAGAAAATAGGTTAATTACTTAATTTTCCATGTGTATTATCAACATATTAGGTAATGCCTAAAATGTTACCAAAGTTTAAGCTGATGGAGCCTTAGAAATCCGACAATAACATAACCAGTTAATTACTGGAAACATTATCAAGCATAATAACATATTAGGTAGCGCTTATGTAACGAAATAGGTAGCATCTTTTTAAAGCTGACGTGGCATTAGACATTCGACGATAACAAAATAGGTAAATTACTTAATTTTTCATGAGCATTATAGACATATTACGTAATGCCCAAAAAGTTTCCAATGTTTAAGCTGATGCAACCTTAGAAATCCGACGATCACATAACTGGTTAATTACATGATATATTATCAAGCATAATAACATATTAGGTAGCGCTTATGTAACGTAATAGGTAGCACCTTTTTAAAGCTGATGGGACTTTTGAAAACCGACGATAACAAAATAGGTTAATTACTTAAAGTGTTATCAATATCATCAACATATTAGGTAATGCCTAAAATGTTTCCAAAGTTTAAGCTGATGAAGCCTAGAAATCTGATGATAACATAACCAGTTAATTACTAGAAACATTATCAAGCATAATAACATATTAGGTAGTGCTTATGTAACGTAAAAGGTAGCGTATTATTAAAGTTGTTAGGGCCTTAGAAATCACAAGATAACAAAATAGGTTAATTACGTAATTTGTTATCAGTATTATCATCATATTTGGTAATGCCTAAATTGTTAACAAAGTTTAAGTTGATGGAGCCTAACAAATCCAACGATAACATAACCAGTTAATTACTTTATTTGTTATGAAGCTTTATCCACATATTACCATGTACCTTGTTTAAGCGTATTATCATGATACCGATTTGACCGTTTTCATTGGAAATTAATCTATTACTTTAAAGTAATAGGTTTCAAAATTATCTATATATATATATATATATATTATATATATATATATATATATATATATATATAATATATATATATATATATGATACATTTTCATGCGATTGTTTGAGCATTTATGTGGAATTAACCAAAGTTAAAGCTGATGGAGTCTTTGAACCGATGATAACATAACCAGTTAATTAATTGATTTTGTTATCAAACTTTATCAACATATTACCGTGTACGTTGTGTATGCATATTATCATGATACTGATTGACTTTAACCGCTTTTATTGGATATTAAACTATAACTTTAAGGTAATAGGTTTTGAAATTATAAGTATATAATATATATATATATATATATATATATATATATATATAATATGTATGTGTGTGTGTTTGTGTGTGTGTCAGTACATTTTGTATGCATATTGTTTGAGCCTTAACGTGGAATTAAAGTATGGAGACCGATATAACAAAATATTGATACATATACAAAAGTTTATGTTATTATCATTATACCGGATTACTTTTTGCATGTACATTGTAAAATTACCTTTTACTTCTACAATGCTCTTTACATATGGGTTATCAAAATGTTGGATTTACACATAAAGATATCTACAATGCACTTGAAGGAGGTAATGCAATTGAAATCGTCAATGGGGTGTCAATGCACTAATTTCTTACTTTATACCGGTACTTGGAGTATCGATAATTGGAGTTTCGAAACCTATTACTTTAAAGTAATAGATAAATTAAAAATTAAACAGATAAGTCTATTCTTTTTCAGAATCCAACAATGTTTTATGCACCTACGATCCCTTTTCATATGTTCCCTTGTAACTTGTACTTGAACCTTGCCAAATAGTCTGTAGAATAGTGTCTCCCACAAGTCGTGGCTGGAATCAGTTCTGTAGTTGAGATTATCCAGGTTAATGAAGGATACGCTCAGGAAGTTCTGCTGTGAGGCGGTTAAAATACGGCTAAAAAATGGCATGACTGGTTAAATAAGTGACCGATTAAAATCGATATAATAAATGTTATATGATTTCAACGAAAATATTATTTGAGTTGGTATTAATAATGGTAATAACCAATTATGTTATCTTTTTATGTAAAATGCGTCAAAAAATATTGACGATAACATAAGCGGTTAATTACTGGAAACATTATCAAGTATAATAACATATTAGGTAGCGCTTATGTAACGTAATAGGTAGCGCCTTTTTAAAGCTGATGTGGCCTTAGAAATCTGACGATAATTAAATAGGTTAATTACTTAATTTTTCATGAGTATTATCAACCTATTAATTAACACCTAAAATGTTACCAAAGATTAAACTTATGAAGCCTTCGAAATAAGACGATAACATAACCGGTTAATTACTGGAAACATTATCAAGCATAATAACATATTATTTAGCGCTTAAGTAACGTAATAGGTAACACCTTTTTAAATCTGATGGGGATTTAGAAATCCGACGATAACAAAATAGGTTAATTAATTAATTTTCCATGTGTATTATCAACATATTAGGTAATGCCTAAAATGTTACCAAAGTTTAAGCTGATGGAGCCTTAGAAATCCGACAATAACATAACCAGTTAATTACTGGAAACATTATCAAGCATAATAACATATTAGGTAGCGCTTATGTAACGAAATAGGTAGCATCTTTTTAAAGCTGACGTGGCATTAGAAATTCGACGATAACAAAATAGGTAAATTACTTAATTTGTCATGAGCATTATAGACATATTACGTAATGCCCAAAAAGTTTCCAATGTTTAAGCTGATGCAGCCTTAGAAATCCGACGATCACATAACTAGTTAATTACATGATATATTATCAAGCATAATAACATATTAGGTAGCGCTTACGTAACGTAATAGGTAGCGCCTTTTTAAAACTGATGGGACTTTTGAAAATCGACGATAACAAAATAGGTTAATTACTTAATGTGTTATCAATATCATCAACATATTAGGTAATGCCTAAAATGTTTCCAAAGTTTAAGCTAATGAAGCCTAGAAATCTGATGATAACATTACCAGTTAATTACTAGAAACATTATCAAGTATAATAACATATTAGGTAGTGCTTATGTAACGTAAAAGGTAGCGTATTATTAAAGTTGTAGCTGATGGAGCCTTAGAAATCCGACGATAACATAACCAGTTAATTATTGGAAACATTTTCAAGTATAATAACATATTAGGTAGCGCTTATGTAACGTAATAGGTTGCGCCTTTTTAAAGTTGATGGGACTTTTGAAATCCGACGATAACAAAATTGGTTAATTACTTAATTTTTTATCAATATTATCAACAAATTTGGTAACTCCTAAAATGTTTCCAAAGTTTAACCTGATGAAGCCTTGAAATCTGACGATAACATAACCAGTTAATTACTGGAAACATTATCAAGCATAATAACATATTAGGTAGTGCTTATGTAATGTAATAGGTAGCACCTTTTTAAATCTGACGGGCCTTTAGAAATCCGACGATAACAAAATAGGTAAATTACTTAATTTTTCATGAGCATTATCAACATATTTCGTAATGCCTAAACTGTTTCCAAAGTTTAAGCTGATGGAGCCTTAGAAATCCGACGATAACATAACCGGTTTGTTATTGGAAACATTATCAAGCAAAATAACATATTAGGTAGAGCTTATGTAACGTAATAGGTAGTGCCTTTTTAAAGTTGATGGGACTTTTGAAATCAGATGATAACAAAATAGGTTAATTACTTAATTTGTTATCAATATTATCAACAAATTAGGTAACGCCTAAAATGTTACCAAAGTTTAAGCTGATGAAGCCTTGAAATCTAACGATAACATAACTAGTTAATTACCGGAAACATTATCAAGCATAATAACATATTAGGTAGTGCATATGTAACGTAAAAGGTAGTGTATTATTAAAGCTGTTAGGGCCTTTGAAATCACACTATAACAAAATAGGTTAATTACTTAATTTGTTATCAAAATTATCATCATATTAGGTAATGCCTAAAATGTTAACAAAGTTTAAGCTGATGGAGCCTAACAAATCCGACGATAACATAATCAGTTAATTACTTTATTTGTTATTAAGCTTTATCCACATATTACCATGTACCTTGTTTAAGCATATTATCATGATACCGTTTGACTTTGAATGTTTTCATTAGAAATTAATATATTACTTTAAAGTAATAGGTTTCGAAATTATATATATATATATATAGATACATTTTCATGCAGATTGTTTGAGCATTTATGTGGAATTAACCAAAGTTAACGCTGATGGAGTCTTAGAACCGACGATAACATAAGAAGTTAATTAATTGATTTTGTTATCAAGCTTTATCAACATATTGCCGTGTATATTGTTTATGCATATTATAATGATAGCGATTAACTTTAACTGTTTTCATTGGAAATTAACTTATTACTTTAAAGTAATAGGTTTCAAAATTATAAGTATAATATATATGTGTGTGTGTGTGTGTGTGTATCAATTCATTTTGAATGCATATTGTTTGAGCCTTTATGTGGAATTAAAGTATCGAGACCGATATAAAATAATATTGATACATATACAAAAGTTTACGTTATTATCATTATACCGGTTTACTTTTACCGTGTACATTGTAAATTTACATTTTACTCCTACAATGCTCTTTATATATGGGTTGTCAGAATGTTGGATTTAAATATAAAGACATCTACAATGCACTTGAAAGAGGTAAAGCAAAGGAAATCGTCAATGGGGTGTCAATGCACTAATTGCTTACTTTATACCGGTACTTGGAGTATGGATACTTGGAATTTCGAAACCTATTACTTTCAAGTAATAGGTAAATTAACATTTAAACATATAAGTCTACTCTTTCTCAGAATCCCACCATGTTTTATGCAACTACCATCACTTTCCATATGTTCCCTTGTATCGTGTATTTAAACCTTGCCAACAGTCTGTAGAATAGAGTCTCGCACAAGTCGTGGCTGGAATCAGTTCTGTAGTTGGGATTATCCAGGTTAATCAAGGATACGCTCGGGAAGTTCTGCTATGAGTCGATTAAAATATAGCTAAAAAATGGCATTACTGGTTAAATAAGTGACCGAGTAAAATTGATATCTTAAATGTTATATGATTTCACCAAAATATTTTTGAGTTGGTTATAGTAATGGTAAACCAAGTATGTTATCTTTCTGTGTAAAATGCGTCAGAAAATATTGACGATAACATATCCGGTTAATTACTAGAAACATTATCAAGTATAATAACATATTAGGTAGCGCTTATGTAACGTAATAGGTAGCGCCTTTTTAAAGCTGATGGGGCCTTAGAAATCTGACGATAACAAAATAGGTTAATTACTTAATTTGTCATGAGTTTATCACATATTGGGTAACACCTAAAAAGTTACCAAAGTTTAAGCTGATGAAGCCTTCGAAATACGATGATAACATAACCGATTAATTACTAGAGACATTATCAAGCATAATAACATATTACGTAGCGCTTATGTAACGTAATAGGTAGCGCCTTTTTAAATCTGATGGGGATTTAGAATCCGACGATAACAAATAGGTTAATGAATTAAATTTTCATGTGTATTATCAACATATTAGGTAATGCCTAAAATGTTACCAAAGTTTAAGCTGATGGAGCCTTAGAAATCCGACGATAACATAACCGGTTAATTACTAGAAACATTATCAAGCATAATAACATATTAGGTGGCGTTTATGTATTGTAATAGGTAGCACCCTTTTAAATCTGATGGTGCTTTAGAAATTCAACGATAACAAAATAGGTTAATTATTTAATTCTTCATGAGCATTATCAACATATTACGTAATGCCTAAAATGTTTCCAAAGTTTAAGCTGGCAAAGCCTTAGAAATCCGACGGTAACATAACCGGTTAATTTATGGAAACATTATCAAGCGTAATAACATATTAGGTAGCGCTTATGTAACGTAATAAGTAGCGCCTTTTTAAAGCTGATGGGACTTTTCAAATCCGACAAAATAAGTTAATTAGTTAATTTATTATCAATATTATCAACATATTAGGTAACGCCTAAAATGTTACCATAGTTTAAGCTGATGAAGCCTAGAAATCTGACGATAACATAACAGTTAATTACTTGTTTTGGTATCAAGATTTATCCACATATTTCCATGTATATTGTTTATGCCTATTATCATGATATTAATTAACTTTAGCTGTTTTCATTGGAAATTAATCTATTACTTTAAAGTAATAGGTTTAAAAATTATAAATGTGTGTGTATGTATATATATATATATATTTCGATACATTTTCATGCAGATTGTTTGAGCATTTATGTGGAATTAACAAAAGTTAAAGCCGATAGAGTCTTAGAACCGACGATAACATAACCAGTTAATTAATTGATTTGTTATCAAGCTTTATCAACATATTACCATGTACATTGTTACAGATATTATCATGATACCGATTGCCTTTAACCGTTTTCATTGGAAATTAACCTATTACTTTAAAGTAATAGGTTTCAGAATTATAAGTTTGTAATATATATATATATATATATATATGTGTGTGTGTGTGTGCGTGTGTGTATCGATATATTTTTCATGCATATTGTTTGAGCCTTTATATGGAATAAAAGTATCGAGACCGATATAACAAATTATTGATACATATACAAAAGTTTACGCTATTATCATTATACCAGTTTACTTTTACCGTGTACATTGTAAGTTTACCTATTACTTGAACAATGCTCTTTATATATGGGTTATCAGAATGTTGGATTTATACATAAAGACATCTACAATGCAGCTAAAAGAGGTAAAGGAAAGGAAATCTTAAATGGGGTGTCAATGCACTAATTGCTTACTTTAAATAGGTGCTTGGAGTATCGATACTTGGAATTTCGAAACCTATTACTTTCAATAATAGGTAAATTACCAATGTAAAAGGATAAGTCCATTCTTTCTCAGAATCCCACCATGTTTTATGCAACTACGCTCCATTTCCAAAGGTTCCCTTGTATCATGTACTTGAACCTTGCCAAACAGTTTGTAGAATAGAGTCTCTAACAAGTCTTGGCCAAAATCAATTCTATAGTTGGAATTATCTAGGTTAATAATGTTTACTGAATAGCCGATAAAACCCCCTTCCACAGTCCAAATGGTAAGCCAGGAATTGGTAAGACAAGCTTTTTTTAAGGGTTTAGGGTATTCCGTTCTTGAAGAATTGTCCTTCATTGTATGTAAGGATCTTTTTAATGATACTCGTTCATGGTTCCAAACCAATAAGTATCATGCATGCAGTGCCCTATATCCTCGAGGCAGAGGACAAAAAATCTAGCACATAAAGATTTACGAAGAGCGGTAGCTTCTGCTCTACATGAAGACCGAACCTAAAATGTTACCAAAGTTTAAGCTGATGAAGCCTTAGAAATACGACGAAAACATAACCGATTAATTACTGGAAACATTATCAATCATAATAACATATTACGTAGCGCTTATGTAACGTAATCGGTAGCACATTTCGAAATCTGATGGGGATTTAGAAATCCGACGATAACAAAATAGGTTAATTATTAAATTTTTTATGTGCATTATCAACATATTAGGTAATGCCTAAAATGTTACCAATGTTTAAGCTGATGGAACCTTAGAAATCCGACGATACCATAACCGGTTAATTAATGGAAACATTATCAAGCATAATAACATATTAGGTAGCGCTTATGTAACGTAATAGGTAGCGCCTTTTTAAAACTGATGGGGATTTAGAAATCCGACGATAAAAAAAAATAGGTAAATTACTTAATTTGTCATGAGCATTATCAACATATTACCTAATGCATAAAATGTTTCCAAAGTTTAAGCTGATGGAGCCTTAAAAATCCGACGATAACATAACCGGTTAATTACTGGAAACATTATCAAGCATAATAACATATTAGGTAGTGCTTATATAACGGAATAGGTAGCACCTTTTTAAAGCTGATGGGGATATAGAAATCCAACGATAAGAAAATAGGTTAATTACTTAATTTTCCATGTGTATTATCAACATATTAGGTAATGCCTAAAATGTTACCAAAGTTTAAGCTGATGGAGCCTTAGAAATCCGACAATAACATAACCAGTTAATTACTGGAAACATTATCAAGCATAATAACATATTAGGTAGCGCTTATGTAACGAAATAGGTAGCATCTTTTTAAAGCTGACGTGGCATTAGAAATTTGACGATAACAAAATAGGTAAATTACTTAATTTGTCATGAGCATTATAGACATATTACGTAATGCCCAAAAAGTTTCCAATGTTTAAGCTGATGCAGCCTTAGAAATCCGACGATCACATAACTGGTTAATTACATGATATATTATCAAGCATAATAACATATTAGGTAGCGCTTATGTAACGTAATAGGTAGCGCCTTTTTAAAGCTGATGGGACTTTTGAAAACCGACGATAACAAAATAGGTTAATTACTTAATGTGTTATCAATATCATCAACATATTAGGGTAATGCCTAAAATGTTTCCAAAGTTTAAGCTGATGAAGCCTAGAAATCTGATGATAACATAACCAGTTAATTACTAGAAACATTATCAAGCATAATAACAAATTAGGTAGTGCTTATGTAACGTAAAAGGTAGCGTATTATTAAAGTTGTTAGGGCCTTAGAAATCACACGATAACAAAATAGGTTAATTACGTAATTTGTTATCAGTATTATCATCATATTTGGTAATGCCTAAAATGTTAACAATGTTTAAGTTGATGGAGCCTAACAAATCCAACGATAACATAACCAGTTAATTACTTTATTTGTTATGAAGCTTTATCCACATATTACAATGTACCTTGTTTAAGCGTATTATCATGATACCGATTTGACCGTTTTCATTGGAAATTAATCTATTACTTTAAAGTAATAGGTTTCAAAATTATATATATATAGATATATATATATATATATTGATACATTTTCATGCAGATTGTTTGAGCATTTATGTGGAATTAACCAAAGTTAAAGCCGATGGAGTCTTTGAACCGATGATAACATAACTAGTTAATTAATTGATTTTGTTATCAAACTTTATCAACATATTACCGTGTACGTTGTGTATGCATATTATCATGATACTGATTGAGTTTAACCGCTTTTATTGGATATTAAACTATAACTTTAAGGTAATAGGTTTTGAAATTATAAGTATATAATATATATATATATATATATATATATGTATGTGTATGTGTGTGTGTGTGTTTGTGTGTTTGTGTGTGTATTAGTACATTTTGTATGCATATTGTTTGAGCCTTAACGTGGAATTAAAGTATGGAGACCGATATAACAAAATATTGATACATATACAAAAAGTTTATGTTATTATCATTATATCGGATTACTTTATGCATGTACATTGTAAAATTACCTTTTACTTCTACAATGCTCTTTACATATGGGTTATCAAAATGTTGGATTTACACATAAAGATATCTACAATGCACTTGAAGGAGTTAAAGCAATTGAAATCGTTAATGGGGTGTCAATGCACTAATTTCTTACTTTATACCGGTACTTGGAGTATCGATACTTGGAGTTTCAAAACCTATTACTTTCAAGTAATAGATAAATTAACAATTAAACAGATAAGTCTATTCTTTTTCAGAATCCCACCATGTTTTATGCACCTACGATCCCTTTTCATATGTTCCCTTGTAACTTGTACTTGAACCTTGCCAAACAGTCTGTAGAATAGTGTCTCCCACAAGTCGTGGCTGGAATCAGTTCTGTAGTTGAGATTATCCAAGTTAATGAAGGATACGCTCAGGAAGTTCTGTTGTGAGGCGGTTAAAATACGGCTAAAAAATGGCATGACTGGTTAAATAAGTGACCGATTAAAATCGATATAATAAATGTTATATGATTTCAACGAAAATATTATTTGAGTTGGTATTAATAATGGTAATAACCGATTATGTTATCTTTCTATGTAAAATGCGTCAAAAAATATTGACGATAACATAAGCGGTTAATTACTGGAAACATTATCAAGTATAATAACATATTAGGTAGCGCTTATGTAACGTAATAGGTAGCGCCTTTTTAAAGCTGATGTGGCCTTAGAAATCTGACGATAATTAAATAGGTTAATTACTTAATTTTTCATGAGTATTATCAACATATTAATTAACACCTAAAATGTTACCAAAGATTAAACTGATGAAGCCTTCGAAATAAGACGATAATATAACCGGTTAATTACTGGATACATTATCAAGCATAATAACATATTATGTAGCGCTTATGTAACGTAATAGGTAATGCCTTTTTAAATCTGATGGGGATTTAGAAATCCGACGATAACAAAATAGGTTAATTAATTAATTTTCCATGTGTATTATCAACATATTAGGTAATGCCTAAAATGTTACCAAAGTTTAAGCTGATGGAGCCTTAGAAATCCGACAATAATATAACCAGTTAATTACTGGAAACATTATCAAGCATAATAACATATTAGGTAGCGCTTATGTAACGAAATAGGTAGCATCTTTTTAAAGCTGACGTGGCATTAGAAATTCGACGATAACAAAATAGGTAAATTACTTAATTTGTCATGAGCATTATAGACATATTACGTAATGCCCAAAAAGTTTCCAATGTTTAAGCTGATGCAGCCTTAGAAATCCGACGATCACATAACTGGTTAATTACATGATATATTATCAAGCATAATAACATATTAGGTAGCGCTTACGTAACGTAATAGGTAGCGCCTTTTTAAAACTGATGGGACTTTTGAAAATCGACGATAACAAAATAGGTTAATTACTTAATGTGTTGTCAATATCATCAAAATATTAGGTAATGCCTAAAATGTTTCCAAAGTTTAAGCTAATGAAGCCTAGAAATCTGATGATAACATTACCAGTTAATTACTAGAAACATTATCAAGTATAATAACATATTAGGTAGTGCTTATGTAACGTAAAAGGTAGCGTATTATTAAAGTTGTTAGGGGCCTTAGAAATCACACGATAACAAAATAGGTTAATTACGTAATTTGTTATCAGTATTATCATCATATTTGGTAATGCCTAAAATGTTAACAATGTTTAAGTTGATGGAGCCTAACAAATCCAACGATAACATAACCAGTTAATTACTTTATTTGTTATGAAGCTTTATCCACATATTACCATGTACCTTGTTTAAGAAAATTATCATGATACTGATTTGACCGTTTTCATTGGAAATTAATCTATTACTTTAAAGTAATAGGTTTCAAAATTTTATATATATAGATATATATATATATATTGATACATTTTCATGCAGATTGTTTGAGCGTTTATGTGGAATTAACCAAAGTTAAAGCTGATGGAGTCTTTGAACCGATGATAACATAACCAGTTAATTAATTGATTTTGTTATCAAACTTTATCATCATATTACCGTGTACGTTGTGTATGCATATTATCATGATACTGATTGACTTTAACCGCTTTTATTGGATATTAAACTATAACTTTAAGGTAATAGGTTTTGAAATTATAGGTATATAATATATATATATATATATATGTATGTGTGTGTGTGTGTGTGTGTGTGTGTTTGTGTGTGTATCAGTACATTTTGTATGCATATTGTTTGAGCCTTAACGTGGAATTAAAGTATGGAGACCGATATAACAAAATATTGATACATATACAAAAGTTTATGTTATTATCATTATACCGGATTACTTTTTGCATGTACATTGTAAAATTACCTTTTACTTCTACAATGCTCTTTACATATGGGTTATCAAAATGTTGGATTTACACATAAAGATATCTACAATGCACTTGAAGGAGTTAAAGCAATTGAAATCGTTAATGGGGTGTCAATGCACTAATTTCTTACTTTATACCGTACTTGGAGTATCGATACTTGGTTTCAAACCTATTACTTTTCAAGTAATAGATAAATTAACAATTAAACAGATAAGTCTATTCTTTTTCAGAATCCCACCATGTTTTATGCACCTACGATCCCCTTTCATATGTTCCCTTGTAACTTGTACTTGAACCTTGCCAAACAGTCTGTAGAATAGTGTCTCCCACAAGTCGTGGCTGGACTCAGTTCTGTAGTTGAGATTATCCAAGTTAATGAAGGATACGCTCAGGAAGTTCTGTTGTGAGGCGGTTAAAATACGGCTAAAAAATGGCATGACTGGTTAAATAAGTGACCGATTAAAATCGATATAATAAATGTTATATGATTTCAACGAAAATATTATTTGAGTTGGTATTAATAATGGTAATAACCGATTATGTTATCTTTCTATGTAAAATGCGTCAAAAAATATTGACGATAACATAGGCGGTTATTACTGGAAATATATCAAGTATAATACATATTAGGTAGCGCTTATGTAACGTAATAGGTAGCGCCTTTTTAAAGCTGATGTGGCCTTAGAAATCTGACGATAATTAAATAGGTTAATTACTTAATTTTTCATGAGTATTATCAACATATTAATTAACACCTAAAATGTTACCAAAGATTAAACTGATGAAGCCTTCGAAATAAGACGATAATATAACCGGTTAATTACTGGATACATTATCAAGCATAATAACATATTATGTAGCGCTTATGTAACGTAATAGGTAATGCCTTTTTAAATCTGATGGGGATTTAGAAATCCGACGATAACAAAATAGGTTAATTAATTAATTTTCCATGTGTATTATCAACATATTAGGTAATGCCTAAAATGTTACCAAAGTTTAAGCTGATGGAGCCTTAGAAATCCGACAATAATATAACCAGTTAATTACTGGAAACATTATCAAGCATAATAACATATTAGGTAGCGCTTATGTAATGAAATAGGTAGCATATTTTTAAAGCTGACGTGGCATTAGAAATTCGACGATAACAAAATAGGTAAATTACATAATTTGTCATGAGCATTATAGACATATTACGTAATGCCCAAAAAGTTTCCAATGTTTAAGCTGATGCAGCCTTAGAAATCCGACGATCACATAACTGGTTAATTACATGATATATTATCAAGCATAATAACATATTAGGTAGCGCTTATGTAACGTAATAGGTAGCGCCTTTTTAAAGCTGATGGGACTTTTGAAAACCGACGATAACAAAATAGGTTAATTACTTAATGTGTTATCAATATCATCAACATATTAGGTAATGCCTAAAATGTTTCCAAAGTTTAAGCTGACGAAGCCTAGAAATCTGATGATAACATTACCAGTTAATTACTAGAAACATTATCAAGTATAATAACATATTAGGTAGTGCTTATGTAACGTAAAAGGTAGCGTATTATTAAAGTTGTTAGGGCCTTAGAAATCACACGATAACAAAATAGGTTAATTACGTAATTTGTTATCAGTATTATCATCATATTTGGTAATGCCTAAAATGTTAACAATGTTTAAGTTGATGGAGCCTAACAAATCCAACGATAACATAACCATTTACTTTATTTGTTATGAGCTTTATCCACATATTACCATGTACCTTGTTTAAGAGTATTATCATGATACCGATTTGACCGTTTTCATTGGAAATTAATCTATTACTTTAAAGTAATAGGTTTCAAAATTATATATATATAGATATATATATATATATTGATACATTTTCATGCAGATTGTTTGAGCGTTTATGTGGAATTAACCAAAGTTAAAGCCGATGGAGTCTTTGAACCGATGATAACATAACCAGTTAATTAATTGATTTTGTTCAAACTTATCAACATATTACCGTGTACTTGTGTATGCATATTATCATGATACTGATTGACTTTAAACCACTTTTATTGGATATTAAACTATAACTTTAAGGTAATAGGTTTTGAAATTATAAGTATAATATAATATATATATATATATATATATATATATCTGTATGTGTGTGTGTGTGTGTGTGTGTGTGTGTGTGTGTGCTTGTTTGTGTGTGTATCAGTACATTTTGTATGCATATTGTTTGAGCCTTAACGTGGAATTAAAGTATGGAGACCGATATAACAAAATATTGATACATATACAAAAGTTTATGTTATTATCATTATACCGGATTACTTTTTGCATGTACATTGTAAAATTACCTTTTACTTCTACAATGCTTTTTGTATGCATATTGTTTGAGCCTTAACGTGGAATTAAAGTATGGAGACCGATATAACAAAATATTGATACATATACAAAAGTTTATGTTATTATCATTATACCGGATTACTTTTTGCATGTACATTGTAAAATTACCTTTTACTTCTACAATGCTCTTTACATATGGGTTATCAAAATGTTGGATTTACACATAAAGATATCTACAATGCACTTGAAGGAGTTAAAGCAATTGAATTCGTTAATGGGGTGTCAATGCACTAATTTCTTACTTTATACCGGTACTTGGAGTATCGATACTTGGAGTTTCAAAACCTATTACTTTCAAGTAATAGATAAATTAACAATTAAATAGATAAGTCTATTCTTTTTTAGAATCCCACCATGTTTTATGCACCTACGATCCCTTTTCATATGTTCCCTTGTAACTTGTACTTGAACCTTGCCAAACAGTCTGTAGAATAGTGTCTCCCACAAGTCGTGGCTGTAATCAGTTCTGTAGTTGAGATTATCCAAGTTAATGAAGGATACGCTCAGGAAGTTCTGTTGTGAGGCGGTTAAAATACGGCTAAAAAATGGCATGACTGGTTAAATAAATGACCGATTAAAATCGATATAATAAATGTTATATGATTTCAATGAAAATATTATTTGAGTTGGTATTAATAATGGTAATAACCGATTATGTTATCTTTCTATGTAAAATGCGTCACAAAATATTGACGATAACATAGGCGGATAATTACTAGAAACATTATCAAGTATAATAACATATTAGGTAGCGCTTATGTAACGTAATAGGTAGCGCCTTTTTAAAGCTGATGTGGCCTTAGAAATCTGACGATAATTAAATAGGTTATTAACTTAATTTTTCATGAGTATTATCAACATATTAATTAACACCTAAAATGTTACCAAAGATTAAACTGATGAAGCCTTCGAAATAAGACGATAACATAACCGGTTAATTACTGGAAACATTATCAAGCATAATAACATATTATGTAGCGCTTATGTAACGTAATAGGTAACGCCTTTTTAAATCTGATGGGGATTTAGAAATCCGACGGTAACAAAACATGTTAATTAATTAATTTTCCATGTGTATTATCAACATATTAGGTAATGCCTAAAATGTTACCAAAGTTTAAGCTGATGGAGCCTTAGAAATACGACGATAACATAACTGGTTAATTACTCGAAACATTATCAAGCATATTAACATATTAGGTAGCGCTTATGTAATGTAATAGGTAGCGCCTTTTTAAATCTGATGGGGCTTTAAAAATCCGACGATAACAAAATAGTTAAATTACTTAATTTGTCATGAGCATTATCAACATATTCTGTTATGCCTAAAACGTGTCCAAAGTTTAAGCTGATGGAGCCTTAGAAATCCGACGATAACATAACCGGTTAATTATTGGAAACATTTTCAAGTATAATAACATATTAGGTAGCGCTTATGTAACGTAATAGGTAGCGCCTTTTTAAAGTTGATGGGACTTTTGAAATCCGACAATAACAAAATAGGTTAATTACTTAATTTTTTATCAATATTATCAACAAATCAGGTAACGCCTAAAATGTTACCAAAGTTTAAGCTGATGAAGCCTTGAAATCTGACGATAACATAACCAGTTAATTACTAGAATCATTATCAAGCATACTAACATATTAGGTAGTTATTATGTAGCGTAAAAGTAGCGTATTATTAAAGCTGTTAGGGCCTTACAAATCACACTATAACAAAATAGGTTAATTACTTAATTTGTTATCGAAATTATCATCATATTAGGTAATGCCTAAAATGTTAACAAATTTTAAGCTGATGGAGCGTAACAAATTCGATGATAACATAACCAGTTAATTACTTTATTTGTCATCAAGCTTTATCCACTTATTACCATGTACCTTGTTTAAGCATATTAGCATGATACCGATTGACTTTGACCGTTTTCATTATAAATTAATCTATTACTTTAAAGTAATAGGTTTCAAAATTTTATATATGTAACACCCCGATTTAGGGGCTAAATTTAAGAAAATATAAATTGGTGGATTTAATTGGTATTTTTGAAATAAATTGGGGATTAAATTATAAAATTTCAAAGTTGACAGACCATTTTAAGAAGTGCAGGAAGTTCAGTGACTAAACTCATGGTTATCCATTTTTATTATGGGATGAATTATAAATCCCAATTGTTGTGCCCAGTTTCCAGTTTATTTTCCCAGTTTTCCTCTCCCGGTCAACCAACTTTCAACTCCGATCTACTCGTCGTCCGACCTCCGATCGACGAGCCGAAACCACCATCGTGTTCGTTATCGAGCGAGGAACAAAACCCCTCAAACCTTTTGTCATGAATCATCGCCGTTTGTCGTTAATTTCAGTCGGAAGTATCATCAATAATAACTCAGTTTTAGTTGGTTTTTCATCGATTCACGACGATCGGGTCATCCGTTTACGACACCTCCCGCACCATCGTGTTCCTTGTGCCGTTCCGAGTCCACCGGTGTCCTCCCTTTACTCCGGCGGCGGCGGCGTATGTGGTGGTGAAGCGGTCAAAGTTTCCGATTAGTTGAAATCGAGCTCTCTACCATTCAAAAATTTGAACCGAGCTTTGTAAGTATCTCGAAATCGATCAAAATAATATTTAAGAATTTTTTCGTGTTTTTTAGGCAGCCGGAAGGGGCCCCACGCGCTGCCACTGCGCGTGGGGATGGTCCAAATGACCGGTTTGACCGGTTTTGGTGCATAGTTGATCGGTTTGACCGGTCATAACCCGACTCGTTTACCCGACCCGACCCGTTGACCTGTTGACTGTTGACCACTGTTGACCAAAACTTTGACCGGCTTTGACCGGGCATTAAACGACCTTTGACTTCGACCGAGTATACATATCTTGACATTTTTCGACGTTCCGAATCCGATTCCGCTGTCTGTTTTTCGAAATTCGAACCAGAAGGCCTCGAAATTGCCGGTCAAACCTGTTGACTTTGATTTTGACAAAAAATTCCAAATTTCTGAAAAGTCATATTTTATGCTTTCGACGTCCTGAATCCGAATCCGAAGTTCGTTTCGCCAAATTCGAACCCGGTAAGCTGTCTTTCACTGATTTATCACCCGATTCGATCCGTTTATCGCAAATAAGCTCCGTTTCTGATATAATTTATGTTGATATGTATCTGAGGAATTATTGGATGTTGAATTGAAGATCAAAAGTGTTCGAATGAAATTTTTATGGTCGATCAGTATTGTACGAAAATCGAGGTAATACTTTACTACATGTTTATGCTTTATGGAACATGTTGATATTGGTAAATGCATGAATAAGATAATGTTGGTCACTTTTATGGAGTTGAATAATTATACACTCGATAAATGTTAAAGGTACTTGGATGAGAAATTATGAGAATACTTTAGTAGGGTAAAATTACGAAAATACCCTTATATTGTAGGATGACAAGAATTGTTCCTAGAAGTTGGTTAATAACTCTGAAAAGACATATTGATCCGATATAACTACTGATGTGCATAAGAAATGTTAGTTTTATTTGGAAATTATGGATAACCGGTTTTAATCCTAGGAGAGTTTGTGAAGGATACTAGAAGTCTGTTAAGAGAACTGTTTCAAGATCAGAGAGTGTTCAAGAAAGCAATTAATTATAGGATCTCAGAATTATATTATTTTCGTTAAGAGCTAATAACTAAATTATCTGGTTAAGGAATTACGAAAATGCCCTTAAGAGATAGAATAGTCTGAGTTGACTCTGAATGAGAAAATACTTAGGGGATTCGTACTTAACTCGATTAAGTACAGATTTAATTGTTAAGATCCTGACTTAGTGCAGGAAAATTTCTGATATTCCGTTTGTAAAATCTGAGAAGGCACTTGACTCGGAAATATCCGAGTTATGAGTAAATACCTGAAGAACAATTTGTCGGGGGTGTTCTGTTGTTAGAATTGTTCGAAAGGACTGAAATAAATGATAAGATTGAATTTAATAGTAAGATCAGACGGAAGGAAATGATTAAAGTACACTGAATATGTACAATGACCAAAATACCCCTGTAATAGAAATGACCCAAGAATACCACCAAGCTCAAGAATGATTGGATATCCTCGAGGACTGAAATGAATGGAATAAAACTGAACACCAAAATTACCAAAATTACCAAAATACCCTTATGGCCTATATTAAGTAAATGTCTTGGATTAATTAAGGAATCCAAATAAGCATACGTGCTGGACTACCTTTAAAAGTTATGGAACAAAACTTAAGTGAGTAGATCAACCCTAAAGCTCTGTCAATACCTGAACGACATAGATATTACTGGAATGCGTGTTCTTCTTTTCAAGTTTGGCTCGATGATAATTTTGGAAGTATTCAGCTCAGCTCAACTCTAGATCGCGTTAAGCACTAAGAATTGGATATTTATCTGACAAATCAACCACGAAGACCGAACTGCACAGAATTACAATATGTATCTGAAATTTAGAGACGTCCAAATTAATCTGGAAAACTCTGAAGTAATTGGAATGGATTTGACTACTAAGTGAAATAAGTAACCTCAATGACTAAGATTTTAATAAGTGATTTGGATGAGTCTGGAAACGTTAATGAACATACACGATGTACTGTTCTTCTGGATCATGAACTACAAATCAATCAAGTCAGTATTTCATGATATAATGGAAGCGTAAAAATGAAATAAAGACATTGGAAGGTCTATTTATTGATGATTCCGAAGATGATCTATGGATAAGAATTTTTGGTATTAAAGTGTAAATACCCTAGAAGGACACGAAATGACTAGTCGATAAGTATTAATTCTGGGAACTATTCATCTAAGAGTTGTTCGATAATGCGATCAATCGACATAGATTGTTAAGGTTTTGAATCTTCGTTGTTAAGTTGTTTGATTATCCACTCAATTGATATGGATGTAAAAGATCCTGAATACCCTTCTGATTACGTACAACTTCTGAAAACTGTCCGAATAAGATATGATCCTGATAATTCACATTCTGAATAACTAATGATTTCGATAGTTATTGAAATATTCCTATAGTGATCCTAAATACCAACATTCTATCTGTAAACTGAAGATCTGTGTTTCTCTGCCTTATAAGATTATCTAGTCCCTCTAAATAATATCCATAAACTCTGGTGTGTTCCCTACTCACATGAATATTTTATCTGATTTTCAATTTGAATTCTGATCTGATACTTGACTTGGATTCTGATCTGATATCTGACTGATCTGTTATTTGACCTGATTTTGATATGATACTTGACCTGATTTATGTTTGATTTTTGATATATCCGTTTACTGATGGAAAACATTTTAATTGGGGGGTATTGTTGAAGGAAGAAGTTTCGCAGGTTCCTCGGCTTTGTGCTCAGGGCCTTATATGATGTGTTGGGATGGGGGTATATATATATATGTTTTAAAAAGATCTGAAAAGTTCATGGTGTTTGGGAACACACTAGATAACCTATTCTGATCTCCTGAACTCAGTCATCCGAAATATTTGTCTGAACTAAAAGCTCATATCCGTTACCATTGAAATATCAGTAGAATATCTGCTCAGCATAAAAATCTATAAATGTTCGGAAATAATAAGGATATGTATGTTATCTGTATCTGCACGTCTTCAGCATATTGGTAGTTCTGTATTACTGAGCTTTTCGAAGCTCACTCTATTACTCACCTTTTTAGGTTAAAAGAATTGTACCAGTGCAACTATCGACTCAGTAAGGGAGTTTTCCGGCGTTGTTGCAGAGAATGGTACATGTGATTAGGGGGAATGTAATTGTATTTGATTTATACGAGTCTGGAAATCTGTTTTATTTTTAAATAGTGACAACTGATTTATAAGTTACATGTTTCAATAAAAGTTTTAAATTTTCTGCTATTTTTACAGTGGGTCACTCTGGTGGCCCTAATGTGACTTCCGGATCGGATCGGATCCTCGCATCGGTCTGGGGGGTTACAATTATATATATATAATATATATAGATATATATATATATATATATATATATATACAAACACATTGTCATACAGATTGTTTGAGCATTATGTGGAATTAACCAAAGTTAAAGCTGAGGGAGTCTTAGATCCGACGATACATTAAGAAGTTAATTAATTGATTTTGTTATCAAGCTTTATCAACATATTACTGTGTACATAGTTTATGCATATTATTATGATACGATTAACTTTAACGTTTTCATGGAAATTAACTATTACTTTAAATTATAGGTTCAAAATTATAAGTAATATATATATATATATATATATATATATATGTGTGTGTGTGTGTGTGTGTATCAATACATTTTGCATGCATATTGTTTGAGCCTTTATGTTGAATTACAGTATCGAGACCGATATAACAAAATATTGATACATATACAATAATTTACGTTATTATCATTATACCGGTTTACTTTTACCATGTACATTGTAAATGTACCTTTTACTCTACAATGCTTTTATATGGGTTATCAGAATGTTGGATTTAAACATAAAGACATCTACAATGCACTTGAAAGAGGTAAAGCAATGGAAATCGTCAATGGGGTGTCAATGCACTACTTGCTTACTTACCTACCGGTAGTTGGAGTATCTGTACTTGGAATTTCGAAACCTATTACTTTAGTGTAATAGATAAATTAACAATTAAAAAGATAAGTCTAATCTTTCTCAGAATCCCACCATGTTTTATGCAACTACGATCACTTTCCATATGTTCCCTTGTATCGTGTACTTGAACCTTCCCAAACAGTCTGTATAATAGAGTCTCCCACAAGTCGTGGTTGGAATCAGTTCTATAGTTGGGATTATCCAGGTTAAACAAGGATACTCTCGGGAAGTTCTGCTGTGAGGCGGTTAAAATACGGCTAAAAAATGGCATGATTTGTTAAATAAGTGACCGATTAAAATCAATATCATAAATGTTATATGATTTCACCGAAAATATTTTTTGAGTGGGTTATCGTAATGGTAATAATCGGTTATGTTATCTTTCTATGTAAAATGCGTCAAAAAATATTGACGATAACATATTCGGTTAATTACTGGAAACATTATCAAGTATAATAACATAATACGTAGCGCTTATGTAACGTAATAGGTTAATTACTTAATTTGTCATGAGTATTATCAACATATTAGGTAACACCTAAAATGTTACCAAAGTTTAATCTGATGAAGCCTTCGAAATACGACGATAACATAACTGATTAATTACTGATTAATAACATATTACGTAGCGCTTATGTAACGTAATAGGTAGCACCTTTTTAAATCTGATGGGGATTTAGAAATCAGACGATAACAAAATAGGTTAATGACTTAATTTTCCATGTAGGTAATGCCTAAAATGTTACCAAATATTAAGCTGATGGAGCCTTAGAAATCCTACGATAACATAACCGGTTAATTACTGGAAACATTATCAAGCATAATAACATATTAGGTAGCACTTATGTAACGTAATTGGTAGCACCTTTTTAAATCTGATGGGGATTTAGAAATCAGACGATAACAAAATAGGTTAATGACTTAATTTTCCATGTAGGTAATGCCTAAATGTTACCAACATTAAGCTGATGGAGCCTTAGAATCTACGATAACATAACCGGTTAATTACTGGAAACATTATCAAGCATAATAACATATTAGGTAGCACTTATGTAACGTAATTGGTAGCACCTTTTTAAATCTGATGGGGATTTAGAAATCCGACGATAACAAAATAGGTAAACTACTTAATTTGTCATGAGCATTATCAACATATTTCGTAATGCCTAAAATGTTTCCAAATTTTAAGCTGACGGAGCCTTAGAAATCCGACGATAACATAACCGGTTAATTACTGGAAACATTATTAAGCATAATAACATATTAGGTAGCGCTTATGTAACATAATAGGTAGCGCCTTTTTAAAGCTGATTGGACTTTTGAAATCCGACAATAACAAAATAGGATTATTACTTAATTTGTTGTCAATATTATCAACATATTAGGTAACGCCTAAAATGTTACCAAAGTTTAAGCTGATGAAGCCTAGAAGTTTGACGATAACATAACCAGTTAAATACTAGAGACATTATCAAGCATAATAACATATTAGGTAGTGCTTATATAACGTAAAAAGTAGCGTAATATTAATGCTGTTGGGGCCTTAGAAATCACATGATAACAAAATAAGTTAATTACTTAATTTGTTATAAATATTATCATCATATTAGGTAATGCCTAAAATGTTAACAAAGTTTAAGCTGATGGAGCCTAACAAATCCGACGATAACATAACTAGTTAATTACTTTATTTTTTATCTAGCTTTATCCACATATTACCATGTACCTTGTTTAAGCATATTATCATGATACAGATTGACTTTGACCGTTTTCATTGGAAATTAATCTATTACTTTAAAGTAATAGGTTTTGAAATTATATATATATATATATATATATATCGATACATTTTCATGCAGATTATTTGAGCATTTAAGTTTAATTAACCAAAGTTAAAGTTGATGGAGTCTTAGAACGGACGATAACATAACCAATTAATTAATTGATTTTGTTATGAAGCTTTATCAACATATTACCATGTACATTGTTTATGCATATTACCATGTACATTGTTTATGCATATTATCATTTTCATTGGAAATTAACCTATTGCTTTAAAGTAATAGGTTTCAAAATTATAAGTATAATATATATATATATATACATAATATATCTCTTTGTGTGTGTGTTTGTGTGTATCAATACATTTTGCATGCATATAGTTTGAGCCTTTATGAGGAATTAAAGTATCGAGATCGATATAATAAAATATTGATACATATACAAAAGTTTACGTTATTATCAGTATACCGGTTTACTTTTACCGTGTACATTGTAAAATTACCTTTTACTTCTACAATGCTCTTTATATATGGGTTATCAAAATATTGGATTTACACATAAAGACATCTACAATGAACTTGAAAGAGGTAAAGCAATGGAAATCGTCAATGGGGTGTCAATGCACTAATTTCTTACTTTATACCGGTACTTGGAGTATCGATATTTGGAATTTCGAAACCTATTACTTTCAAGTAATAGGTAAATTAACAATTAAACGGATAAGTATATTCTTTCTCAGAATCCCACCATGTTTTATGAAACTAAGATCCCTTTCCATATGTTCCCTTGTATAGTGTACTTGAACCTTGCCAAACAGTCCGTAGAATAGAGTCTCCCACAAGTCGTGGCTGGAACCAGTTCTGTAGTTGGGATTATCCAGGTTAATCAAGGATAGACTCGGGAAGTTCTTATGTGAGGCGGTTAAAATACGGCTAAAAAATGGCATGACCATTTAAATAAGTGACCAATTAAAATCGATATCATAAATGCTATATGATTTCACCGAAAATATTATTTGAGCTGGTAATAATAATGGTAATAACCGGTTATGTTATCTTTCTATGTAAAATGCGTCAAAAAATATTGACGGTTAATTACGGGAAACATTATCAAGTATAATAACATATTAGGTAGCGCTTATGTAACGTAATAGGTAGTGCCTTTTTAAAGCTGATGGGGCCTTAGAAATCTGAAAATAACATAAACGGTTAATTACTGGAAACATTATCAAGAATAATAACATATTAGGTAGCGCTTATGTAACATAATATGTAGCACCTTCTTAAAGCTGATGGGGCTTTTGAAATCCGATGATAACAAAATAGGTTATTTAGATAATTTGTTATCAATATTATCAACATATTAGGTAATGCCTAAAATGTTACTAAAGTTTAAGCTGATGAAGCCTAGAAATTTGACGATAACATAACCAATTAATTACTAGAAACATTATCAAGCATAATAACATATTAGGTAGTGCTTATGTAACGTAAAAGGTAGTGTATTATTAAAGCTGTTTGACCCTAGAAATCACACGATAACAAAATAGGTTAATTACTTAATTTGTTATCAATATTATCATCATATTTGGTAATGCCTAAAATGTTAACAAAGTTTAAGTTGATGGAGCCTAACAAATTCAACGATAACATAACCAGTTAATTACTTTATTTGTTATCAAGCTTTATCCATATATTACCATGTACCTTGTTTAAGCATATTATCATGATACCGATTTGACCGTTTTCATTGAAAATTAACCTATTGCTTTAAAGTAATAGGTTTCGAAATTATAAGTATATAATATATATTTATAAAAATAATATATCTGTGTGTGTGTGTTTTTTTGTGTATCAATACATTTTGCATGCATATTGTTTGAGCCTTAATGTGGAATTAAAGTATGGAGACCAATATAACAAAATATTTATACATATACAAACGTTTATGTTATTATCATTATACCGATTTACTTTTTGCGTGTACATTGTAAATTTACCTTTTAATTCTACAATGCTTTTTATATATGGGTTATCAGAATGTTGGATTTACACATAAAGGCATCTACAATGCACTTGAAAGAGGTAAAGTAATGGAAATCGTCAATGGGGTGTCAATGCACTAATTGCTTACTTTATACCTGTACTTGGAGTATCGATACTTGGAATTTCGAAACCTATTACTTTCAAGTAATAAGTAAATTAACAATTAAATAGATAAGTCTATTCTTTCTCAGAATCCCACCATGTTTTATGCAACTACGATCCCTTTTCATATGTTCCCTTGTATCGTGTACTTGAACCTTGCCAAACAGTCTATAGAATAGAGTCTCCCATAGGTCGTGGTTGGAATCAATTCTATAGTCGGGATTATCCAAGTTAATCAAGGATACGCTCAAGTAGTTCTGCTGTGAGGCGGTTAAAATAAGGCTAAAAAATGGTAAGACTGGTTAAATAAGTGACCGATTAAAATCGATATCATAAATGTTATATGATTTCACCGAAAATATTTTTTGAGTTGGTTATAGTAATGGTAATAACCGGTTATGTTATCTTTCTATGTAAAATACGTCAAAAAATATTGACGATAACATATCCAGTTAATTACTGGAAGCATTATTAAGTATAATAACATATTAGGTAGCGCTTATGTAACGTAATAGGTAGCGCCTTTTTAAAGCTGATGGGGCCTTAGAAATCTGATGATAACAAAATATGTTAATTATTTAATTTTTAATGAGTATTATCAACATATTAGGTAACACCTAAAAGGTTACCAAAGTTTAAGCTGATGATGCCTTCGAAATAAGACGATAGCATAACCGGTTAATTACTGGAAACATTATCAAGCATAATAACATATTACGTAGCGCTTATGTAATGTAATAGGTAGCGCATTTTTAAATCTGATGGGGATTTAGAAATCTGACGATAACAAAATAGGTTAATTAATTTATTTTCCATGTGTATTATCAACATATTAGGTAATGCCTAAAATGTTACTAAAGTTTAAGCTGATGGAGCCTTAGAAATCTGACGATAACATAACCGGTTAATTACTGGAAACATTTTCAAGCATAATAACATATTAGGTAGCGCTTATGTAGCATAATAGGTAGCACCTTTTTAAATCTGATGGGGCTTTAGAAATCCGACGATAGCAAAATAGGTAAATTTTTTAATTTGTCATGAGCATTATCAACATATTACGTAATACCTAAAATGTTTCCAAAGTTTAAGCTGATGGACCTTAGAAATCCGACGATAACAAAACCGATTAATTACTGGAAACATTATCAAACATAATAACATATTAGGTAGCGCTTATGTAACGTAATAGGTAGCGCCTTTTTAAAGCTGATTGGACTTTTGAAATTCAAAGATAACAAAATAGGATAATTACTTAATTTGTTATCAATATTATCGACATATTAGGTAACTCCTAAAATGATACCAAAGTTTAAGCTGATGAAGCCTAGAAGTCTGACGATAACAGAACCAGTTAATTACTGGAAACATTATCAAGGATAATAACATATTAGGTAGTGCTTAGGTAACATAAAAAGTAGCGTAATATTAAAGCTGTTTGGGCCTTAGAAATCACACGATAACAAAATAGGTTAATTACTTAATTTGTTATCAATATTACATCATATTAGGTAATGCCTAAAATGTTAACAAAGTTTAAGCTGATGGAGCCTAAGAAATCCGACGATAACATAACCAGTTAATTACTTTATTTGTTATCAAGCTTTATCCACATATTACCATGTACCTTGTTTAAGCATATTATCATGATACCGATTGGCTTTGACTGTTTTCATTGGAAATTAATCTATTAATTTAAAGTAATAGGTTTTGAAATTATATATATATATATATATATATATATATATATATATATATATATATCGATACATTTTCATGAAGATTGTTTGAGCATTTAAATGGAATTAACCAAAGTTAAAGCTGATGGAGTCTTAGAACCAACGATAACATAACCAATTAATTATTTGATTTTTTTATGAAGCTTTATCAACATATTACCATGTACATTGTTTGTGCCTATTATCATGATACCGATTGACTTTAACCGTTTTCATTGGAAATTAACCTATTGCTTTAAAGTAATAGGTTTCGAAATTATAAGTATATATAATATATATATATATATATATATATATATATATATATATATATATATATATATATATATATATACATACATAATATATCTGTGTGTGTGTGTGTTTGTATGTATCAATACATTTTGCATGGATATTGTTTGAGCCTTTATGTGGAATTAAAGGATCGAGACCAATATAACAAAATATTGATACATATACAAAAGTTTACGTTATTATCATTATACCAGTTTACTTTTACCGTGTACATTGTAAATTTACCTTTTACTTCTACAATGCTCTTTATATACGGGTTATCAAAATGTTGGTTTTACACATAAAGACATCTACAATGCACTTGAAAGAGGTAAAGCAATGGAAATCGTCAATGGGGTGTCAATGCACTAATTTTTTACTTTATACCGGTACTTGAAGTATCGATACTTGGAATTTCAAAACCTATTACTTTCAAGTAATAGGTAAATTAACAATTAAATGGATAAGTCTATTCTTTCTCAGAATCCCACCATGTTTTATGAAACTACGATCCTTTTCCATATGATCCCTTGTATATTGTACTTGAACCTTGTCAAACAGTCTGTAGAATAGAGTCTCCCACAAGTCGTGGCTGGAACCAATTCTGTAGTTGGGATTATCCCGGTTAATCAAGGATAGTCTCAGGAAGTTCTGCTGTGAGGCGATTAAAATACGGTTAAAAAATGGCATGACTATTTAAATAAGTGACCAATTAAAATCGATATCATAAATGTTATATGATTTCACCGAAAATATTATTTGAGTTGGCAATAATAACGATAATAACCAGTTATGTTATCTTTCTATGTAAAATACGACAAAAAATATTGACGATAACATAAGTGGTTAATTACTGGAAACATTATCAAGTATAATAACATATTAGGTAGTGCTTTTGTAACATAATACATAGCGCCTTTTTAAAGCTGATAGAGCCTTAGAACTATGACGATAACAAAATAGGTTAATTACTTAATTTGTTATGAGTATTATCAACATATTAGGTAACACCTAATATGTTACAAAACTTTAAGCTGATGAAGCCTTAGAAATCCAACGATAACATAGCCGGTTAATTACTGGAAACATTATCAAGCATAATAACATATTACGTAGCGCTTATGAACGTAATCGGTAGCACATTTTGAAATCTGATGGGGATTTAGAAATCCGACGATAACAAAATAGGTTAATTATTAAATTTTTTATGTGCATTATCAACATATTAGGTAATGCCTAAAATGTTACCAATGTTTAAGCTGATGGAACCTTAGAAATCCGACGATACCATAACCGATTAATTACTGGAAACATTATCAAGCATAATAACATTTTAGGTAGCTCTTATGTAATGTAATAGGTAGTGCCTTTTTAAAGCTGATGGGGGTTTAGAAATCTGATGATAACAAAATAGGTAATTTACTTAATTTGTCATGAGCATTATCAACATATTACGTAATGCCTAAAATATTTCCAAAGTTTAATCTGATGGAGCCTTAGAAATCTGACGATAACATAACTAGTTAATTACTGGAAACATTATCAAGCATAATAACATATTAGGTAGCGCTTATGTAACGTAATAGGTAACGCCTTTTTAAAGCTGATGGGACTTTTGAAATCCGACGATAACAAAATAGGTTAATTACTTTATTTTTTATTAATATTATCAACATATTAGGTCATGCCTAAAATGTTACCAAAGTTTAAGCTGATGAAGCCTAGAAATCTGACGATAACATAACTAGTTATTTAATGGAAACATTATCAAGCATAATAACATATTAGGTAGTGCTTAAGTAATGTAAAAGGTAGCGTATTATTAAAGCTGTTAGGGCCTTAGAAATCACACGATAACAAAATAGGTTAATTACTTAATTTGTTATCAATATTATCATCATATTTGATAATGCCTAAATTGTTAACAAAGTTTAAGCTGATGGAGCCTAACAAATACAACGATAACATAACCAGTTGATTACTATATTTGTTACCAAGCTTTATCCACATATTACCATGTACCTTGTTTAAGAATATTATCATGATATCGATTTGACCGTTTTCATTGGAAATTAATCTATTACTTTAAAGTAATAGGTTTCAAAATTATAAATGTATATATATCGATACATTTTCATGCAGATTGTTTGAGCATTTATGTGGAATTAAACAAAGTTAAAGCTGATGGAGTCTTTGATCCGATGATAACATTACCAGTTAATTAATTGATTTAGTTATCAAACTTTATCAACATATTACTGTGTATATTGTGTATGCATATTATCATGATACCGATTGACTTTAACCTTTTTCATTGGAAATTAAACTATTACTTTATGGTAATAGGTTTCGAAATTATAAGTATATAATATATATATATATATATATATATATATATATATATATATATATATATATATATATCTGTGTGTGTGTGTGTGTGTGTGTGTGTGTGTGTGTGTGTGTGTGTATCAGTACCTTTTGCATGCATATTGTGTGAGCTTTAATCTGTAATTAAAGTATGGAGACCGATATAACAAAATATTTATACATATACAAAAGTTTATGTTATTATCATTATACCGATTTACTTTTTTCGTGTACATTATAAATTTACCTTTTACTTCTACAATGCTCTTTATATATGGGTTATCAGAATGTTGGATTTAGACATAAACACATCTACAATGCACTTGAAAGTGGTAAAGCAATGAAAATCATCAATGGGGTGTCAATGCACTAATAGCTTACTTTATACTGGTACTTGGAGTATCGATACTTGGAATTTCGAAACCTATTACTTTCAAGTAATAGTGTTGATCAATCGGGCAAAGTAAACGAAAGAACACAAGAATTTTAACGAGGTTCGGTAATGTGCTTACGTCCTCGGTGCCTAGGCGGCGCTAGAAAATTTTTATTCAATGATAATAGGTTTAGGTTACATCTCCACCTGTCCTCTTTACCGGTATATTTATGAGCCATACCTTACAAATCTCCACCTTGGCGAATATCCTGCCCCTTAGGAAACATTCAATGTGGGTTGGGTTACCTTACTTCTTTAACAACTTGAAACATTCAACAAGTCCAAGCAATGCTTGGACTTGTCTGTTGTAACTGGCTTGGTGAACATATCAGTGGCATTCTCATCAGTTTGTACCTTCTGAAACAAAATCTCTCCAGATGTAACCAACTCTCTGATCTTGTGAAAACGTACATCAATGTGCTTAGTTCTAACATGATATACCTGATTCTTAGCTAAGTGAATAGTACTTTGATTGTCGCAGAGAAGTTGAACTCCACCTTGCTGAACACCCAACTCCTTTACTAAACCAGTGAGCCATAAAGCTTCTTTTGCAGCTTTAGCCGCTGCCATGTACTCAGCTTCAGTTGTAGATAGTGCCACAACTGATTGAACAGTAGACTTCCAACAAATAGGTCCTCCACCAAGAGTAAAAACATACCCTGTCGTAGATCTTCTATTATCCAAGTCACCTGCATAGTCTGAATCCACATATCATACAACCAAAGGATTATCTCGTTGACTACCAAAAACAATTCCATGCCCCACAGTACCCTTTAAGTATCGAAAGATCCACTTGACTACTTCCCAATGTTTCTTACCAGGTTTAGACATGTACTTACAAACTTGACTAACAGCATGAGCTAAATCAGGACGAGTGCATACCATTGCATACATCAAACGGCCAATAACATTAGAATACGGAACCTTTTCCATATCTTCAGCTTTCTTATCTGTCTTAGGGCACTGTTCTGATCAGAGCTTAAAGTGGTTCGCCAATAGAGTGCTAACTAATTTTGCGCTGCTCATCGCAAACCTTTCTAGCATTTTTTTAACATAACCTCGTTGAGATAGCCACAGTTTCCTTGAGTCTCTGTCCCTGTAAATTTCCATTCCAAGAATTTTCTTTGCAGCACCTAAATCTTTCATATCAAATTCCTGACTCAATAAAGTTTTCAAACTGATAACATCATCCATGTTCTTCGCAACAATCAACATATCATCAACATACAGTAATAGAAAAATAAAAGAACCATCATCAAGGCTCTTAACATAGACACAACAATCATACTCACATCGGTTGTAGCCAATCTTGATCATATAGGAGTCAAACCGTTTATACCACTGTCTCAGAGACTGTTTCAACCCGTACAAAGATTTCTTCAATCTGCAAACTAAATGCTCGTTTCCAGGTTGAGTGAAACCTTCAGGTTGCCGCATGTAGATCTGGTCCTCTAAATCACCATGCAAAAAAGCAGTTTTAACATCCATCTTCTCTAAATACAAATCCCAACTGGCCACCAATGCAAGTACTGCTCGAATTGAAGTGTGTCTGACCACAGGAGAAAAGATTTCATCATAATCAACTCATTTCTACTGTGAAAAACCCTTTGCTACCAAACGAGCCTTGAACTTCTCCCCCTCTTTTTCTGTTACTGCTGGTTTCTTCTTATACACCCATTTGCAACCAATCGGCTTTTTACCCTCAGGAAGGGGAACCAACTCCCATGTATGATTGTGATTCAAAGACTCCATCTCCTCAACCATGGCTTCCATCCACTTGTCGTTTTCCTGACTAGTAACAGTATCATGAAAAGTAATCAGATCATCACTGCTAACAATAAGTGCAAAAGAGACCAAGTCTTCAAAACCCAATCTACTCGGAGGCTTTATATTCGTCCGTCTCACCCTATCTCTGGCGAGACTATAATCCTACAAATCATTCGTTGTGGAACCACCAGAAGTCGGTTGAGACGTTTCTGGTTTCTTAACTGGAAACTGCTCGAAATCCACCTCTGTCGTGTCTTTCTTCTGTTGCAACATGGATTGTTCATCAAAAACAACATCTCTACTGATCACAATTTTCTTCGTAACTGGATCCTAGAACTTGAATCCTTTGACACCTTTCTTGTAACCCAGAAAAATGCACTCATTCGATTTTGCATCAAGTTTGGATCTCTCATCAACAGGTACATGCACATAAGCAGGATAACCAAAAATCCGTAAGTTATCAAAACTAACATCATGACCAGTCTATACATCTTCTGCAACTTTCCCAGGAAATGATTCCCTTGGCGATATGTTAATAAGATAACACGCCATGTTAACAGCCTCGGCCCAGAAGTGTTCGGGAAGCCCCGCATTCAACCGCAAACATCTGGCTCTTTCTTTCAACGACCTGTTCATCCGTTCCGTAACACCATTCTGTTGTGGTGTCTTGCGCACTGTAAAATGTCTCTTAATCCCGTTCTCCTTACAGAAGTATAAGAACTATGAATCTGTGTACTCCGTACTATTTTCAGACCGCAAACACTTGATTTTTCGTCCTGTTTGGTTTTTTACCTCTCCTTTCCACAGCTTGAACTTCTCAAAAACTTCAGATTTCTGTTTCAAAAAATACACCCAAAATTTCCATGAAAAATCATCAATAAAAGTAACATAATACCTAGATCCACCCAAAGACGATATCGTGGAAGGTCCCCATACATCAGAATGCACATAATCAAGAATCCATTGAGTTGTGTGCTTCGCAGTCTTGAAACGAACTTTAGTCTGTTTACCAAGAACACAATACTTGCAAAAATCGAGCTTACAGCTTTTGAGACCATGCAACAGATTTCTTTTGTGTAATTCTGTCATACCACGTTCACTAAGATGAGCAAGACGCATATGCCACAGTTTTGTAGTATCATCACAGGATTCAACAGAATGAACTCCACCTGCAACGGTACTCCCTAACAATCTATAAATATTTCCTGCAGTCATCTTTCCTTTCATCATAGTCAAAGCACCTTTAACAATCCAAATGGTTTCCCTATCCTCATCAGCCTTAGGGATAAAACCATTCTTGTGCAAAGTGCCCAAAGAAATCAAATTCTTCTTCAAATCTGGGATATGTCGAACACCACTCAACGTCTGAACAGAGCCATCATACATCTTAATTCTGACATCACCAATACCAACAATATTGCAACATCGATCATCACCCAAATAAACAGAACCAGAATTAACCGACATGTATGTCGAAAACCATTCCCTATTTGGCGTGATGTGATAAGAACATCCAAAATCAAGAATCCACGCATCCGTCAATTGAGTCGTTGAAATAGAAAGCATATCACCCTCACTGCAATCAGAATTGTCATCCTCGACCACGTTCACAGACTTGGATGAAACATCACGCTTCTCATCAGTCTGCATTTTCAACTTCGGACAGTCTCGCTTCATATGTCTCGCCTCCTTGCACTTGTAACAGTGAATTGTCTTCTTATCCCTAGATTTGGATCTGGAATTCCGCTTTCCAGACCCTGCCTTCTCTGGCTTCCGTCTACAGTCTCGATTACCCTTGACATATAAGCTATCAGCTTGGGAGTTTTCTCCTGTATTCTGCTTTCGCTGGTTGTGAGCCAACAAGGCTGCAGTAATCTCCTCAACGTTGATAGTCTATTTCCCATATGTAAGAGTAGTCACCATGTGTTCGTAAGAGAGAGGCAACGAACACAACAAAATCATCGCTCTGTCTTCATCCTCATTTTTTACATCAAGCCGAGCCAAATCATAAACGATTTGATTGAAGACATTCACGTGTTGCACCAAATCATGATCGTCTTGCATCTTTAGCCCATACAGCTGCTGCTTTAGATACAGTTTTGTCGTTAAGGATTTGGACATAAACTGAATTTCCAACTTTATCCAAATTTTGTCTGGAGATGATAGATGCATGACGTGATACATAACCTCGTCCGCCAAGCATAATCGTATGGTTCCTGCCGCTCGTTGTTGCAATTCTTCCCAATCTTCCTCCTCCATCGACGCCGGCTTTGTAGGTCGCAAAGCCTTCAGGATCCCCTGCTGCGCCAACAGATCCACCCTCGTTTGCCATAATCCGAAGTTACCCAGACCATCGAATTTCACAACTTCGAATTTTGCTCCTGACATCTGATACCAATTGTTGATAAATCTGGCAAAGTAAACGAAAGAACACAAGAATTTTAACGAGGTTCGGTAATGTGCTTACGTCCTCGGTGCATAGGCGGCGCTAGAAAATTTTTATTCAATGATAATAGGTTTAGGTTACATCTCTATTTATAATAGAAAACCCTGGTACATAATTACAAAATTAACCTTGTCCTCTTTACCTGTATATTTATGAGCCATACCTTACAAATAGGTAAATTAACAATTAAACATATAAGTCTATTCTTTCTAAGAATCCCACCATGTTTTATACAACTATGATCCCTTTTCATATGTTCCCTTGTATCTTGTACTTGAACCTTGCCAAACAGTCTGTAGAATAGAGTCTCCCACAAGTCGTTACTGGAATCAGTTCTGTAGTTGGGATTATCCAGGTTAATCAAGGATACACTCAGGAAGTTCTGCTGTGAGGCGGTTATAATACGGCTAAAAAATGGTATGACTGGTTAAATAAGTGTCCGATTAAAATCAATATCATAAATGTTATATGATTTCACCGAAAATATTTTTTGAGTTGGTAATAATAATGGTAATAACCGGTTATGTTATCTTTCTATGTAAAATGCGTCAAATAATATTGACGATAACATAACCGGTTAATTATTGGAAACATTATCAAGTATAATGACATATTAGGTAGAGCTTATGTAACGTAATAGGTAGCGCCTTTTTAAAGCTGATGGGGCCTTAGAAATCTGACGATAATAAAATAGATTAATTACTTAATTTTTCATGAGTATTATCAACATATTAGGTAACACTAAAATGTTACCAAAGTTTAAGTTGATGAAGCCTTCGAAATAGGACGATAACATAACCGGTTAATTACTGGAAACATTA
Organism: Hibiscus syriacus; assembly: GCF_006381635.1. NCBI lineage: Eukaryota > Viridiplantae > Streptophyta > Magnoliopsida > Malvales > Malvaceae > Hibiscus > Hibiscus syriacus. Next base: position 410,271 of record NW_024062382.1, read on the forward strand.
TCAAGCATAATAACATATTATGTAGCACTTATGTAATGTAATAGGTAGTGCCTCTTTAAATCTGATGGGGATTTAGAAATCAGATGATAACAAAATAGGTTAATTAATTAATTTTCCATGTGTATTATCAACATATTAGGTAATGCCTAAAATGTTACCAAAGTTTAAGCTGATGGAGCCTTAGAAATACGACGATAACATAACCGGTTAATTACTGGAAACATTATCAAGCATAATAACATATTAGGTAGCGCTTATGTAATGTATTAGGTAGCGCCTTTTTAAATCTGATGGGCCTTTAGAAATCCGACGATAACAAAATAGGTAAATTACTTAATTTTTCATGAGCATTATCAACATATTACGTAATGCCTAAACTGTTTCCAAAGTTTAAGCTAATGGAGTCTTAGAAATCCGACGATAACATAACCGGTTTATTATTGGAAACATTATCAAGCATAATAACATATTAGGTAGCGCTTATGTAACGTAATAGGTAGTGCTTTTTTAACGTTAATGGGACTTGAAATCCGATGATAACAAAATAGGTTAATTACTTAATTTGTTATCAATATTATCAACAAATTAGGTAACGCCTAAAATGTTACCAAAGTATAAGCTGATGAAGCCTTGAAATCTGATGATAACATAACTAGTTAATTACCGGAAACATTATCAAGCATAATAACATATTAGGTAGTGCTTATGTAACGTAAAAGGTAGCGTATTATTAAAGTTGTTAGGGCCTTAGAAATCACACTATAACAAAATAGATTAATTACTTAATTTGTTATCAAAATTATCATCATATTAGGTAATGCCTAAAATGTTAACAAAGTTTAAGCTGTTGGAGCCTAACAAATCTAACGATAACATAACCAGTTAATTACTTTATTTGTTATTAAGCTTTATCCACATATTACCATGTACCTTGTTTAAGCATATTATCATGATACCGTTTGACTTTGACCATTTTCATTAGAAATTAATCTATTACTTTAAAGTAATAGGTTTCGAAATTATATATATATATAGATACATTTTCATGCAGATTGTTTGAGCATTTATGTGGAATTAACCAAAGTTAAAGCTGATGGAATCTTATAACCGACGATAACATAACAAGTTAATTAAATGATTTTGTTATCAAGCTTTATCAACATATTACCATGTACATTGTTTATGCATATTATCACGATAGCAATTAACTTTAACCGTTTTCATTGGAAATTAACCTATTACTTTAAAGTAATAGGTTTCAAAATTATAAGTATAATATATATATATATATATATATATGTGTGTGTGTGTGTGTGTGTGTGTGTGTGTGTGTTTCTGTGTGTATCAATTCATTTTGCATGCATATTGTTTGAGCCTTTATGTGGAATTAAAGTATCGAGATCGATATAAAAAAATATTGATACATATACAAAAGTTTACGTTATTATCATTATACCGGTTTACTTTTACCGTGTGCATTGTAAATTTACCTTTTACTCTGGGTTATCAGAATGTTGGATTTAAACATAAAGACATCTACAATGCACTTGAAAGAGGTAAAACAAAGGAAATCATCAATGGGGTGTCAATGCACTAATTGCTTACTTTATACCGGTACTTGTAGTATCGATACTTGGAATTTCGAAACCTATTACTTTCAAGTAATAGGTAAATTAACAATTAAACAGATAAGTCTATTCTTTCTCAGAATCCCACCATGTTTTATGCAACTACGATCACTTTCAATATGTTCCCTTGTATCGTGTACTTGAACCTTGCCAAACAGTCTGTAGAATAGAGTCTCCCACAAATCGTGGCTGGAATCAGTTCGGTAGTTGGGATTATCCAGGTTAATCAAGGATATGCTCGGGAAGTTCTGCTATGAGGCAGCTAAAATACAGCTAAAAAATGGCATTACTGGTTAAATAAGTGACTGAGTAAAATTGATATCATAAATGTTATATGATTTCACGGAAAATATTTTTTGAGTTGGTTATAGTAATGGTAATAACCGATTATGTTATCTTTCTATGTAAAATGCGTCAGAAAATATTGACGATAACATATCTGGTTAATTACTGGAAACATTATCAAGTATAATAACATATTAGGTAGCACTTATGTAATGTAATATGTAGCGCCTTTTTAAAGCTGATGGGGCCTTAGAAATCTGACGATAACAAAATAGGTTAATTACTTAATTTGTCATGAGTATTATCAACATATTAGGTAACACCTAAAATGTTACCAAAGTTTAAGCTGATGAAGCCTTCGAAATAGGATGATAACATAACCGATTAATTACTGGAAACATTATCAAGCATAATAACATATTACGTAGCACTTATGTAACGTAATAGGTAGCGCCTTTTTAAATCTGATGGGGATTTAGAAATCCGACGATAACAAAATAGGTTAATGAATTAATTTTTCATGTGTATTATCAACATATTAGGTAATGCCTAAAATGTTACCAAAGTTTAAGCTGATGGAGCCTTAGAAATCTAACGATAATATAACCGGTTAATTACTAGAAATATTATCAAGCATAATAACATATTAGGTGGCGTTTATATAATGTAATAGGTATCACCTTTTTAAATCTGATGGGGCTTTAGAAATTCGAATATAACAAAATAGGTTAATTATTTAATTCTTCATGAGCATTATCAACATATTACGTAATGCCTAAAATGTTTCCAAAGTTGAAGCTGACGAAGCCTTAGAAATGCAACGGTAACATAACCGGTTAATTTTTGGAAACATTATCAAGCATAATAACATATTAGGTAGCGCTTATGTAACGTAATAGGTAGCGCAATTTTAAAGCTGATGGGACTTTTGAAATCCGACGATAACAGAAAAAGTTAATTACTTAATTTGTTATCAATATTATTAACATATTAGGTAACGCCTAAAATGTTACCATAGTTTAAGCTGATGAAGCCTAGAAATCTGACGATAACATAACAATTAATTACTTTTTTTGGTATCAAGGTTTATCCACATACTTCCATGTACATTGATTACGCATATTATCATGATATCAATTAACTTTAACCGTTTTCATTGGAAATTAATCTATTACTTTAAAGTAATAGGTTTCGAAATTATAAATGTGTGTGGATATATATATATATATATATATCGATACATTTTCGTGTAGATTGTTTGAGCATTTATGTGGAATTAACAAAAGTTAAAGTCGATGGAGTCTTAGAACCAACGATAACATAACCAGTTAATTAATTGATTTGTTATCAAGCTTTATCAACATATTACCGTGTACATTGTTTACAGATATTATCATGATACCGATTACCTTTAATCGTTTTCATTGGAAATTAACCTATTACTTTAAAGTAATAGGTTTCAAAATTATAAGTTTGTAATATATATATATATATGTGTGTGTGTGTGTGTGTGTGTGTGTGTGTGTGCACGTATCGATACATTTTGCATGCATATTGTTTGATCCTTTATATGGAATGAAAGTATCGAGACCGATATAACAAATTATTGATACATATACAAAAGTTTATGCTATTATCATTATACCAGTTTACTTTTACCGTGTACATTGTAAGTTTACCTATTACTTGAACAATGCTATTTATATATGGGTTATCAGAATGTTGGATTTATAAATAAAGACATCTACAATACAGCTGAAAGAGGTAAAGCAAAGGAAATCTTAAATGGGGTGTCAATACACTAATTGCTTACTTTAAATAGGTACTTGGAGTATCGATACTTGGAATTTCGAAACCTATTACTTTCAATAATAGGTAAATTACCAATGTAAAAGGATAAGTCCATTCTTTCTCAGAATCCCACCATGTTTTATGCAACTACGCACCATTCCCAAATCTTCCCTTGTATCATGTACTTGAACCTTGCCAAACAGTTTGTAGAATAGAGTCTCCAACAAGTCATGGCCAAAATCAATTCTATAGTTGGGATTATCTAGGTTAATAATGTTTACTGAATAGCTGATAAAACCCCCTTGCATAGTCCAAATGGTAAGCCAGGAATTGGTAAGACAAGCTTTCTTTAAGGGTTTAGGGACTCAACCCTCCCAGGTAAGGACTGTATGATTGAACATTACATAGAATAGTTGTATCCCGTTCTTGAAAAATTCTTCTTCATTGTATGTAAGGATCTTTGTAATGATACCCGTTCATGGTTCCAAACCATTAAGTATCATGCATGCAGTGCCCTATATCCTCGAGGCAGAGGACAAAAAATCTGTCACTTAAAGATTTACCAAGAGCGGTAGCTTCTGCTCTGCATGAAGACCAAACCTAGAATCAACTTCTCTATTATGCCCATTCCTGCTCAAGAGAACCTGTTGAATGAAGAGATTTGCACACATCCGTAAGCATTTTATGGGAAACCTCAACTATGGGTTTCCCCAAACATCTCTGTTGTAGGATATTAGCAAAGTACTTGGGGTTTCCCATAAAATGTTTACAGTTGTGTGTAAATCCTATCATTTAATAGGTTCTCTTGAGTAGTATAGGCATAATGGAAAAGTTGATTGTAGGTTTGGTCTTCATACAGAGAAGAAGCTATCGCTCTTGGTAAATCTTTAAGTGTTATATTTCTTGTCCTCTACCTCGAGGATATAGGGTACTGCATGCATGATACTTATTTGTTTGGAAACATGAATGGATATCATTACAACTATCCTTATATACAACAAAGAACACTTCTTTAAGAACTAAATACAACTATTCTATGTAATGTTCAATCATGCAGTCCTTACTTGGGAGGGGTTGAGTCCTTAAACCCTCAAAGAAAGCTTGTCTTACCAATTCCTGGCTTACTATTTTGACCTGCCCTCTGGGTTTTATTGGCTATACTGTCAACATGATTACATCTTTTAACATTTAGTCATACTGTCAAGATTTGAAAATTTTAATCAATTAAATGTTCTTAAATACTTTAATCCAAATTACCATTTCAACAACAATTACACAAATACATTGATACTTACTAGAAGTACATATATCCACTCAGTGGCTGCTTTCGATTTTCTTCAGTGTTGATACTCTGGGGCTCTATTTCAAGGTCATCATCTTCCCAAACAAAGATTGAACTTTCTACCTATAATAGGTGCCAAATGCTTTTTTACTTCAAAAACCCCAAACTCAAAACCCTAATCACTATTTCCGAATACTACAATACTAAAAAAGTAAGGTTTTAATAACATACCTTTCGATTCGATTGCATCAACAAATAAACAACTACACTTCCAAAAATGCCTTGCTACTACTATTTGACAACAACTAACTTCCCTCGATCTCTAAAACAATGGTTGTCTTCTATATATTTCTTTGTTTAGGGTTTCCTTTGTAAGTAGATATGTTATTTATATTGAATATCCTTACTGAAGTGATGATACTTTTGTGTAAGGTATCGGTACTTTCGAGATGTTTCATTTTTGTGTAAACCGTTAGCTCTTTACCGATTTTGTCATATTGAAACCAGTTTTGTCAATTTTTAACATGTTATATTGTTATGTATCGATACATGTGTATGAGGTATTGATAATTTCCGCGTGCATCTAGTTTGGGAAGCATACTGGACAAAAAGTATCGATACAAATACAAAAAGTATCGATACTTTATGTAAACATATTTTGTAATTAAACTGATATATTTTTACCGCTTACATTGTAAATTTACCTATTATTTTAAAGTAATCGGTTTCAAAGTTTTAAGAATCAATACTTTTCATACGTGTATCGATACTTTCTGCGTGCATCAAGTTTGGGAAGCGTACTGGATAAAAAGTATCGATACACATACAAAAAGTATCGATACATTATGTTTACATATTTTGTCATTAAACCGATATATTTTTATCGCTTACATTGTAAATTTGCCTATTACTTTAAAGTAATCGGTTTCAAAGTTTAAAGAATCAATACTTTTCATATGTGTATCGATACTTTATACGCGCAATTATTGAAACCTGTTTTGTCCATTTTCAACCTGTTATGTTATTTATATTTAATCGATATCATTACCCTTACCGAAGTGTCGATACTTTTGTGTAAGGTATCGATACTTTCGTGACATTTCATTTTTTTGTAAACCGATATCTCTTTACCGGTTTTGTCATATTGAAACCGGGTTTTTCAATTTTTAACATATTATATTTTCATGTATCGATACATGTGTCTGAGGTATCGATACTTTATATGCTCAATTATTGAAACCAATTTTTTCAATTTTCAACCTTTTATATTTAATCGATTTTGTCAAATTTTAACCGTTTTGTCAAATTCGTTACATGTTTAAAAGTTTCGATACTTATACAAACATTCAATAGTTGTATTTATGCCTATTATCAATAAACTGGTAGAGGTTGACCGTGTACATTGTAAATTAACCTATAACTTAAAAGTAATAGGTTTAAAAATGGTTGAAAAGTCAAATTATCGATACCCATACAAAACGAATGGGTGCTTGCTATTTACGCCTATAATCATTAAAATAATATACTTTTACCTTTTACATTGTAAATTTACCTACAAATTTTATGTTATTAGTTTCAAAATTCCTTGCATCGATACTTTATACATTTGAATAGATAATATTTTGCACGCAAATTGTTTGAGATACATACTGGAATTTTTAGTATCGATATTCGAGTAATAAGTTTCAATACTTTATGTTTATACCTATTATCATTAAACTAGTAGATTTAACCCGTTTACACTGTAAATCTATCTATTAGTGTAAAGAAATAGGTTCAGAAATTCTAAGTTTCTATTATTTTAATAATGTGTATCGATACATTTGCATGCATATTGTTGTACAAGCATACTGAAATTTGGAGTAGGTGTACAATACTTTAATAACTAGTATTGATATTTCAAAAATCCTCAAATATAAAATATAGATACATTTAGTATGGGTATCGATACAGAAACGTAAGTACGGATATAAAATCCTGACCAATCAACCAACAACGCTTCGGAGATCAAATGTCGTGATATATTTAGAGCAATCAACCAACATGAAACGCGAGGGAAATCCCGACCATCATAATTTTGAGGAACAAGATGGAAGATTGGAGATGTGAAGAATGCCTTTCGGATGGTATCGATTTCATCCAGCTCGTGAAGATAGAATAATCGTAAACCGAAAAAGTCTAAGGGAAACATAACTGATGTAGAAGCGCTGCATATCTAAAATCTCGAAGGCGATACATTTAGTTCTCAAACATTTAAATCATCAGAAGCATATCGAACTTATAATTTGGGTTCTACACGGGAAATGCAATGAAATGCAACAAAAAATGTCAAGAATTAAACGATACATATTTTAATAATAATGTTAAAGAATGGAAGATACACACATAAATAAGAAGTATCAGTACTTGGAATTTCGAAACCAAGTACTTTAAAGTAATAGGTAAATTAACATTGTAAACAGATAAAAGTGTTCAGGTATAATGAAAATAGTCGTAAATGAAAAGTTGTGATACTTGTCATCTACGCCTATTATCATTACACCGGTAGACTTTTACCGTTTACATTGTTAATTTAGCTAAGTATCGATACTTTATACATATGTATCATTCAATTCTTTTTATTATTATTACAAGTTTTTTACCTCAATTATCGAGATTTTTAGTTGCCCTTAGTTGTATTTCCCGTATACCACCAGAACATAAGTCTGAAACGTTTCTGATGCTTTAACTATTTGAGAACCAAATGCATCACCGTCGAGATTTTAAATCTACATTTGCTTCTACATCAGGTATGTTTCTATTTGACAGTTTCAATTTAGGGTTATTCTATCTTCATGAGCTGGATGAAATGGATAATATCTTAAAGATATTCTTCACATATCCAATTTCCCAGCTTGTTCCTCAAAATTATCATGGTCGGGATTTCCCACACTTTTCATGTTCAAAAAAATCATAGAAATTAGGATTAATCAATGGTAACATGAAAATTGTCTAAGTTAATAAGTATTGAAAAAGGTTGTTGTTACCTTACAAATGGCATTTGATGTTACCTCCCGATGCAATGATCATGTTGTTGTTTGAAGGGAACAAAGGATCCATCTTATATTTATAGTGGAGTCGAAATTGAAATTGAAATTCAAACTAAAATTAAAATTGAAATTAACATTTAAATTTAGTCTTAAATTGAAATTCAAAAATGCATAAATGATTCATACTGTTCAAGTAACATGCGTTATCTGCCAAAAAAAAGGGAAAGATAATATTGATTCATTTCAAAGCTGAGTTGATTTACGGAAATAAAGCAGTCACATGGCCCTATCCGAATGAAAAATTTACTGTTTAAGTCATATGTTCTACCGTGGAATATTAAAATACACAGTTTTTGGTTTATTTGTTTGAGTACATTCAAATTGAAAATAGTGCATTTTATGTTTGGAATTAAAATATACACAATATAAGTAAACCAAACATACATACAAAACAATGTTATACAGAATAATGTTCTAATAGTCTACCCACAACGAAATTAATTCGAAGAAAAAGGTTTATTTGCAATTTTACTAATAAGAAACCAATTTCGTATTAGCATGCATAAATTTTTGTCATACCTAAAGCATTGTCCTCCCAATATGAAGTGTAACACCCATTTCTAGTATACCTTTCCGTACATTAGATACAGATGTCATATCAGTTTTAAAGAATTTACTTATTTAAAAACCCGTAAAATTTTGTTTATTATTTTTCATAAAATATTTTAATTTGATACTAATAAAACATTCATTAAACTTTAGTATATAAACAAAAATTTACTGTTCAAACATTTTATCATTTCTACATCATTATAAGTCAAATACTTTTTAGTGCTTTATCAAAATTCTATTACATGCTGACTAATAATATAAAAAATAGACATAGTTGTCATACAGTTACTGATGAGGCAACTCTTGATTTGCGATGTCAGATGCACTCCTTACTATGTTTGCTAAAATCTATGCGTGAAATAAACACACGTTAAGTATTTACTTAGTGAGGCAAGAATACTAGTTAGGGGAGATCAATACATCATTATATCATATCTATCAGACACAAATTCGTTATTTTCAAATCATTATAATTTCTTTGAGATTCACACGTTGTTCTGATACGGTCGTTCATAAACATATTATGAATTGCATGGGTTGCACACTTAGTGCCGATACGGTCGTTCATAAACACATTATTAATTCAGTGGGTTGCACACTTAATGTCGATTCGGTCGTTCATCAACATATGATGAATTTCGTGGGTTGCATACTTAATGCCGATACGATTATTCATCAACATATGATAAATTCCGTGGGTTGCGCACTTAGTGCCGATAGTACTATTACGTATTGTGAGTACTATAAAATTATACGCAAATAATGTGCAAGTATACACAATCGCAAAAGTAATAAAGTGATGAGTGAGTATCGTCTCCACAGGGATTGGAAGGATATTGAGTAAAGTTTATGCACTAATCTAAAGTAATTAAGTATAGCTAATGGTATTCACAAATGATTATGCCGAGAAAAATGAAATGTGTATGAGTAACAAAAGGAAATGTCATGGCAAAGAAAAATGGTAAAGATAACAAATAAATGAAATAACTTGATAATCCTCACACAGGAAACTACTTCAGAAATGAGTGATGAGGAATGATTTAAGAATGCTAAAACTTATCTCTCTAGCAGATTTAATCTATCTAACTTCACTTGATCGACAGAGTTTGCTGAAAATGCTCCCGCTATCTTAAGTCAAAGGAACCTAACAGAATAGAATGCCACAACATCTCCTCTCAGTCTCAGCTATGGCAGCCTACATTATTGATAAAAACTACCCTTTTTAGTCATTGAAATCCTATCTTAGTCTCTCTCAAGTACTAAGGGATTATGATATAGTATTACTAGGTCGATTCAAAGCTTATGAAAATACTATATCCCATTGCTTATGTGGTTCTTGTCTTTTATTTCTCTCGAATACTACAAGTAAGATTAGCTAAGTTTCTCTCGAACACCTAGCCTTCATCTAAGAAATGGACACTCTCATGCCTCTTATAAGCTTAGATGATGAAGCATTCATAAGCAAAGCAAGCAAATATAAAAGATAAATATTAATCTACCATTAAAATAAAGTTAAACATCCATAAAACAACCCCACCAAATAAGATTAGTTAATGTGGGTCTCGAATATTCCATGAAATAAAACATGAAAATCTTTCGTGCCAAACAACCCACATAAAATAAATGAAAGAAAACAACAAAGGGACGAAGGATAAAGCCTTCGACTCACTCTATCGGAGGTCCCCTCGGGTACCATGAACCACCTTAGATCGCTAGCTCATCTCGAACTCCTAGTTCGCCACTCCCTCGAGCTTCACCAATGGAGGAACACCAAGAAAAATGGAGGAAGAAAAATGATGGAGAAGATGATAATTTTTTGGGTTGGTAACATCTTTTTTCTTCCACCTCTCTCTCTCTTGTGAGATGTAATATTTAATAAAAATATCTAAGGGTAATGATGAGGTTGTTGCACTCAAAATACCCCTAGGGTCATTCCTTGTTCGTGAACCTTATCCTCCAGGTGACAGTGGTCCCCCAACAAGCGGTTACATACAACAGACCCATGATTTGACAGCTGTCTTTTTATGAAAATATCGTTTTGTCCTTTTCTGTGCCAGAAATACCAAGGCATTTCAATCTGCTTTAGCAATGTGTGATGTCATGAAATACCTTCCTAGCTCGCCCTTTTTGCTTATTATTTCCTACACATCACTAAAAACCACACCTTCCTCCTCATATAGCACCTTAATAAAATAAAAATAACACAACCACCATAAATGCAATTATATGCAGCTACATACATCTAAAATAACCTAGATGTACCCTTAAACAAACAATAACTTAAGTGAAAAAGGCCTTAAAAGTAGTATTTTTACAGAGTTATCACACCCCAAACTTAAGCTATTGTTTGTTCTCAAGAAATGGATAACAATTAACACAATCAAAATGTCATGACAATTTTCAACAATAGGACAACAAGACAAAAATTGAATTTCAACCCTCAGAAAAATTGGCTTCAACATGCTAGACATATCAAGAATTCAAGTATTTTCCCTAGGTCAAGATTCTTTATGGTTGTGTGTGTGCTTGATTGTATATAATATATACTTAATGAATTTAGGCAATTTCTAATTGAGTTCCCTAGTTTTGCCACGAGATTTACTCATTCATTAAGCACATTTATACTCCATTTTCACTTACTACACATTTTTTTCTCTTTTTTTCTTTTTTCTTTTTTTTACGCTGCTATAAAGGAAGTTAGCTCATCACACCTACCATCCCATACACTAGGTGAAAGGAAGCATACCTTCCACCCCCAAGCTAGTCAGGTAGAGTCATCCCGCTACTACTTTCATTCACTCGTATGCGCATTGCTACCATTTATTAAAGAGAGTTCCAGGCAATGCCACAACAAAGAGGAGTGTCCCTCTACAGCTATGCCGAAACATTTATTCATGATTAAACAAAATGCAGACATAAGGGATTTCTTAAACAGTGATTTTTCATTTAAGCATAATACCATATTTTAATGCCAACGCTAACTAGAGTTCTTTCATAAAATTTTCCTAAGTTCCTTAAGTATATAGAATATACAAACCGTATAAGAATAATTCACAAAGTATCAATCCCTAGAGTTAGTTCTATCATTCTCAACAATCATTTACATTCAATTTCTAGCCTAAAAAGTTCATCATCATCGGGTATCATCAAAACATTTCATCTAACTTTCCTACCATTTAATGATACCATGTCATAACTTTATGCTAATACTATCATGCACATGTTCTACAAAGAACACTACCTCCCCCAAACTTGAGAGAAGCATTTTCCTCAATGCTGAATAAAAACTAAGTTAAAACTAGACTACATACTATGCAATTCAATGTAATGCAATGCAATGCAAGGTACCTTGTCTTCCTAAGATGGTGGTGGAGTTGCTCTGGCATTTCTAGTAGTATTCTGCCTGGTGCACTTCCTCATTGAGATGGGCCTTGTGTCTGGGTCAAAATTGGGTTCAGTAGGCGGTGTGCTAGGGCCTTCAGTGTTCTTGGATGCTAGGGTCTCCACACGCCCAACATATGACTTAAGACGTCATCTAGTCCTAAGCGGCAAAGGTTGCAACGACATTTCTTTCTGGCTGAGTATCTCACTTGAGGGCTCATCAGCATTATGGGTCTCCTTGACTTTTCGGGCTCAGTTTGGGATTGGGGCTGAGACTTAGGTACTTTCTCGGGTAACATACCATGTTGATTGGGTTAGCATCCTCTGGCTTGGGTGTACTGTTTTGTTGAGTGACATTTGGAAATGCCATGGCATCTTGGTTTGTACCAGCCTGTGAAGTTCCCTCATCCTTGTCCTTGGCTTTATCCTTGTTTAATCCCAATATCTCGGCTAACTTTACATTAGGATTACCATTCAACCCAAGTGAGATTTCATCATCTTCATCCTCTAAAACACCCTTTGTCTTTAGTGGTTGCAACATCCATGAGGGCTTTACCTTTGGCAAACATGCATGGGACTTTGTTCTATTAAAATAACTAATAATAAAATTTAAAATAAAGAAATAAAACAAAGAAAAACAAACAAACACTCACGAAAAAACAAAAGTTCTAAAACGTAAATTAAAGAGGGTTGAAGGGATACAAACTCTAAAACATCTGAATTGTTATGACATTTTTTTTTCGTGTTTGATTGTAGCACCAATATAGACCAAAATGCTCCACATAAATAACAGCGCCACCTTCAGTGTAAGTCGATAGAACCCGATTTATAGGTAGTAATCCTCTCTCCTCTTGTGTGTTCTCCACATAAAGCTAATTGGTGGTGGAATAGGATCTCTTTTCGTTCCCTGTTGTCGTGGCATCTTTTAATTGCTTGGGTAGAAAAGTCTTTAAAGAAGTAGGGGTCATCATCCTGCATCAATTTGTTCTTGCCCTGGCTATTCAAGTACAGAAACAAAACACCACTAACGAGAAAATTGACAATATCAGTATACCACGATAATACCGTGGCAAATAATAATTTATCATCAGGGAATTGTTTTCTCTATTTTAATGTGTAGTTCTTTCATAATTTCTAGCCTAGAAAAATGGGCAGCTACTTGGGATTTAAGATGAGTAAATTCAATGAAATCCAAAAGTTTAATTTTTGTACTTGGTCTAGTTATGAGTAAGCTATACTGACTCATCTCCTTTGGAATATCCTTAAGCTCATCTTTGTCTTCTTCATCGAGCTTCAAGTAATCACCAGTGCCTGAAAAATTATCGTGGCAGAATTCTGTAACTTCCCTTTTTTCATCAACTCCTGCTAGTGGGAGTTTTTCTTTTGTTGTGGCATTATTTTGCATGCCACCATTGGGTTTACTCATTGAACCTTCAACTTTGTTTTCCAGCAAATGTGAGTCATCTTGCAATTGAGATTCTTCATGCACAATCTGATAGATGGGTTCTTCGAGTGTTCCCCCCCCAAACTTAGCATCTTTTTAGATGTGGGTGACACTCCCTAAGGTGAATGTACTAAATTGCTCATTGCCTTTAGCCTTAGTGACTTCAATATCATTAGGCAATCTATTTGGTTAGTATTCTTGTAATGCCTTGGAAATTTGATCCACTTGCATTTCCAAAGCTCTCAAGGAAAAATTATGACTTTGCAACCATGCCCCTTAACTTTGTAATAATTCTTCTTGACTCTTAATAGATGTGTCGTGATCTTGTAATAGAGCCTTTGTAGTTTCCATAAAGTCTTACATAGTGGCCTCTAGAGAACTTGTATTAAGTGAAGATGTTGTCCCCTTATTAAAAGTATGCCATGGCATATTCATTTGAAAGGCTGGGGGCTCATTAATATACTACTGCTGAGTGAGATGACAGACATTACGAGCTTCTTGATTTTCCCATGAGAAATTGGGATGCTGACTCCATCTTTGGTTGTAGGTGTTGGAGTAAGGGTTATTATTGCCTTCATTGAAGCTTCCCATATAGTTGATGGACCTTTGATTGTTCAGGCATTCACATTCATGGTGATTGCTAAGGCATAACTGACATGATGAGCTAGCAACCTCTTTCACCTCATTAAAATGTTGCAAATTCTTCAACATATTGGTGATGGTAGAGAGTTGGACCGGCACTAAATCTTTAGTTTCTAACTTGAATGTCTCAGATGCCTTCCTTATAATTTTAAACCTTAAAGAGGGAAATTGGTAATCATGGTTAGTAATTCGATCAATAAATCCAAAAGCCTCTTCAGGTGATTTGTCAAGCAAAGTTCCATTTGTCCAAGCATCTAGCATCATCCTTGTGGGTGTATTGGCTCCATTGTAGAACATCACGACTTGAGTCCAGTCATGGAATCCATGGTTGGTACATTTTTAAAGTAATACTTTGTATCGATTTCAACACTCATACATTGACTCGTCATCAGTTTGATGAAAATATGCTATGGCATTCCTAATATGGTTGTTCATATTGTGCGGATTTTGTTGTAATTTTGTTTTTGTACAATTCAGCGTAAGACCTTATCAATCCGTAAGGTAATCCATTGAGCCATGCCCTGGCATGATCTTTCAAAGAATATGGAAATAAATTTAATTTCAGCATATCTTCATGCACACCTTGTTGTCGAAAAGAATCACAAACCTCCAAAAATTCTCGAACATGTTGTCTTGCATCCTGATGAGGAGCACCACCAAACTTTCCAATCAAGTCCAACATGTCGAACATAATCGGTTTGAGCTCGAATTGGGTTGCCTGAATCTTGGGAGCTATAATAGCAGGTTTTAGGTTATCCAATGTGGGAGCTAAGTAATATCTAATAGTTTGTGGTCGAGCAGCATTCCAGTATTTGAAATTATCGTGACATTTAGAACTGCAGTATCCTTCACTTGATTTTGAACAACATGAGCCTCAGGTTCAATGTGAAATAATGGTTCTTTGGGTCTTTTACGTTTCCTGTGACAACGTAAAACCTGAAAAAGGTAAACACAAAAACAAGTAACTATGTACAAAGAAAATAAATAAAATGGCGCAACAACTAAACTCAACATCATCAATTGCCAATCCCCAGTAACGGCGTCAAAAACTTGTTGCGTATTGTGAGTACTATAAAATTATACGCAAATAATGTGCAAGTATATAAAATTGCAAAAGTAATAAAGTGATCAGTGAGTATCATCTCCAACGGGATTGGAAGGATATTGAGTAAAGTTTATGCACTACTCTAAAGTAATTAAGTATATCTAATGGTATTCACAAATGATTATGCCGAGGCAAATGAAATATGTATGAGTAACAAAAGGAAATATCATGGCAAAGGAAAATGGTAAAGATAACAAATAAATGAAATAACTTGATAATCCTAACACGGGAAACTACTTCGAGAATGAGTGATGATGAATGATTTAAGAATGCTAAAACCTATCTCTCTAGCAGATTTAATCTATCTAACTTCACCTGATTGACAGAGTTTGCTGAAAATGCTCCCGCTATCTCTAGTCAAAAGAACCTAACAGAATAGAATGCAATGACATCTCCTCTCAGTCTCAGCTATGACATCCTACACTATTGATAAAAACTACCCTTTTTAGTCTTTGAAATCCTATCTTAGTCTCTCTCAAGTACTAAGGGATTAGGATATAGTATTACTAGGTCGATTCAAAGCTTATGAAAATACTATATCCCATTGCTTATATGGTTATTATCTTGTGTTTCTCTTGAATACTACAAGTAAGATTAGCTAAGTTTCTCTCGAACGCCTAGCCTTCATTTAAGAAATTGACACTCTCATGCCTCTTATAAGCTTAGATGATGAAGCATTCATAAGAAAAGCAAGCAAATATAAAAGATAAATATTAATCTACCATTAAAATAAAGTTAAACATCCATAAAACAACCCCACCAAATAATATTAGTTCATGTGGATCTCGAATATTCCATGAAATAAAACATGAAAATATTTTGTGCCAAAGAACCCAAATAAAATAAATGAAAGAAAACAATAAAGGGATGGAGGAAAAAGCCTTCGACTCGCTCTATCGGAGGTCCCCTCGGGTACCACGAACCACCTTAGATCGCTAGCTCCTATCGGAAGCCTAGTTCGCCACTCTCTCTAGCTTCACCAATGAAAGAACACCAAGAAAAATTGAGGAAGAAAAACGATGGAGAAGATGATAATTTTCTGGGATGGTAACATCTTTTTTCTTTCACACACTCTCTCTTGTGAGGTGTAATATATAATAAAAATATCTAAGGGTAATGATGAGGTTGTTGCACTCAAAATACCCCTCATACCCCTAGGGTCATTTCTTGTGCGTGAACCTTATCCTCCAGGTGGCAGTGGTCCCCCAACAGGCGGTTACAAGTAGCAGACCCGTGATTTGACATCTTTCCTTTTATAAAAATATCTTTTTATCCTTTTCTGCACGAGAAATGTTAAGGCATTTCAATCTGCTTCAGTAATGTGTGATGTCACAGCATTCCTTCCCAGCTCGCCCTTTTTGCTTGTTATTTTCTGCACATCAATAAAAACAACACCTACATCCTCATAAAGCACTTTAATAAAATAAAATAACACATCCACCACAAATGCAATTATATGCAGCTACATACATCTAAAATGACCTATATGTACCCTTAAACAAACAATAACTTAAGTGAAAAGGCCTTAAAAGTAATCTTTTTTACGAAGTTATCAAGTACACATAATACTGATATACAAATGCAACATATGCCTTTAACAACATGCATGTATAACTCGTAATGTACATATTAAAGGCACTAACTTGGTATGCCTCATTAGTATGCTTTAAGGATGTCCAACTATTCAAAAACTTTATCTTTGCTTTTTTTCTTTCTTGACTCGGGAGCTTGGTTACGATCTACACAAACATCCATTAAGTACACATGACATACCAATGTTAGTATACTCTCTAACATTTATATTTTTAATAATACTTAAAAGTACTATTATATTCAATTTCTATCAAAGTTCATCCTATTTTAATTTTCCAGACTCAATAGTATCGGCACCCTACTATGGTATTGATACTTTTATAATATGGTATTGTTACTCCCTTGCAGTATCGATACCATTTCTGTATTCTAGAATCCATGGTATCGATACCTTCCTCATAGTATCGATACCCACATCAGTATAGATACTAATTGCATCAGTATCAATATTATTCATCTGATTTCCCTAAATTTAAACCTATAGTATCAATATTGTTCTTCTAGTACCGATACCCTTACCCATATTTTCATTTTTTTCATCTCGATTTTTACCCAAATTTGTTCAAATTCCCTTATTTTTTACCTCTAAAAATACTATTAAACTCTTATTTACTTATTCTAACTAACTTTCCTTCATTTAGATTCTTATAACATCTAAAATCTCCAAAGAACATCTAAAACCAAGAATCATACCACTTTTTCTAACATTTTTTAATCACATCCAAGGCTTATAATCTCTTATTTACTTTTTAGACAAGTCAAATATACTAGTAAACATCAATAAAAAAATCATATTCCAACATATCATTCAAAAACTCATTTTCTTCAATCTCAAATATTTCACTAATAACTTAGTTGTAATCATCCTTGAACTTTCCTTAAGCCTCTATATCACTTAAAGTTTCAAAACTTGTCCATAAACTAAAGAATAAACTAACTCAAAGAAAACTTACCTTGGCTATGGGGAGAGCACGTGAACACGTGAAGAAGAAGAAGAGATGACTTAGTTTTGTTTTAACTTTCATCTTTTCCCATTTTTAAATCCCTAATAAAATGAATTTTAAATTTATTTACCCTTAAAGGACCAAAATGCCCTCTTTATTCATCCATTGTTACTAATTGATCTTAAACACTATTTCTAAATCATTTCTTATCCTTTATCATTTATTCAAATTAATCCTCCAATTTTAAAATCTTTTCAATAAAGTCACTGACCTGATATTTGGGGTATTACATGAAGCGTCAAAGGTATGTGGATATATGTAACTGTATTGCTATATAAATACATAAATTGTTAATCAACCAATGTATGGACACCTGTTTAACAGAAAAAACATATGGAAAACATGTAACTTACCAAATTATAAATCATTTTCCCACTAAATCATCGACCAACAGTGTATTTAGGGCATTAAATTGAAGAAACACATTCCAAATATCATGGAGATCTTTACAGTATGTAAAACAATCTTTTTTTTATCTATCCTTGATCATGTTTATATAGACAGTCGAACATAAATTTCTAGGAATCATAAACAAATAAAAGTATGCAAAGTATAATGGCATTCATCTTACCCAAATGAATATAAAATGGTCACACAATAAAGGTAGTTTGTGAAGTACACGATCAATGTTATGCCTGACATTGTTAACAATTTCGAAGATTAGCATATAATTGTAGATTATCCATTTTTCTATGGTAATTCAATTGCTTAACAATGCTTACCTCATATTGGAAGATCAAATGGCAATAACAAAATTTTCTAAACAAAAATGAAGAAATTCATATGCTCTTGGTCTTAGTATAACATCAACAACATGTACAAAATGACATTAACGTTGTACGTTTATAAGTTAAATTAATGTATAGAAATGAACAAATTTAAAACCTTTTGTATTTCTTAAGAAGTAGGTAAGGACTCCATTGACATAAAAAATGACAAGTGTTCTTACCGGTGGTGTTGCAGACACAATATACTTGTTTGGATCTTCATTATCGTCATCATTATCTATAATGTCATCACCTTTATTCAGCAATTGGTTGTCCACCGATGTTATAAGAAAAACAAATACATTTTACAACATATAAAATGTTTAGAACATAAATAATGAATTACTTAACTCGTTTGATGTCGTTGACAGAATTCATTACGCAAGATGGATACTTCATCACGCAATGATGAAATATCAACTTGTATTTCCCTGAGTTGGCCATTAATGTGGCCCACACGAGAATCAAAATGCTCTTGGAAATTCACCATGTATTCCATAATCGCCTTCATTGTAATATCCTCTCCAGCTATAGCGTCTTCCATCAGTTGGTGGTCGTCATGGCCAATGGGGTCCAATTGCTCATTTTCTTGTTCTACTCCAATGCCATCATTTTTAATCCAACCGATATTTTCAATAAATTTGTATCCCACTCTAGTCATGGATAACATGTCAATCTTGCGGGATAATCGAATAGGGGAATCAAGTGAAAAATCAACTTCATTCTTCTTCAACAGATAGGTAATGACACATCCATTTGGTAGTGAAGTTGTGATATATTCTCCCTTTCTGACTATATTAACAATTATCTGAAATATCAGTTGAGTATTATTTGGAGCGGTTTTGGAGCTGTACTTTGTTAACCACCAATAATCGCAATATCGAAGTATGAAAAATTCCCCCAGAAGGCCGAATAAACCAAGTGAGCATTTTGTAAAACACTCTGGCCTCCACATATAGGTGAATGGGGTTATTTCTGTCAACACATTTTATTGTAGTTTATATTTCAGTTTCATCCGAATCCCCTTTATTCTCAACACCTATACCCACAATAATAGAATCTGGAGATATATATATATCCTTCCCCATGACATGTTATAAATTCTGATGATGTTATTCCTATTAGGCTCACGATGGAATGAAGCATTATTGTAGAAGACTCTAACTAGGTTTGAGAAATATTTTGGCTCTACACCAAGAAATTCAAGCCAATTCCAAGATGTAAATATCGATTTAAATTTAAAATTATATTTCTCATCAAACATGAAATCTATGTCAATAACACGTTTGAGACAAATCTTCCTTACTTTGAAATGTCGATGCCATTTTTCTTTCTCCTCATCGGTTCTATAGTTGTTTATATCAAACGACCTGATTTGGTCATAATCCCTTACATGAGAAGAAGAGCTTGGTTGAGAAAAAGATATTCGTTGAGAAGAACTGCACATCTGACATTTTGGAGTCATTTATAGGTGTGGATGGTGTTACATGGAACACAAACACATTAAGAAAAAAAGGTTGAATCCCTAAATCAATAAAACCCTAATTGAGGGGAAAATATCAATAAATTTACCTGTAAATCTTATTGTAATAATTGCAAGGGAGAATTTAGGAAGCTTGAATGGTGCAATTTTTTTAAACGTTGGTATTCGTCGGAGTGGAAGAGTTCTCTTCTACCTTTTGGGTTTAGTGTCGATATAAAGGGGATGGTCGATTCTTTTTTCTTTTAAATAATGAAGACAAAAAAACACGTGTGGTCAGTCTGTTTATAGGTTAATAGTAATGAAACCAGTTAAAAATGTTAACTTAACCGATTAATATCCTAATATCGATAATTGTGTTGAAAGTATCAGTGTTTACATATTAGACCAAAAGTATCAATGTAAATACAAAAAGTATCGATATTTTATTTTAATTTATTTTGTCATTAAACCGGTATATTTTTACCGCTTACATTGTAAATTTACCTATTACTTTAAAGTAATCAGTTTCGAAGTTTTAAGAATCGATACTTTTCATACGTGTATCGATACTTTCTGCGTGCATCTAGTTTGTGAAGCACAATGGACAAAAATATCGATACACATACAAAAAGTATCGATACTTTATGTTTACGTATCTTGTCATTAAACTGATATCTTTTTACCGTTAACATTGTAAATTTACCTATTATTTTAAATTAATTGGTTTCGAAGTTTTAAGAATCAATACATTTCATACGTGTATCAATAATTTCTGTGTGCATCTAGTTTGGGAAGCATACTGGACAAAATCTATCGATACTCATAAAATAGTATCGATACTTTATGTTTACGTATGTTGTCATTAAATCGATATTTTTTACCGCTAACATTGTAAATTTATCTATTACTTTAAATTAATCAGTTTCGAAGTTTTAAGAATTGATACTTTCTGCGTGCATCTCGTTTGGGAAACATACTGGACAAAAAGTATTGATACTCATACAAAAAGTATCGATTTTTTATGTTTACGTATCTTGTCATTAAACATGTATCTTTTTATCGCTAACATTGTAAATTTACCTATTACTTTAAATTAATCGGTTTCGAAGTTTTAAGAATCGATACTTTTCATACGTGTATCGATACTTTCTCCATGCATATTGTTTGGGAATCATACTAGACAAAAAGTTTCGATACATATACAAAAAGGATCAAAACTTTATGTTTACGTATTTTGTCATTAAACATGTATATTTTTACCTCTTACATTGTAAATTTACCTATTACTTTAAACTAATAAATTTTGAATTTGGTAGCTATTAATTGTACATACCTAAATATGTCCTAAGAAATTAATGTTGTACCCACCCTTTAACTACCACATCCTAATATAATTGAAAGCACCACTAAAGCATGTTTTTTATGAACCTCTACTTATTTAAATCTCCATATACTCCTGTTGAGACCACTAGCCTTTCCTAAAACAAGAAAATTTTTGTCGTACTTTTGTACCATTACTTATGGATCATTCTGCATTAGACAATGTTAAGCCAACCGAGGAATGCCATGAAGTACTTATTGTTGATGAATATGAAAGATTGGTTGGTTAGCTCTTCTCTTCACGTGAGGAAGCTTGGGACTTTTACAAGGAATACTCACAAAAAACATGGTTTTAGTGCATATCGGGGAACAACACGCCTTGATAGGGAATGTAATGTGAAGACACAATAATTTTGTTGTTCAGAAGAAGGATTTCAAGTATCCAAGGTCAATATTGTTGATCGTCAATGTCCTCATACACCAATCACAAGAAGCAGATGCAAGGAAAAAGTCTTCATTACAACAACTAATACAAACGATCAGTGGGTTCTAAGTAAGTCTTTTCAGGAACATAATCATGCATTGTGCACAACTGCTATGACGCCATTTATGCATTAAAATAGAGATGTGAGTAAGGATGATGTGGATGAGGTAACAACATTGAAAGACGTCGGTGTTGGGATATCACAAGTAATGAATTATTTAACGCATCAAGCAGGGGGTTATCATAATGTTGGATTTATACATAAAGACCTATACAATGCACTTCAAATAGGTAAAGCAAAGGAAATCGCCAATGGGGATGACAATGCAGTAATTGCTTACTTTGATTATAAGAAATAGGATGATCCCGAGTTTTTTATGACATACTCGGTAGATGAATCAGGGGCATTGCATAATCTTATTTGGGTTGATTCTACATCGAGATCAGATTACACGTGCTTCGGTGATGTAATTACGTTCAACACAATGTACAAATATAATTTGTATGGTCAATCAATTATGCCTATTGTCAGTTTCAATCATCACCATAGAATAATAATGTTTTCTAAATCGCTGATCAAATATCCTAATATTTCGATTGGGTGCTGCAGAATTTTTTAGAAGCCATGATGAATAAATCACCTATTTCAGTTGTCACCGATGGGGATAGGGCAATACAGAGAGCTATCAAATCTATTATCCCTTTTGCCAAGCACATATTATGTTATTGGTATCTTTCTCTCAATGCACAAGCTAGCATTAGTGACCCCAAATTTATAACATTCTCAAAATACTTGGCTTCCTGGTGGACAACAGAGGAATTTGATACTCAATGGCGTTCAATTATTTTGGAATTCAATGTCGAAAAACATCCATGGGTGGTTGAGAAGGGAAATACTTGACACTTATGGTCACAAGCATATCTAACCGACCATTTCTTTTCCAATATTCGCTCAACACAAAGGTGTGAGTCTATGAATGTTTCACTCGCGATTGCATTGAAAAACAAGAAAACATATTTAGATGTTATTCATACACTTGAATAAGGAATTAGTAGAATATGTATCAACGAGTTGAAAGCGGATTACTTAAGTTCCTAGATAAATCCCTTTCAGATCACAAAACTAATTGACCTTGAAAACCATGCTGCTGAAATTTATACGCACAAATCTTTTCGTTTGTTCCAAGAAGAACTTCAACGAGAGACATTGTACCGACTTCAGGAAGAGATTCACTCCTTATCAGATGAATGTAAAAATTATATTTGACAAAGTACAAAGAAAAAAAAAGAGATTTGAAATCAGTTTTGATGTCGGTACGGAAATCCTAACATGCTTGTGTAGAAAATTCGAGACCTTTGGAATTCCATGTCGCCATCAACTTCAGGTTTTGAAGCACTTAGATTACACATCTTTTCCTAAGTTTTTGATTCTAAGTAAGTGTACTAAGGATGCGAAGGCTTGTGCACAAAGTTGTTTTGACTTGAATGTAACCCCATATGTAATGCAAATAGAAAGGTTCGTTTCTCTACATACATCGTCCAGTCAGTTGTGCTACATTGCATCAAAGACAGATGCATCTTTCAAAACCACAAGAGATGATATGAAAAGACTAATGGCCAAATTTGAAAACTCATTTGGTTTGAATGATTCATTCAACCAAAGTAGTGTAGTCAAGAACGTTTGTGACCAAAGCAGTGTAGTAAACAACGTTCACGACCCTAAACAAAAACAACAAAAGCGAAACGAAGTAGCAAAGAACAAAGAAGAGAAGAAAATTAAACGATGTGGATTTTGAAACGGTGAGGGAAATAACAAACTAACATGTCCTCAAGTCAAGATCAGTTTGGAAACAAGCACATATCCTACATCAACTGATTTTTTTTAAGACGAAATAAAATGGTCGACCGGTCCCGCAAATGATTACAATGATGTGAGTTACTATATCTATTTTACTATGATGTCTTCAATTTTCAATGGTTATTTATAATTTCAATATGTCTATTACATCTCAGTACAATGATGACATTTGGAATACTGTAAGTCCCGATCTACATATATTGTAAGTATCAACATAACTCGTAGTATGTATAACAAACATGTACAACAACCTATTTCTAACATTGCTCATCTCATACATAATTTCATTCACATACAAAATTATAATTCACATACAAACTTTGGCTTACATAATTACATATGTTTTTCCATGTGTCTCATGTAAGTATTGTAAACACATCTCTCCTTGTATTTTGATCGTTGCTTATGAGATTGTTTAATATTCTCATGCGATCTCAATCTCTGACAATCTATATTTAAATTGTTAGTATGTTAACCACAACATTCAATATACGACTTTTAACATTTTAACTGCAAAGTAATTTTTCATTCCACTTACCAAATCATTCGTTGACCCTCTAGCAACGATCCCTTATATCCTCATAATCACATAAATACCACAATCATGTTTGTTAAAAAATTTGATTACAACACATGTCAAATATGAAACACGCATAAATTACTCGTTTAATTTATGCTAACATTACATACCCATTGAATTGCACATTCATCTTATGCTCCACAAATTTGAAATCTTTCAATGGGACCCTTAGATTCCCACATGCATTTACAAAAATGACTTCCTTATTATATTTATCTAATATGGTCATCAGCGTGAAAAAATATCAAGTTATATTACAAACAAATTATGCATTATAAATTATTGTTTCCTTTCATACATACAAATTTCCTAGCATCTTTTACTCTTTTTTGGCCCCTGGTATTGTAAATAGGCTATCGTATACCGTTGCTACACAAGAAACCATATCCAACACCAACAGATACCAATGGGAAGCATTGTCGTTTATTGTCACAAGGATTTCAATAAATGTCACACCCAATTTGACAAAATTTATCATTTTTTTATAAATAATTATATACAAAACACCATTTGCAATTTGTATGGTATCATATAGTGTCATAGTCGATTAATTTGGAAAATTCTTTCAATATCATCTCCCAAAAGCCCGTAACATGGTCAACACTTGCCATTTCTTCCAATGCCATATTCTGCATTTCCTCAACAATCATTATTAATTGACTATCTATAACACTACTTTTCAACATTTACTAATTTAACCCACCGCTAAGTTGTATGGAATGTAGCTAATCTTCTGATTCCCCAGTATCTTATTCGAATAGTAAACCAACACCCAACAGTCCAATTCAATAACCTAACAAAATTAAACACGATTACAACATATTCACTAGGTTTTAACAATTTATACTTTCTACTTACCACACCGCTTACTCATGCCACAGGGTTCAATGTTGCAACGTATGCTACTGAGGCGTATTGATTTATCAATTAGATTACAACATCGCTGTATGAGGAATTTGGATTAATATTTAGTCATTAAAAATTTAAATATCACTCACAAAGTAATATATTTCACTGACCTCGATTGTAACCCACTATTCCAAATATATTCTCACATTCCACTTTCATATGCAACAATTTCTCTTGGTATTTTCACTTTTTAAACCTACAATTTTGCTTACAAATATTAGTCATAACACAATAATAAAAATCAAATTCAGTTTTCTTTTATTCAGCTTACCTTCTGCTTCTTCTTCTTAGGTGTAGGACATTATGAATCCAGCTCAGCATCGATTACAATCTCTGGTATCTGCATAACATTAACATCCTTCCTCATCACTTCATCCATCTTTTCTTCTTCATCTTTTTTAAATTCATCATATTTTTCCTCCACATAACTCTTCATATATTTTTTTTCAACTTTCATTTTTTCCCTTTCATCCATTTTTTTCTCAACCACACCTCCCATAAACCCCTTAAATTCACCCCTCAATTCCACAACTTCTTTCACCACTCCATCAATTTTTCCACCCACTTTCCCATTAAGGCTATCAATTGCCTCTTTGATTCTGGATTGTCTTTGAAAACAATCAGAAACATCTTTTTTACCTCATCCAACTCAGCCATCAAAATGTCAAATTTACTTTGAACCGCCCGGACCATAATCCCCCTACTACATTCTCTTCTTCCTTCTATTCTTCCTCTTCTTTATCCTTGCCAATAACCTTCAAAATTAAATTAGAATATTAATACATTGAATTATATTCTTTATATTATATAATTACTTTTATTACCCTTTCTTGCTTGCTCGATTTTTCCAACTTCAACTTCGCTATCACTCTAACTACTTCTTCCTTTACCCATGCACGAATGCGCGCCACTCTGATTCTTTGGAATGCCGGCACAGTCAGACCAAAAGTCGAACAATACAACATGCATTTATAATGAAATTTATCATTTTATATAATAAATATGCTTACAAGTTTCCTAACCCAACACATCCTTCAACTCATTTACCTCTAAGATTGCTATGCACCCTTTGAGGTATATCTGGCTTCGGCCCTTTTGAAATCTGATTATTGATTCAATCAATCTGACATGGACATATTCAGCCAAATTCAATTCACCTTTCAAGCCTCAATCGCAAATCAACTTCATATTATCCTTACTCGGGGATGAATCACCCGTTAGACACAGAAAGATTCCAACAAGGTACAATAATACTCGGGCCTTCAGGTTATCCCCGTCGTAAGCTCTGTGTCGACAGTCATTTTTTTCCGAGTATTTATTTATTTATATATAACATTATCATATTATTAGTTTCATTTTTATTAAATTATAACATTTTTATTACAGGCACAAATGGAAAATAACTACAACCCAAGGCCCGATTACAACCTTAAACCCATATTACAACCAGATTCAACCCAGGTAGCCCCAGCAGGCTCGGTCCAGGCCCATACTTAAACCGAATAGCCCAGTAAGCCCACACCAGAAGCAAACCCTAATGCTTCTAGGGTTTCACACATGTTCTAGCACCGCAAGCTTCCATAGCCGTCCGATCCAGAAGCGAATCAACGGTTAGAAGCGAAACAGCCAAATCCCAGGGTACTCAATGAAACCCTAGGGCTATTCCGGTGCTACCGTAGAGATAATGATGTGTCCATCGCCGAACGCTCTAACTAGTACATGCCACGGTACTGTTAGATCCTCTCCAGATCGAAGTAATCTAAGTTCTTTAAATGCACTCAGCTTCTCCACCGCACAATTCACCACCCCTAGGGTGAGTCACCACCGTAGCTCCGGTGACTCACCGGGGTACAACCTTTTAGTCGGTCTGAAAGGGGACTCGAAGAACCCTACAAATAGGGTCGAACCTGCAAAGAATAGAACACAACCTAGAGGAACCAAACAAGCAAGACAAGGCAAACATAGCAAGCATCCAATATACAAAAAAATTTAGAAAATAAAAGAGAAGGAAAGAAGCGAAGCCTTACCATCATCGAAGCACCTACGCGCCTCTACGCGCCGCCGGATAAGATGAACCATCGAAGGTATAAACCTTAGATCTACTTTGATTAAAGGCTATTTAGGGAAAATGGAGTTTGGTTTAGGCTTTAGGGAAAAAAAGGAATTTTTAGGGGTATGTTTTCCGGCCACTGTGCGTGGTGGCAGCGATCGGCGGTGCAAGGCTGTCGGCTGGCAGCTGGTATTCCTCAGGCTAGGAAGCTAGAGAGAGCCGAGAGGTTCTCTATGGTTAGAGAGAGAAGAGAGAATAGGAAAATGAGGTTTAAGGCCTCATTAGGCCTAATAAAGGCCTATTTATACCCTTCCCCAAACGGTGTTATTTTAGGGAGGGACCTGAGCGTAAATACAAGTATGGATAAATAATTCTCGGGGGCCCTGTAATTTTGTAACCTTGCAAATTAGTCATCAAAAGCATATTTCATACATTTTAATTTCGTTCTTTAACTTTATTTATTTATATTTTGATCACTATCGTATATATATATATATATTATGATAAATATCATATATAGTCCTTAATATCTTAACACTTTATATTTCGATCTTTTTAATAACTTAGGGTAAATTACATTATTAGTACAATAGCTTAATATTATTTCAAATTATAGTAATTAATATTAATGTTTTATATTTTAACCATTAATTATTTTTATAATATTAATTATATTATTAGTATTTATATTTTATATCATGATTAGTAATTTACATATTTTATAACTTAACCTATGTATTTTTATATTTAGTATTTTAATGAGATTATTAATATTATTAGTTAATAATTTATTTAAGTTATTTGTAAATTTAAATTAAAAGAGAAAATCTATCATTTACTGCAAAGACATTTTATTAATAAATATTGGTACCAATTTTGGGCGTTATGGGAATGCTAATTCTTTCCCATACGTAATCGGCTCTCGAACTCATTTTTCTGGTAAGCATACCCGAGTTGTATTATTTTAATATTATTCTTAGGAATTTTATTAAAATACTATGACATTTTGGTGAGCAATCTCACCGAATTAAAAGATTGGTGACGACTCTACAATTTGGTGTTTTATCTTATTCATGGAGGATAAACACTTACTTTTTCGAGACTAGTTACACTGTCTGGGGTGTACTATTTGCACTCTCCGTCGCCGGGGCAGAGAAACGTCTCGACAGCTTGGCGACTCTGCAGGGGAATTTTTTTTAAAAAAAAAAAAGAGATTTCAACCACCAATTTATTAATTATTCATCTTTGCAGTAAATAATAAATTTGTTTTAATTTTGTTTTAATTATTTTTATTATTTTTCTAACCTTTTGTTTTTATGTGTACAAATTTAATTTTGGGTCATTAGAATAGAATAATAGACTGTATATTATTTTATTTTATTCTTTTCCTCACCCACTATGCACTGCATTCATGATATGAACTAAAACCTCGCTCTTATCCTATTTAAGTGAACGAGAAACTACTCCATCGTGTGGTTTTCACCTCCGTATGGGATATGGGACCATTCTTTGAGCTCACACCATATGTTCCCCGTGTGGTTTTCACCACCG
Organism: Hibiscus syriacus; assembly: GCF_006381635.1. Taxonomy (NCBI): domain Eukaryota; kingdom Viridiplantae; phylum Streptophyta; class Magnoliopsida; order Malvales; family Malvaceae; genus Hibiscus; species Hibiscus syriacus. The sequence goes on from NW_024062382.1 coordinate 439,048, forward strand.
TATGGACTTAAGAAAGTGTGTTCTTTCAAATTGAACTTAATCCAAAAGTTTGTAATGGACCAGGATTGAGGGCTTGGCAGTCCAAGGGGATACCGAAAAAGGACAATTTGTTGACCCTTTTACTCTAGATCCAAAACCCAGTATATAGTAAAATTTAGAGCTTAAGTTTAGACAGGAACCCTGCCCGATTAAGTTCAGACAGGAACCCAACCCGATTAAGTCTTTTGAGATGATCACACAAGGAAAAGCATGTTGAGTCTTTTATTTTTATTTATTTTCTAAATAAACACATATAAACTACAAATCATGTGGTTAGGTTTGTTGTTTTAAATAAAAGTATGAAATTAGATTGTATGAAATTAGGGTTTAATTATATTTGATTAATTTTATACTTCATTTTCATTTCTTCATATTGCATTTTCATATCATGGTGTTGATTTATGACTGATTTAATATAGAGAGCTGGAAATATGGAACAAAGAGTCCAATATAAAGTAGAAGACAATTCAGTGATCTTAAGATGGTCTGAGCAGTTTCAGATTATCAAGGGAAATAGTTTATCACCTGGATACGTGTCAGATTTGGTCAGATATACACATATCAACGCTCGCCAAAATAACCTGGGTGAGTTAAAAGAAATCTGGAAGAAGTGGGAATCATCAGACAAACAACTATTTCGTCAGTTATATGGTGACATTGCTTATCTTTTGGACATCCCTATTGACCGACATCTATTCAAAACCCTATCGTAGGTTTGGAACCCTGCTTACAGTTGCTTCACCTTTGGTAAGGTATATTTGACACCCACTATAGAAGAGTATCGAGCTCTTATTCACTGTCCAAGAATCTATGAAGACAGGGTATATATCAAGCCACCTAATACAACTCATTTCAAGAAGAAAGTGCTTTTATTAACCGAGATGAGTGAAAAATGGGCTACAAGACATATCAAGAAAAAGGGTGATAGTGAATGCATTACTTGGACTGCCTTGAAAGAAGTAATCTACCGCCATCCAGACAAAAGAAAGTAGATTGATATGCTGGCTTTAGGAATTTATGGATTGATCATTTTTTCGAAAATTCTGGGCCATGTGGATATATCAACTGTAGACATGTTTGAAAGATTAAACAATAATGCAGATCCAGTTCCTTCCATATTAGTTGAAACATTTCGTTCCTTTAATTCCTGCAGACGTGAGGGAGGGGGACGTTTTATAGGTTGTGAACCCCTATTATTGGTATGGATTCTGAATCATTTTAAACATGAAGAAAGAGCTCCTGGATGAGTATTTCTAGAAGGCTTCTCACCTCTACAAGATTTCCTTTCTCGTAAATGGCCTGGAGGTTATGATGAAGAAAAATGGATGAATATCTTTCAAAATCTCGAAGATAATGATGTATTATGGTGAGCCTCATGGAATACTTCTTCAAACATAATATATAAGTGCAGAGAACACGATTAGGTTCCCTTACCTGCATATGGGGTTCCGTAGGATATGCACCTTTGATGGTCTCTAGACAATATGGATCCATGCAGTTTATTTCTATGACATCTGGTTTATCTGAATTAGAATTTACATTCAGGAGTGATCAGCACAAGGAAAAAATTATAAAAGTTGCTGAGGCCTGGAAATGGATTCATCAAGTACATTTATTTACTTTCAGTCAAAATCTCTCACTCGAATACGAACAATGGAGAATTAACCGTGTCAACGAAAACATTCCAGTGGTTAAATTCGAGAATATTCAACCCAGCAAAGAACATTTGAGAATTATACCATCTCCATTGGAGCTGGCAAAACAAGATTTCGAGATCGAAAGAAAGCAGTGGAGAAAAACTCTGCAAAAGTTGGAAGAAAAAGTATACCACAAAGAAATTGAGATAAATATCCATAAAGGGAGAGTATATCAAGTTAACAAGGTTGAAAAGCATCTCAGGATAAACTTCAACAATCTCCATTCAACCTATCAACGGGTGGTGAAGACTCAGATTGCCGAAAGATCAAGCAAACAAGAGTTGACAAGTCTGAAAAGAAAAGATGAAGAAGGTAAATATGAGTTCAAACAAAGCAAAAACCAGTCCAAGATGCTTGTTAAAGAAAATGAGGCATTAGAGCAAAGACTATTGGAAAATCAAGCTCAAAACTAGAGACTAAAAAGTAAGATTGGAAGTTGCAATGCGAAATCAAGAAAGTAACTCGGAAGCTAAGAATCTAGGGAAGCAAGTGAATGAGCTGGAAACCAAAGTCCAAGATCTTCAGAGAAGGACAAATCAACTCTATATTGTCTCGTACAAAGGAATTTTGTAATGGCGATATCGTTGATAACGTGCTCAATGGAAAGTCAAACAAAGAGATGACCTTCTTGCAAAGTATCTGTAGCAAACTCAGGGAGTGGAACAATATTTAGTAGACTTGGCATACGAAGCTAACACTTTGAATGAAGAATTAGAACCAGGAACTGAAGAAGCCCATAAGGTCTTTGAGTTACTTGAACACATACAACAGTTAGGAGAAGCTGTCCAGATGTATATGTGATGTATTATGTTTTAAGAGCTTTGTAATAAGACTTTTTTTTAATATAAAAGTTGTTCTAAAGAAATCATCTTGATATTAACACCTTGCATTTACATATTGAGCATGAACATTTTGACATTATATTTTTCATCCATATTCATTAAAGAGGTTTTTTCTTCTTTTTCAAAGAATACTGGACCCCCCTAAGCATTCATATAATACTAGAAAAAGGGCAATAGACGATGAGGTCACTCAAATTGAAAGAAATCAGCTTGAGATGCAAGATAATTTCAAGAAAATCCAAGAAGAAATACATGAATAGTTAATGAAATCCCAGAATGAGATGATGAAAAAATTTGCAAGTATGTTACAAAGAAAAAGCGTGGATCCAACAAATGCCCCAGCTGTTGGTACTTTCACTAAAGATCATTTATATCCTCCAGGCTTTACACCAAGAGCAGATCATCTAAAAACTAAAGTAACAGAGGAACCTTTATACCCTCCGGATCATACAACCTCTCATGTTAAAGCCCAGTCCAGAGCATTTACTCAAACAGGGAGGGTAAACATAAATTTACCTAGTGCTTCCATAAACCAACAACAAGTTGAGAATGTTCCAGATTTTGATCAAGAAGCAAAGAAAAAGTCAAACAAACAACTGGAACAACTAATGAAAGAGGTCAGGGAAATCAAGGAAGGCTCTAATGTGTTTGGAATTAAAGCCAAGGAATTAAGTCTGGTACCTGATTTGGTATTACCACCTAAGTTCAAAATCCTAGATTTTAAAAAATTTGATGGTATGAAATGTCCTTGTACCCATATCACGATGTTTTATAGAAAAAATGACGGTTTATATAGGGAATGATCAACTACTGATCCATTGTTTCCAAGAAAGCTTAACTGGTTCGGCCATCCAATGGTATAACCAATTAAGTAGAGCTTATATTAAATCTTGGAAAGATTTGACTAAATCGTTTTTGGAACAATATAAGCTAATGAAGGATATAAGTCCTAACCGAATGGTACTACATAAAATGGAAAAGAAACTTAATGAAAGTTTCAGGCAATATGCCCAGAGGTGGAGGGACATAACTACACAGGTACATCCACCCATGGAAGAAGAAGAAACAAATGTGCTCTTTGTGAACACTTTAAAAGCTCCTTTCTTTACTTATCTCATAGGGAATTCTTTCAAAAGCTTTGCTGACATAGTTACAGCAGGTTAGATTATTGAAATGGCGATAAAGAGTGGGAAACTTGAAAGTGGTGAATCTAGTAAAAAGCTATTTTTGAAAAAGAAAGAAAGTGAGGTAAATGATGCGAGGAAATATGAGTGTAATAATATCACAGTGTCTCGACCTTAGGATGTTGGATCTTCTACACCAAACTTTGCCAAGCAAGAAACAAGGGAACCAAGGGTGGAAATAGAGAAATTTCAGTTTGACCTAATTTCGATGATCTACAAAGAGTTATACCAGATATTATATATCAAGCATATAAAATCACCCTATCATGTATCACCTATACAACCTCCATATCCTAAGTGGTACAATGATAACTTGTAGTGTGAATATCATACAGGGGCTCGTGGTCATTCCATCGAAAACTGCATCGCATTCAAAAGAATTGTTCAAAGCCTGAGAACAAAGAACATCATAAATTTTGGTGATAAAGAGAAACCAAATGTGGCTCAAAATCCGTTTCCAAATCATATAGGAGTAGGGATCAATGCAGTTATATAGGAAAAAGGAAAGCAGGTGATAAAGCAAGTCAGTGAAGTAAAATCACCTATGTTATCAGTATGGACTCAAATGATTGAAGTGGGTTTGTTGAAATTTGATATGTCATCAGAACAATTAAGATGTGAAAATATGTCATTATCATGATTATGAAGGACATGTCATACAACAATGTTCAGATTTTCAAGCTTTGGTACAAAAACTGATGGATGAAAAGGAGATGGAATTTTTTAAGGAAATATCAAAAGAATAAATGGATATTTTTGCATCTGAGGGATCATATAAAGAGTTTTATAACTCTAGTCATCCTCTAATTATCACACCAAGGACTCAGATACCAGATAAAAAAGCTCCAAATATGGTTATCACTTCATCATCCCTATTTCCTTATAAAGATGACAAGTAAGTTCCATGGAATTACGAATGCCAAAAAAAGGAAACAATGGGAGGAAATGTAGAGGTAAATGAAATTGGACATTTTACCCATAGTGGGAGAGGTTATTCTAAGGAATCAGAGAAACAAGGTCCAGTTGATAAAGGGAAAAAGGTAGAGCTACAGTTAAACGAGGATGAAACTGCCATCAATGTCCCTGTAACTAAAAGTGAAGCTGTAGAATTTTTGAAGTTTCTCAAGCACAGTGAATACAACATTGTTGAACAGTTACACAAATTGCCAGCTCGTATATCAGTTTTAGCACTTTTATTAAGCTTTGAAGCACATCGTAATGCTATGCTAAAAGTGTTGAATCAAACTTTTGTACCAAAGGAATTGCCTGTTAACAAATTGGATAGGCTGATTCCAAATATACAGGCTGATAATTTCCTTTTTTTTCCGAAGACGAAATTCCTTCTGAAATGAATGGTGGCCCTAAAGCTATGCATATTACAGTTAAGTGCAAAGGACATATTTTATCTCGAGTGTTAGTAGATAATGGCTCGGCTTTGAATGTAATGCCATTAGTGACTTTGAAGAAATTACCAATTAACAGCACATTCATGAGAAGTAGTCAGAGTACTTTCTGAGCTTTTGATGGAACCAAGAAAGAGGTATTAGGAAAAATCAATATTCCCTTAACTATTGGTCCATCTACATATGAGATAGAGTTCCTTGTAATGGATATTATACCCACTTATAATTGCTTGTTGGGAAGACCCTGGATTCATCAAGCAGGAGTTGTTCCATCAACGTTACACCAAAAGATAAAATTTATAATAGATGATAGGTCGATATGTAATGATGAAGAAGACATCATCTCTTCAGTCTCTACCACTGCTCCATATGTCGAATTGGATGAAGAAACTATTGAATGCTCTTTTAGATCCTTGGAGTTTGTCAATGCAATATTTATGGTTGAGGGGAAAAGGATATATAAACCCAAAATTTCTAATTGCATGAAAATGGGACTCAGATTAACCTTAGGAAAAGGGGTAAAAACAGGAAAAGGATTAGAAAGCTATTTGCAAGGACCAGTGAATCTAGTTTTTCCTATTTTCAAGAAGGATCAATTTGGTTTAGGATATCAGCCGACAATAAAAGAGAGACAGAAGGACATTAGAAGGAATCAAGAATTAAGAAAGATGAACTTAACTGGAAAAGATCTCATGGGAACCAATGACTTTGCCACCCTTAAATGATACTTTTGTGTCGGGAGGATGTGTTTTCCAAGAAGATCAGCAAAGCAAAAAGCTAGTTGTTAAAGTTGGATTGAAAGAAATGAGTATCAATGTCATATCAGATGATGAACTTGCAGAAAAGGAAGCTATGGGAATTTACCCCACATCATCAGATTTTGAGTTAAATAAATGGACTGCGGAAGAATTACCTGTAGTTTTTAAATCTTTTTCAGAGTAATACACCAAAAATTTCATTATTGCCTATACCCTGGGGCAATAGTTTGATTTTGTGCAAAGGGTTAAACTATATGTTTTTCTTTATCAATAAAAGATGAATTAGCTCTAAATGGCAATCATTTTTAAATGCATTTTCATGATTATATGTATATACTCTTGTTCTTTTTTCTTTCAGGAACTCAAATATTCATGGCATAGATGCTAATGATACTAGCCCGGAAACTGATTTTGAGCAGCCTATGTGTCCTGAGGAAGTTGAAGGTTATGGTGAAGGATATGATTTACCCTTTGAACTGTTAAAAATGGTGGAAAAAGAGGATATGAAAATTCTACTCGAAGGCTTCGGCAATATATGTTGTATCACACTACGTGGCTCATATCCAGATTTGATCCTTTGAAGTCTTTAATGAATGTTCATGTATTATCTGGAAGATTAGCTCATTGGAAAATATTGTTTTCAGAATTCAACATCCAATATATCAGTTGAAAAACAGTAAAAGGAATTGCAATAGTTGAATTTATTGCGAGTATAACTTCTCAAGAATATGAACCAATAGATTTTGATTTTCCTGATGAACATTTGATGGAAATTTCAATAGAAAAAGCAAGTGTGTCTAATGATGAATATTGGAAGTTGACTTTTGATGGTGCTTCAGATGCATTGGGACACGAAATTGGGGCAATATTGGTTTCTCCAGATGGGGAGCATTTTCCGTTTACTAGTCGACTTAATTTCGACTATACAAACAATATGGTTGAGTATGAGGCATGTATTTTGGGTCTTAGAGCTTCCATTGAACGTAAAGTAAAAATTCTTAGGGTTTATGAGGATTCAGCTCTAGTAATTTACCAAATCAAAATACAATGGGAGATAAAAGATTTCAATCTTGTAAAATATTAGAAAATGGTTCTAAAACTCATCAAAGAATTTGAAGAAGTGACTTTTGATTAAATCCCAGAGAAGAAAATCAAATGGCAGATGGCTTGGCAACTTTGGCAGCCGCATTTAAGGTAAATGAACATGCAAATATGATGCCTATTGAAATACAGGCTTATGAATATCCAGCTCATTGTCTTAACATTGAAGAAGAAGAAGAAGAAGAAGAAGAGAAACCTTGGTACTATGATATCTTGTAATAAATCAAATATCAGAATTATCCTGAACAAGAAATAAGAAATGATTAGAGAACCATCCGAAGAATGTCATCAGGGTACGTACTCGATGGGGAAAGTCTTGTATAAAAAGGGCCTAGATCAAGTCCTGTTGAGATGTGTGGATACCAAAGAAGCTAAATCAATTCTTGAAGAAGTACATGAAGGAATATGTGGTACTCATGCTAATGGGCATACAATGGTTAGACAAATTATAAGATTTGGATACTACTGGTCAACTATGGAAACAAAATGTGTTAATTATTCCTGAAAGTGTCACAAATGTCACATTTATGGAGATATGAAGTATAATCCTCCTCATCCATTGCATGTAATGACAACCCCTTGGTCATTTTCTATATGGGGTATAGAAGTCATTGGACAAATTTTTCGTAAAGCTTCAAATGGTCATCATTTCATTTTGGTAGCAATATACTATTTTACCAAATTGGTAGAAGCAGCTTCTTATACAAACATCACTCAGACTACAGTCTGTAAATTCTTGAAAAAATAAATCATTTGTCGATATGGTCTGCCGAAGAGAATTATTACTGATAATGATTTGAATCTGAACTACAAAATGATGAAATAAATTTGTGAACAATTTTAGATAAAGCATCATAATTCCACCACCTATCGCCCAAAGATGAAAAGAGCGGTTGAGGCAACTAATAAGAATATCAAGAGGCTTATAGAGAAGATGACTGAAACTTATAAGGATTGGTATGAGAAACTACCATTTGCTCTGTTAGCCTATCGAACTTCAGTACGAACATCGACTGGGGCAACTCCATTTTCATTAACCTATGGGATGGAAGCAGTCTTACCAATTGAGGTAGAAATTCCTTCATTACGAGTTCTGTCATAAGTAAATCTAGACGAGATAGACTGGGTACAAACCAGATATGACCAATTAAATTTGATTGAAGAAAAGAGAATGAAAGTAATTTGTCATGGTCAGATGTACCAAAAGAGGATGATACGAGCACATGATAAGAAAGTTTTCCTTCGAGAATCTTAGGAAGGAGATCTTGTGCTCAGAAGGATTTTACCTTTTCAAAAGGATCACCGAGGAAAGTGGATGCCAAATTGGGAAGGACCTTATGTTGTAAAAAAAGGTTTTTTTGGAGGAGCTTTAGTCCTTACTGAAATGGATGGACCTGAATTACCTTTCCCAGTAAATTTAGACGCAGCTAAAATATATTTTGCATGAAGAGAAGAAGGATTTGAGAAACTCCATACCTTCATCATAATTTTGAGATCCTTTTGACAAAAGCTACACTCAAGTCACTTTACGGTGTGCCAGTTCAAAAGCATTTATGCTATTGGTGTTTGAGGACACCTACTTTATCTTTTACAAATAAAAGTTTACCATCTAAATTCTTTGCATAAATAAAAATATTTTTCTTTTTATAAAACATTTTGATTTGAAGATTCAAAACATATAGTTTAATTTGAAGTACATAAAATCATGGTGTATTATTGTACAAAAAAGATTTGAAAAATACTGATATTCTGAGGCTAACAATGTTTTAACATTTGGTGGAATGATACATGAAACATTGAAGTACAAAGGAGGTTTCAGATACTTGATGATGATCTGAAATATTTGTCATTAATGGAATGATTTGTCATTTGGAATTCAAGAAGAACAAAGACAAGTTGAGGTTCATTAGTCGAGATAAAATGATTATGATTGTTACATCTATGATGAGACTAAGTCAAGAATGGATAGCAAAAAGGGGTCCTTGTTCGAAGAAAAAAAGATACCCCAAAATTTTGTTATTACACACATTTTAAGCATAAATAGGATCATGATATTCATAAATGCATGATAGCAAATACAATGTCACATTTGCAGGTTTTCCAAAAGAAGCCAAAAGTCCAAATTTCGAGATTAGAATAGTCAACTCAAAATCCTTAAAAGAGGGATATCCAAAGATTGTATGAATATAGCACCCACGGAAGAGTAGTGGGAATGATTTATTTCCAACTCAATCCGATCTCCATGGAAGAGTAGTGGAATCAAATCAACTTCGAATCTGATTTTCACGGAAGAATAGTGAAACTGATTCTTCTAAAATCAATCATTCATTCACAAAAGAGTAGTGAAGCAATGCAAATTTAGCCTTCACAAAAGAGTAGTGAAGCAGTGCAAATTTAGCCTACACAAAAGAGTAGTGAAGCAAGATCAGATCAAAAGTTTGAACTCCATGAAAGAGTAGTGGAACGAATTTTTTATCAAATAAAAAGACACTCGACGAAAACTTATTGTCTTTTTATCTTTGTTTTATTCTTGTTTTCACAATAATAAGTAAAGAGGGGCAGCTGTCGACAATCATTTTCGTCCGAGTCTTTATTTATTTATATATATTTATATATAACATTATCATATTATTAGTTTTATTTTTATTAAATTATAACAATGTTATTACAGGCCCAAATGGAAAATAACTACAACTCGAGGCCTGATTACAACCTTAAACCCATGTTACAACCAAATTCAACCCAAGTAGCCCCAACAGGCTCAGTCCAGGCCCAGACTTGAACCAAACAGCCCAGCAAGCGAACGCCAGAAGCAAACCCTAATACTGCTAGGGTTTCACACATGTTCTAGCGTCGCAAGCTTCTATAACTATCTGATCCAGAAGAAAATCAACGGTCAAAAGGTAAAAAACCTGATTCTAGGGCTATTCCAGCGCCGCTGTAGTGATATTGATGCCTCCGCCACCGAACGCTTCAACCATTGCATGCCACGGTGTTGCCAGATCCTCTCTAGATCGAAGCAATCTGAGTGCATTAAATGCATAGGCGCCAATATGATTTTCTTTCCTTGATGTTGGAATATGAAGACATGTTCCCTAAAGAAATTCCGGATGGATTACCACCGATTAGAGGAATTGAACTTCAAATTGATTTCATTCTCGAATCCACCATTCCTAATAGACCAGCGTATAGAAGCAATCCACAGGAAACAAAGGAATTACAAAATCATGTCAAAGAACTACTAGATAAAGGATACATTCGAGAGAGTTTAAGTCCTTCTGTTGTACCGATTTTATTGGTGCCAAAGAAAGATAGAACTTGGAGAATGTGTGTGAATTGTAGGGTTATAAACCAGATCACCATCAAATATAGGCACCCTATACCTCGATTGGATGATATACTTGATGAACATAGTGGAGCCAGCTTATTGTCCAAAATTGACTTGAAAAGTGGCTACCATCATATTAGAATGAAGGAAGGTGACGAGTGGAAAATTGTATTCAAGAGTAAACAAGGTTTGTATGAGTGGTTAGTCATACATTTTGGCTTAACTAATGCCCCTAGCACCTTTATGTGTCTGATGAACCATGTCATTCGGCCTTACATTGGTAAGTTTTATGTTGTTTATTTTGATGACATCTTGATATACCGTAAGTCCCTGAATAAGCATGTTGAACATTTAAGATCTATTCTTAGCACTTTAAGAGAATAGCACTTATACACTAATCTCAATAAGTGTGCTTTTTGTACTGACCAAGTTACCTTCTTAGGCTTTATTGTAAGTTCACACGGATTAGCAGTGGATCTAGAGAAGATTAAGGCAATTCAAGAGTGGCCAAAACCCATCAATGTCAGTCAAGTACAGAGTTTCCATGGATTGGCTAGTTTTTACAGGAGGTTTGTACCAAACTTTAGTTCTATTGTCGCCCCCTTAATAAGAATTATTAAGAAGAATTCAAACTTCTCATGGGGCAAAGAACAAGATGTAGCATTCAACGAACTCAAGGATTGTTTGACAAAGGCACCACTATTAGCCTTGCCAAACTTTGAAAAGACATTTAAAATTGAATGTGATGCATTCAGAATTAGAATTGGTGCTGTTTTGAGTCAAGAAGGGAAGCCAATCTCTTACGTTAGTGAAAAATTAAATGGTGCAACCCTGAACTATCCAACATATGAAAAAGAGATTTATGCACTCATGCGGTTGTTGGAGACTTGGCAGCACTACTTGCTACCAAGGGAATTTGTTATGAACACTAACCATGAAGCCTTAAATCATATCAAAGGGTAGCACAAACTTAACAAGCGACATGCCAAATGGGTCAAATTCCTTGAGTCTTTTCCCTATGTAATCCACTATAAGAAAGGAAAAGATAACATTATGGTTGATGCTCTTTCACACAGGTATGTTTTACTTAACACTTTGGATTCTAAACTTCTTGGTTTTTAATTCATTAAAGAACAATAAGCTACTGACTTGGACTTTGGAGAAAGGTATAAGTTATGTGAAACAGGTGCTCATAACAAATACAACCAGCATGATGGATATCCTTTCAAGGAAAGAAGACTTTGCATTCCACAAGATTCCATGAGAAAAGTATTAACCAAAGAAGCACATGAAGGGGGACTTATGGGAGACTTTAGCGTTGAAAAGACACTTAGCATCTTAAAAGAACACCTCTTTTGGTCAAAGATGAAAAGGTATGTTGAAAAGGTATATGAAAGGTGCTTAGTATGTAGAAATGTGAAATCAAGAGTTATGCCCCATGGATTATACATGCCTTTGCCGATACCCACCATGCCTTGAGTAGATATCTCTATGAATTTTGTTTTGGGTTTACCAAAGACCAAGAATGGAAAGGATTCAATATATGTTGTGGTCGATAGGTTCTCCAAGATGGCTCACTTTATACCATGCAACAAGACCGATGATGTTATTCATGTTGCAAATTTATTCTTCAGAGAAGTGGTAAGGTTATATGGACTTTCTCAAACCATTGTGTCAAATAGAGATGTCAAATTCTTAAGCCACGTTTGGAGGACTTTGTGGAGAAAAGTTAGCACAAAACTACTTTTTTCTACTACATGTCATCCACAAACGGATGGACAAACTAAAGTGGTTAATAGAGTTGTGTCAACATTACTTAGATCCATCATCAAGAAGAACATCAAAACTTAAGAAGAATGCCTATCACACATGGCGTTTGCTTACAACCGAATAATTCATTCAGCAATCAAATATTCTCTATCTGAGGTAGAGTATGGTTTTAACCCTTTAACTCCTTTAGACTTACTTCATTTACCTTGTGACCAAATAGTGAACAAAGATGGAAAGGACAAAGCATAATTTGTTAAAAGGCTCCATCAACAAGTCAAGGACAATATTAAAAGAAGAAATAGATAATATGAGCAGTAAGCAAACAAGGGAAGGAAGAAGATAACTTTTGAAGTCGATGATTGGGTTTGGGTACACTTTAGAAAATAAAGGTTCCCAAATCAAAGAAAGTCCAAACTATTGCCCCGAGGAGATGGAGCATTTCAAATTGTGAAAAAGATAAATGACAATGCATATAAACTAGAGTTGTCTGATGAGTTTGGTGGCGTAAGTGCTTCATCCAACATCTCCGATTTATCACCATTTGAGGATGGAAGTGATTTGGGGATAAATTACTTAAAAGAAGGGGGGATGATGTGGTCACGCCTACTTTGGATCCAGAATTCATGCCTCAAGGTTCCATTACTAGATCAAGGGCCAAATAATCTAGGGAAGTACTCCTAACTAAGTGTCTTGAAGCTTTAAATTCATTCGACAACTTAACACCATCCAATGTTAAGTTGTATAATATTTTAATAGCTAAAGGATAACTTAGCATGTACACATCTTTATAATTGATGCACTTTGATATTTTAAGTATGTTAAGCATGTTAGAATAGTTTTCCATTCATTTAAGTATTCTTCATTACATTCATCAAATGGCAACATGCTTATTCATTCATTTGTTAGCTCATGTGTATTCAGTTTAGAGCTTAGACCTTATACATTAGTATACATATATTATATAATGATATACTTAGCTCATGACAAGCATTCAAAGCTCACAAGGTCATAATAATGCACGACAGCAAGGTAAATAGATCATACAAGCTCAATGCCATTGAATTACCTTATTTTCTTTGCACATGTAGGTATATTGGAGCATGGCACACATTGGAATAGCTTGGTGGAGTATTTGGGATCCATATAAAGCTCACAATCAGCTCACAAACATCATGGCAGCTTGTGGAACACAATGAGAAGCTCAACTCAGCTGGAAGAGATCAAGGCTAGTTAATCTCAACTAGTTGGACTATTTGAAGACAAGTTGCTAAAAGTGTCATCAATTGCAGTTGAACATAGCTGAATGTGCTGATATGAAACTTGGTAGATCAAGTCTAAGAGGATCATTCACTACCAGCCCTTGCCTTGCTAGCTAGCTAGACACATGTAAGCTTGAAGAGAGCTCAACTCATGCCCAAGGCTGCTGCACATGCTTGGTCTTCATCCCATGCATTAGGCTACACCACAAGCCTCCTACAGAACCATGTGCAAGCCTTATGACCAGCCAAGCCATGTGCTATACGTGTGACCCCATTTAGGCACCAATATGAGTGGCCACATAACCATTCGTCCAAGCATCCTTTCTCCTCCAAATTGACGCCAACTTGAAGGGATTCATGCACTATTTGGCCATGAGACATGACTCATCTATTTAACTGAACCAACACCTATGTTTTCATGTTATTTATTAATCATTTTATAGGGACACAAAGGCTGGCCAAACCACCATGTATCCATTCAGCCAAGTCCCTTCAAAATCTATAAATAGGCTAGTCCTATTTATTTGTAAACACACCTTGATTTTAATATAAGTGAGATTATTCACTTTTCTCAAGTCCTTGTGACTTTTATCGACTTATCAAGTAATTTAATTACTTGTGGCATTAACCCCTCTTTCCTTGATACTTGTGGTTCTTATCTCCCTATAGATAGTGGGTCCAAGTCCTTTGTTACCACCCCTTAGAAATATTTGTAAGGTTGGGTCTTTGCTCATTATAGCATTGGTTCTTCATTGGTCATTCTAAGATACTATCCTTATCAACCATTCTTTGTTTCATCACCCATACGATAGTTATATCAACATTCTTCCAATATCATTTTTCATAACATAAATTGCCCTCAAATTCACCTTTACATCTACCACTAAACCATCTACTTGATCCATTCACTTATGCATGTTATTTTACTTCCTTCCTAGATCCATAATCAATTTAAGGTAGAAATACCTTACATCACACAATGCTTTGGTCATCACAAGGTACAATGATCATCATTTATTTTTGTTGAATTCAATCGAACAAGACCACCTACTATTGGTGTAACATCCCAAACACCGGGTTAGTGACCAATTTGAAAGATTTTTTTAAATTTTTGTTATCAAATTGGATAAATTGTAAAGTTTAGAGACTTAATTGAAATATTTTTCTGTAGGATTGAATATCAAAGAGGGGAAGTTGGAAGGGTATATTGGTTATTATATCAGAAAATAATTAAATGTTATGGTTATATTATAACCACGTGGAGTTGTGGAAGGCAAAAACCAAGATTTCCAGAGAACTCTTCATCTTCTTCCTCCTTCAGCCGTGAACGCCCTTTCGAAAAGGTGAGTTTCATATCATTGGATTAATTATTGAAATTAAGCTTGGTTTATGTTCTTTGGTAATACTTAAGCCTAAGTAAAGCTTAAGTTGTCTTAAAACTAAAAGATGAGAAAGTTATGGAGGATTTAAAATAAGAGGTTTTTAAGTGAAATTATGGAAAAGAGTTAGTAAGTGAAGTTTGATATTAAATTTGACTTGTTATCAATTAGAATAACAACTATAAAGTGTTAGAAATGAAATTAGAATATGTTGGAAATTTAGCAAGATTCTTGGTTTCAAAATTTATGATGAGATATTGAAGATGATGATGTGTTATATAGATATAAGATCGTTTGAGTAACTATAGTTGGGCTTAATGGTATAAAAGGAGTTTTAAATGAAAGGTTTAAGTATATTCTGGTAATTTTTTGGGTTGAATGAATGAATTTTGGGCAAGGGGTATCGGTATTGTTCATTCAGTAACGATACTTCAAATAGAAATAGATGATATTTAGGGTAAGGGTATCGATACTGTATGAACATTATCGATACCATAAGCTAAAACATGATAAGTTATTCAAGGAGTATCGATACGCATGGTACTGATATTATTAGGAAAATATCGATACCATTTTTGAAATGGAATTCCAGAACCCAGAATTGGTATCAATATTGTGGAATAGTATCGATACTATAAGTATAAAAGTATTGGTATTGTACTTATAGTACCAATACTACTGAAGTTGAAATTTTAAAATTAGTGTTTTGTTTGGTTTACATTAGTAAGAATCTTTTAGAATAATTTGAATTTCCATATTCATATGGATCGTATTATTGTGTAGATATCGATCGAAAGCTGGTTCAGGGCGATCCTAAGATTTAAGATCAATTAAAAGATATAGGTGTGTTTTTTGGACTAGTGAGGCTAAGGTGAGTGCATACTACCATTATATATGTATTTCTATATGGAAATTAGACTTGTGATAAGTCTATTTCCTAGGTTTAATTGCATGGTTCCATAGTTATAAGTATGTAAATGTTATGATTATTATGAGTACAGGCATAAGTGACCTATGTATATATGTTACGTTATATATATGAACATAAGAGAACCAAACATAAGCTATATGATACAATATAAGTGATTATGTGTATATGTGATATATGTTACAAGACATACCTATATGATTACATGAGAAATGATATAAGTTATATGAGTACATGTATATGTGATGATTTGGTTGACTATGTGAACATGTTAAATATGTAAATGATAAAGCCCGTATTATGTGAAA
This sequence comes from Hibiscus syriacus, assembly GCF_006381635.1. Lineage (NCBI taxonomy): Eukaryota > Viridiplantae > Streptophyta > Magnoliopsida > Malvales > Malvaceae > Hibiscus > Hibiscus syriacus. The sequence goes on from NW_024062382.1 coordinate 455,044, forward strand.
TGAGAGTTGTGGGTATAATTGGCATGCCAAGAGTCGAGGGTTTTACGAGGTCCTTCGGGACATATATGTGGTCCTTTGGGATAATTCCATGAGGTCTTTCGGGACAATTTTATATGGCACTCAGTGAAAATTTATACGAGTTGTGGTGACAGCATTTGTGCACAACCTCAATGTACTCACATACCTTATGTTCTCAGTAATGTACATGGGCTAATAAAAGATATAATATGAAATAACATTAACTGAATTGAAATGTTATTATTGGTTAAATGCATATCTATGTATTTGATTGTTAATTAGATACATGATTATTGTTATTATATTCTGAGATTTTAGGGTTGTCTGTTTCATGGTCTCATTATTTCATTATAGTATTTTATGCCTCACTATGTCTGTGACATAGCGTGTGAGTGTTTCACACGTAGGTTTAAGAATCAAGGGGATCACAGTTAGGACAAGCGGCAAGACAGTATACATCGACTGAAGATCAAATCAGAATTAATTTAAGCAGTAGGTACTTTTGTTATATGTTATTTTGTTGGTATATAACTAAAAAGCTTAAATTAGGTATGCTCTCATCGATTTGTAAATCTTTTTTATTGTATTTATGTAAAGAAATAACAGTTTTATTTTAATTCAAATTGAATTTTCAATTATTTTGTAAAAGTAATTGTTTTGAAAAGTATGTGTGACAGCTCGGATTCGTATCCAGGTCGGGTCGCGTATGGGTTGGGGTGTTACATTTAATGGTATCAGAGCCAAGGTTTAGCCAATTCTAGGCATAAACCGAAGTAAAATGTGTCTTAAAAAAGTATACATACCAACAAAATAGTGAGAATTTCTGATCTAATAAGAAATGATTATGTTGTCTTGCTAAAAGAATACATTGGTTATATCTTATTAGATGTCTAAACACGAGAGCTCCCGAAATGAAGCAGGAGATGATAGACCAGAAGGGAGTAGTAATTCACCTACCATGGCCAGGCAAGGTGTAGAACAGACACCTTTAGGAGTTCATGTATAATACCAAGATATGTTCTTCAAGACGTTGACGTTATTCTGACGCGTTTCCAACCTCCTACTCCCTCCACTCATGGAATGAACATTGCAAAAGAGTTGAAAGGACTAGGATCTTCTGAATTCAAAGGATAAGTAGAAGAATGTCCATTTATGGCGGACCTCTGGTTGAATGATGTAAAGATAATGCTAGATGGACTCCACTGCTCTAATGTGGAGAAATTGGATGGAGTAGTCTCATTGCTCCGTGGGAAAGCTAGGATATGGTGGATGAATGTCACCATAAGAATGACAAGTGACCAAATGACATGGTCCTTGTTCTTGGAAGAGTTTAAGCACAAGTATATTGGAGATCAGTTTATAAGGCATATGAAGTAGAGTTTATGAGCCTAAAACAGTTTAATCGCATTGTGTATGAATACGAGTACGATTTTAATAAGTTAAGTCATTTTGGTACTGAGTTAGTTCCAACTGAGAAGGATGCATGCGAATGGTTTTTTATTGGCTTGCATCCGAGATTGAAAGAAATGTTGATCGTATTGAATCTATCATCGTTTTAGAAAGTGTTTAATCGTGCTAAACCTCTAGAGAGCTCAGAATGAGAGATTTGGAGAATAAAAATATTATATGTCCAAGAGAACGGGTGCTTCCTCAAGTTCTACACCATCAAAGAGGGGCAGAGATTCTAGTTTTCGATCTCATACGAGATCTGAGTCAGTTGCATACTTTGCTAGAGGATCAAATTAGATGAGAGCTAGGTAGACTCAATCTGTAGGGTCTGAAACTGGGAGATCTAATTAGGGTTAAGCTAGACAGTGTCATCTTTATGGAATGAGCTATAATGGAATATGTCAAGTAATCTTGGGAGCTTGTTTTCGATGTGGAGACACCATACATTTTATATGGGATTATCTAATGATTGCTGGAGAGTCTACACAGTCGGAGTAATCTGCTTCGATATCTCAGAGATGAAGAGGAAGAGGTAGAGGAAGAAATCAACTTGAATCCTCTAATCAACATGAAGTATGCTCGACTACTCGGGTTTACAATCTAAAGACCAATGAAGACCGTGATGATCCGGAGATTATTGCAGGTACTTTCCAATTTTATGATAAATTTGTTTTGGTATTGATTGATTCGGGTTCTACTTATTCATTTATTAGTAGTAAGTTAGTAAATGAGTTGAAAATTCCATTAGAAGCTACAAGTAGTGAGGTGATAGTGACTAATCCTTTAGGGCATAGTGCTCGGGTAAATAATGTATGTCAAGGGTGTCCCATAAGTATTCAGGGAATTGAATTCCTTGCTAGTCTGATGGAATTACCCTTTGATGAGTTTGAAGATATTTTGGGGATGGATTGGTTGTACCATTATCATGCAAATGTTTATTGTAGATTAAAAAGGGTAACCCATATTAGTTCAGAAGGAATAGAAGTGAATGTGGTCAGTGAAAGATTGAATCCGTTAGCAAATGTAATAACAATGATGTCAACAAAGAAGTTATTGCTATAAGGATGTTAGGTTTTCATTACTAATGTGATAGATATCAGAGCCAAGGAGAAAGGGTAGAAGAGATTCCCATAGTCAAAGAGTTCCCTAATGTTTTTCATGCAGAGTTGCCAGGATTACCTCCGGATAGAGAGGTTGAATTTCAAATTGAAGTAATGCCTGGAATATCACCTATTGCAATGGCACCTTACCGAATGTCACCAAAAGAAATAAGTGAATTAAAGATTCAATTGCAAGAATTATTGGACAAAGGATTTATTAGACCAAGTGTGTCACCTTGGGGAGCTCTGGTGTTTTTTGTAAAGAAGAAAGATGGTTCAATGAATCTCTACATAGATTATAGACAGCTCAACAATGTGATCATAAAGAACAAATATCCCCTCGCTAGAATTGATGATTTGTTTGATCAGTTAAAGGGATCTTCGGTATTCTCAAAGATTGATTTGCATTATGGTTATCATCAATTGAAGATTCAAAAGAAAGATATTCTGAAAATCACTTTTAGAACGAGATATGGTCATTATGCATTTATTGTTATGTCATTTTGGGTAATCAATGCACTTGTTGCTTTTATGGATCTTATGAATAGAACATTTCAACCTTATTTGGATTAGTTTGTAGTTGTTTTCATTGATGGTATACTGGTGTACTCAGTGTCTAATGAAGAGCATAGTGCACATTTTAGGGTAGTTTTGCAAACTCTATAAGATAAGAAGCTTTATGTCAAATTGTCTAAGTGTGAGTTTTGGTTCAATGAAGTGGCATTTATGGGACATGTGATTTTTGTAGAAGGAATTCGGGTTGATCCTCAAAAGATAGAAGCCATATTAGAATGGGAAATTCTAAAGAACATGTCTGAAGTACAAATTTTTTGGGTCTTGCGGGTTATTATCGAAGGTTCGTTAAGAACTTTTCGATGATATCTTTGCCTTTGACCAAGTTGATGAGGAAAAATGTACCATTTATTTGGACTCTTGAGTGTCAAGAAAGTTTTGAAACGTTAAAGATAGTTTTGAAAAAAGCTCTAGTATTGGTCCAACCCGAATCTGGCAAGAACTACGTAGTTTATAGTGACACGTCCTATAACGGCTTAGGATGTGTACTGATGCAAAAAGGGAAAGTGGTAGCATATGTGTCTAGAAAATTGAAACCGCATGAGAAGAACTATCCAACACATGATTTAGAGTTGGGTGAAGTAGTGTTCGCTCTCAAAATTTGGTGTCACTGTTTACATGGTGAACGTTGCTATCTCTATACGAATTATAAGAGTTTGAAGTATCTGATGACTCAGAAAGAATTAAACTTGAGGCAAAGAAGATGGGCTGAATTTCTAAAGGATTATAATGTAATAATTGATTTCCATCCTGGAAAAGAAATGTGGTAGCTGATGCCTTAAGTTAAAAAATATTTGCAGCCTTACGAGCTTTAAATGCAAGGTTGTCATTAGATGGAGATGGTGATCTATGTGCAGAATTAAAGCTTAAGCCAACGTGGTTGAATTAAATTAAGGAATTTCAAAACAAAGATGAAAAGTGTTTGAAGAGATTGGAACAAGTAAAGAATGAAAAAAAAACAAAGATTTTGATATTAAATATGATGGGAATTTGTATTATTGAGAGAGATTGGTGATTCCAGATGATGAGGAATTGAAAAATGATCTGTTGGTAGAAGCTCAATGTAGTCCATTGACGATGCACCCGAGTGGAAACAAGTTGTATATGGATCTCAAGAGTCGGTACTGGTGGTCGGGAATGAAAAGAAGTATCACCGAATTTGTGTCTAAATGTTTGATATGTCAGCTAGTCAAACATGAGCATCGGGTTTCGTCAGGATTGTTACAACCAATCTCCATTCCTCAGTGGAAATGGGATAATGTGACAATGGATTTTGTGACAGGGTTACATATGACTCCGAATAAAAGAGATTCGATTTGGGTGATAGATGATCAATTGACTAAGTTAGCATATTTCATTCCAGTACGAGCTGATTTCTTCATGGATAAGTATGTTGAAATATACATCAAGAAAATTATTCGACTATATGGTGTGCCTATTTCGATTGTTTCTGACCGAGATCCTCGATTTAGATCTCGATTTTGGAAGACTTTACATAGAACATTAGGGACTTAACTGAACTTCAGCACAGTGTTTTATCCTCAGATAGATCGATAGTCTGAGTGGACTATCCAAATCTTGGAAGACATGTTAAGGGCTTGTGTAATTGTGTTTAAAGGATCTTGGGATAAGTATTTACCACTTACTGAATTTGCTTACAACAATAGCTACCAGTCAAGCATCAAGATGGCTCCCTATGAGTCTTTATATTGGAAAAAGTGTCATACTCTATTGAATTGGTACGAGCTCAAGGATCAGAAGTTCTTGGTCCCGAATTAATCAAGGAAATGGAGGAAAAATTCCAAGTAATTCAGCATAATCTTAAAGTGGCATTCGATAGACAGAAATCATATAGAGATCTTAAGAGAAAAGAAATTGAATTCCAAGTTGGAGATAAAGTTTTCCAAAGTATCTCCTTGGAAGAAAGTGTTACGGTTTGGTCGAAAAGGAAAGCTGAGTCCTAGATTCATTGGACCATACGAGATTGTTAAAAGAGTAGGATCAGTGGCATATCAGTTAGCCTTGCCTCTGGAAATAGAGAAGATTCATGATGTTTTCCATGTCTTCATGCTTCAGAGATATAGATCTGATCCCTCACATATTATTGTACCGAAAGAAATATAAGTCCAACCCGATTTAACCTATAAGGAATAACCGGTGCAAATATTGGCATTTGAGGTTAAACAGTTACAGAATAAGACTATTCCATTGGTCAAGGTTTTATGGAGGAATCATAAAGTAGAGGAAGCAACATCGAATCATGAAAAGGATATGCGTAATCAGTACCCCCATCTATTTGTGCAGTGAAAATTCAAGGATGAATTTTCTTAAGGGGGAGATTTGTAACATCCCAAACACCGGGTTAGTGACCAATTTGAAAGATTTTAATTTTTTTTTATCAAATTAGATAAATTAAAAAGTTTAGGGACTTAATTGAAATATCTCTGTGTAGGATCAAATAGCAAAGAGGGGAAGTTGGAAGGGTATATTGGTCATTATATCAAAAAATAATTAAAAATTTGTTATGGTTATAATACAACCACATGGAGTTGTAGGAGGAAAAAACCAAGATTTCCAGAGAACTCTTCATCTTCTTTCTCCTTCATCCGTGAACCCATTTTTGAAAAGGTGAGTTGCATATCAATGAATTAATTACTGAAATTAAGCTTGATTTATGTTCTTTAGGTAATACTTAAGCCTAAGGAAAGCTTAAGTTGTCTTAAAACTAAAAGATGAGGAAGTTATGCAGGATTTAAAATAAGAGGTTTTTAAGTGAAATTATGGAAAAGAGTTAGTAAGTAAAGTTTGATATTAAATTTAACTTGTCATCAGTTAGAATAAGAAGTATAAAGTGTTATAAATGAAATTAGAACATGTTGGAAATTTAGCAAGATTCTTGGTTTCAAAATTTATGATCAGATATTGAAGATGATGATGTGTTATGTGGATATAAGATGGTTTGAGTAAGTGTTGTTGGGCTTAATGGTATGAAAAGGAGTTTTAAATGAAAGGTTTAGATAGATTCTGGTATATTTTTGGGTTAAAAAAATGAATTTTGGGCAAGGGGTATCGTACTGTTCATCCAGTACCGATACTTCACAGAGAAATTGATGATATTTGGGGTAAGGGTATCGAGACTGTATGAACATTATCGATACCATAAGCCAAAAGAGGATAAGTTATTCAAGGAGTATCAATACCTAAGGGGTAGTATCGATACGCATGGTATCGATACTATTAGGCAAGTATCGATACCATTTTTGAAATGGAATTTAGAACCCATAATAGGTATCGATACCGTGGAATGGTATCAATACTATAAGCATAAAAGTATCGGTATTGTACTTGTAGTATCGATAGTACTCAAGTTGAAATTTGGAAATTAGTGTTTCGTTTGGTTTACATTAGTAAGAATCTTTTATAATAGTTTGAATTTCGATATTCATATGGACCGTATTATTATGTAGATATCGATTGAAAGTCGGTTAAGGACGATCCTAAGATTTAATATCAATTAAGAGATATAGGTGTGTTGCTTGGACTAGTGAGGCTAAGATGAGTACATACTACCATTATATATGTATTTCTATATGGAAATTAGACTTGTGATAAGTCTATTTCCTAGGTTTAATAGCATGGTTCCACAGTTATAAGTATGTAAATGTTATGATTATTATGAGTACAGTCATAAATGACCTATGTATATATGCTATGATAAATGTTACGTGATCTATGTGAACATAAGAGAACATAACATAAGCTATATAATACAATATATGTGATTATGTGTATATGTGATATATGTTACAAGACAGGACCTATATGATTACATGAGAAATGATATGAGTTATATGAGTACATGTATATGTGATGATTTGGTTGAATATGTGAACTTGTGAAACATATAAATGATAAAGCCCATGTTATGTGATATGAGAGCTATTGTATAAATTAGATACATGATTATTGTTATTATATTCTGAGATTTTAGGGTTTCCTGTTTCATGATCTCATTATTTCATTATAGTATTACATGCCTCAATAAGTCTATGACTTAGAGTGTGAGTGTATCACACGTAGGTTAAAAGAACCAAGGGGATCCCAGTTAGGACAAGTGGTAAGACAATATACATCAACTGAAGATCATGTCAGAATTAATTTAAGCAATAGATACTTTTGTTATATGTTATTTTGTTGGTATGTAACTAAAAAGATTAAATTAAGTATGCTCTGATCAATTTGTAAATCTTTTTTATTGTATTTATGTAAAGAAATAACAGTTTTATTTTAATGCAAATTTGAATTTTCAATTATTTTGTAAAAGTAATCGTTTTAAAAAGTAAGTGTGGCACCTCGGATTCGTATCAGGGTCGGGTACGAGTTTGGGTGTTACAATTGGACTATAATGTAATATATGATTACGTGAAGATGTTGGTTGATAATGATCCAAGAATCCCTTATTTAGTTTTATATGCATCTATTTGAAGCCAATTTGGATACAAGTAAAATATGGCAAGGTTTGGAATGCGAAAATGAAGGCAATAAAGCTGACATATGGAGATTGGGATACATCGTACAATGAGCTACCACATTTATTACAAGCAATGAAGTGATTCATCCCGGGAACCATAGTGAAGTCTCAAACCATGCTTGTATATGACAAAGAATGTCAACTTGTTCCAGAGAAGTGGATATTTCATAGACTCTTTTGGGCATTCAAGTCATGCATAGAAGGATTTCCATTTTGCAAATGTATGGTCCAACTAGATGGTATGTGGTTGTATGGTCAATATAAACATGTATTGTTGATGGCAGTTGAGCAAGATGGTGAACGAAATATCTTCCCAATTGTATTCACCATTGTTGAAGAAGAGACAACAGAGGCATGGGATTTCTTTTTGACCAATCTACATAAATATGTCATTTGATAAGATGGCGTTTGCTTAATATCCGATCAAGGAACATGCATTTTTGCGGCAATTGAATAACTAGGAAGCCGTTGGATAGCTCCGCATGCATATCCCACATTTTGTATCTGTCATATTGGTAAGAGTAACATTTATCAGTTTCATAACGCCCACATTCGTAGCGAGATAATAAGCATGGGTAAGTTTTATTTTCAACATTTGAGTATTAATTTATATGGTTTTTAAATTGAGATTTAACACAATATATATATTATGAAACAGGATACGAACTACAATGACCAAATTTTGACAAGAGATTGGAGAATTTGAAGGTATTTTATGATGATCAGCGTGTATGGAAGTGGGTTTCAAAAATACTGCGAGAAAAATGGTCGCAAGCATACGACGAGGGTCGGCGATACAAACACATGACTACAAACCTTACTGAGGCCATTAATTCATTACTAAAAGGTACACATCATCTCTCAATAGCGAGTGTGGCATCATCTCTCAATAGCGAGTGTGGTGAAGGAGACATACTTTAGGTTAGCTAAGGTTTGGTCCGATAAAGGCAAGGAGATTGAGTGTCTCATAAATAGAGGTCAAATTTCGGCTCCTATAGTGGTGGAAACAATGGAAGCAAACGAGCGATTAACAACCTCAATGCTTGTTCATAATTTCGATCGAGTGGGTCATACTTTTGTTGTGTCATGTATACGCCGCAACGAATGAGGAAAAGGCCAAACATTTAGAGTTGATTTATGACTCAAATGGTGTGATTGTGGTCGCTTTCAAGCATGGAGATATCCATGTGCTCATGCAGTCACTAAATGTACGTATGCTGGTGTAAGTGCATACAGTTATGTTGATGAGTGCTTTCACCTACATAGGATATTAAATTTCTACAACTATGCGTTCAGACAGATCCTAATGAATCATATTGGCCAAAAAAGGATCATAACGAATGGTTGCCAAATCCAATGCTTCGTAGAAGTCCAAAGGGTCGACCTGAGTCTAGTCGTATTCATACCAGTATGGATTTTCATGCTATAGAGAGAGGTCAACTAAAGAGATGCGGATTATGTAAGGGTGAAGGTCATTCAAAAAAGAAATAATCTACCAAGATATATGCCTCATAAGTAGTAATCATATATGTATTTCTATACATGTATATATTTAAATTTTTTATAATAATTAACTTGATTTTATAATAATTTATGCATAATAATTAACTTTAATTTTTAATAATTTATATATATATATATTTGATTTTATAATAATTAATTTAATTAACTTGATTTTATAATAATTTATGCAAAAAAAATAACTTTATTTTGTAATCTTCTTATCTTAAATCTTTGAATTTATGTTTTTATAATAATTATTAAATCGATTTATATTAATAAAGTATATTTTAAATTGAAATGTTTATATTTTATTGTTATTGTTATTTTATTATTATTATTTATAAATCTTCAAATTTAATCAATTTGGTCACTTTTTTATATAACACCCATTTAATAAGAATAAAATTAATATTTAAGTTAATGTAAAAAAATTTAAAAAATATTTACTCATATTTACAAAATAAAATACTAGGATAATTTAAATATTTAATTTTAACATATAATAACATTTTATTTACTATTAAGTTTTAAACAAATAAGAATTGAGTTTATAATTGTTGTCGATGTCGGGGTATTGTCGAATGATAATGTCGGGGTGGACGTCTAATGCGTTGTGGCCGTTGCGGTTCCTCAGGAGTATGGTACTCATCCTCCTCATTCATTAGGGGCATATCAGCTGGTGTTGTAAATATATATATCCACCACTATGCTCTCCCATTCCACCAGTTTGTTGTTCCATCCCTCTTGGAAACGTAGACTGACAAATAGTGCTATTTGACATCATAGATGTCATTTGGTCAAATTCATACGTCGATTCAAACATGAGAGAGTAATTGGGTGCTTGAGGAGGCATAAACTCTGGTATGTATGCCGGAACAAAAGAATCATCAAACGGTTATGTTTTCTCCGCTTCATGTTGTTGAGATGAGCTCCCACTTTCAATCTGTCTAAATTTCTCAGCTCTACCAAATTTTCTCTTATATTTTTTAAACTGTTGCCTTTCTCCCAACATCATCAGGTATGACTTTCCATGCTCGCAATAATACTGAAGGTAAGCCAAAGTTTCAAAATTAAATTCATCATCTTCCATTGGAGCAATAGGTGGCACAAATGAAGCTCTATCGTTCCAATCATTAATATGGTTCTCGTGCTTCGCAACCCAATTCACGTTGTGCTTACCCCGTCCATCTAATTTGTGCAAGGGGTAATGATCCCATGGAATGGGCAGAATAGATTGGTGGCACTTGAACTGCCTCAACACTTGATCCGCAAACAATATCTCAACAACAACAAAATAAATAATTGGTGTAATAGCAGCCCAAGTTTCATAACCCAACAAAACTCGTGGCGACACACACGCTAAAACTTCTTTCTCCAGGTACGACATCTAAACAAACTGTAAAATTAACATTTATGAAAATTAATTCATTACGCAAAATTATAAAATTATAAATAAAGAAATAAAGTTAAATAAATAAATAAAGTTAAATAAATTAATTAAATTAAATTAAATACTATAATTATTATATTATATTACATATTATAAATTATACCTTCTTTTTGCTATAAATGTCAATTTTTAACCTAAACTCTTTGATATTATTATGCATTAGTCCCGTCCTTTCTATTTTATGCCTCCATCTGTAAATCAAAAAATATTTGTTACTTCTTTTTAATCATAATAAATAAATTCTAATTAAGAATTTAAATTAAAATATAGAAATGAAATATTACCTCCCAGCAAGAGGAAAGTCAATCGTTGTTCGATTAATCGGTGTTAAAAATGGAAGTCTGTGTCAAGCCCAAGATTGTGCAACATCAGACATCCATCGATTTCCACGGTATTAATATTCTTGATGATTACTGACACCTTGCACATCTCACGGTACAAGAACGCCAATATCGCATATCTCCGACTGTACTGACGCGTATTCTCAAAATTTTTCAAAAACGAGAGATACCGCGTGTGAACCAGATTACCATATTTATCTGGCATCAAAACTCCCTCAATCAACTGTAAGATATATGCTCGAGTTGTATATACAATTTCTTATTCGCTATTATTTTCTTGGAGTTTAAATTGATTCTCCAACTACGACAGCCTCAAACGCCACCCTTTTAAATCTGAGCTTATTGTCGTCTGCCCAAGAAACCCATTGCAAAGTGTTTTCACATTATTATAATCATTTATCATCACCACCGGCATCTCATTTGTTGGAACCCCGAGTTGTAAGGCCACATCTTTTAGGTTATCGTGCATTCTCCACACGACAAATGAAATGTATGTGTTTCTGTCCTCCAACGTTCAATCAATGCACTTATCAAACCTGGGACCAACTTATACTCCCGAACAAATGTAACATAATAAAATACAGCCTCTTATAGGTTATCTTCAATCAAAGGGTGTGGCTTAGCGGGAATATTAATCCGACGACGGAGGACTCGCTGCTCGTCTTCCTACAATTATAATATTCTTGAAATTAATATCAATTAATCATGAAAATAAACATTAATATTTATAATATTTAATAAATAATTATAATATTTTATTAAATAATAATAACAACATCGCTCCCAAATGGCTATAAATATATTGAGCGTCAAGATGAAGTAGTTAACTTTGTTCTACCATTTCTACGAATCTGTACAACAAAATTTAATAACATCAATAATTTAATAACACATAAAGATGTTGCTGCTTGGAGGGAAATACTGAATAAAAAAACAAATACTACTAACTACATCTAAGTATTCAACACAAATAAGAAACACATACAACTAATTGAAACGAATTGGTTTACTAGATTAAATGTTCAATGATGACAATATTATAACGAATTCAATTTAAATGTCACATTTAATATAAACATTAATTTAATATAAAAATAATCTACTAAGTAACTAATTTAATTTAAACAAGTAAAAATTTGTTAAAAACAACAATAACAACAAAATATTTCCTTGTTTGAATCTTCTTCTTTAAACCTAACCTATTACATCTTCTTCTTAAATTCAAGATAATTTATTTTTTAAACTAAATTTCATTCGAACTCAACAATATTAATTTATTAATACTTTAATAAATCGAACAAATTAAAATTTATCATTTATATTATTCATATTATTTTATAAATAATATACATTTTAAAAACAAAATTAGCTAACCATGTTAAATTTGTCGATAATGTAGCACGAACCAATTCTCTTCTTCTTATTTCTTTCTCTTTTCTCTTATTTCTTCCTCTTTTCTTTTCTTTCTTCTCCTCGTATTTCTTTCACTCCCGGTGTAACCCTCCCTTCCTACACCTCATATATATATTTAAAACCCAACCCAATGCCTCCAACCACAACCCCCAATCGTCCCTCCCTACTCCCACCATTATTGCTCCATTATTGTTGCAATGCTTGCAGCATTATTGTTGCCATGCATGCAGATTCACGTGGTATTACATGCCATTATTGCTTCCATGCATTCAGAGGATTCACGGGCGTATGACGCCTGCAGGGGGCCACAAGTGTTGCATGCAAGGGGGGAGATGCATGGCAATCCATGCGTCTTCGATGGGCTTTGTCAAGACTTGTCGGGACTGTACTGTGGGGTTGCTGGTGGACATTGCATGCATGGGAAAGACACATGGATTGCCATGCATCTTTGAGGGGCTTTGTTCCGGTTTCATCGAGCATGGTAAGATGCATGGACTCCAATAGGTCTTCAAGGGGTTCGGGTAAGTCACTTGGAGTGCAATGCGTCTTCGGGGTTCACTGTAGCATTCACCCTATTCCACGAAATAATCTCTCGGGTGCATTATTCGAGCAAATATTTTTTCCAACTGCATTATTCTAAAAATTTAGCCATAAAAATGGATAGGATAAAACAATATTGAATTTCGTCTCTCAAGTATATTTTGTTTTATATTAATCTTATATTATCATTATTTTTCGTTTATAAATTCTTAATATATTATCCACTAAATTTATCTGTTATTGATATTTTAATAGTCAACTCTTTTAAACTTAAATTAAAATAATTTTAAATAATTAAATTTTGAAATATATATATATATATATATATATATATGATTAAAAGGTTTTAAAATATATGTTTATATATTATAAAAAGATGCACAAATATCTAGAAATAATAAATTAAAGGGTTGTTTTCTCTTTGTAGAACTGCAGGTACAAGCAAAGTAAAGGTGGAGGCTATTATTATTATAATATATTTTTTAATGTGTGTGATCGGAGGTGTAAGATTCGAGCATTAAAACCAACATGTTCGGATAGTGTTCTATAGGCTTGTAAGAGAATCCCATAAAGCCTGATGAATTGTAGATGAGACATGACATTTGGAAAGCACTTGCATGCATAGGGAGCCGGGAATTCCCATGCCCTGCCCTGCCTTCACCACCTTTTTCTTATTTTAGTATACACTGTTTCTTCATTTTCAAACCACAAAATCTTTCATTTAATATTATTTTATGAGAGAAGTTTCCTGTTTGGTGCTCCATATCACCGACCAAACTTGGTCCGCTTTGCTTATTCATGTTCTTCCTTGTTGCTTCAAGGAACATGCACCCCTTTTTTTTTTAACCAGGTTGGTTGGTTCAAAGTTATATTTGAGTTGGATAGTTATAATATATGGTTGATTAAATTTGTTTGATCGGATTGGATCGAATGTTAAAGTACTTTAATGATCGAACACGATACACACATTCTTTCTCCATTGCTTCTTGCATACATCATTTTCGTTGGAACATCTTCGGACTTTCAATTTGTATAATAACAATATCAGCTGAACTACTATTGTAATGTTGAATATTTGATGAAAGAGTTTTACTGTGTTTGTGGTCTTTCTTGACTGTTTAGGACACAATGGAACCACCACTAGAGACCACTGAAGCAATTGTCCATGGAACCAACCCTAGTCATGCTGCAGACAATATCCAAGAAACCAATTCTAGCAAAACTGCAGTGAATGTGCAAGAATCACATAAGAGAACTAGAGAAAGGATCCACGTGCATCATAACAGATTTTATCCTTTATTAGAATTTTGTTATTAGCATTTTCCTTGGTAAAAAGCAATATTTTGTACACAGAGGGGCATGAAAACACTGAACATTGCATTCTTTTCATGAGTCTATCGTCTTTCCTTCTATTTCCCTCTACTATTATGCTATCTTGTTCCTTAATACGTAACATTGTGGTGCTTTCGTTGAGCTTACTGATATGGTAAACAACATGTAATCCATTAAAGCAAAATCAAGAACAATGGAACGCTTCTACTCAATCGACGCTCCAGGAGATGGCCTGTCAGTCACAGACCATTTCAGCTCAATTGGGAATATCAACAACGATTGGGGGAGGCGAACTCACTGCCGACAATAGAGTGATTTGGGGTAAGGAAAAGGTACGCTCCAATTCTGATGATATTCTTTCTTTCGCTCCAAAATCAGTCCAAGTTGAGGTTCCTCTATCCATGGGCAAAGATCCGGGGAATGAGTAACCTCGACTAATGATTTCTTTAAGTTTTATGGTACTAAAGACCATCATCGTGTCACGATGGATTCTTTTCGGATGGACGACATGGAGAAGAAACGGTTTCAATAGATGCAATGCTAGAGACAGTTGGCTGGTTGGAATCATTTGGTTGATGCGATTCGAAAACGATTCTCGATCATGGAAATCAAGTCACTAGCGGGGCAGTTATCAAAACTCACTCAAACAACAACGGTGGAAGATTACCAAATCCGTTTTGAGAATTTGGCACTGCGTACTCACAACTTATCTGATGAGTTTCTGCTTGATTGCTTTATTTCGGAGCTCCGAGCAAACACTAAGAATGAGGTGTTAGACCACCGATTTGCGTCCATGACAGAAGTCCAAGCGTTGGCCCGATTTCCTGAAGCTCGGCTACATGATCAACGACTATTGGGTCACTCTTCAGCTTGCCAACATCAAACTTGACTCCTACTGGGCCCAAATTTTAGCCAGGTCGCCCCTTCCTTTAGAACACTATACCACTCCTACCAATCATATGCCAACTGCTCGTCATATTTCCTCTACCGAGCTCAAGAACGTCGAGAAAAAGGGATTTGCTATTACTGTGATGAGAGATTCGTTCCAAGGCATAAATGCTAAGACCCTTTACTCTTCTTGCTCGACGATGTGTCCGATGATGAAGAAGAGGGCAACGACACATGCACACAAACGTTGAATGTCAGTGATTTCGAGACCTAACTCATGCTAGTCAATGAGTAATCAACGGTTTCTTTTAACGCTCTCGTGGGTTGCAACAATCCGAATACTCTCCATGTTCAAGGGACAATTCAAGGTAAAGTGATGCACATATTGATCAATGGGGACAACACCCAATATTTCATTTAGTCAAGAGTGGCTAA
Organism: Hibiscus syriacus; assembly: GCF_006381635.1. Classification (NCBI taxonomy): domain Eukaryota; kingdom Viridiplantae; phylum Streptophyta; class Magnoliopsida; order Malvales; family Malvaceae; genus Hibiscus; species Hibiscus syriacus. Next base: position 470,617 of record NW_024062382.1, read on the forward strand.
ACATTTGGGTCTAAAAGTGCAAGTGACACCAAATTTGAAGGTTCTCGTGGGAAATGACCAACGCTTACATAATGAAGGTGTGTTCGAGATGTCAAAGTGCTAGTTCAAGGAATCGAGTTAGTCACTAATTTCTACATTTTGACCCTTGAAGGTACAGTAACAGTCTTGGGGTGGCATGGATGGCTACATTGGGACCGGTAACTATGGATTTCCTGAAATTGACATTTCAATTTCGGCATTGGAATAAACACTATTGTTGGCAAGAAGATAATGAGTGGGGCCACAACAGATTCAATTACAGGCATTGCGAAGAATCTCTGAAACTAGGGCCATTGCCGAATTTTTCAGATTACAAGTGGAGGGGATATGGGTTTAAAGGAAGAACGAGCAGACCTTCGAGAATTGCTAGAAGAATTTTAGGAGGAATCTTAAGCAGTGCAAGAGTTACCCCCACCAAGAGACAACAATCATGCAATTTATCTTGACATAGTGTTAGGTATGACTCATAAATATACTGAGAAAGTCTCGTAGTGGGGGTTACGATTATGTGGGTTGGGGCCCTGCGGTATGGTACAAGATTATTTTTGTAAATATGTACCAGGGTTTATTTATTATAAAAGGAGATGTAACCTAAACCTATGAGACATTGAATTGAATAAAAATTCTAGTGTCGCCTAAGGCACCGAGGACGTAAGCACATTGTTGAACCTCGTTAAAATTCTTGTGTTCTTTCTATTTTCTTTACCCGATTATTCAACAATTGGTATCAGATGTCAGGAGACAAATTCGAAGTTGTGAAATTCGATGGTCAGGGTAAGTTTGGATTATGGCAAACATGGGTGAAGGATCTGTTGGCGTAGTAAGGGATCCTGAAGGCTTTGCGACCTACAAAGCCGGCGTCGATAGGGGAGGAAGATTGGGAAGAATTACAACAGCGAGCGGCAATAACCATACAATTATGTTTGGCAGACGAGGTTATGTATCACGTCATGCATCTTTCGTCTCCAGATGAAATTTGGAAGAAGTTGGAAAGTCAGTTTATGTTCAAATCCTTAACGACTAAACTGTATCTAAAGCAGCGATTGTATGGGCTGAAGATGCAGAATGATCATGATTTGGCGCAACACGTAAATTTATTCAATCAAATCATTTCTAATTTGGCTCGGCTTGATGTGAAAATTGAGGATGAAGACAAAGCGATGATTCTATTGTGTTCGTTGCCTCCCTCTTACGAACACATGGTGACTACTCTTACATATGGGAAAGAGACTATCAAAGTTGAGGAGATTACTACAGCCTTGTTGGCTCACAACCAGCGGAAGCAGAATATAGGGGAAAGCTCTCAAGCTGATAGCTTATATGTCAAGGGTAATCGAGACCGTGGACAGAAACCAAAGAAGGCAGGGTCTGGGAAGCGGAATTTCAGATCCAAATCTAGGGATAAGAAGACAATTCACTGTTACAAGTGCAAGGAGTCGGGACATATGAAGCGAGACTGTCCGAAGTTGAAAAAGCAGACTGATGAGAAGCGTGATGACTCATCCAAGTCTGTGAATGTGATCGAGGATGACAATTCTGATTACAGTGAGGGTGATATGCTCTCTATTTCAACGACTCAATTGACGGATGCTTGGATTCTTGATTTTGGATGTACTTATCACATCACGCCAAATAGGGAATGGTTTTCGACATACAAGTCAGTTAATTCTAGTTCAATTTATTTGGGTGACGATCGATGTTGCAATATTGTTGGTATTGGTGATGTCAGAATTAAGATGTATGATGGTTCTGTTTGGATTGTGCGGTGTTCGGCATATCCTAGATTTGAAGAAGAATTTGATTTCTTTGGGCACTTTGCACAATAATGGTTTTATCCCTAAGGCTGATGAGGATAGGGAAACCATTCGGATTGTTAAAAGAGCTTTGACTGTGATGAAAGGAAATATGACTGCAGGAAATATTTATAGATTGTTAGGGAGTACTATTGTAGGTGGAGTTCATTCTGTTGAGTCCTGTGATGATACTACCAAACTGTGGCATATACATCTTGCTCATCTTAGTGAACGTGGTATGGCTGAATTACATAAAAGAAATCTGTTGCATGGTGTTAAAAGTTATAAGCTCGATTTTTGCAAGTATTGTGTTCTCGGTAAACAGACTAAAGTTCGTTTCAAGACTGGGAAGCACAAAACTGAAGGGATTTTTGATTATATGCATTCTGATGTTTGGGGGCCTTTCACGACATCGTATTTGGGTGGATCTAGGTATTATGTTACTTTTATGGACGATTTTTCACAGAAAGTTTGGGTGCATTTTTTAAAAGAAAAGTCTGACGTTTTTTAGAAGTTCAAGCTGTGAAAAGCTGAGGTAGAAAACCAAGCAGGATGAAAAATCAAGTGTTTGTGGTCTGACAATGGTACGAAGTACACAAATTCACAATTTCTAAACTTTTGGAAGGAGCATGGGATTAAGAGACATTTTACAGTATGCAAGACATCACAACCGAATGGTGTTGCGAAATGGATGAATAGGTCATTAAATGAAAGAGCTAGATGTTTGCGGTTGAATGCAAGGCTTCCCAAATACTTCTGAGCTGAGGCTGTTAACATGGCGAGTTACCTTATCAATAGATCGCCAAGGGCATCATTGGCTGGGAAAGTTGAAGAAGAGGTATGGACTGGTCATGGTGTTACTTTTGATCACTTACGAATTTTTGGTTGTCCTACTTATGTGCATGTACCTGCTGATGAAAGATCCAAACTTGATGCAAAATTGAATAAGTACATTTTTCTGGGTTACAAGAAATGTGTCAAAGGATTCAAATTCTGGGATCCAACTGCGAAGAAAATTGTGATCAGTAGAGATGCTGTTTTTGATGAACAATTCATATTGCAGCAGAAGAAAGACACAACAGTGGTGGATTTGGAGAAGTTTCCAGTTGAGAAAATAGAAACTTCTCAACCGACTTCTGGTGGTTCTGCTACAGATGATTTGCATGATTATATTCTCGCCAGAGACAGGGTGAGACGGATGAATATAAAGCCTCCGAACAGATTAGGTTTTGAAGACTTGGTCTCTTTTGCACTTACTGTTAGCAGTGATGATCCGATTACTTTTCATGATGCTGTTACTAGTCAGGAAAATGACAAGTGGATGGTTACCATGGTTGAGGAGATGGAGTCTTTGAATCACAATCGCATATGGGAGTTAGTTCGCCTTCCTGAGGGTAAGAAGCCTATTGGTTGCAAATGGGTGTATAAGAAGAAACCAACAGTAACAGGAAAAAAGGGGGAGAAGTTCAAGGCTTGTTTTGTAGCAAAGGGTTTTTCACAGCAGAAAAGACTTGATTATGATGAAATGTTTTCTCCTGTGGTCAGGCACACTTCAATCCGAGCAGTACTTTCATTGGTGGCTAGTTGGGATTTGCATTTAGAGCAGATGGATGTTAAAACTGCTTTTTTGCATGGTGATTTAGAGGAGCAGATCTACATGCAGCAACCTGAAGGTTTCGCTCAACCTGGAAACGAGCATTTAGTTTGCAGATTGAAGAAATCTTTGTATGGGTTGAAACAGTCTCCGAGACAATGGTACAAACGGTTTGACTCCAATATGATCAAGATTGGATACAAGTGATGTGAGTATGATTGTTGTGTCTATGTTAAGAGCCTTGATGATGGTTTTTTTATTTTTCTGTTACTATATGTTGATGATATGTTAATTGCTACGAAGAACATGGATGATGTTATCGGTTTGAAAACTTTATTGAGTCAGGAATTTGATATGAAAGATTTAGGTGCTGCAAAGAAAATTCTTAGAATAGAAATTTGCAGGGACAAAGACTCAAGGAAACTGTGGCTATCTCAACGGGGTTATGTTGAGAAAATGCTAGAAAGGTTTACGATGAGCAGCGCAAAACCAGTGAGCACTCTATTGGCGAATCACTTTAAGCTCTCATCAGAACAGTGCCCTAAGACAGATAAGGAAGCTGAAGATATGACAAAGGTTTTGTATTCTAATGTTGTTGGTTGCTTGATGTATGCAATGGTATGTACTCGTCCTGATTTAGCTCTTGTTGTTAGTCAAGTTTGTAAGTACATGTCTAAACCTGGTAAGCAACATTGGGAAGCAATCAAGTGAATCTTTAGTTCCTTAAAGGGTACTGTGGGACATGGAATTGTTTTTGGTAGTCAGAGGGATAATTCTTTGGTTGTAAGATATGTGGATTCAGACTATGCGGGTGACTTGGATAATAGAAGATCTACGACAGGGTATGTCTTTACTCTTGGTGGAGGGCCTATTTATTGGAAGTCTACTGTTCAATCTGTTGTGGCATTATTTACAACTGAAGCTGAATACATGGCAGCAGCTGAAGCAACAAAAGAAACTTTATGGCTTAATGGTTTAGTGAATGGGTTGGGTGTTCAGCATGGTGGAGTTCAATTGCTTTGTGACAATCAAAGTACTATTCACTTGGCTAAGAATCAGGTATATTGTGTGTCGAAACGATTTTTATACGAGTGGGGGGGGGTGATTTGGAAAAGCGCGTTATTTTCAATTATTTTCTTTACGATTGAATTTTAATTAAAAACAATGCAATTTTAGAAAACCTCTCGTTTCGAAAATTTGGAATTCCTTTTACGATAAAAACATATGGTTCGAGGAGTCGCCACCAATCTTTGATTAGGGTGTGATTGGGCACCCAAAAACGTTGTCATTTTAAATAAAAAATTAATTTTAATTAAAACGACAAATTTACGGTCTACGTTACCAAAATCCGAGTTCGGGAGTCGGTTACGCGTGGGGAAGGATTAGCACCCCCACAGCGCCCTAAATCGGTACCTGTCGATTAATTAATTTCTTTGCGACGAATTTCACAAGTTCAAATTTAATTTGATTAATGATCCCTTTAAACAACAAACATGCAAATTTGCAACATTCAAAGCAACAAAATAGATTTAATTTAAAATTACCAAGTCATTAGAAAGATAAAGAATATTCGATTATTTAAAAACATCGAGACCAGATCTTTAGTTCAGTTCTAACGACCTTTTCTCGAAAAGTTTAAATAGTCGAATATTTCCTTTTCTTTCGCTCCCAAATTTTTACAAGGATATATCCAAATTTAATTAGGCGTTACTGACGGGATACCATTTTAATTTAAAATCGTCAAAACAACTTTCCTGTAAGTTAAGAAAAGCCATTTCAACAGTTTTTAAATTAAAAGGGTATTACCCTTAATCCGATTATGTAACGACGTCGGGTCATGCATATGAGGGAACATACAATATTAAAAATTATCTAACTAATAAATAATACATGAAAAAACTAACATGCACTAACATTACTTAACATATTAATATGTAACATACTAATGGGACTTAAATACGAAAAAAATAAAAACATAACATGCCAAACTATACATGTTACACTAAAAACCAAATCACATTAAACCGAATTTTAATATCCAAAATATAAACAAAATAATCATTGAAATGAACATACGAGTAGTACACATAGTAAACAATGAAACCAGAATAAAACAAATCATCACCATAATGGACTAAAATTATAATAAACCCTAAACATACATAGGACTAAAAAGAAACATGCAAAACATTCAAAGTCGAAAGTCTAAGAAAACAGAAACTAAGTATATTACCACTCAGGACTAAAATGCAACATGCAGAACACGAGGGTCAAATGTTTAAAACAGTAAAGATTCAACTACAACACTACTTAGGACTAAAATTAAATGCGGGTAAAATAAAGAGACAAAATTATAAACATGCAAATGTTGATTTATGGACTAAAACGAACATGCAACAATTCAGAAGTTAAATGTCTAAAGTAACAAAAGCTAAATGACACAACATTTGGGACTGAAATTAAATACGCATAAAACTATGAAGATCAGATTAAAAATGATAAGATACTATATTCATGGATTAAAATGAACTAAACCGAATAAATGCATGACTAACTATGAAATAAATCCACAATTACATGCTGGACCAAAATGTAGATTTACAAAACCGCATAGCAAATGTACAAACAAAGAATAATTCAAAACAACTATGTTCAAGGACTAAAATAGAATGTGCAAAAACTTGAAAACCAAATGTGCAAACGAAAGAAAATGCATACCCTATCATTCAGGACTAAAATAAAATGTACATGAAAGATGAAGTCCAAATTACGAAACAAACAGAACTCGATTGGGACCAAAATGGAAATCAATGGCAAATGTATAGTGACCTTAAAGCAATTAACCCTAAAAACCTAATATAAAACTAACTTTAGGCTAAACCTAACCTTCATTTGCCTATTCTCTTCTTCCACGCAGAACGGCGCTACTCTCATCTACAACTCACCCATCTCCCTCGTTCATCCTCGCCGCAGCTCTCTCCTCAAACCACCACGGCAGTGCTCCTCACCTCCCCAAGGACGACGCTCGGCCACCGTTCACAGGTGGCCCCTGCTAACTTTCGAACCAGGCACAAAACCCAAACCCCGACGATGCTAAACCGACATCAACAATCAAGCAGAATAGAACCAAAGGTAAATCTAACTGTCTATTTCTATTTCCCTTACCTTCATTTTGTTTTGCTCGATCATTCATTGATTTTCAGGCTAACCATCGAAAATTAAATTTTTTAATGCACTGGGAGTTGCTTGATTTTCTACTCATAAGCTGTTAGGATTAATCTATCTCGTTACTGTTTTTTTTACTCTTGTTAAAACAAACAACACACTAAAAAACGAATTTCAAGAGAATACCTCCATTGATATTGCTTTCAAAGGAACCGGGTATGACCCTCGTTACAGCATTTTAATGGGTTTCATAATACCCTCGTTACAAGCACAAGTTTTCTTTCTTTCTTTCTGGCCTGCTTTTTTCCTCTTTGAATGCTTTTTTTTTTTGCTCGTGAACCTCCTCCCTTGCTTTTAAAACTGATTTCCCTTTATGTGTTTTTTTTTGGTTCCCTTCTCAGTCCGTGCTCCTCGTTAATTGCCTGGTCTTGAATTGTGTGGTCGTTATTTTTGATGCTGCAGAGCATGGGTGGCAGAGCCATGTCTCTGTCTTCACGGGCGTGGTCTGCTGTAGTGGAGCAGGGCGTATGAGCTGTTGCTCGTGGGAACGGTGAAGCATGAGTTGCTGCTTGGTTCTAGCATTTCACGTGGGAAGCAGCTGCTAGGGAGCTGTGCACGGTTAGTGGAGCAACAGGACATGGGTCTCACTCGAGAACCGGCCACTTTGCAGCTGCAATTGTGTTGTTTCACGTGGGAGGTTACTCGGTCACAGCTGGGAGCTGAGCCTTGTCTGCTCGGTTGTAGTGCTGGCAGGGTGATGTCCGGTCAAGCATGGACACTCGTGGGTGATGCTTGGAAGGGCGTGGAGTAGCTGTTGGGGAACCGTGCTGCACATGGGAGACATGGATAGCTTGGGTTGGGTTGCAATTTAATTACTGTTGGGCTTGAATCTTGACCTTGCAATTAATTTGGTTTGAAATTGGGCTTCAAATATGTAAATGGACTTTAGACACTTAATTTGTATTGAACTTCAATATGTGTCTCGATTTCCATATACGACTAATCCCAATTGAGCACCTAAAGCTTCCAAACGTAAACTTTCAAGCTTCGTCGTTTGAATTGATTCTTCGTCTGAGCACGATTACTTCCAAATTAATTATCAGGCATCATCAAATGGATTTAAAAAGCCCGGACAAAATTAGGGTATTACAGCTGCCCCTCTTTGCTTGTTGTTGTGAACACAAGAATGTAGCAAAGACTAAAATAATGACCTAATTTTGTTTGATTGCAACGTCATTTCTCTTTCTTCAGTCTTCTTCTTGACTTTCGCTTCCGTCACTTGCACAAACACTTTTAATGGATTATTTCACTTCTTCATATCCGAGAATCTTCGGTTTCTTCCCACATCTGACGATCTGATGGTTTGCTCCAACACTCTTCTGAAAAGGCTAAAAATGGCTCGGATGACTTATATAGTACTTGGGCGTTTTTGTCCAGTCCCATCTTCTTGCTTTAAAATTTGATAAGAGATCTGCTTCACTCGATCTCCGGGGTAAGTGAGACTTGAAAAATCTTCGGATAACATGTCTGCTCCCTATTCTTTCAATGGGTATAGGACTTGATCAATCTTAGATCAGCGGGTTCGCTCCTATTTTTCAGGATGCATGAAACTCGCACAATCTTCAACAAACGTCTCTGTTCTCTATGCTTCAGAGAGTATAAGACTCGAACAATCTTCAACAATCGTGTTTATTCCTTATTTCTTCAAAGAGTATAAGACTCGAACAATCTTCAATAATCGGGTCCGCTCCCTCTTTCTTCAGGGAGTATAGAACTCGAATAATCTTCTGCAAACAGGTTCGCTCCCTCTTTCTTCAGGGAGTATAGAACTCGGACATATTCTTCAAACGAGTTCTCTCCCTTTTTCTCTAGGGAGTATAGATCTTGGAAATTTTCTTCAAACGGGTTCGCTCCCTCTTTCTCTAGGGAGTATGGAACTCAAACATCTTCTTCAAACGGGTTCGCTTCGCTCTTTCTTCAGGGAGTATAGAACTCGAACAATTCTTCTGAAAACGGGTTCGCTCCCTCTTTCTTCAGGAAGTATAGAACTCGATAATCTTCTTCAAACGGGTTCGCTTCCTCTTTCTTCAGGAAGTATAGAACTTGGAAATTTCTTCAAACGGGTTCGCTCCTTCTTTCATTAAGGAGTATAGAACTCGAATAATCTTCTGAAAACGGGTTCGCTCCCTCTTTCTTCAGGAAGTATAGAACTCGATAATCTTCTTCAAACGGGTTCGCTTCCTCTTTCTTCAGGAAGTATAGAACTTGGAAATTTCTTCAAACGGGTTCGCTCCTTCTTTCATTAAGGAGTATAGAACTCGAATAATCTTCTGAAAACGGGTTCGCTCCCTCTTTCTTCAGGAAGTATAGAACTCGATAATCTTCTTCAAACGGGTTCGCTTCCTCTTTCTTCAGGAAGTATAGAACTCAAGAATCTTCTTCTTACGGGTTCGCTTCGCTCTTTCTTCAGGAAGTATAGAACTCGAATAATCTTCTGCAAACAGGTTCGCTCCCTCTTTCTTCAGGGAGTATAGAACTTGGAAATTTTCTTCAAACGGGTTCGCTCCTTCTTTCATTAGGAAGTATAGAACTCAAGAATCTTCTTCTTACGGGTTCGCTTCGCTCTTTCTTCAGGAAGTATAGAACTCGAATAATCTTCTGCAAACAGGTTCGCTCCCTCTTTCTTCAGGGAGTATAGAACTTGGAAATTTTCTTCAAACGGGTTCGCTCCTTCTTTCATTAAGGAGTATAGAACTCGGATATCTTCATACGGGTTCGCTCCCTCTTTCTCTAGGGATTATGGAACTCAAGTAATCTTCATTTGCTTCACCACTTTATTGTGAAGGCTTGAGTTTGATTTGCCTCAAAGGTCGAACCTGAAAATCAAACATTATCAATCATTAATGTATGCTTGAAGATTCGAAAAACATTATACTCAAAAATTTAGAATTTAAGAGAATCTTTTCGAAATCATTTCTCTTGTGAGAGCTTGTCTCGCCGCAATTGAATACGAGAGTCTTCCTTGACTTGACTACCATTTGAACCTCTCCCTTTGTGGGACCTTGAATCGGTTAATGACTCCTCGCGCGCGTTTCCTTTTAATCACTTGATCAGCTTCTTTGTACTCGAAAACTTTTTCTTTTTCTCCTACATCTGATGGTCGGATGGTTTGTTCCAACACTCTTCTGAGAAGGCTTAAAATGGATCTGCTTCACTACTTTTTGGTGAAGACTTAAGATGGTTTGCTTCACTACTCTCTGGTGAAGACTTATGATTGTTTGCTTCACTATTCTCCGGTGAAGGCTTCAGATTGATTGCTTCACTATTCTCCGGTGAAGGCTTCAGATGGTTTGCTTCACTACTCTCCGGTGAAGGCTTAGGATGGTTTGCTTCACTTCTCTTCGGTGAAGGCTTAAGATTGACTTGCTCCAATCTCATGTGTGCAAGTCCTTCCAATCGATCGATTCACTTCTTCATACACAAGTATCTTTGTTTTTTTTTCTACATCTGATGGTCATCACTCCAGATTAATGTCTCCTCTGTGGATTAGACCTCTCAATTCTTCAGGGTATGTCTCTCTAAACGCGACTCCTTGCGTTTGAGGTTTGAAATCTTCATTTCAACTTGTTAGTCTTCTGACATCATGAATCTTCTCTTTTCTCTTGAAATCTGTCAAAGCCGTGTGTTTAAATGCAAATGCAACTAAATATAGCAGTGTAATGCATTTTCTTTATGCGAATGATGTTTCATGAATGCAAAAATATTGAATCAATCTTCACTCGTCTCCAGAGTAGTGAACTCATTCTTCTTCTACTTGATCACTCTTTAAAAGGTCTGCTTCATATACCCGTGTAGCAACTCATAGTTCCCAACTTGCATCATTGAAGATCAATTAATCTTATTATATATCCTTGTCGTCTTGTCTTCTTTCTTCATTTCAAAGAAAGTGTTTTCTCTCTCAACTTCTTGCTATGGCCAGAAGCATGATTGTGTTGCCCTATTTTTTTGAGACTATGCATGACTATGCCGGACTCCACAAAGATCAATGGGATAGCAGCATCTATTCTGATTTGACTCTTGCAGCACATCCCAAGGAGGATCTACCCCAATTCTTCATGTCATCACGTCATTTCTCATTTTAACCTTGGAGATGCGTAAGACAACCTTCATCTTGGGTAATGGAAACAACACATGATCACAACATTGATTCAACATCATTTTTACCGGGTCGTAAATCATTTGAAAACATATTCATCTTTTCATGCGGTTTCTGCTCATATCTTTCCACCAGAGAAGCTCTTTGCATAGCGTTCAGTGTTTTTGTATGTTATTACAAGGATACCAAAACTCAATAGAAATTAAGGTGAGATGTTTTGGCTTGCCAACATTAATGCATGTGAAATCACCAGAATGATGCAACTGATGATGGACAAAATGATCATATACTGTAAACCCCAGTGTCACTGTTTCACTATTTTCAGCATTCATACATTTCTATCCCATTGGAAATATTTGTTCATTTCAATGATTTCTCCACAGGCCTTCATTGGCTTTCAAAAATGTCCCACATCAATACCTCTGGCTAAAACAGGCCTTCACTAATGTCGCAACATTATTTTATTCTGGTACGGGCCTTCAAAATGCCTCAATATCTCAAATTATAAGGCTCATTCTCAATGCCTTCTTGGTCTGAATCTTGTAATTTCATCATGAGGTGGGTTCAGTCGCGCCCCAACATTATCTCATACTGGTACGGGCCTTCAAAATGCCCCATCACCTCAAATTGTAAGGCTCATTCTTGATGCCTTCTTTGTCTGAATCTTGTCATTTCAAAATGATGGGGGTTCAATCGTGCCCCAACATTATCTTATAAAGGTACGGGTCTTCCAAAATACCCCAACACCTCAAATTGTAAGGCTCATTCTCAATGCCTTCTTCGTCTGGATCTTGTCATTTCAAAATGATGGGGGTTCAGTCATGCCCCAATGTGGGTATTCATGGCTCCCTTCGCACAAAAATCTCTTAACTTTGAATGCTCAAATTCTAGTGCCGCCACACAACAGTACGGCCAAATGTCTTGAGGGCTTCTCTTCGCGCCTCCATCGATGCTTAAGGAATGATCAACCTTTCTAACATAATGCCTTGCATTTTGTTACGAGCTGGGATACGTGCATCTCCTGAATGATGAGATCATCTTCTTCTTGATGGGCTACTGACAACGTCACAAGGAAACATTACAAGTTCTATCCATCCACTTTGATATCTTGGAACATCTGCTTCAAGATTGCGGATTGCTTCATGCTCCGACATTGCTTATTCTTCTTCTCAAAAAGAGGCACAATGAGCCTCATCAACTTCAAGGACCTTCCACATTTGAACTGTCCTGTTTGAAAATGTTTTTTTCATTTCTCTTATTTTAGGGATCAAAGAATGAAATAATTTTATAAAACATTGCCCCCTAATTCAAGCTCACAATTGAATCAAATCATAAACATGAGTTCACAGAATATCAAAAGAATCAATAGCTCTTTAATGTTTTCAGGGTTATAGCTCTTTGACACATATCAAAATTGAGGGGTTGGTTTCAGGTTGGTTTCCTATCTTCTAAGGCTTCGACCACCAAAATACCATCTCTTTCTTGATCGTTGTAACCATCACAACATGCCCTTCTTTCTTGGCTTGGTATTTTAATCGGGCGCGGACAAAATGACGCAAATAGTATACTCCATTACTAGACTTTCCAGAACACTTCCATTTCAGTTCTCTGAAATCTTCCATTTGTTCAAGCTTCGTAGACTCCTCTAACCAAGGTAGTGCAGAAATATCGATCTAAAAATGAAATTTCTGAGTGCTCGTGTGAAATTGACTATGACAGGTGTTCCTTAACTCCCTTAGTCCATTTTTATCGCAACTCCTTATTTAGATAAACTTGATTTAATTTGCCATTATCGGGCTAGCTGAAATCAGCTTTATTGTAATTTGCCTTTATCAGGCTAGCTGAAGGGTTCATCTCATCACAAAGTCTTTGACTTGACAATCACAGTGGAGCATACACCGAATTGCCAGGTACCCGATCAAGGTCATGGTTTGAGTATAATCTATTCATAAAGCCAGGGTTTTCGAGTTTCCTCTATAACCAATTGCCTTAGTGGAATAGCTCAGCTTTATTGTATACATGTATATTATATATTTTGATGAGTATGTGGATTCAATTTCTTAAGCCTGTCAAGAAGAACCTGTCATAGTCTAGGTGTTGTTGAATGTCAGAAAATCTCATCGTTAGAGTTCAATTTCCAAGCAACTGACCTAAACTAGATTCACCTACTCGACTATTTCATCTGTAAAGATCATAATCATCATCGAACGTCGTCAACAAAAATGGTCTAGTCAATTTTGTAATGTCATACGCAAAAGATGCCCCATGTTGTCCGCTCCTATGCATACCTGAATACCAAGCCTATGGTTCATTCCCTTATGATAGGAGAAGGCTATATCGGTTCCTGCAAGAAAAGGGTATGGTGTTCGATTGTATCTTCTGGGGGTAAGGTCAAGGTCCTTGTTTTATCGGGTTTCAATCTTGTCATTTTGCCAAAGATTTATAACTCTAATCATTAAAGAGCTTTTAATTCAATTGATATTCAAAGAAATTCAAGTTGAAAATTCGATTCAATGCTCACCATCCTTAAAGTAACATGAATTCATTTAAAATATCCTTACAAACAGAAAGATGAGAAAGTACAAAAAAACATGTTCAAACAAGATGCCGCAAATGAAAAATGCGATTGTGGTGGAGCACAACCTCACTTGTTCATCAAAAGGCCCTACTTTCCCTAGAATAGCGGGTGCCCCATTGGATTAGGGTTTCTACCCTCACTTACTCCCCATTTCTCGATCACTTCTCTTGTCAGGACTCCTTTGTCAACGAGCCTTTCTATCTCTTCCATCAATGGTATACACTTATCAGTGTGATGGCCCAATGCCCCTAGATGAAAATCGCAAGCACTATTCGGGTCATAGCCATAAGCGGATGGGCTAGTCTTCATTCTTAATGGCCTTGGAGTGAGGTATTGATTCTTGATTAAAGGGGATAGCAAGTCAGAAATGGGCACTTGAAAAACCTTGAGGGTCGTATTTTCCCAAGACATCTTCTGCGGCCAGTCTCGGACTACCTCTCCTTTGACTTTTATCTTGTCACTTCCCACTTCTATCTTCTTTTTTAGTGTCAGAGATGTCTCAAGAGTTGGGTAATTTATCTCTGCTTCACATATCTCGATTTCCTTGACTTTGCTCTTCTCTTTTTCAACACTCTCTTCCGTATGTACTTCACTTGTTTTGACCCCGTCAACTCTATTTTGGGGATTGACTTTCAGCTGTTTAGCATCCACCTCTATAACTCCTTGAGCCAAAAGATCTCGGACTTGTCGTTTGAAGTTGCTACAATTATCGATGGAGTGTCCTCGGGCTCCCGCATGATATTCACAGGAAACTTTCTCATTATACCAACTCGGATAAGGGGGCAACAAAGGCTTGGCCAGACGTGGAGCAATCAGCTGGGCTTGGAGCAACTTGGGATATATCTGGCTATATGAAAGCTCTTTTGACCCTACTTTCTCCTTGCCGTTATTATGATCATATTGACGACCCTGTGACTGACCACTGGAACGTTCACTTTGAAGGTTTAACGTTTGACCAACATCTTGGGAGAGACATTGATTTGCATATCTCCCTTCATTGACAAGTTTTGAGCTTCCGGGGAGCTTAGGTTTTCCATTTTCAAAGCATAACAACCCTTCCGTGATGAAGTTTTGAACTTTATATCTCAGGATCGTACAATCTTCTGTAGAGTGACTAAACTCTTGAGAATGATAACCGCATGATCTTTTGACACCTTGCCAGTCTGGACGCAAATAAGTATTATACCTCGGAGGAAAAGGCTTTAGGAGCCCACTTTCAAAAAGAAAGGGTAACAAGTCTGAATATGAGATCGGAATCGAAATCAGAGACATCCCCTTCTTATTCTTTCTATTCTTTTTGGCCTTCTTCACTGGCATTTGAACATCCTCTATGCCTCTCTTCTTTGAGTCCGGCTCCACTTTCGTATTAGAAGTTTCACCCTTAACTTCTGCTTTTCCCAGTATGATCTCCGTAGCATCTTCTGGAATCTTACTTGATTTTTGGAGTTGACTTGAATTACCACATCCCCTAACGGGTTCTTGATCATTTGCTATCATCACATTGGCTGCAGCGCTAACCTTCAGATTCTCACCCGAAGTCTTCATCTTTCTTTGTAACAGGGTCATCTGATGATTTCTCCCCATATATCACTGTAATCATCATGCTCATCAACTTGGACATTTGTTCCCTAGATTCAACTTGGAACTTCTTTACTTCATCAATCATTTCTTGTTGGGTCTTTACGAGCCGTTCTTGAATTCTCTCGATCCTACTAACTCGTGCTAATATCTCATTCATTGCTCTATATCTTTCCAGAAACACGTCTCGGGGTAACTTCAATTTGCTTTCAGAGCTTCTGCCGCATCATCATTCACGAGTTACTCTCATATTTTCATGATTGATGCATGTAAAAATGCTTAAATTAATATATGCAATGCGAAAATGCAAAATGCAAATGCAAATGCACGAGGTGTTAATCCCAAAAGTGACCACTTAAGAACAACCGTTCACTTAGACAACAAGAATTTCGTAAGTACACCATGTAGTCAAAATACAACTGCGATTTTTCATCTCTTCATTTCCTTGAGTCGTACTCTTCATGGGATCTGGTATCGCACCTCCAAAGTTGTTGGCGTATTTCATCACCTTTGATGACGTCGAATGTCTTTAAATTGAATCTTGAAATCTCCATTCTCACCTCCAATGTGAAGTGGTCTTCATGTCGTTATGAAGGTCTTCTCGTCGTTATGAAAGGTCTTCTCGTCTTGATGAATGGCCTTCTCGTCTTGATGAATGGCATTCTCGTCTTGATGAATGACATTCTCGTCTTGATGAATGCTCTTCTCGTCCTTGGTACAATTGTATCTATCCCTTAACTCAACATCTTGGCCTTTACAGTTTCTTCAATCAGCTTCAGATCTCTTCATTCATCGGGTGTCCTTCATGGATCGTTTGAACATCTCTGGATCTCCTGGTTTTGACTACATAGTGGAGAATTTCTTGCCTCAATATGGTCAGCCTTCTTGTTAGTCAATCACTTGTGAATTAACACCCCTCGATGATATGAGGATGCAAATGCAATAAAATCACAATAAAATAGACATAGAACGAAAACGGGTTAGTACACATAAGATAAACAACAAGATAGTGGATACCGTAAACATCACATAAAACCTACCATCACATGTTGGCTACCCAATCATGCTTTAGTAGATCCTACCCGACATGATATCTACCCACATGTTTTGTCATTCATAAAAGATCCTAACCGCATGGTATCTAATTCACATGTTTTGTGCGAAAATATAAAACCTAACCGCATGCTTTTCTAGTTCTCGTACTTATGGCAAAAATAAATTCGAGGAAAATGTTAGAATGAGTTTCCCCTTCATGTCCGCGGACAGAGATTCAGCACAAGACAGGCAGAGTTTGGGTATCACTAAAAGGGTCCTCGAATTGTCCTTTGCTGGTGCCCCCTTGGGCTTGCCAGACCCTCGATTCTCACCCATTATAGGCTTAAAACGAATCAAGTTCAATACGAGAGGATACATTTCCCTATATCCATGCGAGAAAACTCAATGTTTTCTCGTAGACATAAAGCATGTACCCCAGAGGTTACTAGCTAAAGCCTGTGCGGAGAAAAATAATTTTTCTCACGTAAGCGTAGCTTTCACCCTTACTTAATAGGACAGAGCACAGTTAGAAGGCTCTAGAAAAAGTTATGGCAACAATGGGGAAACTCATAATCCTTTGCCTCGATCAAAGAAACACAACAAAGTGAAGGTCAAAAAACTGAAACATGTAAATCACACATTAGTACAACTATTTATTTGTTAATTAAAACGCAAATTAAAATGCAAACAACAATTTAAAACAAATCAGGGATCAAAAATCAAATTAAAGTGAACTTACAACTTTCGTTTGCAAAGACAATTAATTAATCGACTATAGGCCTGACTCTCTAAAAGTCCCCAGCGGAGTCGCCAAGCTGTCGAAACGATTTTTATACGAGTGGGGGGGGTGATTTGGAAAAGCGCGTTATTTTCAATTATTTTCTTTACGATTGAATTTTAATTAAAAACAATGCAATTTTAGAAAACCTCTCGTTTCGAAAATTTGGAATTCCTTTTACGATAAAAACATATGGTTCGAGGAGTCGCCACCAATCTTTGATTAGGGTGTGATTGGGCACCCAAAAACGTTGTCATTTTAAATAAAAATTAATTTTAATTAAAACGACAAATTTACGGTCTACGTTACCAAAATCCGAGTTCGGGAGTCGGTTACGCGTGGGGAAGGATTAGCACCCCCACAGCGCCCTAAATCGGTACCTGTCGATTAATTAATTTCTTTGCGACGAATTTCACAAGTTCAAATTTAATTTGATTAATGATCCCTTTAAACAACAAACATGCAAATTTGCAACATTCAAAGCAACAAAATAGATTTAATTTAAAATTACCAAGTCATTAGAAAGATAAAGAATATTCGATTATTTAAAAACATCGAGACCAGATCTTTAGTTCAGTTCTAACGACCTTTTCTCGAAAAGTTTAAATAGTCGAATATTTCCTTTTCTTTCGCTCCCAAATTTTACAAGGATATATCCAAATTTAATTAGGCGTTACTGACGGGATACCATTTTAATTTAAAATCGTCAAAACAACTTTCCTGTAAGTTAAGAAAAGCCATTTCAACAGTTTTTAAATTAAAAGGGTATTACCCTTAATCCGATTATGTAACGACGTCGGGTCATGCATATGAGGGAACATACAATATTAAAAATTATCTAACTAATAAATAATACATGAAAAAACTAACATGCACTAACATTACTTAACATATTAATATGTAACATACTAATGGGACTTAAATACGAAAAAAATAAAAACATAACATGCCAAACTATACATGTTACACTAAAAACCAAATCACATTAAACCGAATTTTAATATCCAAAATATAAACAAAATAATCATTGAAATGAACATACGAGTAGTACACATAGTAAACAATGAAACCAGAATAAAACAAATCATCACCATAATGGACTAAAATTATAATAAACCCTAAACATACATAGGACTAAAAAGAAACATGCAAAACATTCAAAGTCGAAAGTCTAAGAAAACAGAAACTAAGTATATTACCACTCAGGACTAAAATGCAATGCAGAACACGAGGGTCAAATGTTTAAAACAGTAAAGATTCAACTACAACACTACTTAGGACTAAAATTAAATGCGGGTAAAATAAAGAGACAAAATTATAACATGCAAATGTTGATTTATGGACTAAAACGAACATGCAACAATTCAGAAGTTAAATGTCTAAAGTAACAAAAGCTAAATGACACAACATTTGGGACTGAAATTAAATACGCATAAAACTATGAAGATCAGATTAAAAATGATAAGATACTATATTCATGGATTAAAATGAACTAAACCGAATAAATGCATGACTAACTATGAAATAAATCCACAATTACATGCTGGACCAAAATGTAGATTTACAAAACCGCATAGCAAATGTACAAACAAGAATAATTCAAAACAACTATGTTCAAGGACTAAAATAGAATGTGCAAAAACTTGAAAACCAAATGTGCAAACGAAAGAAAATGCATACCTATCATTCAGGACTAAAATAAAATGTACATGAAAGATGAAGTCCAAATTACGAAACAAACAGAACTCGATTGGGACCAAAATGGAAATCAATGGCAAATGTATAGTGACCTTAAAGCAATTAACCCTAAAAACCTAATATAAAACTAACTTTAGGCTAAACCTAACCTTCATTTGCCTATTCTCTTCTTCCACGCAGAACGGCGCTACTCTCATCTACAACTCACCCATCTCCCTCGTTCATCCTCGCCACAGCTCTCTCCTCAAACCACCACGGCAGTGCTCCTCACCTCCCCAAGGACGCGCTCGGCCACCGTTCACAGGTGGCCCCTGCTAACTTTCGAACCAGGCACAAACCCAAACCCCGACGATGCTAAACCGACATCAACAATCAAGCAGAATAGAACCAAAGGTAAATCTAACTGTCTATTTCTATTTCCCTTACCTTCATTTTGTTTTGCTCGATCATTCATTGATTTTCAGGCTAACCATCGAAAATTAAATTTTTTAATGCACTGGGAGTTGCTTGATTTTCTATAAGCTGTTAGGATTAATCTATCTCGTTACTGTTTTTTTTTACTCTTGTTAAAACAAACACACACACTAAAAAACGAATTTCAAGAGAATACCTCCATTGATATTGCTTTCAAAGGAACCGGGTATGACCCTCGTTACAGCATTTTAATGGGTTTCATAATACCCTCGTTACAAGCACAAGTTTTCTTTCTTTCTTTCTGGCCTGCTTTTTTCCTCTTTGAATGCTTTTTTTTTTTGCTCGTGAACCTCCTCCCTTGCTTTTAAAACTGATTTCCCTTTATGTGTTTTTTTTTGGTTCCCTTCTCAGTCCGTGCTCCTCGTTAATTGCCTGGTCTTGAATTGTGTGGTCGTTATTTTTGATGCTGCAGAGCATGGGTGGCAGAGCCATGTCTCTGTCTTCACGGGCGTGGTCTGCTGTAGTGGAGCAGGGCGTATGAGCTGTTGCTCGTGGGAACGGTGAAGCATGAGTTGCTGCTTGGTTCTAGCATTTCACGTGAGAAGCAGCTGCTAGGGAGCTGTGCACGGTTAGTGGAGCAACAGGACATGGGTCTCACTCGAGAACCGGCCACTTTGCAGCTGCAATTGTGTTGTTTCACGTGGGAGGTTACTCGGTCACAGCTGGGAGCTGAGCCTTGTCTGCTCGGTTGTAGTGCTGGCAGGGTGATGTCCGGTCAAGCATGGACACTCGTGGGTGATGCTTGGAAGGGCGTGGAGTAGCTGTTGGGGAACCGTGCTGCACATGGGAGACATGGATAGCTTGGGTTGGGTTGCAATTTAATTACTGTTGGGCTTGAATCTTGACCTTGCAATTAATTTGGTTTGAAATTGGGCTTCAAATATGTAAATGGACTTTAGACACTTAATTTGTATTGAACTTCAATATGTGTCTCGATTTCCATATACGACTAATCCCAATTGAGCACCTAAAGCTTCCAAACGTAAACTTTCAAGCTTCGTCGTTTGAATTGATTCTTCGTCTGAGCACGATTACTTCCAAATTAATTATCAGGCATCATCAAATGGATTTAAAAAGCCCGGACAAAATTAGGGTATTACATTGTGTTAGAACTAAGAGGTTTCACAAGATCAGAGAGTTGGTTGCATCTGGAGAGATTTTGTTTCAGAAGGTACATACTGATGAGAATGCCACTGATATGTTCACCAAGCCAGTTACGACAGACAAGTTCATGCATTGCTTGGACTTGTTGAGTGTTTCGAGTTGTTAAATAAGTAAGGTAATACAACCCACATTGAATGTTTCTTAAGGGGCAGGATATTCGCCAAGGTGGAGATTTGTTAGGTATGGCTTATAAATATATACTGAGAAAGTCTCGTAGTGAGGGTTACGATTATGTGGGTTAGGGGTGTGGGGTTGCGGCCCCGCTGTATGATATAGGGTTATTTTTTTAAATATGTATCAGGGTTTATTTATTATATAAAAGGAGATATAACCTAAACCTAAGAGATATTGAATTGAATAAAAATTCTAACGCCGCCTAAGGCAACGATGACGTAAACACATTACTGAACCTCGTTAAAATTCTTATGTTCTTTCTGTTTTCTTTATCCGATTATTCAACACACAACAAGTGAATCAGTCAATGTCAGACCGTATCTTTATCTCATTTCCAAAAGGCCGAGATCGAGTGACAGGTTCGACAAATGGTAGACAGTCAGCATATTTGAAAGAGAAATAGTCCGTTTTCTTCTCCAGTATTATTGGTGCGTAAAAAGATGGTACCTGGCAGTTTTGTGTCGATTCCCGAGCTCTCAACGCTATTACCATCGAGATAAGTTTTCGATTCCCACGGCTGATGAATTATTCGACGAATTGTGTAAATCATAATTCTTTTCCAAGCTTGATTTGTTTGTAGGATATCATAAGATACGGGTTCGCAATAAGGATGTCTACAAAACAGCCTTCCATACTCACGAGGGTTATTATGAGTTTCTTGTTATGCCATTCGGCTTAACAAACACTCCCTCGACATTTCAAGCCATGATGAATAATATTTTTTGGACTTATTTACGGAAATTTATTTTGATAACTTTGGATGATATTATTGTTTTCAGTGGAGCATCTTCACCATGTCCGCGGAGTGCTGATGACATTGAAAGCACATGGGTTTGTGGCTAAGAGATTGAAGTGTTCTTTCATACAAGAATCTGTTGAATATTTGGGGCACGTGGTCTCCTATGAAGGACTAGCAGTGGATGCTACCAAGGTCGAATCAATTTGAGCTTGGCCTGTTCCTACTACAACCAAGAACGTGTGTGGTTTTTTGCGGATCACAGGTTATTACAACCATTTCGTTAAGGGCTACGCCACTCTAGCACCACCTCTAACTAATTTACCGAAGAAAGATACAAATTTTCAATGGAATACAGCCACTCAACAGGCTTTCGAGACATTGAAACTTTGTCTTTGCTCAGCACCAGTGTTGCGTTCACCTGATTTTCAGAAGGAATTCGTGGTCGAAATCAATGCTTCAGGAGTGTGAATTAGAGAGGTCTTATCCTAGGATAATCGACCCTTGGCATATTATAGTAAAAAACTGAGTCCAAAAATGCAGGCAACCTCCACCTATCATAGGGAAATGTATGTCAGAAAGTGGAGACAATATCTACTTGGCCGATGATTTGTTATCATCACCGATCAGAAGTCTCTTCAAGAATTGATACAACAAACCAGAGTTTCAAATCACGGTCGCGCTCGTGTTTTCGGTTATTTCGGATTTACCGTGATTACGGCCGTCGCGAGCGCTATTGCGGTCGTCGCGGACGCTATTGCGGCCGTCGCAGTTAACTCGGACGGCGGCGAAACCGCTATATCGCGGTCAAAATTGCGGTCGCGGACCGTTTTTTGAAACCCTGCAACAAACCATTCAAACTCCGAAACAAAAATAATGGTTGACAAAGTTGATAGGTTTTGATTTTGAGATCAAATTTCGTCCTGGTAATTAAACACAGTGGCTGACACCTTATCAAGAGAAGTAGGGGTATAGATGATGGCTTTAACCCAGACTACATTCGATATTTTAGAGGACATTCGCACTACCAATATACCTGATCCCGAGTTGGTCCAAATCCACAAACAAATTCGAAATGGAGAGTTAGCAACCCAAGGTTACAGTGAGCACAATGATCTTATTCTGCTGCAAGGTCGAGTCGTGGTTCCGAACGAACGTGCATTGCAGTTTCTCTTACTTCGCAAATTCCACAGTTTCAATGTAGGACATGCTGGTATTCTCAGAACGTTTTTCCGGTTATCCATCAATTTTTATTGGAAAGGAGCGCAAAAAGAATTTCACACATTTGTCACCGAATGTCAAGTTTGACAATGGATGAAGAGCGACAGTCTAGCTCCAATAGGTCTCCTTCAACCCCTTCCCATTCCACAATAGGTATTTGAAGATATATCATTAGATTTCATTACTGGGCTGCCTAAGTCAAATGGAAAAGAGGCTACAGTTATGGTTGTGGACAGGCTGACGAAATACGAACACTTTTTTGCCCTGTGGAGACACTATGATGCCAGATACATAGCCAAGGTGGTGGTCTAAGGAGTTGTTAAGTTGTATGGCATTCCCCAATCCATGGTCAGCGATAGGGACCCCATTTTAATGAGTGAGGTTTGGACTAAAATCGCTCGTTTGTAAAGAACTAAATTGTGTCTAAGCTTCGCCTATCATCCGCAAAACCGATGGACAAACCGAGGCATTGAACCGCTGCATGGAAATGTATCTCCGTTGCATGACAGGCGATGAGCTGAGTAAATGGGAGAGCTATCTCGTTTGTGCAGAATAACGGTACAATACAACATTTCAAGCATCCGCATGCATGATCCCATTTCGAGCGCTCTATGGTCGATACCCTCTCACCATGATCTCATATTTAGGAGGTTTTCTCAATACTCAGGTGGATAAGGCACCACATGAACGAGATAAATTGTTGCGAGAGTTGAAACACATTCTATCTTAAGCCCAAGTGCGAATAAAGCATCAAACCGATAAAAAAAGCGAAGGGGAGTGGAATTAGCTGAAGGCGATTGGACCATTGTTGTAACAATCCGGAAATTTGAAAATAATATTTAATTGAAATTTGAGTTTTTAATTGTGAAAATTGATAACTTTTGGGGACTAAATTGAAAGATTTTAAAACTTGTAGCTTGTTTTAGAGTTAAAGAAAATTCAGGGACCAAACCACCATCGTCAACTTCCAACAATGATCCCGACGCCGTCTGAATTCCGATCGTCATTTTGAAACCACCATCGTGTTCGTTATCGAGTCAGGAACAATTCCCTTAAATTAATTGAGGTGAAACGCTGCCAAACGCCGTGAATTTCAAGTCAAAGCCTCGACTTTTTTTTAGCACAACCACCTAGAAAATCCTAAATTCATCGCCAATCGTTGCTCCGTTTTCGACACCTCCCGTACCATCGTGTTCCTTGTGCCGATCTGAGTCCACCGGTGTCCTCCTTTTCTCCGGCAGCGGCGGCGCGTGTGGAGGTGAAGCGGTCAAAGTTTTCGATTTGTTGAAATCGAGCTCTCCGCCGTTCAAAAATTTGAACCGAGCTTTGTAAGTATCTCGAAATCGCTCAAATTAATTTTAGGAATTTTTTCCGTGAATTTTACGCTGCTAGAAACGATCCCACGCACCGCCACTGCGCGTGGGGAAGCTCAAAATGACGAGTTTGACTGTTTTTTTTCAATGTTTGATCGGTTTGACCGGTTTTGACCCGACCCGACCCGACGCGTTGACCCGACCCGAGACCCGTTGATCGGGTGACATTTTGGTAATTATTTTGGAAATGGTGCTTTTCTGGTAATTATTTTGAAAAGGGTGTTATTTTTGTAATTTTTTAAAAAAGTGACAATTTCGTAAAAAATTTAAAAAGAGTGATATTTTAGTAATTATTTTGAAAATAATGCTATTTTGGTAATTAATTTCAAAATGGTGCTATTTTATATTAAAAAAATGTTAATTTCTTAAAATGGTTGACCACCTTTGACCAGAACTTTGATCGGCTTTGACCGGCCATTAAACGGTCGTTAATCTTTTCCGAGAATACCTATCCTGACATTTTTTGACATTTCGAATCCTTTTTGGGGTACGTTTTACCAAACTCGAACCCGAAAGTCTTCAAATCGTCAGTCAAACCCGTTGACTTTGATTTTGACCAAGAATTCAAATTTTCGGAAAGTCATATTTTATGTGTTTCGACGTCTTGAATCTGATTCCGAAGTCCGTTTTTGCCAAATTCTGACCCAAAATCTCTGAATCGAGCATGTGAACCCTTAAAAGGCTTAGTATTTTAGTATTTTGATTATTTATTTGAGATTTGGTTAAGGAATTGATTCAGTAAAATATTTTATGAAGGTACTGGTGTTTCACCTGAGCGAGGACCACTTAGGTCCGGAATTATCCGTTCGTCAGATCAGCCCGAACCGCGTACTACAAGAATTACCCGTAGGTTTCTGTATATTATTTAAATAAAGATTAAGATTATTTATATTAGGATTCCAATATGGATTTTTCCAATTCGTAGGATCTAGCGCTGCAGCAGAGCGTGATCGCCAGACCCATTAGTAGGCTTCCCTATCTGATTTCTCAGACTGTTACAGGTGTGTTTCCTGACAGTGTTATCTTACAGTTTTTAACTATATATCTGAACTGGTTTATATTATGAGAATATAATATATTTTATGAGGAAATATATCCGATATTTTGATTAAGGTTTATTTAATGTCTGATTTACCGTATAATTTTTATATGGTTTATAGTTATAGTATTTTTGTACGTGATTTCTAAATATGAAACATTTTCATATTTAATGGATTAATCATCGTTTTTACTCCAATGCATACATGTTTATTTTTGTCATTGGGGGTACAATTGAAGGAAGTATTACCAGGTCCCTTTGCTGTGTGCGAAGGTAAGCCTTACAGTTTCCCAAGTCCCTTTGCTGTGTGCGAAGGTAAGACTTACAGTTTACCAAGTCCCTTTGCTGTGTGCAAGGGTAAGCCTTACAGTTTCCTAGGTCCCTTTGCTGTGTGCAAGGATAAACCTTACAGTTTTCCTAGACTCCTCTGCTTTGTGCACAAGTTAAGCCTTACTGGTGTATAGGCGGTGTACGGTTCAGGTGAACCTACACATTTTGGTGATTGAATGGGGGTAGTGTGCATATTATTAAAATATATTTGATAAATTGTTTTATCTTATCTGAATTATTTTGTTATGTATGTGTTATACACTGTAAGGGGCACACTGGGCTTTTTAGCTCATTTTATAGTTTTTACCTTTTTTAGATAACAGCAGACCGTAAGCTAGCAGATTTGGCATCAGGGGAAATCAACTACTTATTTTGTACGAACGTATATCTCTATATGTTTTTCAGTTCAGTTGTGTTTGGTGGCATGTATTACTCTATCGTTTTGGATATATTTGTATTATCAATATTTTGTTTAGTATTACCTGTAATGTTTTATAAGTTGTTTAAAAAAATCTGAATGGGACATGTGACCAGTTAGGTTTGAGTCTAACTTACAGACCGGGTCTAGGGGGTTACATTTGGTGGTATCAGAGCTTTCGGTTTTAAACACTCGGACTGTATATGGGTCCTAAGCTTTGGATTTTTAAGAAATTTTGAAGAAAACAAATGTCACCATATTATATGATTTAAAGTTTTCTCGAGATCCTTGATGCTAATCTGACATATGTTTTGAATTCTTTCTGTAGAGCCTTATAGATCCAACAATGAGTGCTGCTAAAGGTCGTAGAACAGGACGTAGTCGAGGACGAGTCACTCGACCTTCTGTTACGATAGATGATCTGATGTCTCCACGTGATCCTCCTGTTTCGCAAGTTGATCCTACCCTTTCTCATGATAGTCAGTTTACTCCTGTGAGAGATCCTCCATTCACTGGAGATGATGATACTGACATAAATGAAAATGCCCTTAATAGAGTTATATTCTGCATGTTTCAGAGAGCTGTCAGAGCCCCTAATAATATGACTGCAGTTGAGATTTCAAACTCTTTTGTCGCTACTGGTGTAGTCCCATTCAAGGGTATTATTGGTGGACCCCAACATACGCTGAGTATTGGCTAGAGGATACAGAGAGGATTATGGATGAGATGGACCTCATACCTGAATAGAAGTTGAAGGGGGACCTAACTATGTTGAAGAAAGAGAGCTTCAGATGGTGGCAATCAATTTCTGGTAGTATTCCGAGAAACCAGTTAACATGGGATCTTTTCAAGACGCGCTTCCGGAGTCGCTACATCGGAGAGAGATACCTGCAGGAGCGACGTCAGGAGTTTCAGAATCTGGAGCAGAGTAGTATGTCTGTTATGGACTACGAGGTTGAGTTTATCCGATTGAGCCGTTATACTCCTGAACTTGTGGACACTGAGACAGATCGATGCTTGAGGTTCGAGAATGGACTCAGGTATGAGATCAGGAGTCGAGTCGCTACCCACCGAGAGAGGAATTTTGATGCATTGGTTGAGATAGTCAAGACTGCTGAGGAAATAGAGTGTTTGGGTATGGATCACAAGAGAGATTGTTGAAAACATTTTGATATTTCGATATAACAAATTAAGTTAAATGAATTTTAAGATTTTCCAAAAAAAAATTCTAAGTATATTCAATATAATTATTCGAATATCAAGACATTACTCTAAATCTTTCAAAAGTCATTTTTAATCCTTACTCAATTGTAAAATTAAGTTTTAATCTTAAAACAATTTCAAAATAATTTTACAAAATATTTCGAACCGTTTCAAAGCCAAAAATTCCAGATTGCTCAGAGGGAACCGATTCCCCCCCAATGGGGTACCGATTCCCCCTTGAATGGTTTGGCTCTGAGAATTCCAATATGCTCAGAGGGAACCGATTCCCCCCCAGGGGTATCGATTCCCCCCACTGTTCAACGGTCGAAATATTTGAATTTTACACTTAGGGAACTGATTCCCTATGAGGGGTACCGATTCCTCCCACGCTCTAAACTATTTTATTAATTGATTTCACACTAAAACGGCTATATTATCTTCATTAATGATTCCCAACGTTCAGAAGTGATTTAAGGTGTATTTAAGCAAGCTTAGAAGCCATTGATCTATAACAAGAAACATCAAGCAACTAGAATAAAGAGAGAATCAAAGAGAAAGCATCAAACCTCAAGTATGAGCATTTCAAGCCTATTTTTCATTCAATATTCATTTTGCTTTCAAGAACACTTATTGTGCTCAATTGTATTCATTCTTGAGTGTTATTTTCTTTGTTCTAGAATTGTGCAAACAATCTACCTTGTGAGGATTTCCTTGTAAGTTTGCAAATTTTTATTATTCTCTTTGGGAGAGAGTGTTCTCAAGAATTTAGGATATAATTCTTGAGGGTTTGTAAGGTTACTCTTTGTCCTCAAAAGAAAGACAAATTAGTGAATTTGTGGAAAATCCTTAGTGCGGATAGCTAAGGTAGTGGACATAGACTTTGGTTGAGAAAGTCGAACCACTCTAAATTGCTGTGCAAATTTCTTTCAGTTTTCTGCAAAAGCTTCCACCAAAATTTTTATTGCCAATTCACCTCCTTCTTAGCCAATTCCGTCAATCGATTAACTCAACAATTGGCATCAGAGCCTAACTCATTTGAAGGTTTAATCGCCTCTTGAGTTGATTCGAGAAGAGTTACATCGATAATCAAAGTCATCAATGGCCTCTACTTCAAACTTCGACTCCGGTCTCGATTCGATGTCCATCAACAAGCCTCATTTCTTCAATGGGGATAATTATGCCTATTGGAAAAATAGGATGATGTACTTCATTCAAGCAAGTGATATGGGAGCATGGAATGTCGTAGAAGAATGATACTTCAAGCCTCTCACTCATCCAAGATTATGGAGTGAATGAGAGACAAAAATGTTACAGCTCAACTCCAAAGCCATCCATATCATATTTTGTGCTCTTGGACCAGATGAATACGGAAGAGTTTCATCTTGTACAACCGCCAAAGAAATATGGGACAAATTTCAAGTCACTCATGAAGGTACCGATGAGGTAAAGAAATCTAAAATTAGTATTCTAACGCATAACTATGAAAATTTCAGGATGAAACCAAATGAAGATATCAAAGCTATGTCGGATAGATTCTCAATTATTGTCAATGGTCTCAAATCATATGGAGAGATAATTTCAAATGAAAAGCTTGTGAGGAAGTTAGTCTACTCCCTCCCAAAATCGTGGCAATCAAAGAAGACGACAATCATCGAGTCTAAGGATCTAACATCCTTAACTCTTGAAGAGCTAATCGGTTCACTCCTGGCTCATGAAATGATGCCTGAAGATGAGGTAGACCTTTATAAGATTGAAGAGACACCAAAGGAGAAGGAGAAGAATAAAAACATTGGAGTTGCACTCAAATCCACAAAAAATGAGAGTGATTCGGATGAAGATGACGATGACAAGGAAATGGCATTGTTTGCCAAACGGTTCAGAAAAATGATGAGACCTTACCGAGGAAGAAAATTCAAACGAAGGCCTAAAAAATGAACCAAAAGAGAAGGATCCAATCATTTGCTATGAATGCAAAAAGTCGGGGCATGTCAAATATGATTGCCCACAATTGAAGAGAAAGGGTCAATCAAAGAATAAGCACAAGGCTCATTTGGCTACATGGAGCGATGAAGAAGGTTCTGATGAAGAGGAACAAGAAGTAGCAAACTTGTGCTTGATGGCATTCGGGGAAGCTTATAAGGTAACCTCTAACTCATCTGATTTTGATGATTTATCCTATGATGAGTTATTAGAGGAATATAATGGGTTGGCTTCGGATTATGAGAAATTGTTTTTAAAATATAAAAATGATGTTTAAAAATTGAAAAATGAAAATAAACTCATATCCAAAACCAACAACGATCTTGAAAGTAAAATCAAAGATTTGCAAATCAAATTAGAAGAGTTTGAAAAGAAAAATCTGGATTTGCAAAATTTACTTTCAAAGGTCAATGATGATCATCAAAAGAAAATTGATGATCTTAAAACTTCTTTTGATGAAGTTGGAACAAAACGTTTTGAAAATGGAGAAAATTCAAAATCCAACTCTATTAGAAAAAGTTTTAAAAACTACAATCATAGAGGTCCCGAAAGAACCTCTAATGGAAAAATCGTTAGAAGTATATGGGTTCCTAAAGAGCTCATTACTACTAAAGATAAGGATATCCTATACAAATGGATACCTAAGGGGACTAGGATTTTGGAAACTAATGAATATGGACCCAAAAGAATTTGGGTACCAAAAATTAGAAATTAATCTATGTTTATAGGAAAAGGAGCATTGCTACAAGGCACGGAAAACAAATCCAAATTCATGGTACCTTGATACTGGATACTCAAGACACATGACCGGAGATAAAAACCGATTCATTGAGCTTAACGCCAAAAATGGAGGAGAAGTGACTTTTGGTGATGATTCAAAAGGTCACATTGAAGGTATTTGTACTATTGGTAATACCTCTTCCATACAAATTAAGAATGTTTTATATGTGAATGGATTAAAGCATAATCTATTGAGTATTAGTTAATTTTATGATAAGGGATTCAATGTCATGTTTGATATTAATGGTTGTAAAGTCATTGACATTGCATCTAATCAGATTATGCTTGTTGGTCATAGAATAGGAAACATATACATGGTGCATTTAGATTCTATTGATATGACTAATTTGTGCCTAGTTGCTAAGGATGAACATGATAGTTGGTTATGGTATAGGAGACTAGGACATGATAGTATGAGTGTTTTGCAACGACTAACTCAAGGTGATTTAGTTCGAGGGTTGCCTAAGCTTAAATTTGATAATGATAAAATCTGTGATGCTTGTGCTAAAGGAAAACAAAAGTGAGTTTCTTTTAAATACATTAATGACGTATCAACTAGTAGAGTATTACAATTGATCCATACAGATCTTTTTGGGCCAACTAGGACTACTAGCTTGGGTGGAAAACACTATGCCTTTGTCTTGGTAGATGACTATTCTAGATATACTTGGGTTCTATTCTTAAGTACTAAAGATGAAGCATTAGAAAAATTCATCACATTTTCAAAAGTAATCCAAAACGATAAAGGTTACTCTATAACTAGTGTTAGGAGTGATCATGGCACTGAATTTGAAAATCTTGGATTTACTGAGTTTTGTAATTGCAATGGTATTAGTCAAAATTTTTCAGCACCTAGAACCCCTCAACAAAAATGGAGTTGTTGAGAGGAAAAAACAAACTTTAGAAGAAATGGCTAGAACCATGCTTTGTGAAAATAATTTGCCAAAATATTTTTGGGCGGAAGCCACAAATACCGCTTGTTATGTTGTAAATCGAGTAATGATTAGGCATATTTTAAAGAAATCTCCATATGAAATTTTCAAAAATAAAAAGCCTAACATTAGCTATTTTCATCCTTTTGGATGTAAATGTTTTGTTTTAAACAACGGTAAAGAAAACCTTGGCAAATTTGATGCTAAAAGTGATGAAGGATTTTTTCTGGGTTATTCCTTAAATTCTAAAGCTTATCGAGTATTTAATAAAAGAACTTTAGTTGTAGAAGAGTCTATACATGTTGTTTTCGATGATAATCCCCTTCTGAGGAAGGATTCTTGTGTGAATGATGATGTAGGTATTATAAATACAAATGACGTTAGAAATGACGTTGGAGAACTATCATCAAAGGAAGAAACAAAAAATGAGGAAACTCATGATCCTCTTGAAAACCCAACCATTGAAGAAAGGGAAGTATCTTATCCAAGAGAGTACAACTATGTCAAGGATGGTGAGATTATAGGTGATCCATCCAAAGGGGTAACAACTCGATCTTCTCTTAGAAATATTTGTAATTATGTTGCAGTCATTTCATGCATAGAGCCTAAGAATATTAAAGAAGCATTAAATGATGAACATTGGATTATGGTTATGCAAGAAGAATTAAAGTAAAGTATGGACATTAGTTGAAAGGCCTAGTAATAAATCTACTGTAGGTACTAGATGAGTGTTTAGGAATAAGCTTGATGAGAGTGGTAATATAGTGAGAAACAAGGCTAGACTTGTTTCTCAAGGGTATACTCAAGAAGAGGGCATAGACTATGATGAAACATACGCTCCCGTAGCTAGGATGGAAGTAATTAGAATGTTACTAGCATTTGCATGTTTTCATGAATTTAAATTATATCAAATGGATGTTAAAAGTGCATTTTTAAATAGTTTTATAAAAAAAGAAGTGTATGTGTAACAACCTTCAGGTTTTGAAGATTCAAAATTTCTGGATCATGTTCTTAAATTGACAAAAGCACTTTATGGTTTAAAATAAGCTCCAAGAGCTTGGTATGAAAGATTGTCAAACTTTTTAATTGAAAAAGGTTTTTCAAAAGGCAAGGTTGACACTACATTGTTTTTAAAGCATAAAGGTAAAGATTTATTAGTAGTTCAAATTTATGTTGATGATATAATATTTGGTTCTACTAATGATGTTCTTTGCCAAGAATTTTCTAAGCTAATGCAAAGTGAATTCGAAATGAGCATGATAAGGGAGCTCTCATTTTTCTTGGGACTCCAAATCAAGCAAAGAAAAGATGGAATCTTCATCAATCAAGCTAAGTACGTCAAAGATATGCTCAAGAAGTTTGGACTGGAAAATGGCAAACCTCATGACACTCCAATGAGCTCTTCAACAAAGCTTGACTTAGATGAAGGAGGTAAATGTGTAGATGTTAAATTATATAGGTCAATGATTGGATCTCTACTTTATCTAACTGCAAGTAGACCGGACATTATGTTTGGTGTTTGCTTATGTGCTAGATTTCAATCATGCCCTAAGGAATCACATTTACTAGCTGTTAAGAGAATCTTTAGATACCTTAAGGACAAACCTAGTTTAGGACTTTGGTATCCTAGAAACTCTAGCTTTAGCTTGCATGCTTTTTCTGATGCGGATTATGGAGGATGCAAATTAGATAGGAAAAGCACCTCCGGTACTTGCCAATTCCTTGGAAATATGTTGATTTCTTGGTTTTCAAAGAAACAAAATTGTTGTGCATTATCTACCACTGAAGCCGAATACATTTCAGCTAGTAGTTGTTGTGCACAAGTTTTATGAATGAAACAATAACTTTTTGATTATGGAATTGAAGTTGGTACCATTCCTATCAAGTGTGACAATACTAGTGCTATTTGTCTCACTAAAAATCCCATCCAACACTCTAGAACTAAGCACATTGAAATAAGACATCACTTCATTAGAGACCATGTCACTAAGGAAGATGTAGTTCTAGAATTTGTTGATATTTTGCACCAATTAGCGGATATCTTTACAAAACCTTTAGACAAGGAAAACTTTTGGACACTTAGGAGAGAATTAGGTTTGACCAACCTATCTTCACTTAGTGTTTAAAATAATTTTAGCACTTTTAAGACTAAATGAAAAATGCTAATTTTTTATTGCATTCATTGATATTAGTTAGGGGAAGTTTATTCTTCTTGATGAAAAATTAATTTTATGTTCAAATATCGTTTAAAGATTAATTTGATTGTTTGAACATAATTAATTTTCAATATATGAGTTGCCAATACAACTAGAGAAAGTTAATTTAGCATTTTGTGTGTTTAAAATTGGATTTTAGCATTTTGGTGCAGAGGGAATCGATACCCTCATGAGGGAACCGATTCCCCCTTTGAAGGGGAACCGATTCCCTCCGCAGGGGAATCGATACCCCCTGGGGTTCTGGTTTTATCGGGCAGAACCTCATATTTTGCTCAAACCCTCTTCTCTCATTGCCGCCGTTTCTCCTCTCTACTCTCTCCATATCTCCACTTTGCCTCAAAACAACGTTTTTAATCGAAATTCTCTTCAAATATCATCTTCTAAATCTGCTAGCATCATTAAAATTGTGCAAACAACATCAAAATCCACTCAATCTCATCTTTCAAGGTAAATTTTTCTAAACACTCTATTTCATTGATTTTGAACATAGGACTAGTTTTAATTAGTTCTAGATAGAAATAGTGATCGGGCATTGATTGTTTAGTGATTAGAAACTAGATATTACAACTAATTTCATCAAAAAAACAAGAATTTTCCAAAAATTTTGAAATTTTTGAAATAAAAAAAATGTTTTTCAAATTATTGTGTTTTAATTGAATTATGTTGTCGTTAT
The DNA here is from genome assembly GCF_006381635.1 of Hibiscus syriacus. Classification (NCBI taxonomy): domain Eukaryota; kingdom Viridiplantae; phylum Streptophyta; class Magnoliopsida; order Malvales; family Malvaceae; genus Hibiscus; species Hibiscus syriacus. The sequence continues at coordinate 503,744 of NW_024062382.1, forward strand.
GAAAACTATACAAATATTGTTTTTTTCAAAATCTTATTTTTCAATAGTTTTCAAAAACTTTGCCCATTAGGATTGATTTAGAGAACCTTGAAATATTGAGGACTCAATTGAGTTTTAGGATTGATTGAATTGCATACATGTGTTTTCTAAATTGCAGGTTATCCATTCTATTCTGATTTCCTAAACCATGTCCAATCTTAAACGTGCTAGGTCATCATATAGTCGCTCACACCGTAAACCAAATCCACCTCCAAATTCTCCCCCTATTCCTGAAATTCCAATTCCTAATCCTAATCCAGTTGATCCCAATTTAACTATCCAAATTTCATGCTTCAATCATCCTGGTCCTAGAAATCATTGTTTTTGGTATTATCAATATTTCGACTCTTACAAAATTAGAGAAGAACGTATCCCTTCTCGTCAAGCTATGTTAGATATTAATTTTAAATATCTTCCTCTTTTACAAGAATGGAAATTTGATAAACTTTGTGACCTTGAACCTATAGTTTACCATCAACTTGTTCGCATTTTTTATTCTAATGCCGTTTGTGTCAAAAACTGAGCTCAAACTGAGACCATAGAAGTTCGTTCCTACCTCCTAGGACAATTCTTACATATTAACTCGGCTTACATAGCCAAGGCATTAGGATTAGATAACGATGGTATTTCAAATGAAAAACAAATTTTAGGTTCTCGTTATAAAAGAAGGGATAGTGCGAGTGTCTTAGACTTTCATGAACGTTTTCTTCATCTAATGATTTCTTGGTGGTTTCGACCATCCGGAGGTCGTTATTCTACTCTTAGAGCCTTGGATCTTTGGTGGTTACATTGTTTCGAAAACAGCATTAAAATAAACCTACCTTAGATTATTTTTGCTGAAATTGTTGAAACCGTAAATCTTGTTCCTAATAAGAAACTCTGTTCATCTCTAGTTTACGGTTGCATTTTGAGTAATCTATTTTCTAAAGCTGGGCTTAGAGTTGGTCTAGATGCCTCCTTTCCTATAAAGAAACAAATTAATCTTCTTTCCTTAACGAGAGCAGGATGGATAAAGGATAAGGAAACCAGTGAATGGGTTTGATCTTCTGAAAATACTCCGGGAGCTAGTTCTTCACGAGCTCCACCAAAAGCTGACGATGATCCCGAGCTTGAACAATTAATGCGAGACATCGATGAAGCCGAAGATGAGCTTGAACAGCCCGAGGAGAAGCCCGAGGAGCAAGCACAACAAACGCATCAAATGCCTCCATATTTTCAATCTTTTATGGAGACATTCGATTTTTGATATGCTATCATGGATTCGCGCTTTACTTCTATAGAGTCCCATTTATCCACAATGGGAGCTCAACAATTAGAAATTCTCTGAGAGATCCGCACAAACAACGCTTCGATGAATGAACGTATTGATGCACTCTCACATGAGATGGCCGTTATGCGAGCTCGTTTTCCTCCTCTCGGTCCGGATGTTTGATTATGTGTTTAGCTTTAGAACTTTGAACTAAAAGATTATTGTTTCAACATTTTGAATATTTTGGAATGCTTGATTTTGTGGATTGTTAGACTTTGGATATGTTTAGATGTTTGAATTTATATATTTGGTTTAGTTAAATTTATTGCATCATTTACATCATGTTAGATATATGACCAATTTCGCCATGTCACATTGTTTATGAATATTGATTATAAAACTAATGGCTAACGTTTCTCTTGATTGTGATCTTAGCAGCTTAAACTATATATAATCAAATTGGCTAAATGATTTGAAAACCTTGTTTAAATTATTTTCAAATGTCTTTTTGATTTAACAAAAAGGGGGAGAAGTGTTAAATGTTTTAAATGGGAGAAGTGTTAAAGTAAGGGGGAGTAATTTCAAAACTTGATTTCAAAATCTTAAAATTACTAAAATGTTTTGTTATATAAAAAAGGGGGAGATTGTTGAAAACATTTTGATATTTCGATATAACAAATTAAGTTAAATGAATTTTAAGATTTTCCAAAAAAAAATTCTAAGTATATTCGATATAATTATTCGAATATCAAGACATTACTCTAAATCTTTCAAAAGTCATTTTTAATCCTTACTCAAGTGTAAAATTAAGTTTTAATCTTAAAACAATTTCAAAATAATTTTACAAAGTATTTCGAACCGTTTCAAAGCAAAAAAATCCAGATTGCTCAGAGGGAACCGATTCCCCCCTGAATGGTTTGGCTCCGAGAATTCCAGTATGCTCGGAGGAAACCGATTCCCCCTAGGGGGTACCGATTCCCCCCACTGTTTAACGGTCGAAATATTTGAATTTTACACTTAGGGAGCTGATTCCCTATGAGGGGTACCGATTCCCCCATGCTCCAAACTGTTTTATTAATTGATTTCACACTAAAATGGCTATATTATCTTCATTAATGATCCCCAATGTTCAGAAGTGATTCAAGGTGTATTTAAGCAAGCTTAGAAGCCATTGATCTATAACAAGAAACATCATGCAACTAGAATCAAGAGAGAATCAAAGAGAAAACATCAAACCTCAAGTTTGAGCATTTCAAGCCTATTTTTCATTCAATATTCATTTTTCTTTCAAGAACACTTATTGTGCTCAATTGTATTCATTCTTGAGTGTTATTTTCTTTGTTCTAGAATTGTGCAAACAATCTACCTTGTGAGGATTTCCTTGTAAGTTTGCAAATTTGTATTATTCTCTTTGGGAGAGAGTGTTCTCAAGAATTTGGGGTATAATTCTTGAGGGTTTGTAAGGTTACTCTTTGTCCTCAAAAGAAAGACAAATTAGTGAATTTGTGGAAAATCCTTAGTGTGGATAGCTATGATAGTGGACGTAGACTTTGGTTGAGAAAGTCGAACCACTCTAAATCGATGTGCAAATTTCTTTCAATTTTCTGCAAAAGCTTCCACCAAAATTTTTATTGCCAATTCACCCCCCTCTTGGCCGATTCCGTCAATTGATTAACTCAACAGAGATAGTGATCGAACTCAAACTCGATTCAGGAGGCCTTCTGGTTCTATAGATTCTTCTGCACACCCCAACAAGAGAGGCAGGGGTGAATCCTTTCAGAGAGGTGGTGCAAGTGTCAGGCCTGTGGCATCCGGTTCTTCAGCCATACATCCTTCTAGACATGGTGGATCTTCTGGGTTGCAACCTATACCGACATGTGTGGACTGTGGAAGATGTCATTATGGTAAGTGTAGGCTGAAATTGGGGACATGTTTTAGATGTGGATCCGGTGACCATTTCATGAAGGACAGTCCAGAGCGAGATCGTTCAGTTCAGGCGCCAGCTCGTGCTCTCTCTAGTTCTCATAGTACAGTTCAGACTCCAACAGGGGGTCGTACTCAGGAGAGAGCGGCTGGATCGACTAATAGAGGCCGAGCATCTCAGAGTAGGGGTCCAGTCAGATCTGAGACCAAACAACTTGCATTGGTTTATACTGCCAGACTTCGACAAGATCGTGATGGGCCCAATGTGACTGCAAGTACTGTTACTATTCATTCAGTTCCCTACTTTGCATTGTTTGATAGTGGCTCTACCAATTCCTATGTATCACATTCCGTTTCCGAGGGTCTAAATATTCTTGTTGAGAATACTGAGCATTCGGTGATAGTTCAAAGTCCCTTAGGCAAGTCCATCGTGTTGGATCATATTTTTAGAGAGTGCCCTATAGAGATAAATGGGGAAATTTTTCTGGCTGACCTGATGGAGTTACCTTTGGAAGAGTTTGATTTGATTCTCAGCGTAGATTGGTTAGACAAACATCGAGTAAATATTGATTTTGAGACCAAGAGAGTTGTTCTAAAAACCCCAGAAAATCGAAAGATTGTAATGATTGGAGAACGCTGTGGATTTCTGACGAATGTTGTGTTTGCTTTGGTAGCTGAGAAGATGATCAGGAAAGGTTCCGAGGCATTTCTTGCTTATATATTGGATACTAGGAGTTCTCAATCTGATATTGAAGGCATCCAGATTGTCAAAGAATTTCCCGATGTTTTTCCCGGGGAGTTACCTGGATTACCTCCAGATAGAGAAGTCGAGTTTGAGATTGAAGTCTATTTTGATTCTACTTTGGTTTCAATGGCTCCTTATCATATGGCCCCAAAGGATCTTAAAGAACTGAAAGTCCAACTCCAGGAGTTGTTGGATAGGGGATTTATCCGACCCAGTATATCACCGTGGGGAGCCCTAGTTCTCTTTATCAAGAAGAAAGATGGGACATTGAGACTCTGTATTGATTATAGGAAACTGAACAAGCTCACGGTTAACAAATATCCTCTGCCCAGGATCGATGATCTATTTGACCAATTTCGAGGGGCTTCTATCTTTTCAAAAATAGACTTGAGGTCTGGTTATTATCAAACTCAAAGTGAAAGACTCGGATATTCTAAAGACTGTTTTCTGTACTTGATATGGGCATTATGAGTTTTTTAGTGATGTCATTTGGGTTAACAAATGCCCCTGTTGCTTTTATGGATCTGATGCATAGGGTGTTTCAACCTTATTTGGACCAGTTTGTAGTTGTATTCATTGATGACATACTGGTGTATTCTAGAAGTGAGGCAGAACATGAGGAGCATCTAAGGATTGTTCTACAGACTCTAAGAGAGAATAAGCTATATGCTAAGTTGAGCAAGTGTGAATTTTGGCTCAGCGAAGTGACTTTTCTTGGGCATATCGTTTCTGCTGATGGTATTCGAGTGGATCCAAGCAAAGTGGAGGCTATTTTGAACTGGAAGCAACCCAGGAACATTTCTGATATCCATAGTTTCTTGGGCTTAGCTGGTTACTACCGCCGTTTCGTAGAGGGGTTCTCCCTTATTGCATCTCCTCTGACAAAACTGTTGAGGAAAGATGTTCTATTTGTTTGGTCTGAGGACCAACAAGCTAGCTTTGAGAAACTGAAGACTGTTCTAACTCAAGCCCCAGTATTGATTCAGCCTGAATCAGGGAAAGATTTTTCTGTCTACAGTGATGTTTCTCACTCTGGATTAGGATGTGTTTTGATGCAAGATGAGAAGGTTGTCGCTTATGCGTCGCATCAATTAAAGCCGCACGAGCGTAACTATCCTACTCACGATCTGGAGTTAGTTGCCGTGGTTTTTGCTTTAAAGATCTGGAGACACTATCTCTACGGAGAAAAGTGTTATATCTATACTGATCATAAGAGTCTGAAGTATCTTCTTACCCAGAAAGAATTGAATTTGAGACAACGTCGCTGGTTGGAACTTCTAAAGGACTATGATTTCGAGATAGAATATCATCCAGGGAAGGCTAATGTAGTGGCAGAAGCCTTGAGCCGTAAGGCAATATCTGATCTCAGAGCCTTATTCGCCAAATTGAGTTTATTTGATGATAGCAGTCTGTTAGCAGAGTTATAGGTTAAACCTACTTTGGCCGAGGAGATTAAGGCCAAACAGCTCCTTGATAGCTCATTTCTTCCCATTATTGAACAAGTTAAACAGGGATCGAGTTCGGAGTATACTGTAGATCATGATGGTATTTTGTGTTTTCACGGTCGTTACTACGTCCCTAAAGATGATGAGTTAAGACAGTTTATTCTTCAGGAGGCTTATAATAGTCCTTATGCTATGCATCCTGGCGGGGACAAAATGTACAATAATCTCAAAGAACGCTACTTTTGGACTAGTATGAAGAAAAATATTTCAGATTTTGTGGCGAGATGTTTGACTTGTCAACAGGTTAAGGTAGAGCACTAGCATCCATCTAGATTGTTACAGTCAATTAAGATTCCTGAGTGGAAATGGGAGCGCATTACGATGGACTTCATTACTGGTCTTCCTCTGACTCTTCCAAAAAGGATTCTATTTGGTGATTGTTGATCGACTCACCAAGTCAGCGCACTTTATCCCTATTCGGGGTTAATTATTCTCTGGACAAACTAGCTAAGTTGTACATTTCTAAGATCGTTAGACTTCATGGTGTTCCATTGTCTATCATATCTGATCGAGATCCGAGATTCACTTCCAAGTTCTGGAAAGCTTTGCACGAGGCTCTGGGTACTCGTTTGAATTTCAGTACAGCTTTTCATCCTCAGACTGATGGACAGTCTGAGCGAGTTTTTCAGGTGTTGGAGGATATGTTACGGGGTTGTGTGATTGATTTTCGTGGTAATTGGGAAGATTTCTTGCCATTAGCTGAGTTTGCTTACAATAATAGTTATTAGGCGAGTATTCGCATGGCACCGTACGAGGTTCTGTATGGACGTAGATGTCGTACTCCTATATGTTGGACAGAGTTATATGATAGAAAAATTTTGGGTCCAGACTTGGTTCGAGAAACTAAAGATACTGTCAGATTGATATGTGATCGCATGAAAGAGGTATTTGATAGGCAGAAATCATACGCAGATAAGTGACGTAAGGATATCGAGTTTGAGGTTGGAGATCAGGTTTTTCTCAAAGTATCTCTATGGAAGAAAGTATTGAGATTTGGATGTAAGGGTAAACTGAGTCTGCGATTTATTGGGCCGTATCGTATTTTGAAGAAAGTTGGACCTGTTGCTTATCAGCTTGAGTTGCCTCCCCAGCTTAGTCGTATTCATGATGTTTTTCATGTGTCTATGTTGAGGCGATACCGTCCAGATCCAGATCACATCATTCAAGTTGATGAGGTAGAGCTAAGACCTGATTTGTCATATGAGGAGGAATCTGTTCATGTTTTAGAGTGGGATGAGCGAGTTCTTCGGAATAGGCGTATTCCAATGGTCAAAGTTCAATGGAGTAATCGTAGCCCCTCAGAAGCTACTTGGGAGACATTAGAGTTAATGGAGGTTCAATTTCTGCATCTATTTTCGTAAGGTAAATTTCGAGGACGTAATTTCTTGTAGAGGAGGAGAATTGTAACAACTCGGAAATTTGAAAATAATATTTAATTGAAATTTGAGTTTTTAATTGTGAAAATTGATAAATTTTGGGGACTAAATTGAAAGATTTTAAAACTTGTAACTTATTTTAGAGTTAAAAAAATTCAGGGACCAAGCCCTAAATTTAACCAAGAAAAGTTGGCGAGGTTTGGTATTATATACGGCAATTGGTTTCTAAAAAATAAGAAACCAATTGCTCCTAAATTTCCTTCCCCTAACATCAACTTCCGACAACGATCCCGACGCCGTCCGAATTCTGATCGTCGTTTTGAAACCACCATCGTGTTCGTTATCGAGTCAGGAACAATTCCCTTAAATTAATTGAGGTGAAACACTACCAAACGCAGTGAATTTCAAGCCAAAGCCTCGACCTTTTTTTTAGCACAACCGCCTAGAAAATCCTAAATTCATCACCGATCGTCTCTGTTTTCGACACCTCCCGTACCATCGTGTTCCTTGTGTCGTTCCGAGTCCACCGATGTCCTCCTTTTCTCCGGTGGCGGCGACGCGTGTGGAGGTGAAGCGGTCAAAGTTTCCGATTTGTTGAAATCGAGCTCTCCGCCGTTCAAAAATTTGAACCGAGCTTTGTAAGTATCTCGAAATCGCTCAAATTAATTTTAGGAATTTTTCCGTGAATTTTACGCTGCCAGAAATGATCCCACGCGCCGCCACTGCGCGTGGGGAAGCTCAAAATGACCGGTTTTTTCAATGTTTGACCGGTTTGACCCGACCCGTTGACCCGACATGTTGACCGTTGACCGGGTGACATTTTGGGAAATGGTGCTATTCTGGTAATTATTTTGAAAAGGGTGCTATTTTTGTAATTTTTTTAAAAAGTGACAACTTCGTAAAATTTTTAAAAGAGTGATATTTTAGTAATTATTTTGAAAATGATGCTATTTTGGTAATTAATTTGAAAATGGTGCTATTTTCGTAATGTTAAAAAAATGTTAATTTCTTAAAATGGTTGACCACCTTTGACCAGAACTTTGACCAGCTTTGACCGGCCATTAAACGACCGTTAACCTTTTTCGAGAATACATATTTTAACATTTTTCGACATTCTGAATCTGTTTTTGGGGTCCATTTTACCAAACTCGAACCCGAAAGTCTTCAAATCATCAGTCAAACCCGTCGACTTTGATTTTGACCAAGAATTCAAATTTTTGGAAAGTCATATTTTATGTGTTTCGACATTCTGAATCTGATTCCGAAGTCCGTTTTGCCAAATTATGACCCAAAATCTACGAATCGAGCATGTGAACCCTTAAAAGGCTTAGTATTTTAGTATTTTGATTATTTATTTGAGATTTGGTTAAGGAATTGATTCAGTAAAATATTTTATGAAGGTACTGGTATTTCACCTGAGCGAGGATCACTTAGGTCCGGAATTGTTCGTTCGTCATATCAGCCCGAACCGCGTACTACAAGAATTACACGTAGGTTTCCGTATATTATTTAAATAAAGATTAAGATTATTTATATTATGATTCCAATATGGATTTTTCCAATTCGTAGGATCTAGCGCTGCAGCAGAGCGTGATCGACAGACCCATTAGTAGGCTTCCCTATCTGATTTCTCAGACTGTTACAGGTGTGTTTCCTGATAGTGTTATCTTACAGTTTTAAACTATATATCTGAACAGATTTATATTATGAGAATATAATATATTTTATTAGGAAATATCCGGTATTTTGAATAAGGTTTATTTAATGTCTCATTTACCGTATAATTTTTATATAGATTATAGTTATAGTATTTTTGTACATGATTTCTAAATATGGAACATTTCCATATTTAATGGATTAATTACCGTTTTTACTCCAATGCATATATGTTTATTTTTGTCATTAGGGGTACAATTGAAGGATGTATTACCAGGTCCCTTTGCTGTGTGCGAAGGTAAGCCTTACAGTTTCCCAAGTCCCTTTGTTGTGTGCGAAGGTAAGCCTTACAGTTTACCAGGTCCCTTTGTTGTGTGCAAGGGTAAGCCTTACAGTTTCCCAGGTCCCTTTGCTGTGTGCAAGGATAAACCTTACAGTTTTCCTAGGCTCCTCTGCTTTGTGCACAGGCTAAGCCTTATTGGTGTATAGGTGGTGTACGGTTCAGGTGAACCTACACATATTGGTGATTGGATGGGGGTAGTGTGCATATTATTAAAATATATTTGATAAATTGTTTTATCTTATCTGAATTATTTTGTTATATATGTGTTATACACTGTAAGGGGAACACTGGGCTTTTTAGCTCATTTTATAATTTTTAGCTTTTTCAGATAACAGCAGACCGTAAGCTAGCAGATTTGGCATCAGGGGAAATCAACTACTTATTTTGTACGAACGTATATCTCTATATGTTTTTCAGTTGTGTTTGGTGACACGTATTACTCTATCATTTTGGATATATTTGTATTATCGATATTTTGTTTAGTATTACATGTAATGTTTTATAAGTTGTTTAAAAAAAAATCTCTGAATGTGACCACTTAAGTTTGAGTCTAACTTACAGATCGGGTCTAGGGGGTTACAATTGTTCGCCTACAACCTTATCGAAAAATTTCTCATGTTGCACAAACATCATAAACTCAGTCCACGTCCATATAAAGTCATTCAACGTATTGGTCCTGTGGCTTACAAACTAGAATTGCCGGCATCCACTCGTATTCAGCCTATATTTCACATATCTCAGCTAAAACATTTCAAAGGACGACCTGTTAAGTAGATTACACCATTACCTTTGATCAGGAATTCTACATCGGTCACTGAGGCTATTGTCATGTCGAACCTTGAGGACAAGGTTCCTTCGTTAGGGGGAGGTAATGTACAATGGAACCACCATTAGAGACCATTGAAGCAATTGCCCATGGAACCAGCTCTAGTCATGCTGCAGAGAATATCCAAGCAACCAATTCTGACAAAGCTGTAGAGAATGTGTAGGAATTTCGTAATGGAACTAAGGGGAGAAGGGCTCCATGCGCATTAACAGTTTTTTTCCTTTATTAGAATTCTGTTATTATCATTTTCCTTGATAAAAAGCAATATTTTGTACAGAGAGTGGCATGAAAACACTGAACATTGCCTTCTTTTCCCGAGTCTATTGTCTTTCCTTCTATTTTCCTCTACTATTCTGCTATTTTGTTCCTTAATACATAACATCGAAGAATTTAATCTTTGCTAAATTATTGAAATGGATAAACGAGATACTTGTGGTTCATGTTTAATATTGTGACTCAAATTTTATTTTGATCCAACTCAAAAAATTTGTTGTGTGACCTATTTGGTGAAAGAAATAAATTAAGAGAAAGATACTCATTCTCATTCGAAATTTTTATTCGCATATATATCATATGTATATACAAGAGATAAAATCCGGTGAATCAGAAACGATTAATTAAGAAATAATAGTAAAATGCTTTTATGGAGCATGCATATCAATATTCATAAATCATACCTTTTGTGTCGCTTTCCATTCCTATTACTCCCACTTTTTCGGACGTTCGGACGACAACGAAAAATCTTCGTCTGTGTTAATGATAAATATTAAATATATAATATTAACTAAGTTTAAATAAAATACTAACTTTTATTCAATATTTATTTATAGGTCCAAATTACAAAACTCTACATCCTTAATACAAATGTTCCGACAGTTATAGAGGCCCAAAGGTAAATGATCCCACAAGTTAATTGAAACTCTAACTGCTCTTTTGACTCATGCGCCACTCAATATCAGCCATCAAATCTAAAAAGAGATCAACATCTTGAATTGCATCAAGATCAGAATTAGGGTTTTAACTTTAAGATATATACAAAGTTGGATCTGAAGGCAGATCTAACGACCCAAATTTTCCAAACGTCCCCGAAGCCACGCGTGCAACTCACGCGAGACCTTTGATTTTCCTTACTGTTTATCTCACAAGCTAGAATCATCTCAACGCCGTTGATGCTTCCACGTCAGTAGCCTCGTCAGTAACAACCAGTGGCCTAACTTCCAAGCATCCATCACCTGTGTTCACTGCCAGTGATCCCATACGGCCTGATGGCAGAGAATGAAAGGCTCTGCAAGGGCAGAGTCCTTTCTGCCATTTTTTATGAGTGTGCAACAAAGCAAAATAAGGCAGTTTTATTCATCAAGTAGGGCTTTTGGTACTTAGATCTTCCATGCCAGAAAAATCAACGAGAAAGGTTGTACCTTTTCCCTCCTCTCTCACACATATAGAGACAAAAATAAAGAAATTTTCAAGGAGTCGTTTTTATCTTTGAAAGGGGATATATATACGAATAAAAAAGAGAGAGAAGAGGGAGCCTTTTGCAACAAGGAAAATACCCAAAGAAAAGTTTCGAGAGAAAGAAAAAATAAATTAAAAAAAACCCTTACCTTTGAGGATAAAGCTCTTCATTCCTTCACCGAAGTGAGAATAATCCTTCTGCAATCGAATGTAGCTTCTTTGAAATCCTTTTTTTGGAGTCATTTTGAAGGTCAGAATTATTGAGTATTTTTGGATTTTTAGTGACCAAAAGAGTTGTTTTTTGGGTTTACTTAGGCATTCGAAGGTTTATTTGGGGATAAAGCTAGAAGGAGGTTTGTTTAAGAGGGGGTTCGTCTATCACCGGCTCTGGAATACGACAACCGGGGACATTTTCTTGTGGTCTTCTCTATAAAGGGGAAAAAAGAAAAGAAAAAGGAGATGGTTATGTTTGAGAGAACGGCGTGTTGGCACAAAGGAGTTTAGGTTTAGAAGAAGCCTAAACAAGGATTATGTACCATCCTTACAGCGCAGCCGTTTTGGAAAATTTGGGCAACCCGTGTTTTATAGGGTTTATTTCTGTAAGGGTTCCACCCAGTTTTGAAAGAAATGCAATTTAGACCCATTAGAGGTTTTTGAATCTTTATTGTTTTCCTTTTATTTTACGAGTATTAGTTTTAGTCCATGAAGCTTATTTATTTCATTTTTATGTTTATTTTATATTTGGTGCTCCTATTTTATTCTATTTACATTTTAATCCTCTTTCTTTGCCATATTTGCAGCTATGCACACGTAGTTATTATAACCTGCATTTTGGCCCATCACATTCATATATTAATATCATGCACCAATGTCATGTGTATATGTATACACCACTATATATTATACTTCTTAATATATATGTATGTAATGTGTCATGTGTATATGTATACATCACTATATATTATACTTCTTAATATATATGTATGTAATGTGTTGCGTATATTTGCATATCATAATTTTAATTAGATCATTATATTTTACTTACTGTGTAATAATTGCTCTTTAAATGTTAAAGTTTTGCTTGCGTTATGTATATGTATTGCAATGTATCATATTGTTTAAGCATGTACTATATATATATATATTCTTTAATTTGTAACATATTATATGTATATATAACATTTTGGTATTTTGGGTTAAAGTGTAATATATATATATTATATAAAAATTCATGTTTTGGATTTTTTATATTGAATTTTTGCTTGTATTATTTACATATGGCATTAAATACATTTTGTTAGGCTTAGTTGTTAATATTTTTAAAGAAATTATTTTGTGAGAAAAATCTATAAAATCACATCTTGACCGATAATGAGTGTGTTTTTAAGGATTGTTCGTACAAAATAGTATTTTTATGTATATTCGAGTGATTTTAAATATATGTAATTTATTAAAAATACAAGGCAAATATATTTTGTGAGGGGAATCTATAGAAACGTGCCTTGAATAATAAGGAGTATGTTTCCGAATATTGTTCATACAAAATAATATCCTTTTTATATTTGAGTGATTTTTTTTAAATATATTAAATATATATAATTTATTAAAATACAAGAAAATGATATTTTATGAGGGAAATCTATAGAAACACGTCTTGACTGACAATGGGTATATTTTCAAAACAATTTTACAAAATATTTCGAACCATTTCAAAGCCAAAAATTTCAGATTGCTCAGAGGGAACCAATTCCCCCTGAATGGTTTGGCTCTGAGAAAAACAGAATGCTCGGAGGGAACCGATTCCCCCTGTTTAATGGTCGAAATTTTTGAATTTTACACTTAGGGAACTGATTCCCCATTAGGGGGTACCGATTTCCCCCACCCCCACGCTCCAAGCTGTTTTATTAATTGATTTCACACTAAAATGGCTATATTGACTCCACTAATCATCCCGAACATTCAGAATCATTTGAAGGTGTATTTAAACAAGCTTAGAAGACATTGATCAAACACAAGAAACAACAATCAACAAGAATCAAGAGAGAATCAAAGAGAAAGCATCAAACCTCAAGTTTGAGTATTTTCAAGCCTATTTCATTCAATATTCATTTTTGCTTTCAAGAATACTTATTGTGCTCAATTGTATTATTCTTGAGTGTTCTTTCTTTGTTCTAGAATTGTGCAAACATCTTGCTTTGTTAGGATTTTCTTGTAAGTTTCCAAATTTGTATTATTCTCTTTGGGAGAGAGTGTTCTCAAGAATTTGGGGTATAATTCTTGAGGGATTTGTAAGGTTACTCTTTGTCCTCAAAAGAAAGACAAATTAGTGAATTTGTGGAAAATCCTTAGTGTGGATAGCTAAGGTAGTGGACGTAAACTTTGGTTGAGAAAGTCGAACCACTCTAAATCGTTGTGCAAATCTTTTCAATTTTTTGCAAAGCTTCCACCAAAATTTTTATTTGCCAATTCACCCCCTCTTGGCCAACTCCATCGATCGATTAACTCAACAATTAGTATCAGGGCCTTACTCATTTGAAGGTTTAATCGCCTCTTGAGTCGATTCGAGAAGAGTTACATCGATTTTCAAGTCATCAATGGTCAGCGCTTCAAACTTTGACTTCGATCTCGATTCGATGCCCGTCAACAAGCCTTCTTTCTTCAATGGAGCTAATTATGCCTATTGGAAGAATATGATGATGTATTTCATTCAAAAAAGTGACATGGAAGCATGGAAGGTTGTAGAAGACGGATATATCAAGCCTCTGTCACACCCCAATTTAGGGGTTATATTTCTTCTATATTAAATATGATACTGAATAAGTTATAAACTACTTTGTATTGAGAATTTTATATAGTATATTTTTTTATCGAATGAATATTTTAAAAAGTCCGTTTTTGAATTACTAAATATTTTTAAGTACATAAATTAAGAAAGTGAAATGTTTTATCATATGGATAAATATGTATATTTTATTTTGTAAATTTAGTGTATTTCATATTCGAATACAATCAAATTATTGGTAGATAATTCTAGAATTTCTGTATTTCTATTACTACTACTGATTTGATATTATTTTTATAAAAATAATACATTTTGAAGTGATGGGGAAATGATTGAAAATAAATAATTCTTTTATTCAAAACGTTTAGCATCACAAATTTATAATATATTTTGGGGTTTTTTTATAATATTTCTTTGTCTAACGTGATGGGTCATGGTTTCTTGAATTCAAGTATATCTCTAACATAGGGATTTGCTTGGGCAAAAGGAGAAAAGAAGCAACACCATAAATGATCTATTATTTTTCTTGTCTCTACTTTTATTTGTTAAAAAGGGGATTCTACTAAAGCAAAAAAAAAAAATGAATCTCAATCAGCTAGAAAGCCTCTTGGGCGATCTTCAAAAATTCTCAAACCCAAAGGTGGAACTCGAACAGTACCCAACTGGACCTCATATCGCTTTTCGCTTGCTTTACACTGCTGAGAATTCGTTTGATGATATTAGCACAAGGTGGTTTCGATGGTGTATTTTGTTTTCGAATGATGGTAGTAGACGATGACCCGACGTGTTGGTCATCGGGTTTGACTACCGGCTGGTGAAACTTCTTTGGTTATCTGCAGAGCTTTGGTGAGGATGGCTACAAGAAATGAAAAACATGAAGAAAAAAATTGAAGTGAAGAAATAACAAATCACGTGGGTGTTGGGGATAATTGATAAAGTGCAAAATGAGTAAATAACAAGCTGAGTTATCCAAGTTTGGTAAAAACTTAACCTTGTCTTTTAGTTTCAGTATTATTATGATTATAGCATAATGGTTCAAATAAAATCAATTTAGCCCATGATGTTAGTAATTAATTATTACTGGCTCTTCAAGTTTTTAGTTATGAAAATTGGGTTTTCAAATTATTATTTAGATTCTAATAAATTATTTTTATGGCGAGAAAATTATCTGGAATCGAGTTTGTATATTTGATGGTCTGGGTACGTGAGAGAAAAATTGAAAGCTCGAAATCAAATATAATGAGTTCAAATTCGAGAAAAATGAGGTTCTGGCAGCGTATTTGATTATACCTGAAAAATGCATATTTTGGATTCTCTTCGACGTACTGGGTCCGAATCCGAAGTTTGTTTTGCCAAATTCGCACCCGGTAAGTTGTGTTCCATATTTTACCTTCGGATTCAAGTTAGCTTCTCAATTAAGTTCAGTTTTTGACGTAAATTTGGTTGCTTTGTATCCGAGGAATTATTGGAAGTTGACTTAAAGATAGAGGGTGTTCGAATGGAATGTAAATGGTCGATCAGTATGGCACAAAAATCGAGGTAATACTTTACTACCTCTTTATGCTTTATAGAACATGTTGGTATTGGTAAATGCATGAATGGAAATGTTTGGGCTCATATGTGTAATTAATGAAGTTCTACACTCGATACGAATGCAGTAGAAAGTAGGTAACTGAATATGGCTCAGATGACTATTATAAGAAATTGGAGGACATTTGGAATTAAATTTCAAGTTCTGGAATTAAGTGATAAGGGAATCAGCCATGGATATGTAGATTATAATTTATCTCATTAAAGGTACTTAGATGATAAATTATGAGAATATTTCGATTATGTAAAATTACGAAAATACCCTATATTGTAAAATGATAAGAATTATCCCTGGAAGTTGATTAATAGCTCTGACAAGACTTATTGATCTGATAAAACTACAGATGTGTATAAGGAATACTAGTTTGCTTAGAAAATTTTGATAATCAGTTTTTAACCCCAAGAGGGTTTGTGCAAGATACTATAAGTCTGTTAAGGAAATCATTTTAAGATCAGAGAATGTTCAAGAAAGAAATTAATCATAGGATCTCTATATTATAATTATTTTTGTTAAGAGTTAATACCGAAATTATCTGGTTAAGAAATTATGAAAATGCCCTTGAGAGATAAAATAGTCCGAGTTAATCCTGAATGAGAAAGTACTTTGAGGATTCGTACTTAACTCGATTAAGTACAAATTTAATTGTTAAGATCCTATTTTTGTATGGAAAATTAGTGATAATTAGTTACTAACATTTGAGAAGACATTCAACCTGGAAATCACCGAATTGAGTAAGTACATGACGAATATTTTATAGATGCTGCTCTTTTGTCAGAATTGTTTGAAATGACTGAAGTAAATGATAAGTTTGGATTAAATAATAAGACTGGACTGAAGGAAATGATTGAAATACCCTAGATCTGTAAAATGACCAAAATACCCTTGTAATGGAAATGAATCAAGAATATCACCAAGCCAGGAATGAATGTATATCCTTAAGCTTTAAAATGAATGGAAAAACATTGAACACCAAAATGACCAAAATGCCCTTATGGACTAGACTAAGTAAATGTCTTGGGCTTATTAAGGAATTTAAATAAACATAGGTGTTGTATTACCCTTAAAAGTAATGGAACACAATTTAAGTGAGTAGATAAACCCTAAAGCTATATCAATACCCGAATGTCATAAATATCATTTGAATGCGTGTTAGTATTCACAAGTATGGATCGATGATAATTTTGGAAGTAATTGACTCAGCTCAGCTCTAGAGCACATTCGATGCTAAGAAAGGGAAATTCGTGAGACAAATCAACCACGAATATCAGATTGACTAAATTGAACTAAAAGGTAGTACAATATGTATCTGAAATTCAGAAACATCTGAATTACTCTGGAAAACTCTAAAGTAATCGGGATAGATTTGATTGCTAAATGAACTAAGTAACCTCAACGATTGAGGATTAAATAAGTGATTGGGTGAGTCTGGAAACACTGTTGAACTTACAAGATGAAATGTCTTTACGGGTCATGAACCATGAATCAAGTACGTCTGTATTTCTTGATATTGTTGAAACGTGGAAATGAAATAAAGACCGTTGGAAGATCTATTCATCAACGATTACGAAGATGATTTATGGACAATAACTGTTAGTATTAAAGAATGAATACTGTGGAAGGGCATTGAATGGACTTGTCGACATGCGTTAGTTTAGGAGTTATGTAACTCAATTTATTTGATAATCTAATTTATCAATATAATGTCTTGGGCTTATTAAGGAATTTAAATAAACATAGGTGTTGTATTACCCTTAAAAGTAATGGAACATAATTTAAGTGAGTAGATAAACCCTAAAACTATGTCAATACCTGAATATCATAAATATCATTTGAATGCGTGTTAGTATTCACAAGTATGGATCGATGATAATTCTGGAAGTAATTGGCTCAACTCAGCTCTAGAGCACATTCGATGCTAAGAAAGGGAAATTCGTGAGACAAATCAACCACGAATATCAGATTTACTAAATTGAACTAAAAGGTAGTACAATATGTATATGAAATTCAAAAACATCTGAATTACTCTGGAAAACTCTAAAGTAATCGGGATAGATTTGATTGCTAAATGAACTAAGTAACCTCAACGATTGAGGATTAAATAAGTGATTGGGTGAGTCTGGAAACACTGTTGAACTTACAAGATGAAATGTCTTTACGAGTCATGAACCATGAATCAAGTACGTCTGTATTTCCTGATATTGTTGAAACGTGGAAATGAAATAAAGACCGTTGGAAGATCTATTCATCAACGATTACGAACATGATTTATGGACAAGAACTGTTAGTATTAAAGAGTGAATACTCTGGAAGGGCATTGAATGGACTTGTCGACATGCGTTAGTCTAGGAGTTATGTAACTCGATTTATTTGATAATCTAATTTATCAATATAATGGGTATATGTTCTGAATCTGCGTTTTCTCCCTTATCAGCTCAAAACACTCTGGTTATATCTAATTCGCACAAGTAACTCAGATGCAATGGATTCTGGATACCCCAGATTGGTTGAGTAATGGAATCACTCTCCATAAATCTGAATCTAAAATTCATTAAGTATAAAGGTTCATGAACACTTTCCTGATACACATGAATCATAGTGGAATTCTAAACTATCAACATTAAAAGGCTGATTAGATCAGTTAGTAATTGATTCTCTTCGATAGGACTTTGTTCCTGGAATCCGATCAAATTACACTAGTTTATGTTATCCATACTGATAACTTCAAAATACCTCTGAAAAATATTTGGATTCTCTAGTGTGTTCCAAGTTTATTAATAAATTGTTTTATTGTTTTAACATGAGGTACACTAAAATCTATGGTTACTGTTTTACGGATACACCGACTTAATGGTGATGGATTATGGAATTGTATCATGGTATAAATTGTATATTGGAGATACTAATTTGTAAAGTACATCTTTGATCAAGCTGTAAAAGTTTTATGGACCTAATGTGACTCTTAGGTAGGCTCTGCGGCCCTGAGATCATTATCAGGTAGGCCCTGTGGCCCTAAGATGTGTTCTTAGGTAGGCCCCGTGGCCCTGAAACTTTCTTGGGTAGGCTCTCAGGCCCTAAGATGTTCCCTTAGGTTAACTCTTTATACGATGGTTTTAAACTACGAGTTTAAAAAGCTCCACTACAGTATGATTTATGATATTTATTGAACTATCATTTGATTAGTGTACCTATTATGATTTTATTGTACTGTTGGAACACACTAGACATCCTATTCGATCTCCTGAAAACGTGATACTATGAATGCTTCATATGAACTGTGATCTTCATGGCTTCTACTCGGTGAACTATTAATGGAACCCCAGATTATTTTGCAAACTGGTATATGTCTGATTCAATAAGGAAAACATTTGTTTTTCCATTTATCTGCATGTCATATAGCATCACCTGATAGTTCTATATTACTGATCTTTTCGAAGCTCACTCTATTGCTCACCATTGCAGGTTAAAGAATTATATCAGTACACCTATCGACATCAATAAGGGAGTTCTTCAGGCGTTGCTTGCAGAGAAGGGTACATGTGATTAGGGGGCATGTAATTGTAATTTGTTTTATATATGAGTCTGAACATCTGTTTTATTTCTGCATATTGATAAATCATTTTATAAGTTACATGTTTTGACAAAAGTTTTAAATTTTTCGCTATTTTTACAGTGGGTCGCTCCGGTGGCCCTAATGTGACACTCCAGATCGGATCGGTTTACCCGCATCGATTTGAGGGCCTCTCACTCATCCAAGATTGTGGAGTGAAGGAGAGACAAGAATGTTCCAGCTCAACTACAAAGCCATCCATATCATATTGTGTGCTCTTGGACCAGATGAATATGGAAGAGTTTCATCTTGTACAACTGCCAAAGAAATATGGGATAAACTACAAGTAATTCATGAAGGCACCGACGAGGTAAAAGAATCTAAAATTAGTCTTCTAACACATAGCTATGAAAATTTCAAGATGAAACCAAATGAAGATATCAAAGCTATGACGGATAGATTCTCAATGATTGTTAATGGTCTCAAATCATATGGAGAGATCATTCCCAATGAAAAGCTTGTGAGGAAGTTAGTTTACTCACTTCCAAAATCGTGGCAATCCAAGAAGACTGTAATCATCGAGGCTAAGAATCTAAAGTCCTTAACTATTGAAGAGCTATACGGTTCCTTCCTCACTCATGAAATGATGCTTGAAGATGAGGTGGACCTCGATAAGATTGACGAGACACCAAAGGAAAAGGAGAAGAATAAAAATATTAGAGTTGCTCTCAAATCGACAAAAGATGAGAGTGATTCGGATGAAGATGACGATGACGAGAAAATGGCATTTTTTTCTAAACGGTTTAGAAAAATGATGAGACCTTACCGAGGAAGAAAATTCAAACGAAGTGATGGCCTAAAAAATGAACCAAAAGAGAAGGACCCTATCATTTGCTATGTATGAAAAAAGCCGGGGCATGTCAAATATGATTGCCCATAATTGAAGAGAAAGGGTCAATCAAAGAATAAGCACAAGTCTCATGTGGCTACATGGAGTGATGAAGAAGGTTCCGATGAAGAGGAACAAGAAGTAGTAAACTTGTGCTTGATGGCATTCGGGGAAGATTCTAAGGTAACCTCTAACTCATTTGAATTAGATGATTTATCTTATGACGAGTTATTAGAGGAATATAATGGGTTGACTTCGAATTATGAGAAATTGTTTTTAAAATATAAAAATGATGTTTCAAAATTGGAAAATGAAAATAAGCTCATATCCAAGACCAACAATGATTTTGAAAGTAAAATTAGTGATTTGCAAATCAAACTAGAAGAGTTTGAAAAGAAAATTTTAGATTTGCAAAATTTACTTTCAAAGGTCAATGATGATCATCAAAAGAAAATTGATGATCTTAAAGCTTCTTTTGATAAAGTTGGAACAAAACGTTTTGAAAATGGAGAAAATTCAAAATCCAACTTTGTTAGAAAAAGTTTTAAAAACTACAATCATAAAGGTCCCCGAAGAACCTCTAATGGAAAAATCATTAGAAGTATATGGGTTCCTAAAGGACTCATTACTACTAAAGATAAAGATATCCTACACAAATGGATACCTAAGGGGACTAGGATTTTGGAAACTAATGAATATGGACCCAAAAGAATTTGGGTACCAAAAATTAGAAATTAATCTATGTTTGTAGGAAAAACAGCATTGCTATAAGGCACGGGAAACAAATTCAAACTCATGGTACCTTGATAGTGGATGCTCAAGACACATGACCGGAGACAAAAGCCGGTTTATAGAGCTTAACGTCAAAAATAGAGGAGAAGTGACTTTTGGTGATAATTCAAAAAGTTACATCGAAGGTATAGGTACAATAGGTAATACCTCTTCCATACAAATTAGAAATGTTTTATATGTGAATGGATTAAATCATAATCTTTTGAGCATTAGTTAATTTTGTGATAAAGGATTCAATATCATATTTGAAACTAATGGTTGTAAAGTTATTGACATTGCATCTAATCGGATTATTCTTGTTGGTCATAGAATAGGAAACATATACATGGTGCATTTAGACTCTATAGATATGACTAATTTATGCCTAGTTACTAAGGATGAGCATGATAGTTGGTTATGGCATAGGAGACTAGGACATGCTAGTATGAGTGTCTTGCAACGGTTAATTCAAGGAGATTTGGTTCGAGGGCTGCCTAAACTAAAATTTGATAATGATAAAATCTATGATGCTTGTGCTAAAGGAAAACAAAAGCGAGTTTCTTTTAAATCCATTAATGATGTATCAACTAGTAGAGTATTGCAATTGATCCATTTAAATCTTTTTGGGGCCATCTAGAACTACTAGCTTGGGTGGAAAACAATATGCATTTGTCTTGGTAGATGACTATTCTAGATATACTTGGGTTCTATTCTTAAGTACTAAAGATGAAACATTAGAAAAATTCATCACGTTTTCAAAAGTAATCCAAAACGAAAAAGGTTACTCTATAACTAGTGTTAGGAGTGATCATGGAACTAAATTTGAAAATCTTGGATTTATTGATTTTTTTTTAATTCTAATGGTATTAGTCATAATTTTTCAGCACCTAGAACCCCTCAACAAAATGGAGTTGTTGAAAGGAAAAATCGAACTTTAGAAGAAATTGCTAGAACCATGCTTTGTGAAAACAATTTTCCAAAATATTTTTGGGCGGAAGCCACAAATACTGCTTGTTATGTTATTAATCGAGTAATGATTAGGCCTATTTTGAAGAAAACTCCATATGAACTTTTTAAAAATAAAAAGCCTAACATTAGCTATTTTCATCCTTTTGGATGTAAATGTTTTGTTTTAAACAACGGTAAAGACAATCTTGGCAAATTTGATGCTAAAAGTGGTGAAGGAAATTTTCTGGGTTATTCCTTAAGTTCTAAAGCTTATCGAGTATTTAATAAAAGAACTTTAGTTATAGAAGAGTCTATACATGTTGTTTTCGATGATAATCTCCTTCCGATGAAGGATTCTTGTTTGAATGATGGTGTATGTATTATAAATACAAATGACATTAGACATGACGTTGGAGAACCATCATTAAAGGAATAAACGAAAGATGAGGAAACTCAGGATCCTCTTGAGAATTCAACCATTGAAGAAAGGGAAGTATCTTACCCAAGAGAGTACAACTATGTCAAGGATGGTGAAATCATAGGTGATACATCGAAAGGGGTAACAACTCGATCTTCTCTTAGAAATATTTGTAATTATGTTGCATTTATCTCATGCATAGAGCCTAAGAATATTAAAGAAGCATTAAATGATGAACATTGGATTATGGCTATGCAAAAAGAGTTAAATCAATTTGATAGAAGTAAAGTATGGACACTAGTTGAAAGGCCTAGTACTAAATCTACTGTAGGTACTAGATGGGTATTTAGGAATAAGCTTGATGAGAGTGGTAATATAGTGAGAAACAAGGCTAGACTTGTTGCTCAAGGGTATACTCAAGAAGAGGGCATAGACTATGATGAAACATACGCTCCCGTAGCTAGGATGGAAGCAATTAGAATGTTATTAGCATTTTCATGTTTTCATGAATTTAAATTATATCAAATGGATGTTAAAAGTGCATTTTTAAATGGTTTTATTAAAGAAGTGTATGTGGAACAACCTCCAGGTTTTGAAGATTCAAAATTTCTGGATCATGTTCTTAAATTGACAAGAGCACTTTATGGTTTAAAACAAGCTCCTAGAGCTTGGTATGAAAGATTGTCAAACTTTTTAATTGAAAAAGGTTTTTCAAAAGGGAAGGTTGACACTACATTGTTTTTAAAGCATAAAGGTAAATATTTATTAGTAGTTCAAATTTATGTTGATGATATAATATTTGGTTCTACTAATGATGTTCTTTGCCAAGAATTTTCTAAGCTAATACAAAGTGAATTCGAGATGAGCATGATGGGGGAGCTCTCATTTTTCTTGGGACTCCAAATCAAGCAAAGAAAAGATGGCATCCTCATCAATCAAGCTAAATACGTCAAAGATATGCTCAAAAAGTTTGGACTGGAAAATGGGAAACCTCATGACACTCCAATGAGCTCTTCTACAAAGCTTGACTTGGATGAAGGAGGTAAATGTGTGGATGTTAAATTATATAGGTCAATGATTGGCTCTTTGCTCTATCTAACTATAAGTAGACCAGACATTATGTTTAGTGTTTGCTTATGTGCTAGATTTCAATCATGCCCTAAGGAATCACATTTACTAGCTGTTAAGAGAATCTTTAGATACCTTAAGGACACTCCTAGTTTAGGACTTTGGTATCCTAGAGACTCTAGTTTTAGCTTGCATGCCTTTTTTGATGCGGATTATGGAGGATGCAAATTAGATAGGAAAAGCACCTCCGGTACTTTCCAATTCCTTGGAAATATGCTGATTTCTTGGTTTTCAAAGAAAAAATTGTGTTGCATTATCTACCACTGAAGTCGAATACATTTCAGCTGGTAGTTGTTGTGCACAATTTTTATGGATGAAACAACAACTTTTTTATTATGGAATTGAAGTAGGTACTATTCCTATCAAGTGTGACAATACTAGTTCTATTTGTCTCACTAAAAATCCCATCCAACACTCTAGAACTAAGCACATTGAAATAAGACATCACTTCATTAGAGACCATGTCACTAAGGAAGATGTAGTTCTAGAATTTGTTGACACTTTGCATCAATTAGCGGATATCTTTACAAAGCCTTTAGACAAGGAACATTTTTGGACACTTACGAGAGAATTAGGTTTAACTAACCTATCTTCACTTAGTGCTTAAAATAATTTTAGCACTTTTAAGAATAAATGAAAAAAATGCTTATAATAGTAATTTTTGATTGCATTCATTGCTTTAGTTAGGGGGAGTTTATGCTTCTTGGTGAAAATTAAATTTATGTTAAAATGTAATTTAAAGATTAATTTGATGGATTGAATATGATTAATTTTCAATATATGAGGTGCCAATACCACTAGAGAAAATTAATTTAGCATTTTGAGTGTTTAAATTCAGATTTTATCAGTTTTGGTGCAGAGGGAATCGATACCCCTTTAAAGGGGAACCGATTCCCATAATCATATTTTATCAGTTTTGGTGCAGAGGGAATCGATACCCCATTGAAGAGGAACCGATTCCCCCCTGGGGTTTGGTTTTTAACATGGGCAGAACACCCCAAACTCTCAAACCCTCTCTTCTTCTCTCTTAGCCATTTTCCTCTCTACTCTTACCCTATCTCCATACTTCATCAAAACAACGTTTTTAATCAGAATTCTCTTCAAATATCATCTCCTAAACCTGTTGGAATCATAAAAAACGTGCAAACTTCATCTAATCTCACTCAAATCCAAAATTCTTCAAGATATTTTTCTAAAACTTCTATTTCATCAATTTTTGAACATAGAACTAGTTTTAATTAGTTCTAGGTTGAACTTTAGATAGGGCATTGATTGTTTAGTGTTTATAAACTAGATTCTGTAACTAATTTCATCAAAAGCACAAGAATTTTTCAAATTTTTTGAAATTTTTTGAAATTAAAAAAATTCAAATTGTTTTGTTTTGATTTAATTATGTTGTTATTATGAAAACTATGTGTATATTGATTTTCAAACCCTTATTTTTTAATAGTTTTCAAAAACTTTTCCCATTAGATTTGGTTTAGAGAACTTTGAAATATTGAGGACTCAATTGAGTTTTGGGATTGATTATATTGCATACATGTGTTCTTAAAATTGCAGGTTATTTCTTCCATTCCGATTACCTTAAATCATGTCTCACAAACGTTCTAGACCTTCATCTAGTCGTTCTAGCCAACCTCCAAACTCACCTCCAAATCCTCCACCTATACAACAAATTCCTAATCCTAATCCCGATGATCCAAACATGACCATTCGCAATTCTTGCTTCAATGAACCCGGTCGTAGACAAAATCTCTACTTTAGGTTTTGTCAATACTTTGAGTCCTACAAAATTCAGGAAGAACGAATCCCATCTCTTCAAGCCATGTTAGACGTCAATTTTTGACATCTTCCTACTCTTCAAGAGTGGAAATTTGATAAACTCTTCGAGCTTGAACCAATAGTCTACCATCAACTCGTTCGTATCTTCTACTCTAATACCGTTTGCATTCAAAACCGAGATAAAACCTTAACCATAGGAATCCGGTCCTATCTTCTAGGACGATTCCTTCATCTTGACTCATAATACATAGCCAAAGCATTAGGATTAGATAATGACGGGTTAGACAATGAAACACTGATGGTAGGATCTCAGT
The DNA here is from genome assembly GCF_006381635.1 of Hibiscus syriacus. Classification (NCBI taxonomy): domain Eukaryota; kingdom Viridiplantae; phylum Streptophyta; class Magnoliopsida; order Malvales; family Malvaceae; genus Hibiscus; species Hibiscus syriacus. The sequence goes on from NW_024062382.1 coordinate 529,031, forward strand.
ACAAATGAAGGGATAGTGCAAGTGTTTTTGATCTTCACGACCATTTTCTTTACCTTATGATCTCTTGGTGGTTTCGACCATCCGGAGGCTGTTACTCTACTCTCCGAGCCTTAGATTTATTTTGGCTACATTGTGTCCAAAATAATCTCAAAATCAACCTTCCACATATTATCTTTTATGAACTTGTCGAAACCGCAAATCTTGTTCCCAATAAAAAATTATGTTCTTCTTTAGTTTACGGTTGTATTCTTAGTAATCTGTTTAAAAAGGCTGGGCTTAGAGTTGGTCTTGATGCTTCATTTCCCCTAAAAAACCAAATCAACCTCTTCTCTTTAACCAAATCGGGATGGAAGTTCAATGAAGAGACTAGTCTTTGGGTTCGTATTCATGAACAACCTCCGGAAGCCGATGACTCCAATGATGAGCAAGAACAACACGAGGAACAAGCTCCACCAGAGGACCAAGCACGACCAGAAGATCAAATGCCTCCATACTTTTAATCATTTATGGAGACATTTGATTTTCGGTATGCATCCATAGATTCTCGCTTCACTTCCATAGAGTTTCATTTATCCATAATGGGAGCTCAACAATTGGAGATTATCCGGGAGATACGCGCAAACAACGCTTCTATGAATGAACGCATTAATGCACTTTCACACGAGATGGCCGTTATGCGAGCTCATTTTCCTCCTCCCGATCCTCCTACGGATGCTTGATTATTTGTCATGCTTTAATACTTTGAAATAGAACATGGAGTTTATTGTTTCAACATTTTGAATGACTTTGGATTATTTTAACTTTGATTGTTGGATGTTTGAATTTGTTTGATGGATTATGGATGTTTGAACTTATATTTCTATATATATTTGGTTTGGTTAAATTTATTCATTCTTGCATCATTTACATCATGTTAGATATATGACCAAATTCTCCATATCACATTGTTTATGAATATTGATTATGAAACTAATGGCTAACGTTTCTCTTGATTGTGATCTTCGCAACTTAAGCTATATATATTTATAATCAATTGGCTAAATGATTTTAAAACCTTGTTTAAAATCTTTTAAAGTTCTTTTTGATTTAACAAAAATGAGGAGAAATGTTAAAGTGTTTTTAAAGGGGAGAAGTGTTAGAGTAAGGGGGAGTAATTTCAAAACTTGATTTCAAAATCTTAAAATTACTAAAATGTTTTGTTATATCAAAAAGGGGAATATTGTTGAAAATATTTTTATATTTCGATATAACAAATTAAGTTAAATGAATTTTAAGATTTTCCAAAAGATTTTTCGAGTATATTCGATATAATTATTCGAATATCAAAATATTACTCCAAATCTTTCAAATGTCATTTTTAATCCTTACTGAAATGTAAAATTAAGTTTTAATCTTAAAATAATTTTAAAACAATTTTACAAAATATTTCGAACCATTTCAAAGCAAAAAATTCCAGATTGCTCAGAGGGAACCGATTCCCCCTGAATGGTTTGGCTCTGAGAAAAACAGAATGCTCGGAGGGAACCGATTCCCCCCCAAGGGGGTACAGATTCCCCCTGTTTAACAGTCAAAATATTTGAATTTTACACTTAGGGAATCGATTCCCAATGAGGGGTTACCGATTCCCAATGAGGGGGTACCGATTCCCCCCACACTCCAAGCTGTTTTATTAATTGATTTCACACTAAAACAACTCTATTGACTCTACTAAGCATCCCCAATGTTCAGAATCATTTAAAGGTGTATTTAAACAAGCTTTGAAGCCATTGATCAAACACAAGAAACAACAATCAACAAGAATCAAGAGAGAATCAAAGAAAAAGCATCAAACCTCAAGTTTGAGCATTTTCAAACCTATTTCATTCAATATTCATTTTTTCTTTGAAGAACACTTATTGTGCTCAATTGTATTATTCTTGAGTGTTCTTTCTTTGTTCTAGAATTGTGCAAACATCTTGCCTAGTGAGAATTTTCTTGTAAGTTTGCAAAATTTGTATTATTCTCTTTGGGAGAGAGTGTTCTCAAGAATTTGGGGTATAATTCTTGAGGGATTTGTAAGGTTACTCTTTTTCCTCAAAAGAAAGACAAATTAGTGAATTTGTGGAAAATCCTTAGTGTGGATAGCTAAGGTAGTGGACGTAGACTTTGGTTGAGAAATTCGAAACACTCTAAATCGTTGTGCAAATCTTTTCAATTTTCTGCAAAGCTTCCACCGAAATTTTTATTTGCCAATTCACCCCCCTCTTGGCCAACTCCATTGATCGATTAACTCAACACACCGCCTTCCAGAAGATTGTCAAAAGGATTAGGCAAAAAGATGTCATAAATTTTAGTGACACTAAAAAAATGAACATGTATCAGAACCCTTTATCTAACCATAGATGTTCATGAGTCAACATAATAATTAAAGAAAAATGGGGAAAAAAGGTCAAGAAACATGTTTGAAATAAAAGCCCCACTAGTATGGGTGTGGAGTTAGATGGTCATCGCTGGTTTGTTGGTACCTAACTTAATCTTCAAGAAATATGAAAACGAAGATGCATGTTCATATTACAATGACAAGGGATGCACGATACAAAAGTTTCTTGAGTTTAAAGCTTTGGTGCAGCGAATGATGGATGACTGAGAAGTGGAATGTTATGAAGAAGATGATGAAGCAGTATAAGTTAAGGTTTGTACATCTAAGGGTTCTTATAAGGGAGTATACAATGCCAGTTTCCTTATAGTTATCACACTGAAAGCCCGAGTGGTAGAAATAGAAACTCCAATAGTGATAATAATATCCTTGTCTCCATTTCTCTATAAGGATAAAAAGCATGTCCCATGGAGATATGAGTTTAAAATGGAAAATGTTGAAGACTTAAAAACTGTTAAAGAAGATGTGAATGAAGTGGTCCATTTTACCAGGAGTGAGAGGTGTTATTCTTTAGATCAATCTAAAGAACCTAAAAAAAATCATACTAGTGATAAAGGGAAAAACTAAAAATTTGCTGATGAAAGACGATGAGCCAATCATCAATAAACCAGTAACAGAAAATGAAGCTATTTAATTTCTAAATTTTTTGAAGTATAGAAAGTACATAGTGTTAATTAGTTACACAAGCTACCTACTCGTGTCTTAGTGCTTGTGTTTTTATTGAAATTTGAAACACAACGAATTGTTTGTTGAAGTTTCTAAACCAAACATTTCTACCAAAGGATTTATCCGTAGATAAACTAGATTTGTTGGTAGATAACTTCATTTTGTTTTTTTCATGACGAGTTCTCTTCTAGAATGATTGATAGTCACAAAGCTCTCCATATTACCATAAGATGCAAATCAGATGTTTAACTCGGTTGTTATTTGATAGTGGATCTTCTCTGAATGTAATGTCATTAGTAACCTTGAAGAAGTTGTGCATTGGCAATACACACATGAAGAATTGTCAGAACGTTGTTTGTTCCTTTGATGGAACTAAGAGAGAAGTTTTAGGAATATTGATATCTCTTTAACTATTGTTCCATCTACATATGAAATCGAATTTCTTGTAATGGATATCATGCCTACCTGTAACGGTTTACTTGGAAGGCCTTTAATCCATCAACAAAGGGCAATTTCATCTACCTTACATCAAAAGCTCAAATTTGTGATTGAGGGAAGGTTGATGTGTATCAATGCTGAAGAAGATGTAATTACTTTTGTTTCCACTAGTTCTCCCTATATTGAAGTGAGTGAAGATGCTTTCAAATGCTCCTTCAATTCTCTTGAGTTTGTTAACACCAAATTTGAGCCAGAAGAAAGTAGGATACAGGGACCTAGATTGTTTAGGTGCTCCAGAATGGTAATTCAGTTGACCTTGGGAAAAAGGAGCAAGGTTTGAAAGAGGTTTTGGTAGACATATTCAAGGATTAGTTAATGCTATATCCTCATCCACCAAGAGGGATCTCTTTTTCTTGAGATATCATTCCAACCTAAAAGACAAATTTAAAAAAGTTCAAAAGAATCAAGAAAGGAGAAGAGCAAGAATGTTAGGTTAAGAAGTCATCTCGGAGCCAATGATTTTTCCACCACTTTATGATACCTTTGTATATAGAGGTCACATGTTCTAGTGGACTTAACTAGTTAAGAAACATGTCTTTAGGGTTGCTCTAAAGGATTTAAGTATTCATACAAATTGGAGGATGATGTTGAAGAAGGAAGGGCTACAAGAATTTACTCCGTTCCACTAGTCATTGTGCTAAAAATTTGGACTCTTGAATAGTTACTAATGCTATGAAATAGTTTCATCATTCAACGTAAGTGCACATGTCGCATATCAATTAATAAAGTGGAAACTAGAAAGCTTTGGATGTCGAAGAGCAAAAATGAATTACAAGATAGTTATGGAAAATACGTAAATATTTGGAGTGGAAAGTAAACATAGTTATAGAAAACATAATAAATCAGAATAAAGTATTAGGTAGTGTTGCAACATACAAAAGAGAATTAGATCAAGGATAAAATGGATGCAGATGATATTTGACAGTTTTTATTATGACCAATCTTAAAACCTTGCATTCATGTTTTACACAAAGATTAATAATATTTAATTAGCCAGAATTAACCTTCATTAACTCAAGTAATTAAACAATTAACAATGCATAATATTGGTAGCATACATCTCGATATATTGCTTTGCTTTTCACAAAAAAACCAATGTTGGACATAAGTTGTTGTAATATCCATAATAATAATTTCTAAATACCATAGATAAAAACATACATATGGATTATTTTACTTCTAAAATCATCCAAAGAGGTTCAACAACACATAAAAGTAAAGTCAAAACATAAATCATAACAAAAAGCATTAACAAAAACAAATGATGTTTGTAACCTGATAACATCCAAAACGTTTTATAAACATCCAAATCTAACTTGATACTTCTCTATATCAACGAATTAACATTTACAAAGGTGGATCTTTTCAATCACTACTACTACACGATAATTCTCTCTAGATGTTGTAGTACTCCCTAGCGATGGACTTAGGTAGCCATGGCTGATTAGACAATAAAATAGATGGAGAAAATATTTAGAGATGAGAAATTGGATGATCAAATGGTGTGAAGGCCTCTTCACTGTATATGCTAAAGAAATCAACCTATACCCAATAAAAATTCCCCACATATTAAGTGATGTCTGATGCTTTCCCCAATATTTTTCCATCATAGAATATAGCCATCATGTATCGCTAGAATGTTACTGGAGCATTACATATACTAAATGAAATTCATCAAAAAGTAAAAGTACCATATGGGCAGGTGAAGGTTGTCTTCTCTTGGTCTTCAGGAGCTATGGATATTTGATTTTATCCACTATACCCATCGAGAAAATAGTAGAAAGCCTTGCCGACAAGACGATCCAACATTTGATCAATAAATGGCAGCGGGAAGTGATCATTTCTTGTGGTTTTATTTAGCTTCCTATAGTCCATATAGATTCTTCAGGTGGTAGTTGTTCGTATTGGCACTAACTCATTCTTCTAATGGGATACCACATTAATAATGCCATATTTTTTGGAACACATTGCATAGGTCTCACCCAATTACTACTAGAAATGGGATATATGATCCCAACATTTAACTATTTGATGATTTCATTTTTAACCACCTTCTTCATGATCATTTTCAGCCTTTTTTGTTGCTCAATAGAACTATTGTTAAGGTCCTTAAGTAATATTTTGTGCATATAAAAAACCAGACTAATGCCTTTAATAGCAACAATACTCCAAGCAATTGCCTACTTATGCTGCTTCAGAAGAGCAATCAACTTTTAATCTTATGATGCTTCGAGCTTTTCTTTAATAATAACAGGCAAAGTTGTATTAATTCCAATAAATGCATACTTAAGATGCTCGGGTAGAAGCTGCAATTCAAGTGTGGGTGGGTTTTCAATTAAGAGTTTAGGAGATTGAATAGGATGATTGAGGACTTCCAATATCTCAAAATGTTTCATGTAATTTCCTTCAACTTCTTACTTCTTGGTTAACTCCTCTATTGTCACAACATTTCTCAAGGCAACATTCATGCTTTAGCATTTATATCAATGCTCTTGTGCAAAAACATCAAAAACATCAATTGAATAATATTCAACATTGTCATCAACATATGAAACATTATTCAAAACATTGAATGTAATTTGTTCATCATTTAAACACATAGTAAGTTCTCCCTTTTCAAAATATATAAAAGCTCGACCTGTGGCAAGGAAGGGTTAACCAAGTATGATCAAGACATCTTTGTCGGCTTCGCAATCCAATATGATAAAATCAGTGGAAAAATGAACTTTTCCACTCTAACTAGCATGTTCTCAACAATATCACTAGGATGTACAATACATCGGTCAACAAGTTGTAAATTCACGGTGGTGGACCTTGCTTCTCCACTTCTAGATTTCCTAAAAATTGAAAATGGCATTAGGTTAATGCTAGCATCCAAATCACATAATACTTTACCAAAAAAGTGATCATCAATAATATAAGGAGTAATAAAACTCCCAAGATCTTTGAGTTTAGGTGATAATCGACTTGTTTCCATATCACCACATCCCTTGGTGAGTGCCTCAATTTCAAATTCTCCAATCCTTCGCTTCTTTGAAAGAACTTCTTGCACAAACTTGATGTAGTTCAAATTTTACTCCAATGCTTTAATCAACAAAATATTGATTGTCAATTGCCTAAACACATCAATGAATACTTTGAACTATTGGTCTTCCTTGGTCTTCTTAAATATTTGAGGAAATGATGGTGTAGGCCTTGGATTTGGCTGTCTCGGTATCAAATTTAACACATGTGGTAGTGTTGCTGCATTGTTGTTGGCACTGTCCCATAATTACTACATTGTCCCGTCTCCCTTATTTTAACATCAAGAACTTGTGGCTCGAGGTCCACTTTCTTTTCCTTACCCTTATCTTACTATCCAAGCCTCTCATCATCTTTCTTCCTAGGCTTTTCAGCCGGCTTCCCAATATGAAGACCACTTCTTTTAGTGATGTCTTTATAATGCTCATTAGAATGGGCTTTACCTTGAGGATTTAAATTCTTGGTGTCACTAAGTAGTGTTCTTTACTTCTTGTTACTAATAGCATTTTCCAACTGTCTCACTTGATTTTCTAATTCCCTTAATGATGTTGATTGACTTTGGATTATTGCCTTGATCCTTGACATGAATTCCTTCAACCAAGATTCAAGAGATGTTAAGAACGAGGCTTGGTTTGCCTGTTACCTTTGATAGTTTTGACATTGTTATAGCGGTGTTGCATGTTGTTTTAATTGACATTGGGGCATCGTTTGTTTTAAATTAGGATGGTTGAGGAAGTTGACATTGTATGTGTTTCCATACGCATTGGAGATATTATTTATATTGTAATTTCTCATGTAATATATAAATTTAGGGTTTTATGGGCATTGTTCATAGTTATGATCATTACTACAATAAACATATGAAAGAAGATATACGGATTATACCTCATAGATACCCCCACGTGTTTACAATTTTTTCACCATATCTGTCAATGCTGTGATTTGTGAAGCCGTTCAATTGAAGGCATCAATATCCACTACTGTAGCATTGCGTCTGCCAAACATGTTCCTCATGTTTGGGTATTGATAATCACTGTTAGATATCCTTTCTCATTATAAGTCTTATCCAAAAATGCTCCATTGGAAGAAGCATCAACAACCATACGCGTTTTCATGTTCAATCCATTATAAAACATTTCCATTTGAGTCCAATGTGGAAGTCCATGCATTGGGCATTTATGCCGTAAATCCTTAAAGTGTTCCCATGCCTCACACAAATTTTCATCTTCCAACTGCTTGAAGGATGTTAAGTCACTCCTAAGCTTGGCATTCATATTAGGCGGATTGAATCTCAGTAAAATATTTTGTGCTAAATGATTCCATGATGCTATAACAACAGGCGACAGTAAGTTAAGCAAAGCTCTAGCTTTGTCATAGAGCGAGTATGGAAACAAATTTAGCTTTAATGCTTCCTTAGGTACTCCTTATTATACAAACGAGTCACATACCTCTATGAATGCTCTAAGATGTGCTATCCGATCCTCAGTAAATGAACCGCTATATTGCCATGTTGACTGCATTATTTGGAACATCAATGGCTTCAATTCAAAGTGGGCAGCATGAATGGTTGGTCGGACAATGCTAGGTTTAAAGTAATCCAGTTTTGGCACAATGTGTTCCCTGATCAGTCGGTTGCGGTCATCCATGTTATAATATTACGATTGATTAAATCTATTTCTAACCGACAATTCATTTTCATAATCATGTCTTAATGGTGGAAAAGCATTGTTACAACTTCCAACAATAATTTTTGCTTGATTACGGTTAGCTTCGCTTCAACAGCGACAAAATGTTCATTCTATTTTGGGATCAAATGATTATAATTCATCATCGTTACTGTAGGATATACACAATAACACTAAACTAAGAAATATGTATCCGGAAAAGAAAATAAACACATAAATAAATGAAAAAATAATTCTAATGCCAAACCATTACTCCCAGACAATGTCACTACAAATTTAATGCTATGAAATAGTTATAACATTCAACGCAAGTGCACGTGTCACATATCAAGTAATAAAGTGGAAGCTAGGAATCTTCAGATGTCAAACTCACAGAGATAAAAAAAAACACAAGAGAGTTGTGGAAAATATGCAAATGTTTAGAGTGGAAAGAAAACAAAGTTATAAAAAAGATAGTAAATCAAAATAAAAGTTTCAGGTAGTGATACATCATACATAAGAGTAATGGATCAAGGATCAAATGGATGCGACTGATATATGGCAATTTTTATTATGACGGTGCATAAAACCTTGCATTCATATGTTACACAAAGATTAATAATATTTAATTAACCAAAATTAACCTTCATTAACTCTAGTAATTAAACAATTAACAATGCATAACATTGACAACATACATCTTGATATACTACTTTGCTTTTCACAAAAACTAATGTTGGATATAAGTTGTTGTAATATCCATAATACTAATTTCTAAATAGCATAGATAAAAACATACATAGGGATGGTTTTACTTCTAAAAACATCCAAAGAGGTTCAATAACACATAAAAGTAAAGTCAAAACATAAATCATAACAAAATGCATTAACACAAACACATGATGTTCATGACCTAATAACATCAAAAACATTTTATAAACATCCAAATATAACTTTTTACTTCCCTATATCAACGGTGCAACAAGAATAAAGGTGGATCTCCTCAATCATCACTACTACACAATAATGCTCTCTAGCTATTACAACACTCCATGGCGATGGACTTAAGTAGGCATGGTTGATCGGATGATATAATAGGTGGAGAAAATAATTAAAGATGAAAAATTGGATGATCAAATGGTGTGAAGGCCTCCTCAATTTATAAGCTAAAGAAGTCAACATCTACCTAATAAAAATGCTCCACGTATTAAGTAAATTGAAGCCAATTGATAGCTGCACAACCAACTCTCCCATTCCAGAAAATTCCATTAACTGCCTGTGACTCAACAGTTGTTGCTAGCTTTACACAAAGACTGAGCCAACATTGCTTCACGACATCGCCTACAACATAGAACAATGTCACAACATTAGTGTACCATATTTCAACAATAAATATCAGATTTAGCCCAAAGTTACCCAACCAACTCTTATTATGCAATAGGTATAAAATTATGTACAAAAGATCTTAATATGCTCTTAGTAATGCTTAAGTTGAAACTAAGCCTAGGTAAAAAAGAACATATATGATAACTCTTTTAGAGAGTTACTAGTTACCTACAATTTACAAGTCTTTTCAAGAGTAATACACGAAAACTTTTCCTTTTGTATAAACCTAGGATAATAAGTGATATTTTGTAAAGGTTAAGCTATATGTCTTTAATTTGCAATAAAATATGCATTTTCTTAATTTTAATTTGAAAAATATTCTTCTATTCATTCTTTCATTCTTTATATTATTATTTTGTTCTATTTTAATATGGGTTTAGATTCCAATGTATGTGTATAAATATATATCTTCTCGTTGCTATTATTTTAAGTCCCTAAATATCAATGACATGAATGACAATGAACCTGACATGAAGATTGATTTTGTGCCACCCATATGTCAAAGGGAAATCAAGAATTATGATAATAAAAAGGAATGGACTTGCCTTTTGAATTGTTAGAAATGGTGGAAAAGGATGAAAAATTGATTCTGTCTCATGAGGAGCTAACAGAAGTCCTAAATTTGGGGTTCAATGAAGAAAAAAATAAGTGAAAATTGAAACCACTTTATCTATTGAAGGATGCCAGAACTTGATTGAAATGCTTTAAGAGTATAAAGATGTGTTTTCTTGGTCATATGAGGACATGCCGATTTTGGATACAAAAATGGTAGTATAAAAGTTACCAATAAATCTAGAGTGCAAACCTATGCAACAAAATCTTAGAATGATAAGACCTAAAATGCTGCTAAAAATTAAGAAAAAGCAAAGAAACAAATTGATTCTAAAATTTTCAAAATGGCCAAATATCCCGAGTGGGTGGACAATATTGTATTGGTTCCAAAGAAAGATGGAAATGTTTGTATGTGTGTTGATTATAGAGATCTCAATAGAGAAAGTTGGAAGGAAAATTTTCCTTTGCCACACATAGACACTATAGTGGACAATACTACTGGAAATTTCTTATTCGCGTTCATAAATGGTTTCTCCAGGTACAATCGAATAAAGTTTCACCTTGAAAATATGGAACAAACTACATTTGTTACCATACTTGACACATTTTGCTACAAAGTAATGTCGTTTGGGTTGAAGAATACAAAGGAAATATACTAGAGAGCCATGGTGACTATGTTTCATGACATGTTGCATAAAGAGATAGAAGTTTATGTCGATGGTATGATTGTCAAAGCTAAAACAGACGATGAACATGTTGATAGTTTGAGAAAACTTTTCTAAAAGTTGAGGAAATGTCAACTAAAACTCAACCTAAGTAAATGAACTTTCGAGGTCATATTAGGGAAACTATTGGGCTTTGTACTTAGCAAAAAAGGGATTGACATAAACCCAGACAAAGTTAAATCAATTCAAAACTTTCCACCCCCATAAACACAAAAAAAATTATTTTGGGAATATAAATATCTTGAGTTCAAAAATGGTTCCAGATTGAATAACAATATCAGATGGTGATCAAAGTTGGGAATTATGATTGAAACAAGCATGTTTGAAAAATATAAAAGTAAATTGAATGTAGATGAAATTCAATATTGGTTTCATAGCATCTAACATCTGGAAATTTGGTAGTCCATATGGAACTTCACACTCATTGTCACAATTCTCGAGATTCTCTCAATAGAAGCTACGTTTGAGTTATTCTACGGTGTGCCAATTCAAAGACATCTTTACTCTTGATTTATAAGGCACCTACTTTGTTTTTTTGTTATTTCTTTCAGTTAAAATTTTGTCATGTATATCCAAAAGCTCTTTACATTTATATAATAAAAGAGGTCTTTTTTCTTGTTAGCCTTATTTTGTAAGCATCTTACATTGAAAGTAAATATATGTAGTTTATTTGCATTGAAAATATGATATCAATGTGTATTATTGTATAAAAAAATTGAAAAGTGCAAGTGTTCCGGAGCTGACTATAATTTTAGCATGAAACTTACATGATAAATGTCTCAAAGAGATTAAAATCTAGAGATACAAAAAATTCTAATAAATTGGGGTTATTCAAAATTGTTATCATTATAAGAGTATATGAAATATAAAACCTATTGAATGCTCTAGGAAAATATATGATCACTTTCTATCAAAGATGTTTGGGGTTCTAATGGAAACCAGAGGCAATGTGTGAAAGGCTACCTAAATAAAAAGACAATAACGAGCAATTAGAGTGAATCAATAATTTCAAAATCTAATTTCCCTAAAGAGTAGTAAATCGTATTAAATTCAATCTACCTATCAAATTACCTTTTATTTTTATTCAAAACCAGTCACAACCGAATTAAATTCGAGTCTATTTGTCTTTACCTTATATATATATATATTATTTTCTTTAACTTAATTTTATTTTAAAAATAGTAATACTGTTAATTAACACTTGTTATTAAATATATACGCATATAAATATATGTTAGGTTGATTATTATTAAATATACATATTATATGGGCGCATATATATATATATATATGTGTGTATGTATAAAGAGAAAGCCTTTGGCAATAAGGAAAATAACTAAAGAAAAACTCCGAAAGAAAGAAAAAAAACCTAACTTTGAGAATAAAGCTCTTCGTTCCTTCACCGGAGTCGGAAGAATCCTTCTGCGATGGAAGGTTGCTTCTTTGAAATCCTTTTGTGTTGGAGTCATTTTGAAGGTCGAGATTATTGAGTATGATTGATTTTTTTAGTGATAAAAATAATTGTCTTTTATTTAGGCATTCAAAGGTTCATTTGGGGATAAGGTTCGAATGAGATTTCTTTAGGAAGGAGTTTGCTTATCACTGGTGTCAAAATACGGCGATTGGGGGTATTTTTTTATGGTATTCTGTCTAAAGAGAAAGAAATAAGAGAAGATTGTGTTTGAGAGAAAACGATGAATTGACACAAATAGGGCTAGGGTTTAGAAAAAGCTTAAACAAGGCTTATGTACCATCCTCAAAAAGCTGTCATTTTGGGAAATTAGGAAAACTCGAATTTTATAGGGTTTATTTATGTAAGATCAATTTTGAAAGAAATGCAATTTAATCCTCATTTAGGAGTTTCTGAATCTCTAACTTGGTCCTTTTATTTTACGCGCATTATATTTTAGTCCCTGAAGCTTATTTATTTTGATTTTATACTTATTTTACACTTGGTGCCTATATTTTATGCTATTTACATTTTAATTCTCTTTCTTTGCCATATTTGCGATTATGCTTTCTTGATTACTCTAATATAAATTTTGGCCCATCACATGCATATATTAATATCATGCGCCTATGTCAAGTGCAAATGTATGCATCAATATATATTATACTTCTTAATATATATATGTATGTAATGTGTTGCATATATTTGCATATCATAATTTTAATTAGATAATTATGTTTTACTTACTGTGTACCGGTTGTCCTTTAGATATTAAACGTTTGCTTGTATTATGTATTATCGTGTACCATATTGTTTAAGCATGTACTATATGTATACACGCACAGCTTCCCCCCTCCCCCGCCCCCCTTGATTTGTAACGTATTGTGTGTGTATATATATAGCACTTTAGGGTTTTGGGTTAAAAGGTAATAATAATAATAATAATAATAATAATAATAATAATAATAATAATAATAATAATAATAATAATAATAATAATAATAATAATAATAATAATAATAATAATAATAATAATAATAATAATAATAATAATAAACAGTACGTGTTTTGGGTTTTTTTTTATTGAATTTTTGCCTATAACATTTATATCATCAAATACATTTTGTTAGTCTTAATTGTAAATATTTTTAAACATATTATTTTGTGAGAAAAATCTATGAAAAACTCGTCTTGATTGATAATGAGTGTGTTTTGGATGATTGTTCATACAAAATAGTATTTTTATGTATATTTGAATGATTAATATATATATATATATATATATATATATTAAAATATAAGGCAATGGTATTTTGTAAGAGAAATATATGGAAGCATGCCTTAATTAATAAGGAGTTTTTTCCCGAAGATTATCCATACAAAATAATATATATTTTTTATATTTGTGTGATTTTTTTTAAATATATCAAATATATGCAATTTATTAAAATACAAGGCAATAATATTTTGTGAGGGGAATTTATGACAACACGCATTGACTGTTAAAGAGTATTTTTGAGGATTGTCCATAAAAAATAATATACTTTTTATATTCGAGTGAGTTTTGAATATATTAAATATCTATAGAATTGGTTAAAAAATCAAGGTAACGATCTTTTGTTAGGGGAATTATCAAAATACATTTTGACTAATAATGAGTGTGTTTTCAAGGATTATTCGTATAAAAGAACATCCTTTTAAAATTTTCTAAAAAAGATTATAATTTAAATACATTTTTTATTTTTTCATATTTCATTGCTTAGATGACATATAATTGTTTAGTTACTGATTTTGGGCTTTTCAAGGTGCTCATCCTTCCTTACGTGTAATCGACTCCCGGATCCATTTCAAAATGAGTTTTTGGTTAAACGGGTGACATTTTTATCTTTTAAAATGATTTTTCTTAATAGAATTTTTATCTTTTAAAAGATATTTTTATGTATTTGATTTTCTTAACCCAAAGATCGACGATGACTATAAATTTATTTCTTTTTTTTTTCAAACACGATCTTTTAAATTAAGTTGATCTCCCTTGCCACCAAAAACTTACGGACTGTTCCGACAAAGTGGAATGTGGTGAATGCACAGGCTCTAGGGTCAGAGCTCACCAACACCTCAGGTGGAGACCTTGCCGCATATTCAATCGGTACATTATATTTTATGTTAGCTTTTAATTGAAAATAGAATTTTTTTACAGTAAAAAAGACTTCTTGAAATATTAGATTCTTTTATCACCAACCAATTAATCTTATAGATAGATAATAAAGATTAGAGTTGTTATAAGCTATAAGCTTTGGTGTGAGGTTTTGTAGTCTCAAACTCTTGTAATTTCGTTATTATAGTAAATTTCTTCTTCAACAAAATATTTGTTTCGGATTAAGAAGTTATTACTTACCCCGAGTTTGATCCATAAACAAAACAGATCAAAGAAATCAAGTTTAACTGAATCTTGTTAACCTTGGTTAATGTACAATTATAGCAGAAAAAAAGGGACAGAAAATCCAAGTGGGGTTTAAGGTTCCTCTCACTTCCATAAGCTCCAATATGCTTCACCATTCCATGGCTTTATTATTCTAGAAAGTTTGTTCAGTTTTGCATCACGACCATTCCATGGCTTTATTATTCTAGAAAGTTTGTTCAGTTTTGCATCACGACAAGCAATGGGGATAGTTACAAAATGTGTGACCACATATCTTTGGATTTTTTACCTCGGTCCATAAAGATGTTATACATTTATGGGTAATAAAAAGATAGTAGAAGATTACTATGAAATATATCACATTCAAGTAATGTGATTCATATTCAAGAAAATTATTATTTGTACAAAATAACAAATAATACAAATACATGTATTTACTTGTATTTCAAACATTCTTTCAATATCTTTATAAAACTCATCTTTGTAACATAAACTCCATAGTTATAAAGACCACAAAAAAGATAATATCTCTAAAATAATTATCTGTTATAATTCTAATATTTAAAAATGATATACTTCTATGGAGAAAACAAACTTAGTCACAAGAATTTTTTTCTAGTTGAATTCTTATCTTAATAAATTTAATCATTAAATAATTTTTAATCACTATAATTACAACAAAAGTTAGCGTAGTTAATAATTAAAATTTGAATTAATTTGTAATAAATGTATGTTATACAAAAGATAGCGAACAAATAATCACACAATGAAAGGTAAACACATATATTTACATTAAAAAATATAGAATTTTGTAGCCATAAAATTTTTCTTTTGACTTCTAGGACATAATTGATAACTCTTGTTCTTCTTATTCATTTATAGGATTAATTTCTTGTAACACCCCAATTTAGGGGCTAAAATTTAGAAATTATAAAGTGATGGATTTAATTTGGTATTTTGAAAGAAACAGTGGGTTAAATTGCAAAATTTTAAAGTTGGCAGACCGTTTTATGAAATGCAGGAAGTTTAGTAGCTAAACTCTTAGTTTAGCCATTTTTAATTATGAGATGTTATAAACCCCGTGCGCAGGCAAGTTCAGCAGAATGATTTACAATTTCCTCTCCCGTTGACCCAACTTTCAACTCCGATCTACTCGCCGTCCGACCTCCGATCAACGAGCCGAAACCACCATCGTGTTTCTTGTCGAGCGAGGAACAAAACCCCTCAAAGCTTTCGTCATGAATCGTCGCCGTTCGTCGTAAATTTCAGTCGGAAGTATCGTCGGTAATAACCCAATTTTAGTTGGTTTTTCATCGATTCACGACGATCGGGTCATCCGTTTACGACACCTCCCGCACCATCATGTTCCTTGTGCCGTTCTGCGTCCACCGGTATCCTCCCTTTTCTCCGGCGGCGGCGGCGCGTGTGGAGGTGAAGTTGTCAAAATTTTTGATTCGTTGAAATCGAGCTCTCTGCCGTTCAAAAATTTGAACCGAGCTTTGTAAGTATCTCGAAATCGCTTAAAAGAATTTTTAGGAATTTTTTCGGGAATTTTTCGATATCAGGGCACTGTTCACGCGCCGCCACTGCGCGTGGGGAAGATAAAAGTGACCGGTTTGACCGGTTTTGGTGCATAGTTGACCGGTTTGACCGGTAATAACCCGACCCAACCCGACCCGTTTACCCGACCCGTTGACCGGACCCGACCTGTTGACCCGTTGACCATTGTTGACCAAAACTTTGACTGGCTTTGACCGGGCATTAAACGACCTTTAACTTTGACCGTGTATACCTATCCTGACATTTTTCGACGTTACAAATCCGATTCCGCAGTCTGTTTTTCAAAATTCGAACCCGAAGTCCTCGAAATTACCGGTCAAACCCATTGACTTTGATTTTGACCGAAAATTCCAAATTTCTGAAAAGTCATATTTTATGCTTTTGACGTCCTGAATCCGAATCCGAAGTCCGTTTCGCCAAATTCGAACCCGATAAGCTATCTTTCACTGATTTATCACCTGATTCGATCCGTTTATCGCAATTAAGCTCCGTTTCTGATATAATTTATGTTGATATGTATCTGAGAAATTATTGGAAGTTGAATTGAAGATCAAAGGTGTTCGAATGGAATTTTTATGGTCGATCAGTATTGCACTGAAATCGAGGTAATACTTTACTACCTCTTTATGCTTTATAGAACATGTTGGTATTGGTAAATGCATGAATGGAAATGTTTGGTCTCATATGTGTAATTAATAAAGATCTACATTTGATACGAATACGTTAGCAAGTAGGTAACTGAATATGGCTCAGATGACTATTATAAGAGATTGAGGAATTGTTAGAATTAAATTACAAGTTTGTGATTGGTGATAAAGAAATCAACCCTGGATTTGTAACTTATATTTTATATCATCATAGGTTAAATGTTAAAGGTACTTGGATGGGAAATTATGAGAATATTCTGATAGGGTAAAATTACAAAAATACCCTTATGTTGTAGGATGACAAGAATTGTCCCTGGAAGTTGGTTAATAACTCTGAAAAGACGTATTGATCCGATATAACTACTGATATGCATAAGAAATGTTAGTTTTATTTGGAAATTATGGATAACCGGTTTTAATCATATGAGAGTTTGTGAATGATACTAGAAGTTTGTTAAGAGAACCGTTTCAAGATCAGAGAGTATTCAAGAAAGCAATTAATCATAGGATTTCTAAATTATATTATTTTCGTTAAGAGCTAATATCGAAATTATCTGGTTAAGAAATTATGAAAATGCCCTTCAAAGGTAAAATAGTCCGAGTTGACCCTGAATGAGAAAATACTTTAAGGATTTGTACTTAACTCGATTAAGTACGGATTCGATTGTTAAGATCCTGACTTAGTGTAGGAAAATTCCTGATATTCCGTTTGTAAAATATGAGAAGGCACTTGACCCAGAAATATCAGAGTTATGAGTAAATACCTGAAGAATAATTTGTCGGGGGTGTTCTGTTGTCAGAATTGTTTGAAAGGACTGAAATAAATAGTAAGATTGAATTTAATAGTAAGATCGAACGGAAGGAAAGGATTGAAATACACTATTGTAAAATGACCAAAATACCCCTGTAGTGGAAATAACCCAAGAATACCACCAAGCTCAAGAATGATTGGATATCTTCGAGCTCTGAAATAAATGGAATAAAAATGAACACCAAAATTACCAAAATACCCTTATGTCCTATTCTATGTAAATGCATTGGATTAATTAAGGAATCCAAATAAGCATAGGTATTGGACTACCTTTAAAAAGTTATGGAACACAGCTTAAGTAAGCCGATCAACTTTAATGATATGTCAGTACCTGAACGGCATAGATATTATTTGAATGCGTGTTTGTCTTCTTAAGTTTAGCTCGATGATAATTTTGGAAGTATTCCGCTCAGCTCAATTCTAGATCGCATTCAGTATTAAGAATTAGACGTTTGTTCGACAAATCAACCAAGAAGACCAAATTGAATGGATCTGAAGTACAATATATATCTGAAATACAAGAACGTTGTATTACTCTGGAAAATCCCGAAGTAACTGGAAGGGACTTGGATGCTAAATGAACTAAGTAACTTCAATGATTGAGGATTAAGTAAGTGATTAGGTTAAGCCTGGAAATTCGGATGAATTTATATGATGTATCGCCCTTATGGAACATGAACTACAAATCAAGCACGTCAGTATTTCATGATATAGTGGAACCTAGGAAATGAAATAAAGACCATTAGAATATCTATTCAGCGATGATTCTGAAGATGATCTATAGACAAGAATTTGTGGTATTAAAGAGTAAAAACCCTAGAAGAAAAATGAATTGACCAGTCGACATAGATTGTTAAGGTTCTGAATCTTCGTTCCCAAGTTGTTCGATTATCCGATCAATTGACATGGATGTAAAGGATTCTAAATACCCTTCTGATTACGTACAACTTCTGAAAACTGTCCGAATAAGATATGATCCTGATAATTCACATTCTGAATAACTGATGATTCTGTCAGTTAATGAACTCTTCCAATAGTGATTCTAAATTCCAATATTCTATCGACATACTGAAGATCCGTGTTTCTCTACCTTATAAGATTATCTAGTCCCTCTAAATAATATCCATAAACTCTGGTGTGTTCCCTACTCACATGAATATTTTATCTGATTTTCGATTTGAATTCTGATCTGATACTTGACATGGATTCTGATCTGTTACTTGACCTGATTTCTGATATGATACTTGACCTGATTTATGTTTTGATTTTTGATATATCTGTTTACGGATGAAAAATGTTTTAACTGGGGGGTATTGTTGAAGAAAGAAGTTTCGTAGGTTCCTCGGCTTTGTGCTCAGGGCCTTATATGATGTGTTGGGTTGGGTGTATGGTTCTGGGGAACCTACACATTATGATGTGTTGGGATGGGGGTATATATATATATGTTTTAAAAAGATCTGAAAAGTTACATGGTTTTTGGGAACACACTAGATAACCTATTATGATCTCCTGAACTCAGTCATCCGAAATATTTCTCTGAACTGAAAGCTCATTGTCCGTTATCACCTGAAATATCAGTAGGATCTCTGCTCAACATAAAAATCTGTAAATATTAAGAAACAATAAGGATATATATATTTATCTGTATCTGCACGTTCATCAGCATCATCTGGTAGTTCTGTATTATTGAGCTTTTCGAAGCTCACTCTATTACTCACCTTTTTCAGGTTAAAAGAATTGTACCAGTGCATCTATCGACTTCAGTAAGGGAGTTCTTCCGGCGTTGTTACAGAGTATGGTACATGTGATTAGGGGGCATGTAATTGTATTTTGATTTATATACGATTCTGGAAATCTGTTTAGTTTTAAATAGCGACAACTGATTTTATAAGTTACACGTTTTAATAAAAGTTTTAAATTTTCTGCTATTTTTACAGTGGGTCGCTCCGATGGCCTAAATGTGACACCCCGGATCGGATCTGGTTACCCGCATCGGTCTGGGGGGTTACATTTAGTGGTATCAGAGCTATGGTTTGAGTCAAAATTTTCAAGTTAGACCGGCCGGTCGAATGTCAAAATATGTCTTATCAGTACATGCCCCTAGACTGCAATCGTACCTCTCTGAGCCCGAACTCCAGGGTTGAGTCCATATCTGTAACGAGTAAACCGAAGTTTCTATCCGTTAAGGCTATAATTGTACAAAAACAATATACCATTAACATCTGTCTAAACGCTGTGAAGTACCTCACGAACCATGTGAGAGTTATTTATCTGAAAAATTCTGACTTGACTCCGGAAATGAAATTGGGATATGCTACTTCTCTATGAGCCTATTCTCATGACCAAGACTTAATTGATTACTCAAGGAAATTTTCGTTCGGATTCTTTTATTGAAATAAGGAAAATTTAAGATAAGAATGTATGCTCAGCTGGTTAAGGATTAGTGGAGGATCCATACTTTTCTAAAAGCTACGTGAAAGATATTAAAGAACTGATGAAAGTTTCATTTCTATAATTATGTGACATGAATGAATTTCGAGGACGAAATTCTTTTAAGGAGGGGAGAATTGTAACACCCTAATTTAGGAGCTAAAATTTAGAAATTATAAAGTGGTGGATTTAATTTGGTATTTTGAAAGAAATAATGGGTTAAATTGCAAAATTTTAAAGTTGGCAGACCGTTTTATGAAATGCAGGAAGTTTAGTGGCTAAACTCTTGGTTTAGCCATTTTTAATTATGAGATGTTATAAACCCCCGTGCGCGGGCAAGTTCAGCAGAATGATTTACAATTTCCTCTCCCGTTGACCCAATTTTCAACTCCGATCTACTCGCCGTTTGACCTCCGATCGACGAGCCAAAACCACCATCGTGTTCGTTGTCGAGCGAGGAACAAAACCCCTCAAAGCTTTCGTCATGAATCGTCGCCGTTTGTCGTAAATTTCAGTCGGAAGTATCGTCGGTAATAACCCGATTTTAATTGGTTTTTCAACGATTCACGACGATCGGGTCATCCGTTTACGACACCTCCCACACCATGGTGTTCCTTGTGCCGTTCCGAGTCCACCGGTGTCCTCTCTTTTCTCCGGCGGCGGCGGCGCGTGTGGAGGTGAAGCGGTCAAAATTTCTGATTCGTTGAAATCGAGCTCTCTGCCGTTCAAAAATTTGAACCGAGCTTTATATGTATCTCGAAATCGTTTAAAATAATTTTTAGGAATTTTTTCGGGAATTTTCCGATATCAGGGCACTGTTCACGCGCCCCCACGCGCCGCCACTGCATGTGGGGAAGATAAAAGTGACAAGTTTGACCGGTTTTGATGCATAGTTGATCAGTTTCACCGGTCATAACCCGACCCGACCCAAACCGTTTACCCGACCCGTTGACCAGACCCGACCCGTTGACCCGTTGACCACTGTTGACCAAAACTTTGACTGCCTTTGACCGGGCATTAAACGACCTTTGACTTTGACCGTGTATACCTATCCTGACATTTTTCGACGTTCCAAATCCGATTCCACAGTCTGTTTTTCAAAATTCGAACCAGAAGTCCTCGAAATTGCCGGTCAAACCTGTTGACTTTGATTTTGACCGAAAATTCCAAATTTCCAAAATCTCATATTTTATGCTTTCGACGTCCTGAATCCGAATCCAAAGTCCGTTTCGCCAAATTTGAACCCGGTAAGCTATCTTTCACTGATTTATCACCCGATTCGATCCGTTTATCGCAATTAAGCTTCGTTTCTGATATAATTTATGTTGATATGTATCTAAGAAATTAATGGAAGTTGAATTGAAGATCAAAGGTGTTCTAATGGAATTTTATGGTCGATTAGTATTGCACGGAAATCGATGTAATACTTTACTACCTCTTTATGCTTTATAGAACATGTTGGTATTGGTAAATGCATGAATGGAAATGTTTGGTCTCATATGTGTATTTAATAAAGATCTACATTTGATACGAATACGTTAGCAAGTAGGTAACTGAATATGGCTCAGATGACTATTATAAGAGATTGAGGAATTGTTAGAATTAAATTACAAGTTTGTGATTGGTGAAAAAGAAATCAACCCTGGATTTGTAACTTATATTTTATATCATCATATGTTAAATGTTAAAGGTACTTGGATGGGAAATTATGAGAATATTCCGATAGGGTAAAATTATGAAAATACCCTTATGTTGTAGGATGACAAGAATTATCCCTGGAAGTTGGTTAATAACTCTAAAAAGACATATTAATCCGATATAACTACTGATGTGAATAAGAAATGTTAGTTTTATTTGGAAATTATGGATAATCGGTTTTAATCCTATGAGAGTTTGTGAAGGATACTAGAAGTTTATTAAGAGAACCGTTTCAAGATCAGAGAGTATTCAAGAAAGTAATTAATCGTAGGATTTCTAAATTATATTATTTTCGTTATGAGCTAATATCGAAATTATCTGGTTAAGAAATTACGAAAATGCCCTTCAAAGGTAAAATAGTCCGAGTTGACCCTGAATGAGAAAATACTTTGAGGATTTGTACTTAACTCGATTAAGTACGGATTTGATTGTTAAGATCCTGACTTAGTGTAGGAAAATTCCTGATATTCCGTTTGTAAAATATGAGAAGGCACTTGACCCGGAAATATCCGAGTTATGAGTAAATACCTGAAGAATAATATGTCGGGGGTGTTTTCTTATCAGAATTGTTTGAAATGACTGAAATAAATGGTAAGATTGAATTTAATAGTAAGATCGGACGAAAGGAAAGGATTGAAATACACTGTTGTAAAATGACCAAAATACCCCTGTAGTGGAAATGACCCAAGAATACCACCAAGCTCAAGAATGATTGGATATCTTCGAGCTCTGAAATAAATGGAATAAAAATGAACACCAAAATTACCAAAATACCCTTATGTCCTATTCTAAGTAAATGTATTGGATTAATTAAGGAATCCAAATAAGCATAGGTATTGGACTACCTTTAAAAAGTTATGGAACACAGCTTAAGTAAGCCGATCAACTTTAATGATATGTCAGTACCTGAACGACATAGATATTATTTGAATGTGTGTTTGTCTTCTTAAGTTTAGCTCGATGATAATTTTGGAAGTATTCTGCTCAGCTTAATTCTAGATCGCATTCAGTATTAAGAATTGGACGTTAGTTCGACAAATCAACCAAGAAGACCAAATTGAATGGATCTGAAGTACAATATATATCTGAAATACAAGAACGTTGTATTACTCTGGAAAATCCCGAAGTAACTGGAAGGGACTTGGATGCTAAATGAACTAAGTAACTTCAATGATTGAGGATTAAGTAAGTGATTAGGTTAAGCCTGGAAATTCGGATGAATTTATATGATGTATCGCCCTTATGGAACATGAACTACAAATCAAGCACGTCAGTATTTCATGATATAGTGGAACCTTGGAAATGAAATAAAGACCATTGGAATATATATTCAGCGATGATTTTGAAGATGATCTATGGACAAGAATTTGTGGTAGTAAAGAGTAAATACCCTAAAGGAAAATGAATTGACCAGTCGACATAGATTGTTAAGGTTCTGAATCTTCGTTCTCAAGTTGTTCGATTATCCGATCAATTGACATGGATGTAAAGGATTCTGAATACCCTTCTGATTACGTACAACTTCTGAAAACTGTCCGAATAAGATATGATCCTGATAATTCACATTCTGAATAACTGATGATTCTGTCAGTTAATGAACTCTTCCAATAGTGATTCTAAATTCCAATATTCTATCGACATACCGAAGATCTGTGTTTCTCTGCCTTATAAGATTATCTAGTCCCTCTAAATAATATCCATAAACTCTGGTGTGTTCCCTACTCACATGAATATTTTATCTGATTTTCGATTTGAATTCTGATATGATACTTGACATGGATTCTGATATGATATCTGACATGGATTCTGATCTGATACTTGACTTGGATTCTGATCTGTTACTTGACCTGATTTCTGATATGATACTTGACCTGATTTATTTTTTGATTTTTGATATATCCGTTTACGGACGGAAAATGTTTTAACTGGGGGGATTGTTGAAGGAAGAAGTTTCGCAGGTTCCTCGGCTTTGTGCTCAGGGCCTTATATGATGTGTTGGGTTGGGTGTATGGTTCTGGGGAACCTACACATTATGATGTGTTGGGATGGGGGTATATATATATATATATGTTTTAAAAAGATCTGAAAATTTACATGGTTTTTGGGAACAAACTAGATAACCTATTCTGATCTCCTTAACTCAGTCATCCGAAATATTTCTCTGAACTGAAAGCTCATTGTCCGTTATCACCTGAAATATCAGTAGGATCTCTGCTCAGCATAAAAATCTGTAAATGTTTAGAAACAATAAAGATATATATATTTATCTGTATCTGCACGTTCATCAGCATCATCTGGTAGTTCTGTATTATTGAGCTTTTCGAAGCTCACTCTATTACTCACCTTTTTTAGGTTAAAAGAATTGTACCAGTGCATCTATCGACTTCAGTAAGGGAGTTCTTCCGGCGTTGTTGCAGAGTATGGTACATGTGATTAGGGGGCATGTAATTGTATTTTGATTTATATACGATTCTGGAAATCTGTTTTATTTTTAAATAGCGACAACTGATTTTATAAGTTACACGTTTTAATAAAAGTTTTAAATTTTCCGCTATTTTTACAGTGAGTCGCTCCGGTGGCTCAAATGTGACACCTCGGATCGGATCTGGTTACCCGCATCGGTCTAGGGGTTACATTTCTTGACGATGAATAACTCTTAGATTACACAATCTTATTCAATATAAATTCGTAATTTCAAACAAAAAGTAATACAACAAGCATAGTTGTGAACGAACTAAATATGCAACAAGATCTATACCAGGGGGCTTCATCATGTATCTTGATCGGGATCAGTGATTTAGAATTGAGATATAATCTTAATTCTTCAAGTTGATAACCTCTGCATATACCACAAATCTGATAAACTTTTTGGAAATAGATCAAACAAAATTCAGATCACAAAGTTAACATTTCATATAACTTAAACTTATCTCGAAATACTCATATGCCTTGAAATATTGATACCATCTTACTATTTTAGGTAAATTTGATCAATTATGGAACATGTTTAAGTTTGGGATTGTAACGTTTGAAGGTAGCCACGTTGCCGATCACAATTGGCTTCTCTCTCAAACGTCAGCCTTGGAGTTTGGAAGAAACACAAACCCAAAGCAAAGCACCAAAGGAAAAAAGCACACTGAGATCTAAGTCTCTAAATTCGTACCCGTTGCTTACGCATGGTTTTAATATCTCTGCAAGTGCCCCAGGTGTCGTCATCCACTGATGGCAAGAATTCTTTTGGGACCCTACAGTTTTTTGAACATTTTATATCACACCCCACTATGAGGTTAGATTGTGAAATGTTATAAGGTTTGATTGACAAATAATTGTTTTATCATATTATTATTTTACTAAGTATATTAAGGGTCACTCAATAGATATCTTTTATAGTAATGGGCAATTTATTTTTAAAAGAAAAATGTGAATGAAGATAATAGAGTAGGTAGAATTGGACAAATTGGATTAGATGGTCTTAAATTAATGATAATGACAATGTCTGGAATCCTTTTCTTCCAGCTTTCACTTTCAGCTAGAATCCAACTGCCGCAACCATCCCGTTCTTCATCACCTTGCCTACAACTCCTTGCCATCTTAGTATCTCACGTCGCTTCTAACTCAAAAATGGATTCTCTGAGCTACACTCTCAAAGCCCATCTTCTTTCAACCTCAAAATGTAAACTCCAAACTCGAAAATACCCCACCAAGGTTCGCATGTATCTTCAAGAGTCTGGCCATCCATTGCCGTTGTAGGTGTCACTGTGTCGTTGGCCAAGAATTTCTTTCCGTACACTTCGACCCCGACTTCCCTTACCATTTCCTCAAGTTCCTCGCCTCCAAACGCTCCGCTGGTAAGCTTGTTTCCTTCCAAGACCGCACCTTTACCGTCCAGGAACCACCGCCAACAGTGTAATCACCATCGTTGTAACCCCCTAGACCCGGCCTATGCGTTTCGACTAAGTCTAGTGGATCACATTATGATTATTAAAGACATTTTTCGAAACCGTTATTCCATCAATATAAAATCACATTATAAATAACATGAAATTATAAACAAATTATACTATCAAAATCCAACTCGTAAATATAGTACCAATAAATAATAATTTAATTTAATACACGTATTCAAATTCAATATCACAATAAACCGAGCAGTATTAGCAAAAGAGTTATCATTATAAAATCCGATATTTTAAAATAAGGTCAATGTCACCAAAATAAAGTCAACTTGCCAGATAAAAACATTACAATTTGATTTACTTCAAGAGATATGTTGATCCTCCAAGTGCTCGTACCAAGGTATCTAACCAACAGTATCTGAAAGGGGAAAACATTTTCAAAAGGTGAGCTAGGCTCAGTGTGTCCCAACATTTCCATAAAATCACAATAGGTACAAATCATAGTCCAGTAATCTCACAAATTCGTAAAAGAGTTTAACTTTTTGAAAATCATAGTTTAAACCCTTTTCTGGTACACCATCAGTAGTTCCCAAAAGTATTTTCCATATAGCTTACTTTATGCACATAGCAAAAAGAAAGCCGACTTAAGGATAGGCTATGAAGCTTGTATCCTTAAGCCCAAGTCAATAAGTCCATATAGCTTACCCTAAGCACACAGCAAAGGAAAGCCGACCTAATGAAACATCTTGGGGCCCTCAAGAGTCACATTAGGCCCAGTTAGCTTGATCAGAGCTATTCCATCGTATTTCAATTCCAAAATTCAATTGCACCGTGACATAAATTCCATAAATCCAAAAACATGGTAATCATATACCATTTCAAAACAAAAATTAGATAGCAGCCATATTCCATAAATTGTCACATTAAATTGGTGCATCCATAAAACAATAGCCAATGAATTCGGTGTACCACATATTAAAACCAATAAAACAGTTCAATAATAAGTAGGGAACACACCTCGACAATAGGTTCAAATAGCAAATTTACTGATTGCTGGTTTCACCACGCTCTGCTACAATTTTCGAACGGGTGAATACTGGCACACGTGGTTTAACTGATCTAGAAGAGCTGGGTCGAGCTGTCGAACGATCCGGAGAGTCTCTTGTACCTTCAAACAATAATAATCTATCAGTCCCAAATCCTATTTAATTGTTCAAAGCTAGTCTTCTTAAGTATATAAGCATTTTTCGAGTTTGACTATCAATTTGGGGTATTTCGAGTCTGAATTTGGCCAAACGGATTGCGGAAACGGAATCAGGACGTCGAAAAATATAAAGTATGACTTTTCAGAAATTCAGATTCTTGGTCAAAGTCAAAGTCAACCACTTTGACCGTCGATTTGGAGACCTTCGGGTTTGAATTTGGCAAAACGGACTGCGGAAATGGATTTGGCACGTCGAAAACTATCAGGATAGGTATACTCGGAAAAGATTTACGGTCGTTTAAGGGTCGGTCAAAGCCATTTTAAGTTTTAGTCAAAGAAAGTCAACGGTCAACGGTCACGGTCAACGGTCAACGGTCGGGTCGGGTCAACGGTCGGGTCGGGTCAACAGTCGGGTCGGGTCAACCCGGTTCAGACCGGTCAAACCGGTTCAGACCGGTCAAACCGGTTCGAACCGGTCAAACCGGTTCAAAACGGTCAAACCGGTTTTCCAGCAGCTCACTCTCCCTGCGGCGGCGCGTGCGGCGCGTGAACAGTGCCACGGTGTCGGAAAATTCCCGGAAAAATTTCTAAAAATTATTTTGAGCGATTTCGAGATACTTACAACGATCGGTTCAAATTTTTGAACGGCGGAGAGCTCGTATTTCAACTCGGCCGAATCTTTGACTGCTCCACCTCCTCACGCGCCGCCGTCGACGGCAAACAAGGTTGACACCGGCGGACTCGCAACGATACAAGGAACACGATGGTGCAGGAGGTGTCGTAAACGGAACAACGATCGGCGGTGAATTTAAGTTTTTCCCGACGATAGAGCTAAAAAAACGACGATGCTTTGACTGAAAATTCCCGACGTTTGGCAGCGTTTCACTTCAATTAATTTGAAGGGTTTGTTCCTCGCTTGATGATGAACACAACGGTGGTTTCAATTTTACGATTGGACGTCGAACGGCGTCGGAATCGGCTTTGAAGTAGAGTGCGGGAGGAGGAATTTCACAATTGTTTTCTGTTTTGAAAACAGAAAACCATTCATACGTTTATATTAAATTTTCTGCCGACACTAAAAGGAGTAATGCAGGGCTTGGTCCCTGAATTTCCTTTAACTTCTAAAATGGCCTACAATTTTGAAAACTTCCGATTTAATCCTCAAATTTTGCCAAATTACTTAATTAAAATTTTTTCTCTAAATTTTATTCCGGGTTGTTACAATTCTCCCCCTCTACAAGAAATTTCGTCCTCGAAATTTACCTTATGAGAATAGTTGAGGAAACTGAGCCTCCATTGACTCCAATGTCTCCCAAGTAGCTTCTGAGGGGCCTCGATTACTCCACTGAACTTTGACTATTGGAATTTGCCTATTCCGAAGAACTCTTTCATCTCTTTCTAAAATCTGAATGGGCTCCTCCTCATATGACAAATCCGGTCTCAGCTCTACTTCTTCAACCTGAATAATGTGACTTGGATCTGGACGGTATCGCCTTAACATAGACACATGAAAAACATCATGAATACGACTGAGGTGGGAAGGCAACTCAAGCTGATAAGCAACAGGTCCAACTTTCTTCAGAATACGATACGGCCCAATAAATCGTGGACTCAATTTACCCTTACGCCCGAATCTCAATACTTTCTTCCACGGTGAAACTTTTAAGAAGACCTGATCACCAACCTCAAATTGTATATCTTTCCTTCTCTGATCTGCATAAGACTTCTGCCTATCAAATGCCTCTTTCAAACGGTCACGTATAAATCTGACTGTGTCCTCCGTCTCTCGCACTAACTCAGGTCCCAACGTTTTCCTATCACGCAACTCAGTCCAACAGATCGGAGTGCGACATTTACGCCCATAGAGTGCTTCATAGGGTGCCATACGAATGCTGGTCTGATAACTGTTATTGTAAGCAAATTCAGCCAAAGGCAAAAATTTCTCCCAGCTACCATGAAAATCGATTACACAACCCCGCAACATATCCTCAAGTATCTGAATCACTCTCTCAGATTGACCATCAGTTTGTGGGTGAAAGGATGTGCTATAATCCAATCTTGTTCCCAAAGCCGTATGTAGCGCCTTCCAAAATCTCGAAGTAAATCTCGGATCTCGATCAGAAATAATAGTCAATGGAACACCATGCAATCTAACAATCTCTGAAATATACAATCTTGCCAGCTTGTCCAAAGTATAATTTACTCGCACAGGAATGAAGTGAGCTGACTTTGTAAGTCTGTCAACAATCACCCAAACTGAATCTTTTTTCGAATGAGTCATAGGCAAGCTAGTAACAAAATCCATAGTAATACGCTCCCATTTCCATTCAGGAATCTTAATAGGCTGTAACAAACCTGATGGATGTTGATGTTCTGCCTTAACTTGTTGACAAGTCAAACACCTCGCTACAAAATTTGAGATGTCCTTCTTCATGCCGATCCAATGATACCTCTCTCTCAAATTTCGATACATCTTATCTCCACCGGGGTGCATAGCATATGGACTACTATGAGCCTCAGTAAGGATAGTCTGTCTCAACTCAGCATCATCAGGCACACAATACCGACCTTTGAAGCATAGAACTTCATCCCGGTCAAGGGCGTAATCTGAGCTTGTCCCCTGCTCTACTTGCTCAAAGATGGGAAGCAAGGAGCTATCAAAGGGCTGCTTAGCCTTGATCTCATCAACCAAGGTCGGCTTAACTTGCAATTCTGCTAACAAAGTGCCATCATCATATAAATTCATCCTGGCCATTAAAGATCTCAACTCCGATACCGTCTTTCGACTCAAAGCATCCGCTACAATGTTAGCTTTACCAGGGTGATAATCAATCACACAATCATAATCCTTCAGAAGCTCTAGCCAGCGCCGTTGTCTCAAATTAAGCTCCTTCTGGGTCAGGAGATACTTTAAGCTCTTATGATCCGTGAAAATATAACACTTCTCTCCATAAAGATAGTGTCTCCAAATCTTCAATGCAAAAATCACTGCTGCTAACTCCAAATCGTGAGTAGGATAATTACACTCATGAGGTCGCAACTGACGGGATGCATAAGCCACCACTTTACCTTCCTGCATTAAAACACAGCCAAGTCCTGAGTGTGAAGCATCACTATACACTGTAAAATCCTTCCCGGACTCTGGTTGAATCAACACCGGTGCTTGAGTCAAAACTGCCTTTAATTTCTCAAAGCTCTCCTGTTGTGCCTCGCCCCAGTCAAATGGCACATTCTTCCTTAACAACTTTGTCAAAGGAGAAGCAATGATCGAGAAGCCCTCAACAAAACGTCGATAATAACCAGCCAAGCCCAAGAAACTGCGGATCTCAGATACGTTCTTAGGTCGTTTCCAATTCATAATAGCTTCTATCTTGCTGGGATCGACCTGAACACCTCGCGCAGAAATAATATGCCCCAGAAACGACACTTCTTGAAGCCAAAATTCACACTTGCTTAGTTTGGCATATAGACGATGCTCTCTCAAAGTCCGCAGAACGATCTTCAAATGCTCGTCATGCTCTGCCTCAGTACGAGAATAGATCAGAATATCATCAATGAAGACCACCACAAATTGATCCAAATATGGTCGGAACACCCGATTCATCAAATCCATGAAAGCTGCAGGAGCGTTCGTCAAACCAAAAGGCATCACTAAGAATTCATAATGACCATATCTAGTGCGAATAGCCGTTTTTGCAATATCTGATCCTTTAACTCTCAATTGATAATACCCCAAACGAAGATCAATCTTAGAGAATACAATAGCTCCTCGCAATTGATCAAATAAATCATCAATCCTGGGTAGTGGGTATTTATTCTTGACCGTCATCTTGTTCAATTTCCGATAGTCAATACATAATCTTAGCGACCCATCCTTCTTTTTCACGAACAGAACTGGAGCTCCCCATGGTGAAGTACTATGTCGGATAAATCCTCGATCGAATAATTCTTGCAATTGGACTTTCAACTCTTTAAGTTCCCTTGGAGCCATACGATAAGGTGCCATAGAAATAGGTGACGATCCCGGATAAGTCTCAATCTCGAACTCTACCTCTCTATCAGGAGGTAACCCAGGCAACTCCTCCGGAAAAACATCAGGAAACTCGCTAACTGTACGAATCTCCTCGATCGTGGACAATGCACCCTTGGTGTTCAAAATACAAGCAATGAAGGTCTCATATCCCTTCCGGATCATACGATCAATTTCCATCGCTGAAACTATATTGGAGAGATAACCACGCCGTTCACCAATTAACACAACAGTCCGACCATCTGAAGTCTTCAGAGTAGCCCGCTTGTATTCGCAATCCAGCTTTACCTTGTGTTTATTCAACCAATCCATTCCAAGAATTAAATCGAACTCCTCTAAAGGAAGCTCCATAAGATCAGCGAGAAAAATTTCTCCCTGAACCTCGAGAGGACAACGCCGGAATACTTTATTCACTAATACCGCTTGTCCTACTGGACTTGTAACTGTAACAGTATTTTCAGTGTTCTCGATCGGAATCTGAAGGTTTCGAGATACTGAGCTCGATACATAGGAGTGAGTGGAACCATTGTCCAATAATGCAAAGTATGGGGTAGAATAAATAGTAAATGTACCTGCAATAACCTCAGGCTCATCTCTGTCATCACGACGTCTAGTTGCATAAACCAAAGCTGGCTGTCTAGCCTCAGAAGCTGTTGGCCCTCTATTTTGCTGAGGTCGGGCTCTATTGTCTGTCCTGGACGCTGATCCTCGAGTCTTTCCTTGACTACGATCTCTAATTGGGGTCTGTACTGTAGTCTGCGAACGCACAGGAGTTTGGGTAGTGGTCTGCTCAAACGAAACTAACTGAGGACAATCCCTCCGATAATGACCACTAGATCCACACTGATAGCAAAGACACATCTTCTTACGACACTCTCCTGAGTGCTGTTTACCACAATACTCACAAAGGGGCCCATTATAATACGACGAGGAACCGCCTCGACTGACAGCTAAAGGTGAGGATGCTGCAGGCCTGAAACGTGTATTGCTTCTCTGAGGGGCTGAAGTACGAGTCCTCTTTCCGGACTGTTTTGATGACTCCATCGGGCCTGAAAATTTCTTAGATCGATCTTGATCAACACGCTCTCTACCAGAAGCTAAAACCTCCACCTCTTCCGCATCTTTGGCTCTGCCCACCAGCACATCAAATATCTCATCCTGATGGGTTACAACTTGCCTACGCAGCTCGTATCTGAGTCCAAGGGCAAATTTACGACATCGATCTCTCTCCGTAGGTACCATACTGAATCCATACTTCAGCAATTTCAGGAACTCGATCTCATATTCAGAAACAGTCATGTCTCCCTGAACCAGGTCTTGAAACTGTTGTCGTCTCTGAGCTAAGTAGCGCTCTCCCAGAAAACGACTCCGAAAGCGATCCTTAAAGAAATTCCAGGTCAAACGATCGGTAGGAACACTACTGGTCACTGACTCCCACCAAGTGTAGGCATTACCATCTAACATTGCTACAGCACCCAGATATCTCTTAGTTGAGTCCAAACCCAACTGATCCATGCGTCTCTCTGTATCCTGGAGCCAATCCTCAGCTTCAGTAGGAGCTCCACCAATATGTCCCCCAAAAGTTCTAACTCCATTGGAAATCAACGTCCGTGAAATAGGAACCTCAGATACAACACCAGTAGCTCTAACTGCTCCCTGTATTAACTGCAGAAACTGTCTACTAAAATTCTCATCCAATGCAACTCCAGTAGACTCTGACTCAATATCGGTCGCTCCTATGATCGGTGTAGTCATGCCAATACCATCGGTAGGTGGCATATTCGTTGGTGTCGTAGGAGCAGGATCACCTATTGGAGGTGGGGGATCTACTCGTATCTCATCAATCGGATCTGCAAATCTAGTTACTCGACCTCGTCCACGACTAGTTCGACGACCACGTCTAGCACTCATTTTGGTAGATCTCGAGATTACTACAGAAGATAAACTTAAGGTTAGATAAGCACTTGGAGTCTCGAACATAGTTAAAATCTTAATAACTTTGTGACATGGCCTTAGTAACTCGTTTTGTAAAATATTTTAAAACTGTATTTTCAATATGGACTCATACACAGTCCGAGGGTTAAAAACCAAAGCTCTGATACCAATAAATGTAACCCCCTAGACCCGGCCTATGCGTTTCGACTAAGTCTAGTGGATCACATTATGATTATTAAAGACATTTTTCGAAACCGTTATTCCATCAATATAAAATCACATTATAAATAACATGAAATTATAAACAAATTATACTATCAAAATCCAACTCGTAAATATAGTACCAATAAATAATAATTTAATTTAATACACGTATTCAAATTCAATATCACAATAAACCGAGCAGTATTAGCAAAAGAGTTATCATTATAAAATCCGATATTTTAAATAAGGTCAATGTCACCAAAATAAAGTCAACTTGCCAGATAAAAACATTACAATTTGATTTACTTCAAGAGATATGTTGATCCTCCAAGTGCTCGTACCAAGGTATCTAACCAACAGTATCTGAAAGGGGAAAACATTTTCAAAAGGTGAGCTAGGCTCAGTGTGTCCCAACATTTCCATAAAATCACAATAGGTACAAATCATAGTCCAGTAATCTCACAAATTCGTAAAAGAGTTTAACTTTTTGAAAATCATAGTTTAAACCCTTTTCTGGTACACCATCAGTAGTTCCCAAAAGTATTTTCCATATAGCTTACTTTATGCACATAGCAAAAAGAAAGCCGACTTAAGGATAGGCTATGAAGCTTGTATCCTTAAGC
Organism: Hibiscus syriacus; assembly: GCF_006381635.1. Lineage (NCBI taxonomy): Eukaryota > Viridiplantae > Streptophyta > Magnoliopsida > Malvales > Malvaceae > Hibiscus > Hibiscus syriacus. The sequence continues at coordinate 562,866 of NW_024062382.1, forward strand.
CCAAGTCAATAAGTCCATATAGCTTACCCTAAGCACACAGCAAAGGAAAGCCGACCTAATGAAACATCTTGGGGCCCTCAAGAGTCACATTAGGCCCAGTTAGCTTGATCAGAGCTATTCCATCGTATTTCAATTCCAAAATTCAATTGCACCGTGACATAAATTCCATAAATCCAAAAACATGGTAATCATATACCATTTCAAAACAAAAATTAGATAGCAGCCATATTCCATAAATTGTCACATTAAATTGGTGCATCCATAAAACAATAGCCAATGAATTCGGTGTACCACATATTAAAACCAATAAAACAGTTCAATAATAAGTAGGGAACACACCTCGACAATAGGTTCAAATAGCAAATTTACTGATTGCTGGTTTCACCACGCTCTGCTACAATTTTCGAACGGGTGAATACTGGCACACGTGGTTTAACTGATCTAGAAGAGCTGGGTCGAGCTGTCGAACGATCCGGAGAGTCTCTTGTACCTTCAAACAATAATAATCTATCAGTCCCAAATCCTATTTAATTGTTCAAAGCTAGTCTTCTTAAGTATATAAGCATTTTTCGAGTTTGACTATCAATTTGGGGTATTTCGAGTCTGAATTTGGCCAAACGGATTGCGGAAACGGAATCAGGACGTCGAAAAATATAAAGTATGACTTTTCAGAAATTCAGATTCTTGGTCAAAGTCAAAGTCAACCACTTTGACCGTCGATTTGGAGACCTTCGGGTTTGAATTTGGCAAAACGGACTGCGGAAATGGATTTGGCACGTCGAAAACTATCAGGATAGGTATACTCGGAAAAGATTTACGGTCGTTTAAGGGTCGGTCAAAGCCATTTTAAGTTTTAGTCAAAGAAAGTCAACGGTCAACGGTCACGGTCAACGGTCAACGGTCGGGTCGGGTCAACGGTCGGGTCGGGTCAACAGTCGGGTCGGGTCAACCCGGTTCAGACCGGTCAAACCGGTTCAGACCGGTCAAACCGGTTCGAACCGGTCAAACCGGTTCAAAACGGTCAAACCGGTTTTCCAGCAGCTCACTCTCCCTGCGGCGGCGCGTGCGGCGCGTGAACAGTGCCACGGTGTCGGAAAATTCCCGGAAAAATTTCTAAAAATTATTTTGAGCGATTTCGAGATACTTACAACGATCGGTTCAAATTTTTGAACGGCGGAGAGCTCGTATTTCAACTCGGCCGAATCTTTGACTGCTCCACCTCCTCACGCGCCGCCGTCGACGGCAAACAAGGTTGACACCGGCGGACTCGCAACGATACAAGGAACACGATGGTGCAGGAGGTGTCGTAAACGGAACAACGATCGGCGGTGAATTTAAGTTTTTCCCGACGATAGAGCTAAAAAAACGACGATGCTTTGACTGAAAATTCCCGACGTTTGGCAGCGTTTCACTTCAATTAATTTGAAGGGTTTGTTCCTCGCTTGATGATGAACACAACGGTGGTTTCAATTTTACGATTGGACGTCGAACGGCGTCGGAATCGGCTTTGAAGTAGAGTGCGGGAGGAGGAATTTCACAATTGTTTTCTGTTTTGAAAACAGAAAACCATTCATACGTTTATATTAAATTTTCTGCCGACACTAAAAGGAGTAATGCAGGGCTTGGTCCCTGAATTTCCTTTAACTTCTAAAATGGCCTACAATTTTGAAAACTTCCGATTTAATCCTCAAATTTTGCCAAATTACTTAATTAAAATTTTTTTCTCTAAATTTTATTCCGGGTTGTTACAATCGTTCGACATTTGTTCTCAAAAATAATAAAGACCCGATGTTGTCTTTCTTCTCTCCTCAAGTATCACTCAGGAGAAACCCATGTACAAATAAAAGTCGATGGCATGCGAGACAGCCATGGCTTCTACTCTAAAAATTCGAATAGAGACAAGCGAACAGGAGGGGAACACGACATTTCATATAGCTACAAGCAAATCTCGCCTGTAATAATAGAGAAAGTGCGCATCAAACTATAGCTACCAATGAAAGAAATGAAGAATAGCAAATCACGTGGTTGGGGGTTGTTATTAAAGTAAGAAGGTGAAATTACAAGGTAAGCCAACCAAGTTGTTAAAAGCTCAACATTGTCTCTTAGCTTTTATATTGTTATGATTATGGCATAATAGTTTTATTAAGATCGATTTAGTCCCTAATTTTAGCAATTAAAAATTATATTAACTCCTAAAGTTTTTAGTTTTAACAATTGGGTCCCCAAATTATTAGTTAGATTCTAATAAGTTATTTTTATGGCAAAGAAATTATTTGAAGTCGTATTTGTACGATAGATTGTTCGTGTTCGTTAGAAAAAGATTGGAAGCTAGAAGTCAAGTTGGTGAGCTGGAATTCAAGAGTAATATTTTGGGTTTTGTTGACATCCTAAGTCTGATTCCGAAGTCTGTTTCTCCAAATTCGAAACCGATAAGTTGTTTTTCAGCGATTAATCACCTGATTCGATCTGTTTTTTTAGAATTAAGCTCCATTTTTGATGAAATTTTTGTTGATATATATCTGAGGAATTATTGGAAGATGATTTCAAGATCGAGGGCGTTTGAATGGAATTTAATGATCGATCAGTATGACACAAAAATCGAGGTAATACTTTACTACCTCTTTATGCTTTATGGAACATGTGAATATTGGTAAATGCATGAATAAGATAATATTGGTCTCATATGTGTAGTTAATTAATTTCTACACTCGATCCGAATACGATAAAAATTCGGTAACTGATTATGGTTCAGATGACTTTTATAAGAAATTGATGGATTGTTAGAATTAAAATTACAAGTTCTGTGTATAGTGATAAAGGAATCAACTTGGATATGTAACATATAATTTATTACATCAAAGGTACATGGATGGGAAATTATGAGAATATTCTGGTAGTGTAAAATTATGAAAATACCCTTATGTTGTAAGATGACAAGAATTGTCCCTGGAAGTTGATTAATAACTCTGAAAGGATATATTGATCTGATAAAACTATAGATGTGCATAAGAAATGCTAGTTTGCTTAGAAAAGTTGGATAACAGGTTTTTAACCCAATAGGGTTTATGCAAGATACTAGAAGTCTGTTAATCAATCATTTCAAGATCCGAGAATGTCCTTGAGAGTTAATACCAAAAGTATCTGGGTGCAAAATTACGAAAATGCCCTTGAGAGTTGAAAATAGTCCAAGTTGACTCTGAATGAGAGAATAACTTGAGAATTTGTTTTTAAATCGATAAATTACTGATTTGATTATTGGGATCCTACCTTTGTATGAAAAATTTCTGAAAATTTGTTAGCAACATTTGAAAAGACATTTAACCTGGAAATTACCGAATTGAGTAAATACCTGAAGAATGAGTTATCGAAGGTGCTCTTTGGTCAGAATTGTTTGAAAGGACTGAAGTAAGTGATAAGATTAAATTAAATAATAAGATCGAACGTAAGGAAATGAGAGAATAACTTGAGAATTTGTTTTTAAATCGATAAATTACTGATTTGATTGTTGGGATCCTACCTTTTTATGAAAAATTTCTGAAAGTTTGTTAGTAACATTTGAAAAGACATTTAACATGGAAATTACCGAATTGAGTAAATACCTGAAGAATGAGTTATCGAAGGTGCTCTTTGGTTAGAATTGTTTGAAAGGACTGAAGTAACTGATAAGATTAAATTAAATAATAAGATCGGACGTAAGGAAATGATGGAAATACATTGGATATGTAAAATGACCAAAATACCCCTGGAATGGAAATGACTCAAGAATGTCACCAAGCTCAGGAATGAATGGATATACTCAAGCTTTGAAATGAATAGAAAAACGTTGAGCACCAAAATGACCAAAATGACCAAAATGCCTTTATGACCTAGAATAAGTAAATGTCTTGGATTAATTAAGAAATCCAAATAAACATGGATGTTGTGGTACTAGTAAAAGTTATGGAACGCAGCTTAAGTGATCAACCAACGCTAGTGCTATATCATTACCTGAATGATATAAGTACCACTTGAATGTTTGTTCATCTTCCCAAATTTGGATCGATGATAATTCTGGAAGTACTTGGCTCAACTAAACTCTAGAGCGCATACAGTACTAATAAGTGGGTATTTGTGAGTCAAATCAACCACGAATACCAGAATGACTTTATTATATGAATAAAATGAACTGAAAGGAAGTACAACATGTATTTGAAATTCAGAAACGTCTAAATTATTCCGGAAAACTCTAAAGTAATTGGGATAGATTTGCTTACTAAACGAACTAAGTAACCTCAATGACTTAGGATTAAATAGGTGTTTGGATGATTTTGGAAACACTGTTGAACTTACATGATGAATTGTCCTTATGGGTTATAAACCCTGAATCAAGTACGTCCGTATTTCTTGATATCGTTAAAACGTGGAAATGAAATAAAGATCGTTGGAAGATCTATTCAGCGATGATTATGTGGATGATCTATGGATCTGTATTATGGTATTAAAGAGTGAATACACTAGAAGGATAATGAATTGACTTGTTGACATGCATCAGTTTGGGAGTTGTGTAACTCGAGTTGTTTGATAATACGATCGATAGTCATAGATTGTAAATGACTTGAATCTTCGATTCTATATTTTCATCTAAAATCACTTCGGTCATGTTTGAAAACACAAGTAGCGCAGAATGAAAAGATTCTGAATACCTCATTTGGTTCAACTGGGCTGAAATCCTATGAATTCAAAGTATATTCCTGAATACCCCTGATTGTTTGGGTAATGGAATCACTCGCAGTAAATCTGAATTTAGAATTATTATGCATAAATGTTCCTGAACGTTTTCCTGATGCACATGGAAATGTAGTGGAATTCTAAAGTATCAATCTGAAATGTCTGATTAGATCGGTTAGAAATCGATTCTATTCAATAGGATCTCATTCATGGAATATGATCAAATTGCATAAGTTTTCTGTTATCCATACTGATGACTACAAAATGCCTCTGATAAATATTGGGATTTCTCTAGTGTGTTCCTTATATTTTAATAAATTGTTTTATTGTTTTAACATGAGGTACACTTAAATTTATGGTTACTGTTTTATGGATGCACCGACTGAATGGCGATGGCTTATGGATTTGTATCACGATATAAATTGTATCTTGGAGATACAAATTTATAAAGTACAACTCTGATCAAGATGGAAAATTTTTATGGACCTAATGTGACTCTTAGGTAGGCTCTGCGACCCTGAGATCATTCTCGGGTAGGCCATGCGACCCTAACATGTGTTCTTAGATAGGCCCTGTGGCCCCAAACTTTCTTGGGTAGGCTCTCAGGCCCTAAGATGTTCCCTTAGGTTAACTCTTTGTAAGATGATTTTAAAATACGAGTTTAAAAAGCTCCACTACAGTATGGTTTATGGGATTTTACTGAACTATCATTTGATTAGTGTACCTATTATGATTTTATCGTACTGATGGAACACATTAGACATCCTATTCGACATCATGAAAACATGATAGTATGAAAGGTTTCTTATGAACTAAGATTCATTGCTTCTACTCGATGAACTACTAATGGAACCCCAGCTTATTCCGCAATTGGTATACGTTTGATTCAATAAGGAAATTATGGCTTCCCATTTATCTGCATGTCATGTAGCATCATTTGGTAGTTCTGTATTACTGAGCTTTCCGAAGCTCACTCTATTACTCACCATTGCAGGTTAAAAGAATTGAACCAGTGTAGCTATAGACTTCAGCAAGGGAGTTCTTCCGGCGTTGTTGCAGAGTATGATATATGTGTTTAGGGAACATGTAATTGTATTTGGCTTTATATACGAGTCTGAAAATCTATTTTACTTCTGAATACTGATAAATGATTTTATAATTTTCATGTTTTAATTAAAGTTTTAAATTTTCCGTTATTTTTACAGTGGGTCGCTCCGGTGGCCCTAATGTGACACTCTAGATCAGATCGAGCTATCCGCATCGGTCTGAGGGGGTTACATTTTAGGCAAAGAATCGAACAAAAAGAGGAGAATGAGTGCATGGGGAAGGTCAATATTCGTGAAAAAAGACTCTTGCTGGCATGTTTTTGCATGGGGAAATTGCCAAATGCACTATCTAGGTAACGTGTAGTTTTTTCCACAAAATGTAAAGTTTTAACAACTGTAGATCTATGTTGTTGTTTTAAATGAAGAACCCTTTTTATTAATTTATTATAAAAATGATCCTCATCCATCATTATTAGGAAAAATAACCACTAAATCGCGAACGTAGAAATACCTCACGTTTTACAAAATGCGTTTAAGGTTCTCACGTTTTGCAGGGCGCAAGATGCATCCAATGTGTAAGAACTTTTCATATAACTCAATTTAATATTTGGATAAAGGATCTCGCATTCTGCACACAACAATTTCCTAAGAAATTGAATTTATTGTTGGATATATGGACCTCTCGTCCTGTAGAAAGTGAGATCAATGCATTTTTAGCCCAGGATACAAGGGTTTATAGGCTTGTTTTAGGTTTTTTTTTGGGTAGTAAATTGGAAAATTTTCGTAATTTATAAGATAAGTATTAGAAATTATATTTCAGTTGAGGGTAATCTCAATACATACGAGACATTGTAAGTGGAGTAAAAATCAAGTTGAAAATGATTCCAAACCTTGATTTTAGGCATGAAGAAAAACTAAAATGGCTTGATAGGCATGTTTAAGGGGTATTTTTGGGAAGGTAATCATTTTTTTGTAATTTTTAAGCTTAGAGGTGTAGTATTACAACTTATCTTTCAGTTGAGGCTGATATTGACACATACAAAGCATTATATATAAATGGGGAAACTCGCATTGAAAATGGTTCGAAACCAAAAGAAATTAAAAATGAACAGATATATTTTGTTAATTAGAAAAGTAATATGAAACTCATATTAATAAACCTTGAATACAATTTCAAGTTAGTATATCAGATAAACGAATATCATGTAGAGAATCCATACAGAAGAACAAACAACAATGATGTGCACACATGGGTATTTGAATGTTTGGAAGACTCCACACTAGCAGGTTCTTTGTTGTAAATTAACTACATACGAGTTGTGCTCTATGCCTTCCAATGGTCTCAAATATTCTAAAACAAAAAATGTATGTTCTTCGTGAGAGAAACTTGTCGCATTAATCACATTTAAATGCTATACAATAATGCTATGTTAAAGGCTACAAAAATAATGCAAGTATACATATCATATTAAAGTAGTAAAGTGTATGCTACAAGAGCATTGGATGTCAAACCCACATAGAGCTAATGTTACAAAAGAGTCAGAATGGTAGGTATAGAAAATATATATGATTAAAATGGTAAGAAAACAAAAATATAGTAAAGTAATAAAATTAGGATGAAATTGTTAGGCAGTGCAACAACATTCAAGAGAGCAATATATCAAGTGATTAGCAAATGTTGCTATCATTTGGTAGTTTTCATTATGATAATGTTGTGGCAATGCATTCATGTGACTTACAAAGATTAACACTACTTAACCACTTAGAACTAATTTCATCGAAGATGATGTATTCAAATCCAAATAATAACATTATAAAAGAACATTCAACTTAAATCATATAAACAAGCATTTCTTAAAATGTTGTGATCAAATCTAAATAATAACATTCTAAAATAACATTTAACTTAAACCATAAAGTATTCTTCCCTTCTTGAGTATGAAAAACAAAGGTAAGACGAAACTCAATCGACTATCGTTGCTAACAGATGAGGTGCTCCACGATTGCTGCTACACTCTCTGGTGAATTCAAGCCTCCATGGCCAGTGGAGGAAAGAAGAAAATAATAATTGAGATGAATAGTGGTTGAAGAATAAGGGTCTGACAAGTTTGAAGGGGGTCATTTTATAATCCCAAAGGCAAATCATCCTCCAATAGAAAAATATGATTTTCCTTTATTTTCCACCCATTTTACAGTTGTATTGAAGAGCTGTCTAATTCCATAATTTTATATAACTACCTGAGTCACTAGTTACTGCAGAATCAACTCGACAATCTAGTACAATATCAGTGCACAACAACTTCTACAATTTCAACAATGTCACAACATCAACATACAAAATTATAGCAAACTATCATAAAATAGCTCAAAAGATATAAACTCACTCCGAATGTGCAAATGATGTAAAATATGATAAAATAAACATAAAATGATCCCAATGGCGCTAAAGTTCAAGCTCAACCCAAGTAAAAATGGTCCTAAATAAGAACTCTTTTAGAGAGGGTTAAACCTATATTTTGATATACGAAATAAGGGCAAAATGTTTTTGGACTTAATTAAATTTGTTCAAATGATTCAAAAATAATTCAAAGTCCACAAAACTTAAAAAATATTTTCCAAGTTTTTTGACTTGATCTACACCTTAAAGTATGTTTAGAAACTCAAAATATTCAATTTTTGGAGTAACATTTTGAAACCTCTAAGGTAGAATGCTCAAATGGTCAAAATTTCCTTATAGTTTGAAACTCCTTGATTGGTTTCTAAACCCCTGGTTTCAAAAGCCATAACTAGTTTCTAAACCCTTGGTTCTAAATTCTGATTCTTGGTTTCTAAACCCCCTGTTTTAATGATTACACTTTTGAAAGAGGGTTTTGAAACTACCTCTAGTGGTTTCAAAACCACTATGCAAAAATGCTAAAATTGAGGGGGTTTAAAGGCTTCTAGAGGATTCAAAACATTCCCAATGGTTAGAAACGATCACAAGGTTATTCAATCATATAAGAACAATCTAAGGACACTTAAAAAAGGTAGTAAAACTTATCCAAGATTAGAAATCAAGACAAAAAGTTTTCATTCTTATTTTCTTCACTTTTATCTTGTACATAAGTGTATAGAGCTTAATTAGACTTTGGTTGAGAAAGTTGAACCACTATAAATCTTCTGTCTAACTCTTATCTTTTATTTCTTTCACACTAAATATTTTTAAAATGGCAATTCACCCCCTCTTGGAGATTTTTGGTTGATCGTTTTGAGCCTAAGAGCTGGTATCAAAGCAGGTCACTATCGAATCGACGTCTAACAACCTTTTAAAGATCCTTGAAGGATTCTATTTTTTCTGACTTAACCGAGAAGATGGCTCTTTCCTCTAGCACTTACTACATCGAAGATTCTCAACCGGTCAGCAAGCCACGATATTTTAATGTAGAAAATTATGCCAATTGGAAAAATAGGATGATACTCTTCATTCAAGAAAATGATCTAGAAGCTTGGAACTCTTTCATGAAGGGTCACTCTACTCTAACCAATGAGATGGAAGATTGGAGTGAATAAGGAAAGAAAAAATTCTAACAAAATGCCAAGGCAATGCACATTTTATTTTCTGCATTAGGCCCAGATGAATATGGATGAGTCTCATTTTGTTCAAATGCCAATGAGATTTGGGATAAGCTCCAGCCATTCATGAAGGATCCGATGAAGTGAGGGAAATAAAAATCGGTCTTCTCAACCATAGCTATGAAAATTTCATGACATCAAATGAAAATTTTGTTCACATTTTCTTGAATGAAGACATCAAAGCTATGATGGATAGATTTTTTTCATGATTATCAACGATCTCAAGGGATACGGAAAAATCATCCCTAATGAGAAGCTTATTAGAAAGATGGTTTATTCTCTTCCAAAGCCTTGGCAATCAAAGAAGTTAACGATAATCAAAGCGAAGAACCTAAATTCTCTCACTCTTGATGAGCTTATTGGTTCCCTTCTCACTCATGAGTTAATGGTAAAAGAGGAAGAATAGGAATATGAGAAGAAACAAGAAAATAAAGAAAAATGTGTCGCCTTGAAATCCTCTACTCAAAGTGAAAGAACCTTAAGTGAAGAAGAGGATGAAGAAGAAGAGATGGTCGAGCTCTTCAAAAGTTTCAATCATTTCATGAAATCAAAGGAGAAAGACGTGAAATATGATTCGGGAAAAAATGTTTCCTGGTGTATTTTAAATGCTAAAGAACGAGACATGTTAAGTATGATTGTCCCCTCCTAAAGAAGAAGGGATTAAGCAAAAATAAGACATTTGTGGGGGGTTAGAGTGATGAATATAACTCCAATGATGAAGATGAAGTAGTCAATCTATGCCTTATGGCCATCGAAGAAGATTTAATGGTAACTTCTAACTTTTGTTATTTAAATTCTTGTTCCTTTAAAGAGTTACAAGATGCCTATGATGAATTGTATTTGGAATTTGACACCATGAATTCCAAATATAAGAAATCAATTTCTAAATTTGAAGTTAAAAATGTTTTTCTTTTGAAAATAAAATTAGATTTTGAAAAACAAAATAAAGTTTTGAAAAATGATTTTGAGATTTCAAAAATCAAAATTGAAGATTTAGAAAAAGAAAATATCTATTTAAAAGTTATGTTTGAGTGCTTAAAAAAAGAAAAAGAAATTATTTTAAAAAATTCATCTTGTTTAAAAATGAAAAATGCTCAAATTTTCATTTTCATGGTCATAGTCTACATACTTGTCCTATTAAAAATATAAAATCTTTTAAAATTAAACAAATACGGGTTCCTAAGGGAACTAGAGACATTGAAACTAACCTTTTAGGACCCAAAGATATTTGGGTACAAAAATCTAAATGAATGTCTTTTGTAGGTGTGTTGAAGTAAATAAAGTGAAATGCCAAGTTATTTGAATGCTCTAGTCACAAAAAAAAAAAAAAGGATGAGTAACCTCTAAACTTAATGTTCATTGATTTTGTATATTGGCTGCCTACTTTGTTTAATGCATGTATAAGTGTTGAGCATGAATTTTAAATATTGTAAACTTGTCTCATATGTATGTTGAAAATATGTTATGATGAACAATTTTTTAAGGGTAATATTTTTTCATCATAATGATTTTTAGTCAAGTTGTGTTTTTCAATGTTTGACATTTGTTTTTAATTTCTTAACCTTAGTTTGAATGTTCATGCTTATGTTTTTCATTGCCTATGATATCTCACTAAAAATTGATATCTATGTTGAATACATAATATTTTATAGTACGCTATGCATATGAGTCTTATTTTCAAATGATTTTGTTCTTATTTTATTTAATTTTGTTTTTAACTAATTCTTCATTGTTATTTTGAACCAATAAAGTTTGAATTATTTTTTATATAAAAAGGGGGAAAGGTGGTAAGCTTTGAAAAGTTCAATTTCTCAAACAAAAAATAGGAACTTAAAATATTTTTCTCTTTTTTAAATAAATTTTGTTAAGGGGGGAGCTTTAGCCAGATATTATTTTCAAAGGTTTTGTTATGTCAAAAAAGGGAAGATTGTTGAACCTATATTTTGATATAGCAAATAAAGGTGAAATATTTTGGACTTCATTGAATTTTTTCAAATGATTCAAAAATAATTCAAATTCCACAAACTTAAAAAAATGTTTTCCAAGTATTTTTGGCTTGATCTACACCTTAAATTATGTTTAGAAACTCAAAATAAATCAAAATATTCAATTTTTGGAATAAGATTTTGAAACCTTTTTTATGGTTTTGAAACCTCTGAGGCAGAATGCTGAAATGGTCAAAATTTCTTTACAGTTTCGAAACCCCCTGAGTGGTTCCTAAACCTCTAGTTTAAAAACACCCTTGACTGGTTTCTAAACCCCTGCATTGTTTTTAAACCCCTTGTTCTAATGGTTACATTTTTTAAATAGGGTTTTAAAACCACTAGAGTGGTTTCGAAACAACTATGCAGAAATGGTAAAATTCGGGTGATTAAAGGCTTACATTGGCTCCAAACATTGTCAACGGTTAGAAACGGTCACAAGCTCATTCAATCATATAAAAACAACCTAATGTAACTTGAAGAAGGTTACTAAGCCTATCCAAGCTTAGAGATCAAGAAAAAAGAGTTTTCATTCTTATTTTGTTCTCTTTTCTCTTGTACATAAGTGTATAGAGCTTAATTGCATATATTTTATATCCATTCTTGTGAGCTTATCCTTGTAAATACCTATCATTTTTAGGTTTTCTTGTTTACATTTCTTATCCTTTGTAAAAGGGGAGTGGGTCTACTCTGGCCCTTGAAAAGCTAGGGAATTGTAAAGGTTACTCTTGAGCCTAGAAAAAGAAATAACAAATTAGTGAATTTGTGAGAAAATCCTTAGTGTAGAGCCAAGGTAGTGGATGTAGACTTTGATTGATAAAGTCAAACCATTATAAATCTTGTGTTTAACTCTTTTCTTTTATTGTTTCCACACCAAAGATTTTAAAAAGACCAATTCACCCCCTCTTAGCGGTTTTCTGTTGATCGTTTCGAGCCTAACAAAGAGTTATCAGTATATTGAGTGATTAATGGTTCTAACGACGCTGGTAGTTGATTCTTAAATGATTCCATTTTTTTGCGAACTTGTGGAACATTGATCTTTACTTCCTTCATAAACGCCTTATACGTTAATTTCCCTGGCAACGTTATCATAACATTATTTGAGGACTAAAAGATGACACTGAGAGATTCATCACCAATCATCTTGCCATTATAGTATACCAAAGCAATAATAGTTCCTCTTCTTGACATACTTTGAGAATATCTACGATCATCCAGATAAAAGAACAAACATTAGTGAAATTGTAATGAATTCAAACTATGTAAGAATCGATAAGTCTCTCATAATATTATAATTAAAACACTAATCTAAAAAGATTCCTAACGTGGTAGTGACCTCACGTCATGATATAATGATTGATACTTTTAAATATTGAAAAAGTTGAAGATAAGTTTGAAAGTTAAAATATCAATACTTTTTTACCAATGATCGATACTTATATATATCGATAAACTTGGGGGATTTTTTTTTTTAAATTTTGAGTTTTAAAATTTATTGATGAGATTCTACACTTAACCTAAGTGTATCGAGACAAAAAAAGATTAAAATAGTTCGAGATTTTAAATATCAATACTTAATCCATGATGTTTGATAGATTTAATTTTTAAAACGTCAATGAAGATAAGATCAATTATTAAAATATAGATATTTATTCTCCAATGTTCAATACATTTAATTTGAAAAATTTGATGAAGGTAATCAAAAGTTAACTTATGCTATGATGTTCAATATAGATACTTATGCTCTGATGTTTGATACTTGAGGTTTAAACTTGTCATACCGGTCAGGCAATACCGAATGTTAATAAGTCAAGTTTCTTAAAAGACTTCTATCTTTTAAAAGTAACCTATTCTGGTGGCATAACTTCTAGCACTACTATTGGCATAAAGATCTCTAAGTTTTGAGCCATTAGAAGAGGATGCCTTTATAAGCCTGAACCTTATGTTAAACATTAGGATAGAGTTCTATTGAGATTCCAAACAAGGTTAAACTAGAATTGAAAATTATATTGAGAATGGCTTTTTAAGCTTAGAGACGTAGTAATGGAACTTATCTTTTAGTTGAGACTGATATTGGCACATACAAATATATCATTATAAATGGGGTTAAAATCATGTTGAAAATAGTTCCAAAGCTTAGTTTTGTGCATGAAGAACACACTAAAATGGTTTGATATTGGCACTTGAGCTTTAAAACCATTTTCAACATGAGTTTAATCCCACCCACACCAAAAGTTTTAAGCTTAAGCCATCAGAAGACGATGCTTCTATAAGCAAGGACCGACCTCGTGTTTTGCAAAAAGTGAGTACTCCTGGGATTCCAGACGTGGCAGAGACCTCGTATTCTATAGAAAGTAAATTCTTCAGAGATTCTTGATGTGACAACACCAATGTACTACATTGGCGTGACATGTCAATGGGCCTCGCGTTCTGCAAAGTGTGAGGTTCTATATTCCTCTATCTATAGAAATGATTCATCAAAAAACCTTCTGACTCTTACCAAAATATGACAAGATTTTCTACAATGGTTTTCCATTCTAAAATTTATTTATGAATTTCCTTTAACAACATGATCAAGAAAGATGAGTTATATGATTCGTTTTCAAAGGAGCTTAAAAAATCTACAACATAAAAAATGTCTTCATTGCAAGAGAAAATACCCATTCATGAGCCTGACCCTGAAGCAAATTATATGATGATCTAATCAAATATAAGAGATATTCGCAGAATGTTTAGGGTTACACTCATATCGATGGTCCAAACATCAAGTTGATTGTAAGATTGGATGAAAAATCATTTTCATCAAGAATCGCAGAAGTAACTCGATTATCATAAGACGAAGAAGCAATTCTACTAAGTTACGCTAGTAAACGACGGGTGAAAGAGCAATTAATTGAGGAACTTAACTTAACATCAGCCATTTCTACATAGTACAAAGTCACAAAAATAGACTCCTCTTCTATTCATTTTTACTAAGTGTAACTTTGTGTAATTCTTTTTTGGCTTAAATGCACCATTGCCCCCTAAATTATATCGATTTTACTGAGTTGATCCTTAAAGTACTTTTGGGATGTTTTGCCCCTGAAGTTTAAGTCATTACCTTATTTGCTCAAAATCGTTAACTCCATTAAAAAATTAAGGGTAAATTACATATTTAGTTACTCAACTCTTTTCAAAATTTTGTTTTGGTCATTTGATATACCCTTTTCTTCTCCTCCACCGTCTCCATCCTCTTTTCTTCCTATTATCTCATTCTTCTTCACCGCTTTGGATCTCATTGAAACCTGGCCAGGTCAAGCCTTTAGATAAGGCCATGCTGATATACATAACAACCTCTATTTCAAACCTCATTTCACACAAATTTCAAGCTAACAAAGGAAATCTCTTCAATCACACTGTCACTTCCCCTCTCTCTTCTTGTTTTCGAACCTGTATCACCGCTAAGAGAAACTTCATCCCCGCCTCTATTGCAATACTCAAGTTGAAGATTTAGTGGTTCTATTACAATGCCACAAATAATTTTTCATATTCATCTCCCCACAAAATTTTTCTTTGCAGAATTGAATTTTGTATGAAAATGAAGTAACATTTAATCATTATATCTCTCAACTGAACTTAGTTGAAGATGAACCGGGACCTTTGAACCCTTTCCACATCTAAAATCATATGAATTCAGACCATTTCTAGTTCCATAAACCTGAGAGCTGAGACATAAACCCTAATTAATTAAGTCACTGGACTTGGTTGATTAAGAAAATTGAATCATCGATATAATGGATATACCTTCTTATATAGTCTCATGTTTTCTTTGCGAATAAGATTTACCTTTTTAAAGAGTTGCACATTTTCCTGATGAATGAGGTTCCCCTGAACAAAATAAAAGTGAAGGAAATGACAATGAAAATTATTTGATTTTGAATAACAATGTAAATGAAAATTCAACTAGTGTTGTTTTGCAAACACCCTTCGACTTAGTAATTTTATTTCATCAATTCAGATCTGTTCCTGCAAACGTTTTTTTATTGAAGCATATGTCAAGTTTATTACTGCAATAAGATTTTCTGAAAATTTCTTTAAAAATTGTGTTTTTGCTACCTTTTTAATTCGAACAGCCTTCAAACTCATCTTCAGCTAGTTCTCTAGATTTTGTAGCTCTTCAACTCTCAAACCATATAACTGTTCACCCAGTTGCATGTTTTGTTTCAAATTTTAAGCGTTGGTCAATCACCCATGCATGTGCTTATAAGATTGTTTAAACAATCCCCTGAAATAATGAGAGAACTGGCGTATTTATGGTTTTCTTGCAAATTCTTTACTTAATATCTCATGATTACAATCTTACTGTCGAGTATTAAACAACAAATCTTAAGCTTATTTAAAGCATATAAACATCTCTTGGTATTCTAGTTGTTATGATTCTTTGTTTTACCAAAGTTTTCGTATTCAATATTAGTACAATGGTACAATCCTCCAATATATATGAAAAAGCTTATTTTAAGGGGCGGTTATTTATAGAAGAAAACTTAAGTTTAGTTATGGTTTTAAAAGAATAGTTGAATGATTAAATTGGAATCACACAAAAAGTTGAGTGACCAAATATGTAGTTCAGCCATGTGTTTTTAATAGAATTGATAGTTTGGGGTAAATGTGGTAGCAATTTAAATTTTAGGGGATAAAATGTCCTGAAAAATACTTTAGGGTATAACTCTGTACAAATGGTATAGTTTAGAGGCCAATGATGCATTTAATCCTCCTTTTTATTAAGATTACAAATTAGTATTTTAATAAATTATTGTGTTGTTAAATAAAAATTCATAAAATATGACGGGTTAGAGTATTTATGCTTCGAATCAAACAAACAGTCACCATATTGTTGAGCAATGCTTAGATATTTTGATATACAAAAAATTAATTAATATTTTAAAAAAATTAATATTATATTCGATTAGGTCATTCAAATATAAAAATTATTTTTAAGATCAAAAACTTTATTTTACTCTTTACTTTATTGAAAAATTGAGTCATATATTGTACTTGATTTTGAAACAATTTTACTAAGAGTTTAGGACTTTATTCGATTCGAAAATTATTTTTAAACCCAACAATATGCTTTCACATATAAAACTGTAACACACATTTCTCATATATGTTTCTGTACACAAGATACATATGTCACATTACTTTTAAAATCCATATACTTGTTTATAAATATCGTAATGATTTTTACAAATTTAAAACACAAAATTTTTAAAATAAAGCAACACATTCATTTTAATCTTCGATGAGGTTACATTTCAGAGCATTTTTAGTACTTTACTTACCTGCCAACTAATTGTTTTTTCAAAATAAACCATATTGTCCTATTGTTACTGACGAGACATAATATTGTAAGAAAACATTAATGTATACATTAGTTTATCCTCCTTATTTAGTTTCTCACTAAATCTTATACTCCCTAAGGATTATATAAGTCCTCCTCATTTAAACATATTTTCATTCACTCTATTATCATAATCATTCTTAGTATGCTTAGCATACCTATATTTCTTTATCTTTATCTTTTTCTCATTATCTCTTTAGTAATTATACTTTATTTTCATTTATGGCATCCTTTGATGCCGATAATGAACTGTTATGCATTTTATTTATGGCATCATTTCATACTGATAATGCACCGTCATACATTTCATTTATGGCATCCTTTCATGCCGATAATGCACCGTTATGCATTTCATTTACGACGTCCTTTCATGTCAATAATGCGCCGTTATGCATTTCATTTATGGCTTCCTTTCATGCCGATAATGCATCGTTATGTATTTCATTTATTGCATTTTTTCATACCTATAATGCACCGTTATGCATTTCATTTACGGCATCCTTTCATGCCAATAATGCACTGTTATGTATTTCATTTATTACATCCTTTCATGTCAATAATGCACAGTTATGCATTTTATTTATCACACCCATTCATGTCGATAATGCACCGTTATGCATTTCATTTATGGCATCATTTCATGCCGATAATGCACCGTCATGGATTTCATTTTTGGCATCCTTTCATGCTGATAATGCACCGTCATGCATTTCATTTATTACATCCTTTCATGCTGATAATGCACCGTTATGCATTTCATTTATGACATCCTTTCATGCTGATAATGCATCGTTATGCATTTCATTTATGGCATCATTTCATGCCGATAATGCACTGTTATGTATTTCATTTATGGCATCATTTCATGCCGATAATGCACCGTTATTCATTTCATTTATGGCATCCTTTCATACCGATAATGCACTGTTATGCGTTTCATTTATTTTAAAACAGTTTCTACTATAATAATTATTCATAATGTCAATTATTAACCAATATGAATCTATGTCTATCATAACATATAAGCACATAATAAATGCACTCAGATGGTAATCCTCGCTAATAAGATGTAATGATGTCTGGCTATTCAGTAACTTTATGTTTGCTCTTTTTCTTGCTAGACTCGGGAGTTTGGTTATGATCTACACAAGCATCCATTAAAGACACATATCATACCAAATGTAAGTATATTCCCTAACATTTATATTTTAATAATACTCACAAGTACTATTATTTCAACTTCTATAACAATTTCAACCTATCTTATAGTTCCAGGCTCAATAGTATCGGTACCCCTACCATGGTATCGATAATTATATATTATGGTACTGATACTCCTTTTCAGTATCGATACCATTTCTACATTATGTAATTCTTGGTATCGATACCTTTCTCTTGGTGGTGATACCTATAGTAGCATCGATACTAATCATATCAGTATCGATACTGTCCATCGAAATTCTTCAAATTTAAACCTATAGTATCGATACTGTTCCTTCAGTACCAATACCCTTACCCAGATTTTTCATTTTCCAGCTCAGTTTTACCCAAATTTGGTCAAATTCCCTTTCTTTTACCTCCAATAATAGTATTAAACTATTCTTTACTTATGCCTATTAATTTCCCTTTATTTATCTTCTTATAACATCTAAAATCTTCAAAGAACATCTCAAACCAAGAATCATACCACTTTTTCTAACATGTTTTTAATCTCATCCAAGGTTTTTAATCTCTTATTTACTTATTTGACAAGTCAAATATACTAGTAAACCTCAATAAAAACTCATATTCCAACATATCATTCAAAAACCCATTTCCTTCAATCTCAAATAAGACATCCATTTCTTAGTTTTAATCCTCTTTAATCCTTTCGTAAGCCTCTATAACACTAAATCTTTCAAGAACAAACCAAAAATGAAAGTAAAAACTAGTTATATGAAACCTTACCTTTGACTAAGGAGGAGAACACGATCACGGGGAAGAAGAAGAGAAAATGACTTAGTGTATTTTTCACTTTCCCCTTTTATTTAATACCCTAATTACAAATACATTTTAAATCTATTTCCCTTTAAAGGAACAATATACCCTTTCATTCTTTAATTCTTACTAATTGATCTTAATCATAATTTCTAAATCATTTTCTTATACTTTACCATTTTTTCATTTTAATCCTATAAATTTTTAAATCCTTTCAATATAGTCACTGACCTCATATTTGGGGTATTACAATTCTCCCCTTACAAAAATTCATCCTCGAATTTAAAGACTTTATACTTTCACTTCAACACTTCAAATAGAGGAATCGTCTTGTTACGCTGTTTTTTTAATTTCTCGAGTCCAAATCTGTATTGGTTCTTTTTCATAATTCCTTCTGATCGAATCTCTATTTCCTACAATGTAAGAACATATGATAGATCTGATTGGTAATTACTAAGCAAAGACACATGAAAAACATTATAGGTCTTCTCCATTTCAAGAGGCAAAGCTAATTGATAAAATCTCATAAGGCTAAAAAATTCTCGAACTCAATCTAAACTGTAATACTTCCTTCCAAGGCGATACTTTCAGAAAAACTTTATCACCTTCTTGCTATTTAATCTCTTTTCTCTTTAGATCAGCGTAATACCTTTGTTAATCCGAAGTTATCTTAATATTATCTTGGGTAACTTTCATTTTATATTCCAATTCTTTCATTAAATCAGGGCCAACTAGATTTCGATCTTTTAACTCAAACCAATTTAATAATGTTCAGCCTTTTATCCCATATAAAGCTTCGTATACATACATCTTGATGTTCGATTAATAACTGTCATTGTAAGCAAATTATGCTAAAAGTAAATATTTTTCCCATGATTCCTTGAAATCAATCACCCATATTAAGTCTTTCTTGATAAGTGTTAAAGGCAGCCTTGTAACAAAGCCCACAATGCCATTTTCATTCAACAATAATCACACATCCATAGTTCAAAAAATTGCAAAAGGTTTCTGACCAATTACCTCTGTAACAACATTTACCTTTCTTGGAAGATATCAATGATCATATCATAATCCTTTAAAGGGTCTCTCCATATTTTCTGTCTCATGTTCAACTTTTTTATAAGTCCATAAGCACTTTAGGCTTTTTTAATTAGCACAATTATAGTACCTCTCACCTTAAAGATAATGAAGTCAAATCTTTTAAGGCAAATTTGATTACTGCCAACTCTAACTCATACGTAGGGTAATTCCTCTTATGAGTCTTTAACTTTATCGAGGCATATGTCACAACCTTACCTTTTTGCATAAGCACACTTCTTAAGCTGTTAGGAGATGCATCAATAAAAACCACATAATCCTTACCCAACTCAAGCTGTATAAACATTGATGCCTCTATTAAAATCCTCTTTAGCATTTTGAAACTTTCTTGACCATTCTTCGTCCAATAAAATACACATATTTCTTTAAAATTTGGTTAGAAACATAGTTAACATAAAAAATTTCTTCCATAACCTTCGAAAGTAACTAGCAAGCTCCAAAGAAATCCAAACTTCAGGATCATTCTTTGGGAACTTCCCATCTACTACATCATGAGTTTTTCTTAGGATCTACTCTTATACCTCATGCCAAAATAACTTGGCCAAAGAAAACCATCTCTCCTAGCCGGAATTTCATATTTGGATAGTTTGGTATACAACTTCTTCTCTCGAAGAGCCTTATTTAATTGTCAAAAATATATGCATAACCACATATATTTATCTTTCGTTTTGCTAATAACACAAATACTCCCAAGATGAAATCTCGGGCTGATAAAACCTTGACCATTCAACTCTTGTAATTGAACCTCTAATTCTCTTGACTCGCTTAAGTCATTTGATACTAACTCATAGAAACATTTTCAATACCTTAATAACCATCAACCTTGAATTACACCTCTCGATCTGGAGGTAACCCAAGAAATTCATCTGAAAAGACATCTATAAATTCTCAAGTTTGTGAAATTATCATATAATTATACTTTAATTATTTGAGTATATATCACATTAGCCAGAAAAGCTATATATATATATATATATATTTTCTGACATCATTTTGTTCACAATCCTTGTCGATACCACATTGAGCGATGATTTTACTTTCTCTCCAAAAACTATAATTTACATGTCCTCTTCATCTTTCTGAACTAATAGTCTCTGGAGACAAACAACCTACACCAAATATGATCTTAACTCATTAAATGATAATTCCATCAGATTCACCGGGAACCTAGCCACTGAAATCTTTATCAAATGTTTACTACCTGTCCAACTCATACTTGCACCATGACCCACTAAGGTTTACCGCTATAATCTCACTCGAGATTAAGTTAAATAGAATACTTTTATTTTACAATCTCCTATTTCTTTCTTGAGGTAATCCGTGTAACTTTTCAACATCCAATGAAAATATTCTCGAGCAATTGAAACATTTTCTATCTCAACTATAAAAGTTTAATTATCCACATCATTTAATAAGAAGACTTGACAACTTTGTAGCAATAACTTCATAGTATTTAATTCAAAAATTACCCTAGTAAACAAATTTACTATTTTTCCTATCATTAGGAATTTGACACTTTTAAAGTCATCGAGAGTGAATCTCCATCTAAGTATTAATTCATTGTAGCATGGATTGGGTAGACAATCCATTTTCATAAATTACCTTCTAAAACTAATCTCTATCAAGTCCATAAAACTTAACATTTATTCTCAAACAAACTCATAATAATTTGATTCACTAATAATTCAACTTCTTTAAAATTTTAGCATACAACATATTTACCGTTTACTCATTTCCTCTTACTCAATTTAACAATGCTTCAAACAATTTAATGCTTCACTTAAATATTTCTCAATTATTTAAGCTTGTCTGAATAAACCTCAGAGTCAACATTAGATTTAGAAATCTCCCTTGGATCCTCATCCAAGTCAACTTCTCTTGTAAACCGTTCAAACTTCTTAATGGATTCCTCAAATGCGGAAACATCGTTAAACGCTGGGGAATTCCTTCCACAAAATGGAGGAAAATCCCTAGTAGCTTCTACCATTCTAAGACATAATACTAAAGTCATGTCGGATTCTCTTGGGTCGATTTTGATTATGACCTTCTTTTCAATATTATAAACTTTCTTACCTTTATCCTTAGTTTCCAACATCTATTAGAACATACATAATAATAACACTCAAGTTAGTAAGAAGTGACATTAATCACACTCTAATTGACACCATAATATTAACTTTGACAATCTTAATGACATGTAATCCTTTTTCTATTTTTAAATAAAACTGATTTCGGTCAAAAATTGGCTAAACCTGTAGCTCTGATACCAATAAATGTAAGACCTATTTCCCATATACGTTTCGGTACACAAGGTACAGATGTCACATTACTTTTAAAATCCATATACTTGTTTATAAAGGTCGTAATTTTTTTACAAATTTTAAAACACATCATTTTTAAAATAAAGTAACACATTCATTTTAATCTTCTACGAGGTTCTACTTAAATACATTTCAGAGCATTTTTAGTACTTTAATTACATGCCAACTAAATGTTTTTCAAAATAAACTAGATTATCCTATTATTACTGGCGAGTCAACTTTAATTGATGATAGCTGCTGTAACACTCCAATTTAGGGGCTAAATTTTAAGAATTTTAAAGTGGTAAATTTAATTTGATATTTTGGAAGAAATAGAGGATTAAATTGTAAAATCGTAAATTTGGCAGTCCATTTTAAGAAGTGCAGGAATTTCAGTGAATAAACACATGGTTTACCCAATTTTTTTATGGGATGAATTATAACCCCCTTTCCCGTGCGTTTTTGCAGAATGTTTTCTCATTTTCCCTCTCCCGTTGACCCTTCTTTCAACTCTAATTTACTCACTGTCCGATATCCGTTTGACGAACCAAAACCACCATCGTGTTCGTTGCCGACCGATGAACAAAACCCCTCAAACCTTTCGTCGTGAATCGTCATCGTTCGTCGCTAATTTCAGTCGGAAGTATCGTCAGTATTAACTCGATTTCAGTTGGTTTTTCGTCGATTCATGAGGATCCGACCATCCATTTTTGACACCTCCCGCACCATCTTGTTCCTTGCATAGTTCCGAGTCGGCTGGTGTCCTCCGTTTCTCGGTCGTCGCCGGTACGTGAGGGGTAAGAAAGTCAAAGTTTTCAATGATTCGGAATCGAGTTCTCCGCCGTTCAAAATTGTGAACCGAGCTTGGTAAGTGTCTCAAAATGCCTTAAATAATTTTTAGGAATTTGTCTGGGAATTTTTCGACACCGTATCACTGTTTACGCACAACAAGCGCCGCCACTGCATAGGGGGTGTTATTTTTGTAATTAATTTCTGTTAGGGTGATATTTGTGTAAAATTCGGGTGGTAGTTTTGTAAATATTTGTAAAAGGTGGCTAATTTTGTAATTAATTTATGTTAGGGTAATATTTGTGTAAAACAATCGACCGTTGACCTGCGTTGACCGACGTTGACCACTGTTGACCAGAACTTTGACCGGCGTTGGCTGGGCGTTGAACGACCTTTGACTTTGATCGGGTATACCTATTCTGACGTTTTTTGACTTTTTGAATCCGTTTTTGGGGTCTGTTTCACCAAATTCAAACCTGGTAAGTTGGTTTTCACTGATTTATCACTCAATTCGATCCGTTTTGTGAAATTAAGATCCGTTTTTGATGTAATTTCTGTTGATATGCATCTGAGGAATTGTTGAAAGATGATTTCAAGATCGAGGGTGTTCGAATGGAATTTAATGGTCGATCAGTATGGTACGAAAGCCGAGGTAATACTTTGCTACCTCTTTATGCTTTATGGAAGATGTTCATATTGGAAAATGCATGAATAAAAAAATGTTTGGTCTCATTTGTGTAGTTAGTTAATTTCTACACTTGATCTGAATACAATAAAAATGCAATAACTGAATATGGTTCATATGATTAATATTATAAATTGGAGGGCAGTTGGAATTAAACTACAAGCTTTGTGATTAAGTGATAAATGAATCAGTCTGGTTATGTAAATTATAATTTATTTCATCAAAGGTACTTGGATTGGAAATTATGAGAATACTCCGGTACGGTAAAATTATGAAAATACCCTTATATTGAAAGATGACAAGAATTATCCATGGAAGTTGGTTAATAACTCTGTAAAAACATATTGATTCGGTAAAATTACAGATGTGCATAAGAATTGTCCATGAGGGTTTGTGCAAGATGCTAGAAGTCTGTTAAGGGAATCATTTCAAGATCAGAGAATGTTCGGGAAAACAATTAACCATAGGATCTTTAAATTATAGTTATTTTCGTAAAGAGTTAATACCGAAACTATTTGGTTAAGAAATTACGAAAATGACCTTGAAAGATAAAAATAGTCCGAGTTGACCCGAAATGAGAAAGTACTTTGAGGATTTGTACTTAACTCGAGAAATTACATATTTAATTGTTAAGATCCTATCTTTGTACAGAAAAATTCATGATATTCCGTTTGTAAAATCTAAGAAGGAACTTGACCCGAAAATATCCGAGTTATGAGTAAATACATGAAGAATAATTTATCGAGGGTATTTTTTTTTCAGAATTGTTCGAAAGGACTAAAATAAATGATAAGATTGAATTTAATAGTAAGATCGGATGGAAGGAAAGGATTGAAATACACTGAATCTATAAAATGACCAAAATATCCCTGGAATAGAAATGACTTAAGAATATCACCAAGCCCAGGAATGAATGGGCATCCTCAAGCTTTGAAATGAATGGAAAAACATTGAGCATCAAAATGACCAAAATACCCTTATGACCCAGACTAAGTAGATGTCTTGGATTAATTAAGGAATCTAAATAAACATGGGTGTGGTATTGATCTTAAAAGTTATGGATCACATTTTAAGTCGAGCAACCAATACTAGTGTTATATCAGTACCAGAACGTCATAGATGTCACTTGAATGCGTGTTCGACTTCTCAAGTTTGGTTCGATGATAATTTTGGAAGTATTCAACTCAGCTCAATTCTAGATCGTATTCTATGTTAAGAAGGGGATATTCGTTAGACAAATCAACCATGAAGACCAAATTGAACGGAACAGGAGTACAATATGTATTCAAAATTTAGAAATATACAAATTACTCTGGAAAAATTCGAAGTAACTGGAATGGACTTGAATCCTAAATGAATTAAGTAACCTCAAGGACTGAGGATTAAGTGAGTGATTTGGATGAGTTTGGAAACGTTAATGATCATACATGATGAATGTTCTTATGGGTAATGAACTACAAATCTATCACGTTAGCATTTCATGATATCCTAGAAGCGTGGAAATGAGATAAAGAGCATTGAAATATATGTTAGTTTCCTTAAGATATATTCAACGATGATTCCAAAGATGATCTATGGACAATAATTTGTGGTATTAATGAGTAAATACCATGAAAGGACAATGAATTGAACAGTCGACAAGCATTTGTTCTGAGAACTATTCGTCTCAAGTTGTTCGATTATTCATTCAATCGACATAGTTGTAAAGGATTCTGAATACCATTCTGATTACGTACAATTTCTGAAAAATCTCCGAATAAGATATGATCTTGATAATTCATATTCTAAATAACTGATGATTTCGTCAGTTATTGAACCCTTCCTATAGTGATTCTAAATTCTGACATTCTATCGATAAACTGAAGATCCACGTTTCTTTGCCCAATAAGATTATTCGGTATCTCTGAATAATGACTGATAAGTATTTTGATCCTTTAGTGTGTTCCACATGTACTACATGAAAATTTTATATGCTTGAAATGAGTTTTAACGAAAGTTTTGATTTACTGGTTTATAAACCATGACAACATGGTATGTGATCTCCGATTTTAGTTTTTATCGAAAAATATGAATTGTACATGATTTATGAATTATGGTTACATGAAATGTGTTATCTGGTTTCCTATTTTCACTGAAAATATGAATTGTTCCTAATTTATGGAATCATGGAATTTACTAGGAGTGCATGTGGGTGTAAGGTTCTGTGGAACCTTCACATTATGGAGTGTTTGGTGGGAGGGAATAATATGATTTTTGATAAACGTTTTATGGGAAGGTGTTGTTGGAGGAAGTTACTGTTACTACATGCTCCTTTGCTTTGTGCTCAGGGTAAGTCCTTACTTGGTGTGTAGGTGGGTGTATGGTTCTGGGGAACCTACACATTCTAGAGTGTTCAGTTGGAGGGATTAATATGATTTTTGAATAAAAATATGTTTTTAAACTGCTATTGTTTAAAAAGAAAAGATCTGTATCTCTTCACTGGTTTTATGGGAACACACTAGATAACCTATTATGATCTCCTGAACTCAGTCAACCGAAATATTTCTCTGAACTGAAAGCTCACTGTCTATTACCCTAAAAATATCAGTAAGATCTCCGCTCAGCATAAAAATCTATAGATGTTCAGAACCAATAAGGAAATATATGTTTATCTGTATCTGCACGTTCTTCAGCATCATCTGGTAGTTTTGTATTACTGAGTTTTCCGAAGCTCACTCTATTACTCACCATTACAGGTTAAAAGAATTGTACCAGTGCAACTTTCGACTTCAGTAAGGGAGTTCTTCTGGCGTTGTTTGTAGAGTATGGTACATGTGATTAGGGGGCATGTAATTGTATTTTGTTTTATATATGAGTATGAAAATCTGTTTTATTTTTGTATACTGATTTAATGATTTTATGAGTTTACATGTTTTGATAAAAAGTTTTAAATTTTTCGCTATCTTTATAATGGGTCGCTCTGGTGGCCCTACTGTGACACTCCAGATCAGATCGGGTTATCCGCTTCAGTCTGAGGGGGTTACAGCTGCGGCTATTGATGTACTCCTTACTTGACTAGTTTCTACTTTTACCTACGCGTGAAAGCAATACACATTAAGTATTTACTTTGTGAGACATAATATTGTAAGGAAATATTAATGTATACATAAGTATATCCTCGTTATTTAGTTTTGCACTAAATCTTATACTCCCTAAGGATTATATAAATCCTCCTCATTTAAACAAATTTTCATTCACACTATTATCATAATCATTCTTAATATGCAATCATACCTATCTTTCTTTATATTTTTCTTTTTCTCATTATCTCTTTAGTAATTATACTTTATTTTCATTTATGGCATCCTTTCATGCTGATAATGCACCGTCATACATTTCATTTATAGAATCCTTTCATGCTGATAATACACCCTTATACATTTCATTTATGGCATCATTTTATGCCGATAATGCACCATTATGCATTTCGTTTATGGTATCTTTTCATGCCGATAATGCACCGTTATGCATTTCATTTATGGCATCCTTTCATGCCAATAATGCACAGTTATGCATTTCGTTTATGACATCCTTTAATATCGATAAAGCACCGTTATACATTTCATTTATGGCATCCTCTCATGCCGATAAAGCACAGTTATGCATTTCATTTATGGCAGCCGATAAAACACCATTATGCATTTCATTTATGGCATCCTCTCATGGCGATAATGCACCGTTATGCATTTCATTTATGGCATCCTTTCATGCCAATAATGCACCATCATACATTTCATTTATGGCATCCTTTCATGCCGATAATGCACTGTCATGCATTTCATTTATGGCATCCTTTCATGCCGATAATGCACCGTTATTCATTTCATTTATGGCATCCTTTCATACCGATAATGCACCATTATGCATTTCATTTATGTCATCCTTTCATGCTGATAATGCACCGTTATACATTTCATTTATGACATCCTTTCATGCCGATAATGCATCATTATGCATTTTATTTATTTTGAAACAATTTATACTCTAATAATTATTCATAATGTCTGTTAACTCTTTCAATTCATTATAAACTCTATAGTTTGCACACTTAGTGCCAATACGATAAATCACAACTTATTATGAATTAAGTGGGTTTGCACGCACAATGCCAATACATAAATTCATAACTTATTATGAATTTCTTAAGTTGCACACACAGTGCCCATACGATAATTACAATACATACATTAACGAACATGAATCTATCCCTATCATAACATATAAGCATATAATAAATTCTCTCACCTAGAAATCCCCAGTAGTAAGATGTAATGATGTATGTCTATTTAGCAACTTCATCTTTTCCCTTTTTCTTGTTAGACTCGGGAGCTTGGTTATGATCTACACAAGAATCCATTTAAGACACATACTATACCAAATGTTAGTATATTCCCTAAAATTTATACTTTAGTAATACTCACAAGTACTATTATTTCAACTTCTATAACAATTTCAACCTATCTTATAGTTCCAGGCTCAATAGTATCGGTACGTGTACCATGGTATCGATACTTCTATACTATGGTATTGATGCTCCCTTTCAGTATCGATACCATTTCTACATTCTGTAATAATACATTTCTCTTGATATCGATACCCATAGTAGTATCGATACTAATCACATCAGTATCGATACTGTTCATCAAAATTCTTCAAATTTAAACATATAGTATCGGTACTATTCTTTTAGTACCGATTCCCTTACCCAGATTTTTCATTTTCTAGCTCGATTTTTACCCAAATTTGGTCAAATTCCCTTTCTTTTACCTCCAAAAATTGTATTAAACTATTATTTACTTATCCCTATTAACTTCCCTTCATTTAGCTTCTTATAACGTCTAAAATCTTTAAAGAACATCTCAAACCAAGAATCATACCACTTTTTTATAACATGTTTTTAACCACATCCAAGGTTTCTAATCTCTTATTTACTTATTTGACAAGTCAAATATACTAGTAAACCTCAATAAAAACTCATATTCCAACATATAATTAAAAAACCCATTTCCTTCAATCTCAAATAAGACATCCATTTCTTAGTTTTAATCCTCTTTAATCCTTTCGTACGTCTCTATAGCACTCAAGCTTTCAAGAACAAACCAAAAAAAAAATAAACTAGTTATATGAAACCTTACCTTTGACTAAGGAGGAGAACACGATTACGGGGAAGAAGATGAGAAAATGACTTAGTGTATTTTTCACTTTCCCCTTTTATTTAATACCCTAATTACAAATACATTTTAAATCCATTTCCATTTAAAGGACCAATACAACCTTTCATTCTTTCATTCTTACTAATTGATCTTAATCATAATTTCTAAATATTTTTCTTATACTTTTCCATTTATTCAATTTAATTCTCTAAATTTTTAAATCCTTTTAATATAGTCATTGACCTGATATTTGGGGTATTACAAAAACCATATCTGAGAGACCTCATGTTCTACAAAAAAATGAGTTTACAAAGATTCCTAATGTGATAGGGATCTCACATTCTACATAAAGAAAGGAATACATAGATTCCTGACGTGACAGGGACCTCGTGTTCTATAGAAAGCGAAGTTTTCAGATTCCTAATGGGATTTCGAAACCATAAGTGAAGTTTTGAGTATTCCTGTATTTTTTTGTATTTCATTGGTTCAATTAGCTTAACATTTTTTTTCTCATTAGAATAAAATTTTAAACGTTACATACTTTTCATTAATACATAAAACACCTAATGATGCTTAAGCCCTCCCGTACCGCACGGTGGTAGATGACAAGCCTGACATATATTCCTTTGAACAAATCTAGTTTCCTCCTCCTCCTCATTGTCATCATCTAGAATACCACTGCTAGCATTGAGACCTATGTAAAATAATCTCTTCGATGATGTCTGGTCAATAATTCTAGACCCCAAGTGTGTTATCAATGGTAAAATTTGATATGATGGTGGGATTGATGCAGACCAAAATGAAGGATAATATACTTGTATAGGTACATGAAGAGTCGATGTGCCCGCAAGCGTCGTATAAGGACAAAACACATCCATGAAAAAACATTCCAATAGAGGCCCCATATGCTAAAATAATTATTGACCCCAATATGGTAAAATGATGAATGAGGCGAGTGGGTGAATTTAGGTGGTGGAACTAGTATCTTAGGCTCTACTGCTGACTGTGAAAGTTTTTGTTATGTTCCCGTTGACGAGGCTGGAGTGTGTGTTCTTCTTTGGCTTGATTCCCTTCTACTACGATATTACGTCAACGAGCGATTTGGGAGAGGCACATATATTTCACATTCTCACTCATCCAGAGGTTAGTATATGTGGCTTCCAATTTTCTTCATACAACTGCATTTAATCATATGTAACATTATGGTTGAAGATATGGGTTTACAAATTGGCTGCCTAGAAAATTTTCCCACCACTCGTTCATCCATACCTCATGATGATCCACACAATTAACATTCATCTTCCCTTATCGCATTAGGCGTTTCAATTCATCCAAATTTGTAGGATTTGGTGGAATCTTTGAGACACAATGAAATTATTGCATCACACTATCAGTAGGATGCCACTTGACTATTTCATAATGTATCAACAGGACCATCAACATCTAAATGTTTGATCTTTGATATTTTTCACTTTGAATACATGTGGTAACATTAAGATCATCATACGACATCCATAAGAACTATACAATTTTTTTATAAACTAAGTTAGATAAAATTGATTTAAAAAATAAAATATTTTTAAATTAGAAAAATGAAATCGATTAAAAATATTATCCTGTCTATCTTATCGATCAAAATAGTCAAAAATCTCATAGTGTTTTTGGTAGTCTAACGTGAGGTAGTGAACCACTCTACCTATCATTCATACAAAAAAATATTAGTATTGTGATATTATAAAAAAGCGTATAAAATAAACTTAGTTTATGTTTTATTACCTTTTAAGTAGTGAAAATTCAAATGGGGTTGCTTGTTTAAGACTCAAGAGTAAAAACAACATTTGAAACCAAGCCCACAACTGCAGCAACATAAGACTTTATCTAATGACATGTTTCTCCGAATCGATGGTTTTACATAGCTTCCTAAATAGAAATGTTAGGACTGTCGATCACCAACTCGTATTTATGGATTCTTGAAAATTGCATAGATGGGACAACCATAGGGATATAAAAAGGTTACCCGACCTGCAAAAATGATTGAAATTGACTTGAGTCAAAATTGTTTGACTCGAGGCAATGGTGATCCAAAACCGATTCGAATTTGAACTGGTGTTGACCTGAACCTGAGTTGGACTTGGAAATTATGGATCTTAACCTGACCTGCACCTGATTTGGGAACGACCTAAACCCGAATTGAACCGATAATATGATAACCGAACTTGACTACATCCGGCTGATATGAACCCAAACCCAAGATTAACCTAGTAAATAACTGATATTACCCGACCTGTTATTGACCTGACGGGTTATGAAACTGACTTGTAATTGACTCAACTTGCAAATGATTCGACTTGTTATTGAACTAGTTTGATATTTACATAACTTATAAGTTACAAATGATGAAGTTGTGAGATTTTGAATTTATAATAAACTATACTACTTATAAGTTACAATTGATATAGTTGTAAAATTATGATGAAGTTGTGAGGTTCTGAATTTATAATAAACTATGATAATTAATATGATTACTTTTTAAAAGTTAAAATAAGTTTTTAGTAATGATAATTTTTTTACAATTAACTAAACTATGATAATTAATATGATTACTCTTTAAAAGTTATAGCAAATTGTTAGTTATGATAATTAAATTAATAAATTTATTTTCTATATTAATTATAATCCTTATATTATAAATCTTAATTATAATCATTAAATAATTTATTTATTAAACTTGATTTTATTATATTATATGAAATTTAATTTAAAAATTTATAAGATTATATTTTATTTTTATGTAATAAATAATAAATAATTTAAATATAATTTACTTAAAATTTTAATATATATATATATATATATATATATATATATATATATATATAAGATAAATTTATTTGAGATTGAAAAATTAAAATTTTAAAATCTAAGCATCAATTTAAAATAAACCATATATATATATATATATATATATATATATAAGTGATAGGAGAACTTTTTAAAAGAAAGATTGTTTTTTGAGGGGGAAAATTTATTTTTTAAGAATTTAAAAGAAGGAATTGATAAATTTTGGCAAATTTGATATTTTATCGAAATTTAGAAGAGGAAAAATTGATTATTTGGAAATTTAGAAGAAGAAAGAGGGAAAATGATTTTTTTTTCAATTGTTGTTGCTTGGGGACTTTTTTTGATGTCCTACAGGTTTTTCGGGTTAATTAGGGATGCACTCCTCTAACAACCAGTGCTTTTCTATTTTACAATTTGGTTTTTAATTTCTTTCATTTTAGTCATGATTTAATTATAAATATATTTTTCTAAAACAATTCAATTTAGTCCAAATGTATAATAATTTAAGATTTACATTTTCAATTCTTTCAATTTGATCCCTATATATTTTCTAATTTTTTCCATTTAGGTTTAAAATTTCATATGTATTTAATTTAGTCCTAAATTATACTATTTTTTAAAAATAAATTATTGTATTGATATATATATATATATATACACACACATATATATATACACACACATACATACATGAATATATTCGTACATCATACATATGTACGTACATCATACTCATGTACATACACTTATGTACATAAATATAACATATATGCTTAATTACATATAAGGACATATATTCTTATATAAATACATACATACTATATAGTTTATATTAAACTTATATACATACATCATACACTTATATACATACATCATACACTTATATACATAAATCATACTTATATACATACATCATACACTTATATACATACATCATATACTTATATACATAAATCATATATAAGTATATATACTTAATTACATACAAGGACATATAGTTTAAATACTTATACTTTATATATATATACTTATATATTATATATATTAATATATATAATATATTATTAAATATATATATGTATATATTATAAGTATAATGTAAACTTCCATTATATACTTATATAAGTATATCCTTATATTGTATGCATAAGTATAATGTACATTATAATATATATACATGCATCATATTATCATAGCATTCATCATACATATTTTATTATTATATAATATATATATATATATATATATATATATATATATATATATATATATATATATATATATATAATTGTTTCAAATTTTTCTCAACTTTTGAAATGAATGTAATTTAGTCTATTTTAAGAATTTTCTTCACATTTTTACAATTATTTCGATTTGATCCATTTGTGTTGTTTAATTTATTTAAATTTTATAATTTCATATTTTTTCAATTTAGTCCTTAAAATTAAATTTATATTTGAAATTGACCCATATTTATATTCTTGTAATTTACTTCAAACCTTATAAATCACATAATAAACTTCATTTCAAATTTTATAAATTATATTATAATCTTCAAACCCTATAAACTTTTTAAATGGATGCAATTTAGTCCATTTTTATATTAATTTCAACTTCACATTTTAAAATTATTTCGATTTGATCACTCATCAATGAATGTTGTTTAATTTATTTAAAATTTTGTTTGTAATTTCATGTTTGTTCAATTTAGTCCTTAAAATTATATTTTTATCAAAATTGATCCATAATTATTTATACTATTTTTAATTTACAATAAATCATATACAATTACAAATTACAATTCAACGTTCATAAAAGGCAAAAAATAATTAATCCAAAAATGACCCGACCTAAAGTCAATCTGTATCTGGTAAGATCCGACCTGAATTTTTTCTATCAATGATGTAACCCGATCTGAATGAGATCCGACTGAAGTTTATCCGAATATGAATTAACCCGGTATTTAACTGCTTTAGATCTGAACCATTTTGATATGAACTAACATCAGTCCTAACTAAAATTAACTCAGCCTAAACTGAATATGATGTCAAATCAACCTGAAAATAACCCAAACTGATTTAACCTGGACCCGACCTAATCCAAGTCAAACCATCAAATTGACCTAACATGACCTGTATCTAATATGACCTAACCTGATAGAATCGGACTGTTTTATAATGGCTTGAACATACAAATGCTTATGGTAGTTGATTCTTCTGCCAGTATATCATTGTTGGATATGACCTATAATGAGGCTTACGATATTCTAGCAAGGATATCTAACAAAGATTATCAATACCCCAACACAAGGAACATGTTTGGAAGACGCAATGCTACAACAGTGGATACTGACGCCTTCAATTCAATGGCTTCACAATTCACAACATTGACAGATAAGGTGATTGCAAAAATCTGGGGGTGTATATGAGGTAAAAAATGCATATATTTTTTCATTTATTTATTGTAGTGATGATCATAGCTATGAATAATACCCCTAAAACCTTGAATCTATTTATTATGCGAGAAATTACAATAGGAATAATAAAGTAAATGTGTATGACAACACGTATAATACCAACTTCCACAACCATACCAATTTATCTTGGAGAAGTCAAAATACTGAAAATCCCAATATGACATTTCAATAAAATACAAAGCAACATTACATTAACCAAAAGACGATGCCTTAGCATTAGTCACAACAATAACTAGCGCTGCCACAACAACATCAGAACTATTAAGGGCAATATTCAAACCAAGCCTCTTCCTCAGCATCTCTTGAATATTGGCTAAAGGAATTCATGTCAATAATCGAGGCAACAAATCAAAGGAATGAAACTTTGATCCAACATCAATTAGCATCACTGATAACATTGGAAAATCATATGGGAAAACTGGCAAATCCTATGAGTAATAGGCAGCAAAGAATACTACCTAACGACACCAATAATCTAAAGCCACATGGGAAAACACATTGCAATGAGCATTGCAATGTGTCATTACAAGAAGTGGTCTTTACATTGAGAAGCCTACTAACGAGCCTAAGAAGAAAGATGATGAGAGGCTTGGACAACAAGATAAGGGTGAGGAAATAAAAGTGGAACTTGAGCCACCAACTATTGATGTTACGAAAAAGGAGACATGGTAGTGTAACAACTTTACGTCATTGCTAACAGCAACACCAACAACACTGCCACCTGTGATAACTTCAATATGTAGATAGCCAAATCCAAGGCATCCACCACCATTTCTCCAAAGGTTTAAGAAGACCAAAGAGGACCAGAAGTTGAAAGTATTCATGGATATGCTTAGGCAATTGATAATCAATACTCTGTTAATTGAAACATTGGATAAAAATCTGAACTACATCAAAATTCATGCGAGAGGTTCTTTCAAATAAGCGAAAACTTGGAGATTTTGAAACTGTTGCACTTACCGAGTGATGTAGTGCTATGGAAATAAGTCGATTACCACCTAAACTCAAAGATCTAGGGAGTTTCACTATTATCTATTATATTGGTGATCAATTTGTAGGCAAAGCATTACGTGACATGGGTGCTAGCATTAACCTAATGCTATCGTCAATTTTTAGGAAACCTGAAAGTGGAAAAGCAAGGTCGACAAACATTAACCTAGTGCTAGTATTAACCAATGTGACATTGTAACTTGCTAACCGTTCTATCATACATCCTAGTGGCGTTGTTGAGAACATGCTGGTTAGATTGGACAAGTTCATTTTCCCACCGATTTCATTATATTGGATGCAAAGCCGACAAGAATGTTACGATCATACTTGGTCAACTCTTCATTGCCACTGGCCAAGCTTGAATATATTTTGAAAATGAAGAACTTATGATGCATTTAAGTGATAAACACATTACTTTCAATGTTTTGAATAAATGTTTCATATTTTGATGAAAATGTTGAATGTTATTCAATCGATGCTATTGAAGTTTTTGTACAAGAGTAATGAGATGAATGCCACGACATGAATGTTGTTGCAAACGATGTCGTGACAATAGAGGAGCAAACCAAGAATGAAAAAATTGAAGGAAATTACAAGAAACAACTTGAGTCATTGGAACTCCCTAACCGACCTATTCAACCTCCTAAGTCCTCAATTGAAAAACCACCCATACTTGAATTGAAGCTTTTATCCTAGTATCTTAAGTACACCTTTTTTTGACTTAATGAGACTTTGTTTGTTATTATTGCAGTGAAGCTCGAAGCATCACAAGAAGACAAGATGATTGATATTCTCAAGTAGCATAAGTAGGTAATTGCATGGAGTATTATTGATATCAAATGCATTAGTCCAACCTTTTGTATGCATAAGATATTGCTGGAGGACCCCAACAATAGTTCTATTGAATGACAAAGAAGGTTGAATCTGATCATGAAGAAAGTGGTTAAAAAATAAATAATCAAATGATTAGATACTAGGATCATATATCCCATTTTTGAAAGCAACTAGGCGAGCCTTGTATAATACGTTCCAAAGAAGGGCGAAATTACTATGGTATCCAATGAGAAGAATGAGTTAGTTCCAAGATGCACAAATACCGACTAGAGAATATGTATGGATTATAGGAAGTTAAATAAAGCCAAAAAGAATGATCACTTCCCTCTGTCATTCATTGATCAAATACTGGATCATCTTACTCGCAAGGCTTTCTATTGTTTTCTTGATGGGTATAGTGGATATAATCAAATAGCTATAGCTTCTGAAGACCAGGAGAAGACTACCTTCACTACCCATATGATGTATTTTCTTTCCAACGAATGCCATTTGATTTATGTAATACTATAGCAACGTTCCAGCCATGCATGATGTCAATATTCTCTTATATGATTGAAGACTAATTGGATGTATTTAAGGATGACTTTTCTTTTTTTGGATAAGAATTTGATCAACGCCTCACCCATTTAGTCATTGCATTGAAATGATGTAAAGAGACCAATTTGGTTTTAAATTAGTAAAAATTCCATTTCATGGTAACCTAGGGAATATTACTATGGCATCGTATTTTTCATCACAACATTGAAGTAGATAAAGTTAAGGTAGACATTATTGATAAACTACCACCCCCATAAATGTGAAATCAGTAAGGAGTTTTCTTGGACATGTTGGATTCTATCAAAGATTCATCAAGGATTTTCCCCAAATTGCTAGACCATTGTGCTCATTACTGGAGAAAAATAAGAAATTTTTTGTTGATGAAGAAGTGTTGAAGTGTTTCCAAATGATAAAGTTGAAGCTGGTTAATGCCCTTATTATAGTGGCACTGGATTAGAGTCTCCCATTTGAGCTAATGTATGATGCTAGTGACCACACTGTTGGTGTAGTGCTGGGGCAAAGGAAAGAAAAGTCTTTCATGCTATACATTATGCTAACAGAACATTAAATGATGCTCAATTCAACTACACCACAACCGAAAAGGAATTGATTGCTGTTGATTTTCTTTTGATAAATTTCAATTTTACCTTGTTGGAACCAAGGTCGTTGTATACATGGACCATTCAAATTTGAAGCATTTATTTTTTAAGAAGGAAACTAATCCAAGATTAATACGATAGGTATTGCTGCTCCAGGAATTCGACACTAAAGTTTGACTTTAAACGAAGTTGTTGACCATTTATCTCGCTTAGAATCTGATAGTGAAGATGGAAAAATATTATTGATTCTTGATGTTTTCCCTGATGAGAGATTACTCATCATTGAGGCCTTACCTTGGTACGTGGACTTTGTTAATTATTTAGTGAGTGGTTTGTTGCCACTTGAACTCAATTGCCAAGGTAGAAAAAAGTTCTTCCGAGATGTTAGAGCATTTCATTGGGAAGAGCCTTACCTATTCAAGTAATGCAATGACCAAATTCTACGAAGACGTGTCTCCGAATGTGAGCATCAAAGCATTCTGCATCATTTTCACGCTGCACCCTATGGTGTTCATTTTGGAGGCATGCATACATCAGAAAAATTTCTTCAATGTGGTTACTATTGGCCTTCGCTGTTCAAGGATGCAAATAATTTTGTCAATCATTATGACCGTTGTCAAAGAACTAGCAGTATTTCTCGCCATAATGAAATGCCAATGCAACTTATATTGGAAATTGAATTATTTTATATTTATTGGTGGGACTTCATGGGACCTTATTCATCATCTTGTGGTAATATTTTTATTCTAGTTGTTGTTGACTATTTTTCCAAATGGGTTAAAGATGTAGCAGTACCTTTAAGTGATGCTAAGGAGGTTTTGAGGTTTCTTCACAAGAATATTTTCACTCGCTTTAGAAAAACAAGAGCATTTATTAGGCATGAAGGTTCCTAATTTGTTGGTACGTAAGTTGTCAAGGCGTTGCAATGTTATGGAGTGAAGCATCACATTGTTACAACATATTATCCTTAAATAAATGGTCAAGATGAGGTTTCTAATCGTGAAATAAAGTAAATTTGGGAGAAGGTTGTAAATCCTTCAAGGAAGGATTGGTCTTTACGCCTTGATGAAGCATTGTGGGCATATAGGACAACTTACAAGATCCCATTGGGCATGTCTCCATATATCCTTGTGTATGTTTATGGAAAAACTTGCTATTTACCCATGGAGCTGGAGCATAAAGCAATGTGGATTTTGAATAGACTAAATTTTGACTTTGATGTTGCTGGCGAGAAACAAATGTTGGAACTCAATAAATTAGACGAATTTCAAAATGATGCATATACGAGTGCTATAATTTAAAAAGATAAAAGAAAGAAATGATGTCCACAACAATTTCATGCTAGAGAACATGTGTTATTATTCAACTCTCATTTAAAGCTATTTCCTGCGAAGTTTCGATCTAGATGGTTTGGTCAATTTGAAATACTTGATGTCTTTCCCCATGGACCTATACTATTAAATAACTTGGTGGATGGAAGCACATTTAAATTCAATGTGTAATGTTTGAAGCATTATTGCCAACAACAAACCCCACACATTTCTTCGATCACACTAAGAGAATCCCCTCCTTTTTAACCTTTTATTTCTTTAAATAAGTCGACTTTTACATAAGATTATTTTACATTAAATTAGGATTTTAATTTCTTTATATTTTTTTGTTCAAGGGATCCTTAACATTGGCTATTGCATCACAATTATTTTCCACATATATTGCGCAATAATCGTCAGTATTTTACATGTCTGATGTTATACAAATTTCCATTAACAACTGTCAGCTAGGGACAATAATTTTTAAATGATAAAAGGTAAGCGTGAGTAGTTACCCATGTTTTCTTTCACCCCATCATCACAAGCCGCCCTCTTAAACCTATCACTACCATCCATTTAAATCATATGCATCCCTTCATCCTATCACTATACAACTATTTGTTTAAATTAAAAAATATTTTTTCCCATTTTCACATGCCACCACTAATACTCCCACCATCCTTAAAAGCTCACTTTATTTTTTCACCTACTCTTTTCACTTTCTTTTCAACTGTTTCCCTACCAAATCCTAAAACGTTTCTAATCGCTTGTAAATAATTTTGCATGTCTGATGTTATACTAATTGCAATTAACAACTGCCAGCTAGGGACAATAAATTTTAAATGATAAAAGGTAAACGTGAGCTGTTACCCATGTTTTCTTTCACCCCATCATCACAAGCTGCCCTCTTAAACCTATCACTACCATCCATTTAAATCATATACATCCCTTCATCCTATCGCTATACAACTATTTGTTTAAATTAAAAGATATTTTTCCTATTTTCACATGCCACCACTAATACTCCCACCATCCTTAAAAGCTCACTTTATTTTTTCACCTTCCCTTTTCACTTTCTTTTCAACCGTTTCCCTACCAAATCCTAAAAGGTTTCTGGTTGATTGTAAATGTATATGCTAAGGCAAGCAATTTTGTGCAAGTATACACAATCAAATCAAGTAATATAGGGTAAGTAAATTATCGTCTCCTTAGGGATTGGTCCAGAAATTTATATTCACCACAACTAGAACTAGTTGTCACACACTAATTCCTACTATCTTGTCAAACTAAAAAGCTAATATTAATAAAACAATAAAATATTATAATGTATGATTGCAGAAAAGTTTGGTCAGAACAAAATAAGTATGCAGACTATTGAAATAAAACAAAACAAAGACAAGTGTTGATTTAAATATAATGCAAACAACCTCACATATTCAGACTTATCACAAAGCACTTATGCTAATATTTTGTGTTGGCAACAATTAGTCTAAGTCTAGAATGAATTATTATGACTTGCTCAAGCTGCCCGAAAAGATTATAAGTATTCTTAGACAGTTTCTATGGCAATACTACTCAGAATTATCCAGATGGCATGTGACATAGGCAGTTTCGTCATATTCGCTTCAGACTCTTCAGATAAACCTTGCCTCGGCAAGATAAATCTACTCCTCACATTCTTCTCTGTTCCATTGGCCCTTGCAAATTACGTTGTCACGATTGAAATGTTCTTCCTCTGTAAGTTTCCTGCACATTCACAATCCACACACACCCTTTCTCCGCAGCAGCATCAGTTAAACCAAATAAATCTTGTTGAAGCAAAATTTATCCACCACAAGAAAATATAACCTAAATACAACTAAATGTAATTAAAATGTTATGCATACTTTGTTTAGATGAGCAGTAACTTAAGTGAAAATACTAGAAATTGAGTCTTTTTACGGAGTTATCACACCCCCAAACTTAAGCTATTGATTTTCCTCAAGCAATATACAATAGCTAGAAGAAAATTAAAATTGTCATGACAGAGCAGTGTTAAGAAAATCATATGATTTGAGATTTCATCCCTCAGCAAAAATTGTTGGCCTCAACATGTTCGACAGTCATATCAGTCAAGTCCATTCCATAGTCAGGATTCCTTGCTATTGTGTGTACGTGATTGTAATTAGTCTATGCATAAAGGTAATTAGTAAACTTAAAGTATGTTCTTCTGGGTTGTCAAGGCATCAAATTATTTGTCAGTCTTAGTTTATACTCCTGGTTATTTATCACCTTTGTTTTGGGGAGTCAGCTAATCACACCTACCATCCCACACTCTAGGTGAAAGGGAGCATACCTTCCACCCCCAAGCTAGTCGGGTAGAGTCATCTTGTGACTACTTTCATTCACTCATATGCCTCGACAACTCTTAATTTCTTATGGAGTTTTTTTGTTTATGCCTTTGCATAGAGGAGTATCCCTTTTATTTTTCTAGTTTTAAACACTATGGAGTTCCACCTTACCCTTAAAATATTTTTGAAGTCTCGGCAATCAGAAAGTTCTTTCCTAAAAATTTTACAGATTACCTTAAGCAGGGATAACCTACAATCGTGTTCATAAATTTTAAAGTATCAAACCTAGGGTTGGTTCTCTTCTTTAGACAGTCTTAACAATAATTCTGGTATAGGTAATCAAATTATTCATTCATCATTGGGCATACCTAATCCATTCCAATCAATAAACCTAACATGATTATTTCATGACAACCAAAATTTTCCACCAAATATCATCAATTGCTTTCTAACAAAGTATCAAAAAATATAGAACAATACCTCCCCCAAACTTGAGGGATGCATTATACTCAATGCATGAGAACTAAAACTACATGAATCTATATGAAAATACGAAAAATAAGAAAAATAAAATGTAAACTTACTGTGGTGGGGTGGCTTGACTGGACGCCCTCGTTCGGTGTTGTTTGGGAGGAGAGAGACTCTCTGATCCTGACTCTACTGCTGCTATCGTCGAGGGTGACAGTTGAAGGATACAACCTATCATTCTCTTGATGCACTTCTGGCTGCTCGAGGCTCGTGCTGGAGTTGGTTGCTCAACAGTAGGAGTCGATTGTACATGAACTGGAGCTAGACTTTGAGATGATTTAGGGACCGGCGTTGCTTGACAAATAGGGTACTGTATGGGACCTCGCTCGGGTTGCTTTGGGGCTGGGGTGAAAACTTCATCAGAGAAGAAGTTAGGTAGGGTCTTTTGACTACTCTGGGAGGTTGAGAATGATGAGGAGCTGAAGAACTCTTAGGTGTCACCATGGCCTTCCTCTGGTAGAATCGAGACATAGGTAGCTAGTAGTGGCTCGTCTGTGGGTACTTCTGGGGGGACATTCGATATCGAGGCATGGAATGTGCTACCGTCAGCATTGTATTTGAAGATGACACTGGGAAGGGCGATAGATTTTCTATTGTGATCGGGAGCAACTCCTTGAAAAAGGCGTTGAGTTGCGCGTCTCTAGCCTTGACGTAGTCGAAGAAGATCTCCATGTGATCCTCTAGGAACCCTATCTTCTCACGTGTTTCTTGCGTGTACGTAACCACTGCTTCCATTCTGTCTGTGGTAACAGATTTTGCTCCCCTTTTTAGACCTTCAAGCGGGGCGTTGTCATCGAAACTCATCAGCTCGGGTACTTTCTTCTTGGTGATTCCCTAATTGGATTTAATGAAATCCTCAAAGGGATCCTCGGGTACCTTCTTTTTTTGTATAGAGCAATTATCAAGTTAGGAAATAATAGATTACCATAGTTCCTTTTGGCGTACTCATGGATTTGTTTAAAGATGAGTTCTCTAACATCGATCTCCATCCCATATATTATCAAGTGTAAAAGCGTTAATCTTTTCACGAGCAAATGGTTCCACAACTTAACGATTGATTTAAGGGCTTGACGATCGACTCTCTTACTCGTTGGAGCATTCCCTTCGAACTTGGCCCACCCGAAGCAAAGATCTTCATGAACTCCACTGTATGTTTCCTGATCTACCTCAGCTATAAATTTCTTATGTTGCTCCTCCATTTTCCCCAGCTTAAAGTATCTGTTGAGTGCTGAAGGGGAGAATCGAAAGAGCTTCCCACAGACATACACCGTGTGGTTGGATGGGTATTCAAGATGGGCGTAGAACTCCCTGACCATCGCTGGTGCTATGGCTTTGGGGTGGCAAGCAAACTTCTCCCAGTTGTGCTTTTTAATCACGTCCATGACCTCCGGTCCAAATGGCTCTTCATCTTCTGCTGGAAAGATGAACCTATCTTCCAAAAACACTTATCGTTTTTGGAGGATTTTGAAGCGTGTTTTGGCATCGGCTATTTGAAAATTCTCAAAGCTCGGTGTTGGGGCTGGGTTTTTCTTTTATCTGGCCATGATACTTTTTTGGTGCAATGAAGTTAGCGGCAACGATGGGGAAGATTTTGTTGAAAGAAAAAAAATTCTTGTTTGATAGAGAGAAAGTGAGGCACGAAGAAAAAACAATAAGTTGGGTGGTTTTTTTTCCTGGAAAGTAATGGGTGGTTTTGGGGTAAATTGATCCTTACATGAGGGGAAAAGTTTTGGCATTGAATGTGTGATATTTGATTGGATGTAAAGTTGGGAAAAAGATTGCTTTCCCTTTTTAATTTTGTCGCCTAAACTTCTTGCCCTAGGGTTTTCTTTCTTAAATAAAGAAAATAATGTACTATGCAGTCCTACATTAAATAAATAAAATAAAATAAAATAAAATGGATAATGAAAGCATAAAAAACCTAATTTATTTATGTTCAGATTCAAATTTTCGTTGCCTATGCAATGAATTTTGTTCAAGTAAGTAAGGTAAACTCTTGGGCATCATGTGTCATTGAGGCTGGTTTGTCGCGCATGACTGGGGCTCTTTTTTACTCCTTTAGGCTCTGCCCGTTCACCTTGAAGATGGAACCATCTTCTTGGTTCTAGATTTCTATTGCCCCATTATTATGAACTTGATGTACGATGAACGGTCTTGACCATTGTGACCTTAGCTTGCCCGGTAATAACTTAAGATGTGAATTGTAGAGCAGTACTTGTTGTCCAGAATAAAATTGCCAAGGCAATATTTTTCTTTCATGCCATCATTTTTTTTTCTCTTTGTATAGGCGGGCATTTTCGTATGCGTGTGTTCTGAATTCATCCATCTCGTTCAGTTCCAAGAGTCTTCTCTCTCCAGCAAGCTGAGCGTCCATGTTTAACTTTTTGATAGCCCAATAGGCTTTATGTTCAAGTTCCATAGGCAGATGGCATTCTTTTTCGTATCCCAATTTGAAGAGGGACATTCCCAGTGGTGTCTTGAACGCTGTGCGATAGGCCCATAGTTCTTCATCTAGCTTCGGTGACCAGTCCTTTCGACTTGGGTTGACCACTTTCAGAAGGATCTATTTGATTTCTCGATTAGACACTTCGACTTATCCATTCGTCTAAGGGTGATATGCCATAGCAATCCTATGTCGCACTCCATATCGTTTCAATGCCTTGGCAATCAATTTGTTGTTGAAATATGTGTCTTCATCACTAATGATATCTCATGGTGTTCCAAAACGTGTGAATATATTTTTGTGAAAGAATTTCAGCACCATCTTGGAATCATTCTTAGGTCTTGCAATGGATTCAATCCACTTGGATATATAATCCACTTCCACGAGAATGTTCAAATAAATTCACCTTTCGTCACTATAAAAATTTCCAAAATTAATTAAACAAATAAATTGAACATTTTCAAATTACATGCCACTATCTAAAATCAAATTTCACAATAGGATGTCTTACTGATATTGAAATATACCTCTCGATGCTTGATGTCGTTCTAAACTCTTTATTCCTATTTTTTGCTTTTTACCTACGCGTGAAAATCATCACACGCTAATTATAAACTTAGTGAGA
The DNA here is from genome assembly GCF_006381635.1 of Hibiscus syriacus. NCBI lineage: Eukaryota > Viridiplantae > Streptophyta > Magnoliopsida > Malvales > Malvaceae > Hibiscus > Hibiscus syriacus. Next base: position 607,147 of record NW_024062382.1, read on the forward strand.
CAATACACATAAGGTCGTGCCCACCACCTACACTAAGCTTACGCTATAGTGCTAATCCGGATATAAACCTGCACTTACTGTCCTTACACACTATAGTGCTAATATAAACCTGCAGCTGCTATACTCTATGGCATGCCAACTGTACCCTGTCCCTCAATGACTTACTTGGGCATATAGTCTATTTTATTCAATTCATCCATGGCAAAGTATATTATCAATATTTAACATTGGGCAGTTCATACCCGAAAACATTCATGGTAAAATATCACATTTTTCATAATCAATGCATTTTGATTTCATACCGTGACATTTCAATGTGATGTCAATTTATAAAAACATGGCATAATATCATGCTGATATAAACAAGGTCAACCTATCGCAAGTCTTCCTTATGATGTATAAAACATCCATGTGTAATTTCATGCATGTATTGCACTCACCTTGACACTTTATTTCTTTCAAAATATATAAGCCTCACTATTGTCCACCGTAAGCCCTTTTATATTCGATTTGCTTCGATTACAAATCAATCACAATCTGTATAAATCATCAATTCATAATAATCCATATGTTAGTATTTTACTAACATAAATACATTCCACCATATCTCCATACTATATTTGAAATTCATCATCTATCAAAATATTTACTCTTAATAATTCCTTATAACATTGGAACCAACTTTTCCCATTTACTCAAAATGGTCTTCACCATTTTACCACTTAAATTCTTAATGCCAATAATTCCAACATTGAAATTATTTCCATTCAAATGCTTTTACAAAAGCATAAATACATTTAAGTACCCCAACTATGCAATTGTTGTACTTAAATCACCAATCATTTCAATCTTCCCAAAATAATCAATTTCACATTTAACACTAATTTCAATTTTCAAACAACAATTCCAGCATAGTACATCAATTATACAACACTTATACAATAACCCATCAATTTTCCAGAATTTAGACAACTCGTACTACCCTTAAAGAATCATTATTATGTATTGATATAGACACTGGAATTCAATTTCGTTTCTTCCGTTAAAAACTAGACTCGATTACGAATCTATCCATATAAATAACTCCTTCTAATTCATTATGTACAATTTATGGTGAATTTTCAAAGTTCACCAACAGAATCTGTTTTGTACAGAATTCTGCTGTCCGACTTTTCTGATCTTTCCTCAGTTAAAAATTCATATATATTGATCATGGTCATGGTCACGGTCATGATACAAGGGTTAGAAGGACAAATAGTAAATGTCTGATAAAGATTTAGGAGCTTATGTTTCTGATGAATCCGATGGGATTAACGAGTTAAGATCATTTTGATCATAAGTTGGTGGTCTCTGTAATAAGATTGGGTTAATGGTCGCAAGAAGTGAAAAAAAAAGTGCAGAGAAATTAAAATTTTTAATGATTGATGAAAAAGTGAAATCATCAATAAGTGATATCAGCAATGGTTACGATTAAGATGATGTAAAAAGGATGCATAGCTTTTCTAGCTAAGGTATTAGATACTCAAGTATCTGAAGTAAGATCAAATGATATTTCCATAACTTGGGAATTTTCATAAGTCTTTTTAGATTTATTATTATGGGTTACCTCCAGATTGAGAGGTGGAATTCAATATTAAGGGTTATTAAGGCATTGATCTTGTATCTATGGATTCATATCGAATGATTGTGATTGAGCTAAAAGAATAAATAAACAAATGCAAGAGCTGATAAATGGAGGATGCATTAGACTGAATATTTTATACCTTGGGTAAACCGGTATTGGTTATAAAAGAAAAATGGATATATGCAATTACGCATAAATTATTGAAAAGATTACTGATAGTTAAACAGAGTAACTATCAAGAACAAATATCCTATTATGAGGATTAATGACTTGTTTGATCAGCTTAAAAAGGAGCAGCAATGTTTTCAAAAAATTGATATTCGAATGGGATATCACCCGTTAAATTTTAAAGAGGAAGATGTTCCAAAGATAGTTTTCAAGAAACGGTATAGACACTACGATTTCGTAGTAAAGCCGTTTGGTTTGAAAAATGCTCAGGTAGCATTCATAGACTTGATGAATCAAGTATTTAAATTTTACTTGGATTAATTTGAGGTGGTTGTATTGATGACATTCGGGTATACTCGAATACAAAGATAGAGCATGATGCTTATCTTTGTACTGTATTCGAAATACTTAAGGATAAAAAGGTATATACTAAAATGTCAAAGAGTGAGTTTTGGCTATCAGAAGTTGATTTTCATAGTCATGTTGTCTCAGCATATGGCATAAGAGCTAAAAATATATATATTATAAGAAGAAGAAAAAACATAAGAAAAAAAAAACAGAAGAAGAAAAAAAATGAAAACGAAGAAGAAAAAAAATGAAAATGAGAAAGAAAAGAAAAAGAAAAAAATTCACTTGTGGAAAAAAATGCGAGACTAAAGACTTTGAAGTCAACTTTGATGGAAATTATTGAGGAAGAATTTGTATTCCCATAATGATGAGTTGAAGAAAGATATTCTTTCTAAGGCACATTATAGTCCATTGACTATGCATTCAGGTGGGAAAAAAATGTATCAGGATGTAAAAAGTCATTTTGGTGGCCAAGTATGAAATGAAACAATATTGAGTTAGTTGATATATGTTTAACATGTCAACAAGTAAAAGTTGAGCATAAAGTGCTTTCGTAATTGTTGCAAATGATTTCTATTCCAAAGTGGAAATAGTAAAGAGTCACTATGGATTTTGTTATTGGACAACCTTTGACATCAAATAAAAAGGATTCCATTTGGGTGATAATGACCGGTTAAATAAATCGACACATTTTATTCTGATGTGAATGGACTATGCATTGGATAAATATACAGAGTTGTATATCAAGGAGATAGATCGATTACAAGGAATACAAGTATCCATTATATCCAACAGAGATCCAAAGTTCACTTTAATACTTTGGAAATATTTGCATAAAGTGTTGGGTATTTGATTTAATTTCAGTATGATCTTTAATCCACAGACGGATGGTAAATTAAAAAAAAATATCTATTCAGATATTAAAAGATATGCTGAGAGCATGTGTGATTGATTCTAAAGAATCATGGGAAAAGAAAAGTAATTGTTTTTAGTATAATTTTTCTACAATGACATTATTAAATTAAGCATCAAGATAACTCCGTGCGAAGTTTTATATGGGAGAAAATGTCGAACACCATTGAATGGGTTCAAATTAAAAGATTGAAATTTTGTTGGCCTAGATTTATTGAAAGAGGTTTATGATAAAGTACAGATAATTCAAGAAAATCTCAAGATGATATGTAATTGGAAAAAAGTCTTATGCAAACTTGAAGTGATAAGAGATTGAATTTTATGAAGGTGATAAAGTAGTTGTCAAGGTATCATTTTGGAAAAAATATCGTGCGCTCAAAAAGGCAAAGAAGAACTATGCTTAAGATTCATTGGATCTTATGAGATAAAAAAAAATTTAGACTGATGGATTATCAGTTAGCATTTATTATGGAGGTAATGGAGAACCAGAGTTGGACAAAGTACACAATGTTTTTCATGTGTCGATACTTAGAAAGTATTGATTGGATCTTTCACATGTTATTTCATCAAAGGAAATTAAGAGCCGACCAGATTTGATTATAAAAAAATCAGTTTGGATATTAGCTCGAGAAATCAAAGAACTGCGTAACAAGATGATTTCTCTAGTTAAAATGATTCAGAAAAATCATAATGTAGAGGACGTTACTTGGGATAGAGAGGATGATATGAAAATGTGTAGATATTTTTAAATCAGATTGAAGAATTTGATTAAACAAGTTCAAAATATAATAATGTGCATGATCTTTACAAAATTCTCAAAGTAAAGAAAAAAAAATTTGGAATTCAAGAAGTTGACAGAAGAGGTTTTTGTATGAGACGAGATTATGTCTTACCAGTTCGTACAACCCTAAATTAGGGTTATGAATCTACAATAGAAAGTGCAGTCCTCATAAAAGAGAAGTTATGGTTTTCATAGGAAGTTTTAAAATTCGAGGACGAATTTTCTTAAGGAGGGGAGAATTGTAATACCCCAAAAATTTAGATAATGACCAAAATGTAAATTTTAGAAGTTTGATTGCCAAAGTATAAAATTTGGGAAAAAGTTTAGGGAATTAAGTGATAATTTCCTAAAAAGAATTTTATTCCATAAATAGATGGTTTACTCTTGAGAGTGGAGTTTTATAGAAATCATATTGTTGGATTTGGAATTTAGTAAAGAAAGAGTTAAAGCCAATAAGAAATCGGTAAATTCCGATCGAATTGGAATTTTACAAAAATTTGAAGGATGTTATAAAATGGTTGGAAATATTATTTTAATATTTGATATCAGAGAAATTTGGTATGAAAATGTGCAAATTTTCAGATTTAACCGAAACTGTGAAATTTAGTGACTAAAACGCAAGTTTTGAAAATTCATGGGCAAAACGGTAGAGTGCAAGACTAATTGTTCATCTTTGACTATTATAAGATGATAAAACTGATATTTCTCTGATTTGGAAGGAGATAAGAATAAGTATTTAGGTTCTTTGGTAATTATAAAGTTTCATTAAGGTTAGATTGGTATTTAACCAATTTAATGAATTTAAAATTCATTAAATAATTAAGTAAAGGATAAAAGCATGATATCAATCAAACATATCATGCCAAAGTGTTCTTCTACTCCAGCACAAGAACGTGAGAAAGCTTGAAGGTAAGAAAATATTTCATTTTCAATTTTGAGCTAATTCCTTTAAAATTGGAGTTATGTTGTGAGATAGGAAAGTGATATAAGAGAAAAACGCTATCATTTGGTACCAATATTGCATGATTATCTTGCTTGATTTCAAAATCCCCAAATCTGGAAATTTGGGTTTATACTATGGTTGTTAAATTGATGATGATTATTGATGATTTTGAGGTTGTATGAATTGATGAAGAACATAAGGATGAGGTTAAAGAAAAACAGTTTATATTTTGGGAATTGCAGTAGGTTCGAAAATTCACCAGAAAATATATAAAAATAATTTGGAGGTGAATTTTATATATTGTGTTCATATATGGATCTAGTTTTGTTTAAAATAAACGGGGATCAATTTCAAGTTGTATACAAATATATATTAATTTTTAACTGAGGAAAGGTCAGAAAAGTCTGACAGCAGAATTCTGTACAAAACTGATTCTGTTGGTGAACTTTGAAAATTCACCATAAATTGTACAGAATGAATTAGAAGGAGTTATTTATATGGATAGATTCGTAGTCGAGTCTAGGTTTTAACAGAAGAAATGGAATTGAATTCCAGTGTCTATATGAATACAGAATAATGATTCTTTAAGGGTAGTACGAGTTGTCTGAATTCTGGAAAATTGATGGGTTATTGTATAAGTGTTGTATAATTGATGTACTATGCTGGAATTGTTGTTTGAGAATTGAAATGAGTGTTAAATGTGAAATTGATTATTTTGGGAAGATTGAAATGATTGGTAATTTAAGTACAACAATTGCATAGTTGGGGTACTTAAATGTATTTATGCTTTTGTAAAAGCATTTGAATGGAAATAATTTCAATGTTGGAATTATTGGCATTAAGAATTTAAGTGGTAAAATGGTGAAGACCATTTTGAGTAAATGGGAAAAGTTGGTTCCAATGTTATAAGGAATTATTAAGAGTAAATATTTTGATAGATGATGAATTTCAAATATAGTATGGAGATATGGTGGAATATATTTATGTTAGTAAAATACTAATATATGTATTATTATTAATTGATGATTTATACAGATTGTGATTGATTTGTAATTGAAGCAAATCAAATATAAAAGGGCTTATGGTGGACAATAATGAGGCTTATATATTTTGAAAGACATAAAGTGTCAAGGTGAGTGCAATACATGCATGAAATTACACATGAATGTTTTATACATCATAAGGAAGACTTGCGATAAGTCGACCTTGTTTATATCAGCATGATATTATGCCATGTTTTTATAAATTGACATGACATTGAAATTGACATGAAATTTTGTGTCCCAACATTATTCCCTCGGTTACCATAAAATGTCATTTCTCCCAATTTAGTACTAGGTTACCTTCTTCACATCATTTCAGTACCTTGGATAATTTGCCGAGCATCGGTTGAAATCGTCACCCGAGACGGAGAAGTCATCCATAAATATTTCCATACATTCTTTCACTATATCAAAAAAGATTGTCGTCATTCATCTTTGGAAGGTAGCTAGAGTATTACACACCCCAAACAACATTCGTGTAAATGCATAGGTACCATATGGGCATGTGAAAGTAGTTTTCTCTTAATCCTCTGGTGCTATGGCTATTTGATTGTATCTTGAGTATCCATCGAGGAAGGAATAAAATGCTTTTCCTACTAACCTATGAAGCATTTTGTCGATGAAAGGTAAGGGAAAATGGTCTTTCTTTGTCGCTTTATTAAGCTTCCTATAATCCATACATATGCGCCAACCCCTGACTATTCTACTGTTAAGGAGCTCGTCAAGTTCGGTTTTAACCATGGTCACACCTCCCTTTTTTGCACACACTACACAGGGCTGACCCATGAACTATCAGATATAGGATAAATCACTCCCGTATCCAACCATTTTATAATTTCCTTCATGACCACCTTTTTTATGATTAGATTAAGCCTTCTTTGGGGTTCCACCAAAGTATTATGGCTATCTTCTAAATTGATCTTATGTATGCATATGGCAGGGCTAATTCCCTTCAAGTCTGCCATTGTCCATCCTAGAGCCTTTTTGTGCTGTGACAAAACATTCAACAAACTATTCTCCTGTTCGGAGGTTAGATTGGCAGAGATTATTACTGGTAAAGTTTCATTAATTCCTAGGTATGCATACTTCAAATGTGATGGAAAAGTTTTAAGCTCCAATTTTGGTGTATGTTGTAAAGATGATTCTAGAGAATTACCTTCATCATAATCTAATGGTTCGAGTTTCATACCTGATTTATTATGAAGAAGCTTCGATTGTTCCTTTGTCTTTCCTTTGTATCCTGCATTGGTGTGGTTTTCAGGGAACCCATTGTGTACTTTATTCAGATGGCTGTTGTCAGGACCATAATTCTCATAATCGTCTTCTGAAAATAATTCACATGGGCCAAAGTTTTCTTATTCGTACATCTCGGTTGTAGGGTCATGGTACAAAGCGTTGTATTCATCTAGCAAGTTAATCCTTTTTAATCCTTGTAGTAGCGGTGATTGAGAATATCCACTTTATCCTTGTTAATATTTTTAGGATAGGGAAATAGCAAGTTGGTTTGGATATTTAATTTAACATTTGGATGTTATTTGGTCATGAACATCATGTGTTTGTGTAAATTATTTTTGTTTTGATTTATGTTTTCACTTTTCTTTTAATGTGTTACAAAACCTCTTTAGATGTTTTTAGAACTAAAATCATCTTTTTTTATGTTTTATCTATGATATTTAGAAATGAGTATTATGGATATTGTAACAACTTATGTATTGAAAAGCAATTTAGTATAATGAGATGTATGTTGCCAATGTTATGCATTGTTAATTGTTTAATTACTTGAGTTAATGAAAGTTAATTCCTGTTAATTAAATTTTATTAATCTTTTTGTAACACATGAATGCAAGGTTTTATGCATGGTCATAATAAAAACTATCATGTATTATCTGTATCTATTTGATCCTTGATCTATTGCTCATCTGTATATTGTAGCACTACCTAACACTTTTATTCTAATTTACTACCTTTGCTATAACTATATTTCTTTTTCACTCCAAACATTTAATTTTTATTTTACCAACAAATCTCGTGTGACTTATTCTTTCTCTCTGTGGGTTCGATATCCAAAGCTTCCTTAGCTTCCACTTTATTACTTGAACACGATAATTTATGACTGCACTTTGCTATAACATTTTCTTACTATCAACTTCAAATGGTAACACTCTTGTACCATTTATCCATAATCACATACTATCAACTTGGGAAAGAAGAAGTGTCATGAAATAATTTTCTTCCTTCTAATTCTGATTTAATAGTTTATGAAATTCTCTTTAACAGGTCTCATAACTAAATGTACACTCAAAAAGTGATCAATTCTTCTAGGAGAAATGCTTTGAATATTTGTTATGAGTCAAGATATGAGGAAATCTCAAGATACTATGCCACTTCTTATTAAGATGACCATATACTTCTTGATGATTATTGATGTTAACAACATCACAAATAAATGTGAGATTTCATTATTGAATCTTTTGATATTTCAAATTTTATTGCTTTCAAAATCAGAGAAAGTCTTCATTGCTCCTTCATCACTTATTCTCTTGCTTTGGCTTTTGTTTGTTGTCTCACTTCTTCATTCGAGGCAGAGTAAACCTTATAAACTTTGAGGACCACTTTCATTCTCGAGAGACTGTCCTGTTTGATTTTTTTCTCATTTCTACTATTTTTTAAAATTCATAAGAATGAAAGAATTTTATAAAACAAAATAGTTCCCCTTACTTTAGGCTCACAATTGAAACAAATCATCAATTCAATGAAAATTAAATAAATCAAACATTTTTATTATTTCAAAATTTATAGCCTTTTGACAAGTGATCAAGGGGTTGGCTTCTTCTTATTCTATGGTTCAATCATTGAGAATTCATTCTTTTCTCGGTCCTTGCAAACATTGTGACATGCCCCTCTATCTCAACTTAGCATTCTAATTGGATGAAGACAAAATGAAATAACTAGCATATTTAATTTCTAAAACTTTTAGAGCATTTCTATTTCGTTGTTCAATCTTATAGACTACTTTAGCAGAGCTAGTGCAGAAACATCAATCTAAAAACAAAATTCCTGAGTGTTTGTGTGAAGTTAACTATAACAAGTGTTTCATAACTCATTTAGTCCCTAATCACCAAAAATCCTTATCAATTCAAACTGCCGACATTATTGCCTTTATTCATTGAAATTTATCAAATTTAATCCTTTGCACTTATTTAGGCATAGTTGAGGTACGCATCTTATCACAAAGTCTAAAACATGACAACCACAATAGAGGGAAAAACCAAATTTCCAAGTATCCGATCAATTTCATGGTTTGGATGTAACTTATTCATAAAGTCAGGGCGTTTGATTTACCTCTATTATTAATTGCTTTAGCATAATAGATCAGCTTTATTATATTTACAATATGATGATACTTCATTGACTTTATGGGTATACGAAATCAATTTCTTAAGCTAATAAAAAAGAACCTGTTATAGTCTAGGTGTCGTTGGATTTCAATCCCCAAATAACTAACCTAAACCAAATTCATCTTCTCTACTATCCCATTTGTGAAGATTATGATCATCACTGAACGTCCTTAATAGAAGTGTGACATAATTAGTTTTGCAACCTCATATACGAATGTTGCTTCATTTTTTCTGCTCATATACATACCCCAATATATTGTCTTTGTTTTCTTTGTCATAGGAGGAGAAGACTATCTTCAATCTTGTAAGAAATTGGGTGTGACACATAGGTGTAACCTATGAAGCATGATCAAGGTTATTGTTTTACAAGGATTCAATGTTATCACTTGTCAAAGGTTATAAGAGAATCTTATTATATTCATTGAATTTTAAAAAAGAAATTTGTTTCATTTCTCTGAGTCTAAAAAAAGTAGTGTTTATTCAATTAGAACTTTAAAAGCATTTGAAAAAAAAGAAAGAAAGAAAAACAAATTCAAGCAAAACATGCTGCTTTCATAAAAATGGAACTATGCTCCAAAGATTTTAATAAAAATCTTATATGTTGATCCCATAATGCCCCTATTGTCCATCCAATGTTAAGGCACTTGATTTAATCGAATACTACATCTTGAGGTTTAGTACCCCTTTGGGTTAATCAGGATCTAATCATGTCAAACCATCAAGGATAAAATAAATATTAGATTTGCAGAAGCGTACCTGAATCCATTGTTAAAGATTACCTAGAAGGTTGAGATCTTGAAGATCACTTTCCGGTTGTGATCTTCCAAGAAGATAAAATTCCATTTAGTATTAACTCTCTGACGGGGATAAGAGAAATACAAGATATCTATTTCTTGGGGCTCATAACCTCTTTATATAGTTGATTGAATCAGTTATTGTCTTTACTTATAACTCTGCCCCTAATCAAATTATAAATACAATTTTAATAGTATATACACTTTTATTTTCATGATACTTCTAATACCTTATGACTTCATAACATAATTGGTCACTTAATTTATTCATATTTTGTGATAACAATATACATTATAAATATGTGCCCATAATTATGGGTTGTAATCCAACATTTCTGTCTCTTTCATTAATGGCACACAATTCCCAGTAGAATACCTAGATGCCCCCATATGGAAATCACATGCACCATTTTGATCATAACTATAGGCATACAAGTTTCGTACCATTTTCATTAGTCTCAGAGTGAGATATTGACCTCTAATCAAATAAGGGGAAAAATGAGATGGGTGCTCCTCGGAAGACTTATAGAGACTTTCTTACTCGATGAATCTTCTTTGGTTGATTTGAGCAACTAGATGACTTATTTATATTATGACTATGAGGGTTCTGGTCATGAAATTCATGAATTTGGTCCTCCTTGCAAGCTTTATTTTTTGATTGCAATCTTCTATTAGCTCCCCACTTTTCATAAGAACTTCGAAGTCATTTGTTGAATTTGTAAGCATTAACTTAAAGAAAGGAGCTAGAAGGGTTCTATGAAACATATATGATATTTATTTTTTCCAACATAGGAGGTTAAACTTAAGCTTCCACTACCCTCCATCTCAGTGCATATCCCTTAAAGTTCTCAGTAGTTTTCATCCTCATCCTATGAAGGTCCTAACACTTTGGAGCTAAGCCATTGACATATTAAATTTTCCCTAGAAAAGCATTTACCAAATCGACCCATGACCTGATTTGTTCTCCACTAAAGCGATTATACTATATTATAGGAGGTCTAACAAGACTGGCGTGAAAGTAATGGATGAGTAAGTTATCATTATTTAATTATCCTTCAATCTTTTTACAAAACATTTTAGATGGATCATAGAGGCAAATAGTACCATCATAGTTCTTCAAATCAAGCACACTCAATTCATGTGGGGTGACCAAAACAGGGACCAGACTGAGTTCTTTACTTCTAGCTCCTTGCAGGAGGCATCAACACCTTTTATAGCTTCGACAACTTCTTCCAATATTTTAAATTTATCTTCGAGTTATCTAGGGGAATTAATCATTCCTAAATTTAGAGCAAAATGAGACGTAAGGCTCTTCTGCCAAATTCTAACGAGGTACCATAGGGGAAATTAACAATCTTGTCATGTTAGCCTAATAACACTAATACCTCTCAGCAAAATAGTTCCTCTCCATCAATATCCTTTGTTGACAATACATGGGTCATTTTATTTGACACTTCTTATTGAGAAATCAATTATTGGCTTCTTATGTTCTTGTTTGTAATGGTTAATTGATCTCACAAATGATCTTTTACATATTCTTGAGACTTATTTATTGATTCGAACCTATTATCAATGGTGATGGAGTGTTAGGCGAATGGGTGATCTTGGGTTTACTACCATATAACCCTCAATAAATTATTTTTGTTCTGTCATAATTAATGCATGTAAAATAATTAAATAAACTCAGTGCAAATGTGAAATGTAAAGATGCAAATGAGAAATACAAGGATGAAAATTTAAATGCAAACTCATGTATGCAAAAAGGTGTCATTCCAGAGTGACCATCTTCATAAAATCTTCATTGAACGTAAAGGTTTCACGACATCAAACAAACTTTACAGATAAGGAATATCTTTAACTCATAGCTTTTCTATCTCCTTCAAAATAAGTTAACTTCCATTCATGATATGGTGTTAAATTATCAATCAGCTTTGAATCTCTTGCAAGACCAACAAAATAAACCAATTTATGACCTACCTCGCTTGCTTGAGTAGTAACCTCCTTTATTGGATTGTATTTCTCTTTGATCTTCTATTTTAATTTTCAAAGTTGTAGACGATATTGATCATTTTCCTATTTAAGAGACTCATTATGGAAGTTCTTGCAAAAAAATTCCACAATAATCTATAAGTTTCGTTAATATCTTGATCTTTACATTACTAGTTTTTAGTTCAACATCATTCTTACGCTTGTTCTTTTGATATGAAGCTTCTGCATTAGTTATGGATAAACTTAACATCTCATTATTGACTTAACATATTCCCAAATCTCTCCTAGCTGTATTACGTTGACTTTCAGTAATTTGTAGATCATGAAAGAACTTTTTAGCTCAACTTTCATGCACATTGCATTTCTTTTTCCATTTTTCAATGTCATTCTTTAATCTAGGGACTCCTCTTATCCAATCCTCTGGAGCATAACCTAAACCAATATTTTTAAAAGAATGGTTGATTCTTTGAAAACCATCGTCAATGACTTCTAACTCCTTACTTAGATCACCTCTTTTATTCATCAATTGAAAGACTTAGGCTTTACATTTCTGCAGACAATCTTCATCTAGGATGTCATCATCAGTTCTTTCATCCTCGAACACTCTTGGATCGATCATAAAAATAAAATTAATCATCGAAAAGGTTAACCTTTCATCTCAAACTTAAATACTCCATGCTCCAATAGGTGTTGATCTCGATGCTTAAAGGAGGTGCAGTTCTCGATTGAGTGCCCTTGAGCTCCAGCATGAAATTCAAAATGAACATTGATGTCATACCAATTTGAATAAATATGTCACATAGGTTTTACACAATAAGATACCATTTCTCAGGCTTCTAGTAGCTAAACATATAATTCTCCATATGATATAAGAACATAATCAAAATGAGAACCACTACTTTTTAACCTTTGACCATCATACAAATGTGACTCAATTAAGTTATGACATGCTTTCATAATCAACTTCGAGCATTAAACTACCAAATTAGGGCTTTCAACCTTCCTCATCTTGATGTACTCATGTGCTTTAATGGTTGTTAGAATCTCATTGAATCTAGGTTTTCCTTTCTTGAAACTCAACAACGATGTTTGGATGAGATCTTGGACTTTAATTTCAAATCACCACAATTATGAATAGTGTGCCTTAAACTTCCTATGTGATAGCTACATACAACATTAACATCATATCCCCTAGGATACGGGAGATCTTTTGGCTTGGTTTGAGGTGGAGTCATAAGGTTTTTTCCACTAGTATTGAGAGGAAATTCTCATATACCAAAAAATCCGATCATATGACCTCTTTTCCTCTCTTTGCAGTTCTACATTTGTTACTATTTCTTTGGTACCTCTTGATAATTTGTTGATACAAATGGTGACTGTGTGATTCCTCAAGCTTGCTAGAATCACATTGTTCTAAATTAAATCCTTGAAATTTTGGCATTATGGGATTATTTTTCTTGAGTTCCTTTTCTTCTTGCGTGGAATAATTTTTTCCCTAGGCCAAGGTGGTTGTTCTTTCCATCATCTTAGACAACTGGTCTCTCATCTCTTGTATTTCTCTTCTCTTTGTTGGTGATAACACGTTATGATATATCTACCATGTTGCCTTCAGATAGACTATTTCTTACTCCTTGGGGCTCCTTCAGAATGCTATTCCCTAGTTATGTTATGGTCTACTTGATCACAAAACACTTTTTTCCATAATGAAAACCTTATAATTTGATGACCAATCAAAAATTGAAACCTTTTGATTATGCTTGATCATGTGATGCAAATACGAAAAGCAACATAGAAACAAGTTAGTACAAATAGCAAGAACTATTATTGAAAAATAAATTAATGTAGAATGTGGATGAAAATGTAAAAGGTTTTAATTCCTAAAGTAACCATTATATTACGATCTTCATCAGATCATAAATTCTCCTTATACTAGATAGTCAAATTTCATGATCTTCATTTTCCTCGTGTCCTTAGTCTAGGCTCTTCTCATGACCCAATGTTAAACATCCATTTTCATTTGATGACACTCATTATCTTCATTCTAGATCACCTATCCTTAGACCTCCACTTCTATGGGATTCTCAAAGAGAAAATTAGTCTTCATGACCTTGTGTAAGATTTTCTCGTTCTTCATCTAACTAGCATTTAACTTTTGATATCAACTTAATCTTTGTCCCTTTAATGAGAACTTTAATCAACTTTGGGCCCTTCCATAATCAATTCACTTCATTTATAGATCGTTGACATTACGAATTTGACAACCTAATAATGGAACACTCTTGTTGATATAAAAACCATATAATTTGGTCAATCTTTTATGAATTATCACATTTTATTATAACATAAAGATGCAAATGCAAGAAACAGAGAAAACAAAATAAGGCAAAATGAATTGTTGGTACCAATCAATCAAAATTTCAGGAAAATATTTATGTTGAACAAAGATCTTACCCAACACGATATCTACCTTGTCATATTTTTATTAAATAATAATCCTACCCAAACATGTTTTCTACCCCTATGCTTTTGTTTGGCATGCAAATCCTAACCGTATGATTTTCTAGTTCTCATTCATTTTGCAAAAATTAAATCTAAGAAAAGGACTAGAATGTGTTTCTTGTGAGTTTTAAAGATCCATAGAAAAATATTCAGTACAAACGAGTAGATTTTCGATACGAAACAAGAAGAGTTTTTGTTCTACTAAAAGGTCATCCAATTTTACTTTGTTGGTGCCCCCTTGGGCCTGTCAAACCCTTGATCCTCACCCATTATAGGTTTATTGATCAAGTTCAATTTGAGGGGAAGCATTTCGATATGTCCATGAGAGGAAACTCAATGTTTAACTCATAAACATAAGGCATATATACCCAGAAGTTACTTGCTAAAGCCCATGAGGAGAAACAAATTTCACGTAAGCATAATGTTCACCTCTACCTAGCAGGACAAAGTACAATAAGAAGGCTCTAAATATTCAAGATAGTTATGACATGAGTGAGGGGAAACTCACAATCCTTCTCCTCGATTCAAAAGCAAATTACCTCAAAAAAGGGTTAGAAATTTGAAACAAGGTGAAATTACACATTAGTACAACTATTTATTAATAAATATAAGGTTTTTGAAAACAAATTTTTTGGAGTCGCTATCGACCTTTGGGTTAGGTGGTTCGAATACCTAAAAATATATTTTAAACAAAATTTTTAAAAAAGATAAAAGATAAAAATAGTCTACGTTAACTAGAAACACATTTTGGAAATGGTCCGGGAGTAGATTACTGTGGGGGAAGGATAAACACCTCTACAACTCCCAAAATTGGTACCTAAGCTATTATACGACATCTTTATGTTTCAAAATTGTAAATTCTAATGGTATTTAAATTATGACCCATTTTCAGAAAAATTAAGAAGGGAACAATTTGTACGAACAATCCTCGAAAACACGTTCCTTGTTAGTTAAGGTGTGTTTCCATAGATTCCTCATACAAAATAACATTGCCCTGAGTTTTGACAAATTATACAAAAATAATCACTTGAACGAAAAGGATATTACTTTGTAAGAACAACCTTCATGAACATGACCCTTGTTAGTTAAGATATATTTCCATAAATTCCTCGCACAAAAAATAATATTATCTTATATTTTAATAAATAAATAACATATGAGATAATATTCAATATGGATAATAAAAATTATAGATTATGAAAATAGAATAAAGTATCGATACAAAATAATCAATATATATATATTGTATTCAAATAATAATATATGAAAAAATAAATATACACAAGAAATAAACATAAAGTCATGAACATTAATGAAAACATATGCACATGGAAGGCCAAAAAAGAAAGTTACAATTATTAAATAAGCATGAATGCAAATGTAATAAAGAATGAGGATTAATATGTAAATAATGAAATCCCTTAGCCACTAGAAATAAAATAAACCATATATATCAAATTTGGGACTAAAATAAAATAATAACATAAAGTAAGCGCGTAAATTGAAATGGCTAGAAATTAAAGGGTAGAAATGTAAAAATAAAAAATTAAAGGATTGGTGTAACATCCCCTTTCTCGTATCCATTACCAAATACGAGTTATAAATGTCACACAAAACATTTAAAACATTTATTATTTGAAAATTAGTAAAAATTTTGTACCTCTAAAATCAATCATTCAAAATCAATAAAACCACAATTAATCCAATCGTGTAAAAATTGAAATAAAATATTTTAATGTTCAAATCAAACTCATTTTCAGGTAGGAATCAAGCAGTTCGTAACTAAATCATATAATAAGTAGAACTACTTAAACTAAAATTCATCTTAATAGTAGTTAAAATCTAATTTACTAAAATACTAACATGTACTTTCATGTTTATAACTAATATAATTAAGTACTAATTATTAGAAATTCATACACATAATTATTATAATCCATTTTAAGACTTTATTCATATCAAAGGAGCATTAACACAAATAGTATACATGCTAAACAACAAACATAAAAATATTTCTGATTTTACAAGGAAGATGATCCTCGGTAGATGATGCTAAACATAAACAACTAGAAATATCACAAACATAAAAAAAATTTCAAATTGTACAAAGAAGATGATCCTCGGTAGATGATGCTAAACTAAGCTCCTTACTCCATTTATTTTAATTTAGCTACACGTGAAACCTTCACATGCTAATTATACACTTAGCGAGGCATTTTAATAACTAAAGTAAAACATATCGATATATATAGTATCATATAGTAATATTTGAACATACAAAACAAACTTATTACAATCATTCTTTCCTCATATAAATTGTAAAACAACATTCTACATATAAAGCACGTCTTATCAAATCAGTGTATTCAATTAAAGATTTACTTTCGAATGAATCAATCAAACCTGCACTTTTCAATTTCATTTATATCATATCCCAATGTATAACAAATGAGAATTTATGGTTATGAGTAATATGAGTATGCACAATATGCAGTTTTAGTGCTACGTAGATAAATTGTACTTTTAGTACCACATAGGATGTAAATCTACTGTAGAACACAACATTTCTGCACCAAAAATTTGGAATACCACAATGCAAAAGTCACTTCACATCATGTATTCCATATTGTACATTTCGTGCCACATAGAATGTACAAGTATGTACTAATAAGGAATACCATAGTATATCACAATATTATGTACCTAATACAATAATTACTCCATAGTATGTACTAATAAGGAATACCATAGTATACCGAACACTCTAAATGTACATATAATGGACATTTTATGAAAATCACATATCATTCATTTATAAAATTATCCTTAAAAACATATATATGTCAAAATACCATATAACAATGTATTGGGCAGTTCATATCCGAAATTCATTCAAATACCATTTATCAAAACATTATGAAAATATATCATAATACGATTCAAATCTTTTTCATTTCCAAATAATTCGAGTTCACATTGAATGTCTTCCTCATATCATACATATAATAATAGAAGTAAGAATACACTCACTTGAAATGCCTCACTAGCAACCTTTCTTAACAATAATCTATACTCTTTAACTTTTTTCTTCATTTTAAGCTTATTTTGATCTCGATTATGGTCACGATCTACATGTGCATTATTTACAAAACACATAAAATTTCAATGTACATGTTAGTACATTACTAACATAGTAAGCACATAATAGGAATTGAATTCCTAAAAAATTATTTGAATACTTATTCGATAATAATTCCATTTAATAAAATCAATGCCAACCTTAACACTTCAAACTACAACTTCAATTTCCTCAATATTCAATTCAATGAGTAGTTCACATAATCATTTCCAATTTCACAATTTAACTATCAAAATATATTCTTTTAGAATTGACTCTAATATTTCCATAAAATATGAAATGGTCCTTGCCATTTTAATCTTACATTCAAGCTTCCATCAACATTTTCAAGCATTCTACACAAATTTCAACCAATTTCCATATCACACCCATTATTTCTACACTTTTTGAAATAGTCCCTTCACCTTTCCATAGTTCCAAATTGGTCCAAACAAAATTGTAAAACTTGTATAATCATACATTCACCGTGTCTAACCTTAAAATAAAATTTTCATAATTTTCCCTAATTTTTCCCTATAGGTCAAATATGAAAGGTCATCTTAGACATGATCTCCAACTTGATTAAAGCAAAAATTCTACTTTCAAACATTATTTCTTAGCATTTACAATCAATACCATATCAAAATCAATTCAATCTTCCAATTCCATAATAAACCCTAATTGGTTGAACCTTGTATATATTAATTCCAATGTTTTTCATCATCTTTTAAAAATGAAAATAATTTTACAACATCAACTACATCATAATCAAGCCTTTGAATATCCAAACCTAAAATCCTCTTCATCCATCCAATTCAAGAACTTAAGGTTTCAACCATGGAAAGCATGAACAAATTGTACCTAATGAAAGAGAAATTCATATTGATAAATTTTTTAATTCATGTTTTCATCCAAATTCCATGCAAGTTGGCTTGAAAATTGAAAATAAAAATTTTCTTTCATACCTTAAGAACCCACGAAACTTGGAGAAAATATGAAAAAAAGTCTTGAAAATTCCATGTTTAGAATATAAGTCATTAGTCATCTTTTAATATAAAATTAATTAAAAATTCATTTTAATGTCAAATAACTATTTTGTCCTTATAATCCAATGTTTATGAACTTTTCACATGGCAATTTGTTCATCCAAAGGTAAAAAATAAAAGAACAAGACAATAGTTACTAACTTTTCCTTGTGATTTTTCAAAATTACAATTTTGTCATTTTTCATCCAAAGACTCATACTTAACATGAAAAATCAACTTAAATCCAATTGTCAATGTTAAATTCTACAATTTGCAAGCATGGAAATAAAATTATTAAACTGGTCTTATCATCATTCAAAAATATCTCAAAAATCTTATTCAATCCGATTATCCAATTTTTTCTCTAACTTTAACGATTTATAAATTTTAATGCAAAATCCGAACTAAAAATTATATTGACATGAAAATGTCATTTTAGGGGGAAACTATTCATTTACGGGAGTAAAATACATAACGTTTAAAAATTACAATTTATTCTCTAAACTGTTCTTAAGTTTATACTTTGCCACTAAGCTTTCAATTTATTCATTTTGGTCACTTGCTAAATTTTTAGGGTATTACAATTCTCCCCTTAAGAAAATTCTTCCTGAAATTTTTAGTACATACTTAATAAAAAAATATGAGGATATTGCTTTCTCATGTTTCCCTCTCTTTCCCACGTGGCTTCTTTGATCTTGTGATTTCTCCAAAGAACCTTGACAAGTGGTATCATCTGGTTCCTCAGTTCTTTGACTCCATATTCTAACATCTTTACTGATTCTTCCTCATAATTCAAATCTGTTTGAATCTCAATCTCTTCTGGTGTGATAACATGTGAAGGATCTGAACGATACCTTCAAAGCATCGACACATGAAATACCTTATGAATCTCTTCCATTTCTGGAGGTAACGCCAACTGATAAGACACTGGACCAACTCTTTTTATAATCTCAAAAAGACCAATAAATAATGGGCTTAGTTTCTCTTTTCGTCCAAATCATAGCACCTATTTACATGGTGATTCTGTAAGACTTATGTTGATCATCTGCAACCTTAAGATTTTCTTGAATAAAACTCAGGCTTATTTTATCGTCTGAAATCTTAAAATTATCTTGAATAAATCTCGGGCTTCTTTTCAACATATGCAATTTTAAAATTATCTTGAATAAATGTCAGGCTTCTGTTGATCGACCTCAATCTTAAGATTATCTTGAATAAATCTTGGGTTTAGTTTCCCTCATCCAATTCGTGGCACGTTTTTCCACATTGATACTATAAGAAATACTTTATCACCAACTTGTTATTCAATCTCTTTACTTTTCATGTTCGAATAAGAGTTTTGTTGATCGTCCATAATCTTAAGATTATCTTGAATAATCTTTAATTTATCTTTAACTTCTTTAATCAGGTCAAGGTCGACTATGTCTCGATCCTTAAGCTCGTATCAGTTCAAAGAATTTCGACATTTTCTTCAATATAAGGCTTCATAAGGGGCCATCATAATGCTTGCTTGATAACTATTATTATAAGAAAATTCAACCAAAGACAAGTACTTTTCCCATGAATCTTTGAATTCAATCACACATGCCCTTAACATATCTTTCAGAATATGAATAGTTCGCTTCGATTATCCATCCGTCTGATGCTGAAAAGCAGTTCCCAAGGCTTTATGCGTAGTTTTCCAAAATCTCAAAGTGAACCGTTACTCTCTATCATATACTATCAAGATTGACACTTCATATAGTCGAACAATCTCCTTAATATATAATTAACATACATATCCATAGAGTAATCAGTTTGAACTAGGATAAAGTGCGCTGACTTGCTCAATCTATCCATAATCATTTAGATTGAATCAATTTTATTGGGTACCAAAGGTAATTTTATGACAAAATCCATTGTAACTCTTTCCCATTTCCACAGAGGAATGGAAATCGATTTTAATAATCCCTAGGGTAGCGGTGAGAAAAACTTGACTCGAAAAAAAAACTTTTTTCAATTTCAAGTTGTTTGAGTGATTCGAGTCAACTCGAACTATCAATTCGGTTTTCGAGTTTGAATCGTGTTGAAATTTTGGAATTTCAAGTTTAGTCTTTGATTATTAATTCTTCAATTCCTCATTCGTTTTAAGTCAATTTTTACCAAATTTGAACCACATGCTTCTAAACCATTGTAGAATACACATCTACCTTCAATTCCTATTTATGATAACATTTTTTTATTTTTCAATTTAGTCCCTCAATTTTTCATAATTTCCTTATTTCTTCAATTCATCCTTTATTTTAAGTTATTTTTTACCAAATTTGAACCACATCCTCATATACCATAATATAATACCTATGTACCTTCAATTCATTTTATTAAAAATTTACTCTCTTTTTATTTAGTCCCTTAACTTTTTATTTTATTCAATTTGGTCTTTTGACTATAATTGTTTGCAAATTCTTTCTTCTTACAAATTTCTTGAGTTCTTTATACTCTCATCAATATTTTACGCTCAAAATGCTTTCTTTAAAGTATAATATTATGAATATATTTCATAATTTTATATTGTATTTGATATATTAAATAACATTATAATGTGAACAGAATAATATATATATATATACACATATATCTTACATGGTTAGAAAAAGTAAAAGAATTGTAAAACTTCTTTGTCATAATACTATGGATAAGTATAATAAAATTAGTATAGAAACTCCAATAACTCAACTCGAATTTCTTAAACTCGACTTGACTTGAAAAAAATTCAAGTTAAGTTTGAGTTGTAAAATACGACTCGTCAACTCGAATAACTCAAAAATTTTTGACTCGACTTGATTGAATGCTCACCCCTGCCTGAGGGCACTAGATGTCTTGCTTTAAATTGCTAACTTGTCATGCATTTAGAAACAAACTCAAACATAGCCCTTTTTATAACTGGCCACCAATACATGTTCCTAAGATCATGATACATCTTGTTTCCTCCAGGGTGCATAGTAAAAGGACTACAATGCACCTCCATGAGAATTTTTTACTCTTTAAATCCTCATCATTTGGCATATAAATTATTCCTCAGTAGTACAAGCATCCATCAGACATAACTTCAAAGTCTTTGGTTTTACCATTTCCCATTTGTTCAATCTTTAAAAAGTATTTCTCATCCTTTCTTTGAAGACCTTTTACTCGATCTAAAAGAATAAGCTTTAACTTTATTTATGTGATGAATGCATTATCTTTCTTTAACAAAAACCTCACATCCAAGGCTCTTAAAGCAGAAAATGTCTTTCGACATAATGCATCATCTACTAAATTATCCTTCCTTGAATCGTAGTCGATAACCATATCATAATCTTTGAGAATTTCTATCCACAATCTCTTCCTTAAGTTTAACTTCTTTTGAGTTAACAAATACTTCAAACTCCTATGATTGATATAGATTTAGCATCGTTCATCATTTAGGTAATGATGCCATATTTTTAGAGCAAATATAACAGTTGCCAATTCTAGATCATGAGACAAGAAATTCCTTTCATGAGTCTTAAGCTACCTTGAAGCATAAGCTATGATTTTTTCTTCTTTTATTAATATGCATCCCAAACCATTATGAGATACGTCACTAAATATCGCATAATCATTCTTAGATTTTGGTTATACTAGAACATGGGATTATGTTAGTATCTTCTTTCTTAGCAACTGTAAGTGGAGAGACGATCGTCGATAAGTTCTTTACGAACCTTCGATAATAACCAACTAATCCCAAGAAACTCCAGACCTAAGAAATATTCTTTGGAGTTTTATATTCAACAATAGCTTGTACTTTCTTAGAATCCACTCTTATCCCCTCTTATGAAACTACAATGCAAAGAAAAACAGCTTCAGACAACCAGAATTCACACTTTGATATCTTAACAGATAGCTTTTTATCTCCAAGTGTCTGAAGAACAATACTAAGATTTGTATTATGTTATTCTTTGGCCTTAGAATTAACCAAAATATCATGAATTAACACCACCACAAATTGTTCCAGGTATGGCTGAAACACTCGATTCATCGAATCCATAAATATTGTAGGATCATTAGTTAAACAAAATGACATCACCACAAACTTATAATGTCCATATCGAGTCCTGAAAGTAGACTTAGGAATATATTCTTCCTTAATATTTAACTGATGATATCTAGATCGAAGATCAATCTAAAAAAACATCATTGTCCCTTTTAATTGATAAAAAACATTATCGATCTTTAGGAGAGGACACTTATTGATGTGATCATGCCAAGGACCAAACTTCTTCAACACATGATCACTTCATGGACATTCTACCTTGTTGATTCTAAGGGAGTCTTACCTTATTTTATTATTTATTTACTCATTTATGCATTACATGTCACGTGAATATGTTTATCTTATTCTTAATTTTTGCTTGAATATTATATGCTGTCATTTATATGTATAATATATGATATTCATGCATGACTTATTAATTCACATCTTTATATAACTTATTCAATGCATATGCATTCATAGTTAGCTCATTTGCAATATTAACATAGGTGGAATAATGCATTTATAATTATCATAGCTCAATTCCTATCTAATTATTTGTTTTCATACTTTGTCTAGGTTCATTGGATGCTAAGAAGACTAAAGGCAATTGAAGAGTTGGTTGGACAGTTCACGTCTGTCAGATTGATCTACATTTTTGAACATGTTCCAAGCATCTTTGGGTGATGAAGTCTTCTTAACATTTAATCCCCTATCTCGTATCTTTCCAATGCATTTTGAATCACATCAATCCAATATCGGGAGCTTGATATATGTCCAGATTACTGAAGACAGTGCATGCTGGAAATTAATACGGGATTTGCAACCATTCATCTCCTTCAAAGGACTTATGCATGGGAGGAATTAATGAAGACATGCATGGACGAGAAAAGAATATTAAAATGAATCAGAACATTTCTGAGGAGGTTCAATGATTCATTCAAAGGCTTTTAAATTCATCCATTCATGCATATTCATACAAGAAGCCAAATAGTCATGTTCACACAAGGGGAAGAATTTCAGCCAAGATACATTCATGAACATTCATCCATAGAAGACAAATCAACAAGTTCACACAAGGTGGGATGAATTCGGCCAAAGGATGTATTCCATTAAAAGATGAACATCCATTCATCAAAATTCATTCACCTAAGCCATGCTTTGTATCTACTTAAAGTATGAACACTCATCCATGAATGTTCAATCATTAAATCTTGTATGTGCATCCTAGACATCTCTTAGGCCTATAAATAGCTTTCAATTTCATTTGTAAGGAACGAATTCTCTTTGTTTAATCAAATATTTGTGAGAGTTTCTCTCTTTAGTTCTTAAGTGAACTTTATCGACTTATCAAGCTTATGCTTGTGGCGTCACCCCTATCTATGTCACCCTGATACTTCTGGTTCCTATCTCTTTATAGATAGTGGGTCAAAGTCCTTGTTTACCATCCCTTAAAGAAGCAATATAAAGTCTGGGTCTTTGTTCTTTAACATTGGTTCTTCTTTGAGTCTTCTTTGAGATACTACTTTTCATATTCATCTCCATCACCTTCATTCTACTTCCATTACCATATTTCATCATTTCCTTTAAACATATCACCAACTTATATATTTCCGCTGCCATATTTATCTTTCCATTTCATTACTTCCATTTAACTATTTTTTTAGCTTTCTTGTTTGTGCAGGATCCTTGTTGCTTTCCTAGATCGAAACAATCAAAGGTGCAACCTTGACTTCACCATCCATCCAAGTGAGGCTAGGTTGAACTGTATCATATGGTAATCAGAGCTAAGGTGGATTGCAACAAGAACAAGCAAAAACAACATCCTACCATTCAATAAAAAGAAAATCAAAAAGAGAAGTGCCAAAAAAAAATCAGTAAGTTAATCCCAACATCAACAAGGGATTCCAAGTGAAGAAAAACTAAAAAAAAGAAACAAAGAAATCAAAATACAAAGAAGTGCCAAAGGTGACAAGCAACATCATTATTTCAACCGATCCTAAGGAAGTCTTCAAGACCTTTGATTGTTCTTCTAGGAAGGTGGTGAGTATCTTTGCATAGTAAGTGAACCTTTCTTTATTTTTTCTTCCTTTTATAAGACCACCCTTCATTATTTAATCTTTCTACCTTTCTATTTTTTTCCTCTACACTAACAAATTTTTCAGCCAGTGTCCATAGCACTTGAAAGGTCTCGAGTTAGTTCTTTTAAGAACTTTACAAGAGAGGAACGAGTGGAAAAAGGCTAATCGAGTGTGTGAGATCAGAAGGGAATTACAAAAGTCAAAGACATATTCCCGAGTGAAACACGAGTGCTTGAGTGGAGTGACATCGCAATTTTTTTGGAGTGACCGTGAGGTTTTGTTGTGTGAAATTTGGTAAGGTCCTAATTTTCACATTTCAACTTTTTTACTAACAATGTTATTTGATCTTTCTTCTTCCCAAGAAATGGAGAACATTCAGCAAAGAGAGAATGCATTTCATACTCGTTGCCATATAAACGGTAAAGATGGCAAAGTATGTCTTGTAGCCATTGATAGTGGAAGTTGTGCAAACCTTGCTAGCACATATATGGTAGAGAAGTTGGGACTTACAACGTTTAAACATCCCAGTCCATATGTTTTTCAAGGATTTAATGAAGATGAAGAGTTAGAAGTTATAGAGCAAGTACTTGTGCCCTTTTCAATTGGGAGATATGAAGATGAAGTCTTGTGTGATGTTGCTTCCATAAATTCAAGCCATCTTCTTTTCGGTCGACCTTGGAAATTTGACAAACGAGCTGTCCATGATGGATTGACAAATCGGTATTCATTCTACCACAATGAAAGAAAATTCATCTTGACTCCATTATCTCGTAGCCGAGTGAATGAAGACCAAACTCAACTGAAGAAAAACATTGATGAACATCGTGAGAAAACCAAGACATTTGGAGTTGAAAATGAGAGTGTGATTTTACGTGAGAAGGCCATTGGAGTAATCAAAAATGAGAGTAAGAGCATTGAGAGTGAAGATGAGTGTGTTGTAAAACATGAGAGTGAGATTGAAGAGAGAATTCAAAACAAACATGAGCATGAGAGAAAAGAATGTGAGGAGAAGGAAGTTTTACTTTCTACTAATCAATCTTTTCTTCCTATTCTTTCATTTGATTTGCAGGTTATTCCAAAGGCCATATCATTGCAAATTGGTGAAACACATTTGTCCATTGAAGTTCCAAAGGTTGAAACATTTGGTATTCCAAAGCATGTGCTCTTTGACATTCGAAGTACATTCACTTCATATTCAATATTCAATGAACCTTATGAAAGGGAAGTTTCAACGAACCAAATTCCATTCATGAACCTTAGTGAATCTTGTACGTTCATTCACATTGTTAATGATGTTTCATGTTCTAACTTATTTCTATTTTGCATCACATTGAATCATTTACATGGAAGTGTTCTTGCTTGTGATCATCAATTCAAGGAAAAGAAACGAGCATTATCCAACTATTCAAGATTCATAATGTGGAAGGGTACAAAGACTAAAGTTGGCATGCCTTACCTACTTGAAGGATTCAAAGAAAATCATGCATACCCTAATAGGCATAATGATCTTCATTCATCCTTTCTTACACCAATGGATCAATCAATGACAAAAGCCTTCGATTTGAGGACAAATCGCTCTAAAGAAGGGGGGAATGATGTGATCATGCCAAGGACCAAACTTCTTCAACACATGATCACTTCATGGACATTCTACCTTGTTGATTCTAAGGGAGTCTTACCTTATTTTATTATTTATTTACTCATTTATGCATTACATGTCACGTGAATATGTTTATCTTATTCTTAATTTTTTCTTGAATATTATATGCTGTCATTTATATGTATAATATATGATATTCATGCATGACTTATTAATTCACATCTTTATATAACTTATTCAATGCATATGCATTCATAGTTAGCTCATTTGCATTATTAACATAGGTGGAATAATGCATTTATAATTATCATAGCTCAATTCCTATCTAATTATTTGTTTTCATACTTTGTCTAGGTTCATTGGATGCTAAGAAGACTAAAGGCAATTGAAGAGTTGGTTGGACAGTTCACGTCTGTCAGATTGATCTACATTTTTGAACATGTTCCAAGCATCTTTGAGTGATGAAGTCTTCTTAACATTTAATCCCCTATCTCGTAGCTTTCTAATGCATTTTGAATCACATCAATCCGATATCGAGAACTTGAGATATGTCCAGATTACTGAAGACAGTGCATGCTGGAAATTAATACGGGATTTGCAACCATTCATCTCCTTCAAAGGACTTATGCTTGGGAGGAATTAATGAAGACATGCATGGACTAGAAAAGAATATTAAAATGAATCAGAACATTTCTGAGGAGGTTCAATGATTCATTCAAAGGCTTTTAAATTCATCCATTCATGCATATTCATACAAGAAGCCAAATAGTCATGTTCACACAAGGGGAAGAATTTCAGCCAAGATACATTCATGAACATTCATCCATAGAAGACAAATCAACAAGTTCACACAAGGTGGGATGAATTCGGCCAAAGGATGTATTCCATTAAAAGATGAACATCCATTCATCAAAATTCATTCACCTAAGCCATGCTTTGTATCTACTTAAAGTATGAACACTCATCCATGAATGTTCAATCATTAAATCTTGTATGTGCATCCTAGACATCTCTTAGGCCTATAAATAGCTTTCCATTTCATTTGTAAGGAACGAATTCTCTTTGTTTAATCAAATATTTGTGAGAGTTTCTCTCTTTAGTTCTTAAGTGAACTTTATCGACTTATCAAGCTTATGCTTGTGGCGTCACCCCTATCTATGTCACCCTGATACTTCTGGTTCCTATCTCTTTATAGATAATGGGTCAAAGTCCTTGTTTACCATCCCTTAAAGAAGCAATATAAAGTCTGGGTCTTTGTTCTTTAACATTGGTTCTTCTTTGAGTCTTCTTTGAGATACTGCTTTTCATATTCATCTCCATCACCTTCATTCTACTTCCATTACCATATTTCATCATTTCATTTAAACATATCACCAACTTATATATATATTTTCCGTTGCCATATTTATCTTTCCATTTCATTACTTCCATTTAACTATTTTTTTAGCTTTCTTGTTTGTGCAGGATCCTTGTTGCTTTCCTAGATCGAAACAATCAAAGGTGCAACCTTGACTTCACCATCCATCCAAGTGAGGCTAGGTTGAACTGTATCACTTATTCTTTATTGTCACCTTATAGAGTATACGATAATCTATGCATAATTGCATAGACTCATCTTTCTTTATCACAAACAATATTTGTGCTCACTAAGGTGACACACCATGTCTTACACTGATCTAATAACTCTTGTAACTGTACTTTTAATTCCATAAGCTCAGTAGGAGCCATTTTATATGGTGTCATAGATATAGGCGCACTACTCGTTGCACTTATTTTTAAATTCCACCTCTCAATATGGAGGTAATCCAGATAACTCATTTGAAATCACATCTAGATGCTCTTGGACTATTTGGGATGCTTTCCAACTTAACTTGTTAAGCTTGAGTATCCACCACTTTAGCTAAGAAATTTTGAAAACCTTATCGTAATAACTTTTTAACAATTACCACTGAAATCACATTCGATAATGGATTTACCCTTTCACCAACCATTGTTATATTGGTACCTTTCGATTCCTTTAGAATCAATTACTTTAAGCGACAATCCACTATAGAATAGTACGGGGATAAACTATCCATACCCAAGATTATCTCAAATTATTCAAAGGGTAATTCCATCAAGTTCGGTTGGAACTCAACTCCTTGAATCATCAACGAACAACTTCTATAAAATACAACTCACCCTCACACTCCGTCTTAAAGGATTAGTCGCTACTATGTCACTGGAGATTGGTTCTAACATGATTCATGTCTCTTTGACATCTAATAAAAACACATATCAATTTATATTAGGAAGGATTGTAATCAATCATATAAACAACAGATCAATAATAATGACATCCTAACTTCATGAATACACTTTTCAACTCAAATTAGACTCGGTTTAGGCCTAGAATCGGCTAAATCGATACATCTGACACCACTAAATATAACACACAATTCTCGTATACGTCATTGAATATGAGCTAGAGATGTCATATGAAACATTTAAAAGGTTCCTTATTTGAAAATCAGTAAAATTTGTTCCTTTAAAATCAATCATTTAAAATCAATAAAACCATAATTAATTTAATCATGTAAAAGTTGAAATATAATATTTGAAATGTTCACATTAAGCCATTTTTCAATCAGGAATCAAGTAGTTCATAACTAAATCATATAATAAGTTAAACTTCCTAAAAACTTCTTAAACTAAAATTCATCTTAACTTTAGTTAAAATCTAATTTACTAAATTGCAAAATTGTAAATTCATGTTTCTAACTAATATAATTAAGTACTAATTATAAAAAATCCATACACACTAACTATTACAAAAAATTTAAGGATTTAATCATATCAAAGGAGCATGCAATTTATACCAAACACTCTCAATGTACATACAATGGGAAATTTATCAAAATCAGATATTATTCATTTAAAAAAATATCCATATAAACATATATATGTCAAAATACCATATAACAGTGCATTGGGTAGTTCGTACCCGAAGTCATTCAAACATCATTTAGCAAAACATTGTGAAAATATATCATAATACGATTCAAATGCTTTTGATTTCCAAATCATTTGAGGTTAAATCATTGCAAGTATTCCTCATATCATACATATAGTAATATAAGTAATAATAAACTCACTTGAAATGCCTCACTGGCAATATTTCTTAAGGAAAAACTTTACTTTTGAACTTTTCCTTTGTTTGAAGCTTGTTTCAATCTAGGTTATGGTCACGATATAAACGTTCATTATTTACAAAACACATAAAATTTCTAAGTACATGTTAGTACATTACTAGCATAGTAAGTGCATCACAAGAATTAATTTCCTAAAAATTCTTTGAATACTTATTTGATACTAATTATATTTCCTTCATGTAAACCTTAACACTTTAAAATAAATCTAGACAATCACATTTCATATACAAAATTCCTTTTAATATTTAAAACGTACTTAAAATCCTTATCAGTAAATAAAAAAACCATATTATTGTATGATACGAAAATAACCGTAAGAAATATACAATGATACAAAATGGAGAATAGTTGAACCTCCTGATGCCAAGTCTACTAGACTACTATCGGATAGTATCTGAAAAGTTAAATTTAAAGAGTGAGCTAAAAAGCTTAGTGTGCTCCTTCCGATAAATAAAAAAATCAGATAAATATTTTAGTAAAAGTTCATTTATAAAAAAATGCTTTTAAAATATGAACACTACCCCCATTTGAACATCAAAATGTGCAGGTTCCCATGAACCGTACACCCACCTCTACACCATATAAGGACCTTATACTAAAAGCATAACGACTTGCGGTAAAGACTTACCCTGTGCACAAAGCAGAGGAGCCTGCGGTAAGGTCATACAAGTCATAGACTAAGCATGAGATACTCCCTGCAATCATACCACTAACGAAAGTAAATATGCGTATGTTTGAGTGAAAACGATAATTTAATAATTAAAATATTAAATCAAGACATATTCCAGAATCAGATACATAAATACAGTAACCAAATATCATGTCAAAAATATACAATAAATCATATGTCAGAATTCTATGCATACGATAAAACATATATCATGAAGTCAGAATTTTCAAAGACCATCAAAAATCCAGAACATATTAGATAAATAGTTCAAAATAGTAATGTAACACCATCTGGAACACATTTGTATCAATCTTAGAAGTATGGTATAATAGTCTACTACAGGGTCTACCTATCACGATTCGCGGTAATACTAGATCCTAAGAATCAAAAAACCATATCACACTTCTAATATGATAAAAAAAACTTAATTAAAAATTTACGGAAACCTACGAGTAGTTCTCGAAGAGCATGTATCAAACTAATATGATGAATGGGAAGAACTAGATCTAGCTGACCTTCGGCCAAGGAAATCACGAGTATCTTTATGAAAATATAGTCCCACATCAATTCCATAATCAAATCCCAAATAAATAAACAAAAATGCTAAAAAAATACTAAGTATTTTTTGTTTAACGGGGTCGATTCAGGGCTTTTGGATCAAAATTTAGTGAAACAAAATGCAAAATCATACTCAGGACATCAAAAAATGTTAAGAGGGAGGTTTTCAAAAAAAGTTCAACGTCAGTCAACGGTCAACGATGGTAGGAAACGATCAACGAAAATGGTTAATGGTCAATAATCAACTCAGCTTCGGTTTGGCTGGACCAGTTCAGTTCAGTTCAGTGGGATGGGACTAGTTTGAGATTTTGGTCGGACGATCAGACTAGTTGAAAGGACAGGATAACGTGTTGGGTCGACCTAGATCCAAATAGTTCACAAGGCGGTGAACAAGCCCCAAGGGAGGCGATGACGTGTTAGTGTGCGTGTGAGGTCTCGAGGCATCGAAAAATTTACAAAAAATACTAAAATTCATTTTAAAGGGTTTTGAGACACTTACCAACCTTAGTTCACAATGGTGAATGACTGAGAGCTTGACTACGCTATGTCATAAACTTGTTTATGCTCACCCCTTTATACGCCAACGATAGAGACAACAAAATGACCACCATTGGACTTGGGACAACATAAGAATCATGTTGGTGTGCTTGTTTTCAAAAATAGAGAAATGATTGATGATAAAATAGAGTTTAAACTTCAATGGCTTAAAGTTTCTAAAAAAATAAGTGTAAGAGAGAGAAGCTTAACTTTCTAGAAATAGAAAGTTTTTATTTTTTTGGGTTTTTAAACCCAACCTATTAGTAAAAGGTAAAATCATAAATGGGGTCACTAAGCTTTTGGTTTATTTTTGAATTGGATCTAAATTTACTTAAATATTCATTTTAGTCCCTGAATTTAACTAAAATTTTAATTTAGTCCCCAAAATAAAATTAAGAAAAATTTAGCCCCTAAATTAGGGTGTGACTAGTCTCCCCCTTAAAAGAAATTTCATCCTCAAAATTTACCTAGTTTGAACATATGCGAAAACTTATCCTTCATCAACTCTAATGTCTCCCAAGTAGCTTATGTAAGACTATGGTTGCTCCGTTGAACTCGAAATCCTTTGTTTCTAAAGAAATCTCTCGATCCAGTCTAAAATATGAACATGTTCCTCCTCATAAGACAAATTAAGCATCAAATTAACATCCTCAACCTGAATGATGTGGCTTTGATCCCGACGGTATTGCTGCAGCATGGAAACATAGAAAACATCATGAATATGACTAAAATGGGGAGGAAACTCAAGTTGATAAGCTACAGATCTAAATCTCTTCAGAATACGACACGGTCCAATAAATCTTGGACTCAACTTACTTGTGTACAAATCTCAGTACCTTCTTCCACGAAGATACCTTCAGAAATATCTTATCCCCAACTTAAAATCAATATCCTTCATCTTATAATCAATGTAAGATTTTTGTCTATAAAATGCTTCTATCAGGTGATCACAGATCAATTTGACAGTATCCTTGGTGTCCTAGACTAACTATAGATCTAAAATCCTCATATCATGCAACTCATTCCAACTGATAGGAGTACGAAATTTACCTCCATAAAGAACCTCATACGGTGCGAAGCAGATGCTAGCATGATAACTGTTATTATAACCAAACTCAATTAACGACAGGAAGTCCTCCCAAATACCACAACAGCCCATCACATAACCCCGTAGCATATCATTCAAAATATGTATAACTCTCTCGGATTGAAAATCAGTTTGCAGACGAAAAGATGTATTGAAGTTCAAACGAGTACCCAAAGCCTCATGCAAAGCCTTCCATAATGTAGGAGTGAATATCGTATCTCGGTCAGAAATGATAGACAATAGAACACCTTGAAGTGTGGCAATCTCAGAGATATATAACCCAACCAGATTATCCAGAGAATAATTAACTCGCACCGGAATAAAGTGAGCTGACTTGTTGAGTCGATTAACAATCACCTAGACATAATCATTTTTAGAAGGCTTTAAAGGCAACCCAGTCACAAAATCCATCATAATGTTCTCTCATTTCCATTTTGGAATCATAATGATCTACAACAAACCAAACGGATGTAGATGCTCTACTTTGACCTGCTGACAAGTCATACACCTCGCCACATAATCAAGAATGTCCTTTTTTATATCAACCCAAAAGTAACATTCCTTGAGATTCTTGTACATCATGTCCCCGACAGGATGCATAGCATAGGGACTACTGTAGGCCTCCTGAAGAATAGTTTGCCTCAACCCACTATCCTTAGGAGCACAGTAACGATCCTGAAAGTACAAAATACCATCTTGATCAAAAGTGTCATCTGAACTTGATCCATACTAATCCTGATTAATAATAGAAAACAAGGAACTATCTAGGAGTTACTTAACATTAATCTCTTCAGTTAAGGTTAGCTTAACCTGTAAGTTTGCTAACAGACAAGAATCATCATATAAGCTAAACCTAGCAAATAATGCTCTTAAATCAAATATTGCATTATGAATCAAGGCATAGGCCACCATATTAGCCTTTCCAAGATGATACTATATCTCACATTCATAATCATTCAAAAGATCCAAGTAGCGACGCTGCCTCAGATTCAGCTCATTCTGAGTAAGTAGACATTTTAGACTCTTATTGTCAGTAAATATATAAGACTTTTTCCATAAAGATATTATCTCTAGATCTTCAGATTAAATATCACTATAGCTAACTCCAAATCATGGGTAGGATAGTTGCACTTATGTAGCTTTAACTAACGGAACACATAAGTTACAACCTTTCTATCTTGTATCAGAACACATCGTAGTCTAGAGTGAGAATCATCAATGTAAATTGAAAAATACTTCCCAGACTTAAACTGAATCAACACTGGGGATTTAGTTAGATCATTCTTTTGTTTCTCAAAACTAGACTGCTAAGTTTCGGATGAGACAAACATGACATTATTCCTCAATAACTTCATCAGAGGAGTTGCATTGATGGAGAAACCTTAAACGAAACGATTATAATAGCCAGCTAAGCCCAAGAAGTTACAGTTCCCTGAGATGTTCTTGGGTTACTTTCAGTTCAGAATAGCCTCAACTTTATTTGGGTCCACTCAAATACCCTCAGCAGATATGATATGTCCTATAAATGCCCCCTCGTTGAGCCAGAACTCACACTTCCTCAATTTGGCGAACAACTTATGCTCCCTCAAAGTCTGCAAAACGATTCTTAAATGTTCATTGTACTCTACTTTAGTCTAAGAATACACCAATATTTCTTTAATGAGCACAACCACAAAGTATTCTAGATAAGGTCGAAACACTTAATTCATCAGATCCATAAAGGCAACAGAGGCATTGGTTAACCCAAATGATATCATTAAAAACTCGTAATATCCATATCGAGCATAGAAATTAGTCTTTGGGATGTCAAAATCTTTCACCTTGAGTTGGTAGTAACCAAATCTCAAGTCTATATTCGAAAAGATGGTAGCCCCTCAAAACTAGTCAAACAAATCATTGTTCATGTTAATGGATATTTATTTTTAACTGTGAGTATTTTTATGTTTCGGTAATAAATACAGAGTCTCAATGTCCTATCTTTCTTCTTGAAAAAGAGAACTAAAGCACCCCACGCTGAAACATTGGGGCGAATGAATCACCTATCCAATCACTCCTAGAGTTGGACTTTTAGTTCTTTAAGCTAATTCGGGGCCATACGGTATGGAGCCATCGAAACTGGTGTAGAATTTGAATAGAATTCAGTCTCAAACTCAACTTCCATATCCAGTGGTAAACTTGGCAAATCCTTGGGGAAACATTAAGAAATTCCTTAATGGTCCAGATTCCATCCATAGCAGATTGGGAACCTCTAGTATCAAATATATAAGCTAGGAACACCTTAAAACCCTTTTTGATCATCCTTTCAGCTACCAGAGAAGATACAACATTCTTCAGGAACCCACGATGTTCCCTGATCATCACTATCTTCCTGTCATCAGTAGTTTTTAGAATATCTCTCTTGGTCTCATAATCGAGATTAACATGATGTTTGTCTAGTCAATCCATGCCAAGAATCACGTCAAACTCTTCTAAAGGAAACTCTATTAAGTTGGCCAAGAAAATATCCTCATGTATCATTATAGGATGGTGTAACAAAACTGATACAATAGTAAATGCAAGTGCACTTGTTGTAAATCAAGTAAGAAAGTGGAAGCATAGAAAGCTTTGAGTTTCGAACTCATAAAGAACATTATGCTATAAAATATTTATAAAAAGATACATAAATTTGAGGGGGTTAGAATTAAATTAGTGGATAAGAGTAAAATTCAAATCTAAAAATACTAGGTAATACTGCAGCATTAGTGAGAACAATAAGTCAAGGATTGAATGAAGTAGGAAGATATTTGGTAGCTTCGATTACGAATATGTCATCAACTAAATTTTTATGCATCTAAAAATGATTAATATTATCTAAAATACATAAAACAACTCTCGTTGACTTAATCAATTAAAACATTAACAATGCTAGATATTGGCAGCATCTATCTCACATACAAACTTGGTTTTCATCAAACAAAAGTTGGACAAAAGTAGTACATTTATTAATGATTCTTATCTATAAATATCACTAATAAACATCTATTAAGATAGTTATATCTCCACAACTATATTTAAAAATGTAGCAGCACAAAACTTAAAGTCAAAACATGAAACAAAATTAAAATCATTCCCTAAAGGACTAAGTTCATAACCCAAAATATCAACCAAAAAAATTAAATAATAGTCAAATCTACTTTCTACTTCCCTATCTCTAACAAAGAGAAAGATTAGAAAAGGACTCTTATTGACCGCCGATGCTAGTCGGCAAAGCTCCCAGGTTGTTGTAACGCTCCCCGACAAAGGGACTTAAGATATCATGGTTGATCGAAAGTAGTGGAGAAAAATAATCGGAGGTAGAAAATATAATATCAAATGATTCAAAGAGCTCTCCAATTTATAGGCTAAGGATTTTAACTTTCAACCAATGGGTTTTCTTCATGTTTTAGATGATTTTTTAACCATTTGACAGCTGGCCCTTCTATCTGTCTATTCTAGAAGATTCTTCTAACCATCTGGTGAGTTATCGGTTGCTACAACATCTACTCAGCATTATTTGTTGCATCAAGCAATGCTATAACATCAGCATATCATATTTCAGCAATAAACTCAAAACCAACCAAAAGTGCCTCAACTAATTCCCATGATGCAAATAATACAAAAATATGTATGAATGATCCTAATATGCTCATAATGATGCTAAAGTTCAAACTTAAAATAGGTAAAAGGATCCTAAAAGATAACTCTTTTAGAGAGTCATCACACCCCAAACCTAAGTTTTTGCTTTTCCTCAAGCAAGAACATGCATACAATGCAACTGAAGCTAATAGTAATGCCATAAAATAATATCATAAAATTAATCAGAATTTTTATTTCCTTTTTCATGCTTTAGAACTTTTCTACAGCAGGGCATATAGTATGCATATGCTCTTAAATTAAGGAATGCATTTTCAACTCAGTAAAATCAGAATCAATAGAGTGTAGTATGGTGTCAGCTAGGTTTATCCAATCAATATTTAGCTAAGTTAGAAAAGATTGTTCCTAATCAGTTAATCATTTTCAATGCTATAGCAATCTTCTTAGATCTATTGTTGGAGCATTCCAACTTATTTCCTAAGACTATGTTAGAGCTATTACCAACTTTTCTAGCTTATTCCTAAAATATATTTTCAAACATGCACCTATAGTGTAGAAAACGTTTATACGAACTCTAACTCTAACAAGTCTCTAAGGCATTCCCCTAGCATTTCCTAGTATAAAAGTTTTCATCATTGCGTTTCTTAAAAATCTTCATTGATTTTATAAATTTAATCATGCAACATTAAAAATGTATTTCCTATATGTTGTAACAAAATTCTCACATCATGCAAACAATGCCAAACAACATGCATTCCTAGTTACTACCCTAATTGAAACAAAATGCAAATATCAAAATAAACGTGACAAAAAAACACCCCCAAACCTAAGGGATGCATTATCCTCGATGCATACACAAAATAACAACAAAGTAGTTAAAGTAAAAAGTCATGACAAAGGGAGAAATAAAATCACCTAAGTGGGATTCCTTGTGCTTTTACGAGGGTTGATAACACTAGGGCGAAGACGCTTTGTAGTCACATTGGTCTTCAATTAACTCTTCCGCTTTTGGCTAGTTGATGCTGATGTGGACTTAGCCACAACAATGTTAGGTACATGAGTATCCAATGTTGTTATAGAATCCTTTATCTTTGGTGAACATGTTTTCATTTTATGCTCCTCCAAGGGTTCCTTAGTGCCATCAACATGCGCAGTAACAGAGTTCTTAGGTGTACTAACTGCGAAAGCTGTTTCAACCTCTTCTATGACATTACTGATGATTTGATCAGAATCTATATCATGCATGTAGCTACTATAGTTTCTTTCATAATTTTATCTATTCGAACCGTTGGCGCACCCCATGGCGCAGTGGAAACAAACTCGACGGTCTCACCAGCGATCCATGTACGATAAAATCAAAAAGAGGAGAAAATGGATACGATAACTTACATTGGGTTCCTTGAAAAACAATAAGATTTTAACAATGATAAAAGTGATCATGAACAATTTGAATTGCAAGCCTCCACGAAAATGTCTCGACTTCTACTTGGTTTCCCCGATTGAGAAAAAATATTTTTTTTTCATTTTTTCAAAAATAGTTTTGAGAAAATTGGCTAAAAGATCAAGAAGAACGACTGCTAGACCCTTAAATATCTTTATATATGTTATTTACCCTAACTTTTAGGGTTTTGAAATTTAATCTTCTTTAATTATTCCAAATTAAAATATTCATTGAAAGAGTTGTATTTAGAATTACATTCTTTTTAATGTCTACTTATTTTATTTGAAATAATTAAATTATATACATATCAAATTAACATATATTAACTATAAGTGCATTGTACAATTTAATATTTTCTCATTTCAACCTTAGGGTGTGACCCTATAGGTTCTTGTAACATTAGTAGTAATTATTAGAATCATTCTAATTATTATAAACAATGAGTGACAACTAGCAATATATCATTGTTACCTAAGTTACAAGAAATCATGATTCGACATATCATCTTCATGTCTGACTCTTTTATGTATTACATTCTTTTGTCCTTTATATCTAGAATAGGCACAAGTCTTGGAATAGTCACACTTGTATAAACCATCTATTATTTCTTGATATCTAGAGTAAACTATAATTAACGAATAATTTGTCCTATCTTAATCATTCACATCCCACTACATAAATCTAGATATAGTCAATATCAGTCTTTACAGTGCATCCAGTTACGAAACATGTTTAACTATATCAAAACATACAACAATATATGTTGAGATAGTAATGATCTCAAGTTTGAGAATCATACATATAGTCATCACCTTGAGCAATGTTGTAACCATCACATAATAATCCAAGACATATGCTCATAGTAGGTCAACCCAGTATGCCGTTCTCTAAAAACATATTTATGGATCGATTATGACATCTCTATGCCAATGGTAATTTATTGTCATCAATGAATAACACGTTAGTCTTAAACATATTATTATTATATATACCCATAATAATATTAGACTAAGAATATTTAATGATAATCATATTATCATATGGATTTTATTATCTTTCAGTTTATGTTACACACACACACACACACACACACACACACACATACATATATATATATATATATATATATATATATATATATATATATATATATATAACTGAAATGAATAGTGGCAATGCCTTTATTTAATAAAATCGATAAATAAAATGTGTCCATACAATCATCACATGGTAGGTCTTGGGGCATACTCTAATAGTATCAACATTTAAATCCAACAATTGCTGAGCAACTTGTTCATCTTTGCTTTCGTCTGATATCAAGCTATCTTCCTTATCTAGTGGCTTGTATTATCCTCATAAACTTCTTCAATGTTGATATTCTCAGAGTTGACAACAAGTATCTTAGTACATGTTGCTGTATCAACTACACTATCATCCTTTCCATCCTTCTGCTCATACTCAATATCCTCTTCTTCCTCGTTCATAGTTGTATCGGTATCTAGGGCACTATCCTCCACCACTTCCTCTCTTTCAGTGCTAGTAGAATTGACTGCAACATCTAGTATTTCTAGTGGAGCTAAATCATCCAACATTGGCATTGGTAAGGTAAGGAATAGGAGTTCAACTTCCTTGAACCGCTTAGTGATCACTTGCTGAAATGCCTTTTCATGCTCGTGCGTATACTGCTAGTATTGTACCTGGGCATTATGCATCTTAGATTGGTTTTGTAAAACATGACTTAACATTAACATGAGACTGTCCTTATTTGCCACTGTTGCTATCGCATTTTATAACTCTAATATAGCAAGGCTTTCTTACTGTATCATGGTCTGTATAGCATCAAGAGCAGCAGTCCCGTCATTAGTTCCCTCATCACGCTGGTCTGTGTCCAACCCTTCATGCAGTAATGTTCACTTGATAGACGCCAGTGTGATAGGAGTACGATTCTTGAATAACTAATCAGAAGACAATATAGAAACTTTTTCTTATTTTCATAGTGATGTGATTATAGTAGGGGAAAACAAATACAATGTGGTATTTAGGGCACAAGCATAAAGTTCAGTAGATATGATCTTCCCAACATCAATATGGCTTCCAAATAAAATATAATGAGAAAACATAATCTTATCCTTAGTGATTATGGAGTACTGTATTGTAGGCATTAAGCGAGTATTAAGGAAAGTAAAGCATACCCTTGCTGGTCGATGAAGGTTTAGCCTCTTGATGATGTACACACATGTTGTTGATTTGTCCCAATATTTTCCAAGTAAACATACATCAATTCCAACTTGATCTAACTTAGTAGTGGTGAGATTGTTGACAAATGTTTTGTGTTCACATTGAGCTTCTTTTATGCCCAACAGCATGTTGATAGGCTTTGCCCACCAATGCACCATTTTCTCACAGAAAAAAAAAGGCTTTTTTATCATCCGTGAGATTACAATAAAACTCACAAATGATTTGTTGAGCTACTTCACTTGGATGAGTACGAAATCTTTCCCAGTTGAGCGTGGTCAAATTGTCGGTGATATATGCGTGCAGACCATCTATTAAAGATAAGTCTAAACCCTGTACATAAAAAACAAACAATTAAAAATTCTTCATTATATCTTCAATTTTGTACAGTTTCCACAAATCTCATCGGTCTATCAATAGAGATGGCAAACAGCTAAACAAGATGCTCTTTTGGCAGTGGAGTTGGTGGTCGACGGGAACTCTTGGAAGTAGACTTTTTCTTGCGTTCCATGATTGGTAATTTCATTGATGGTGTAAGATGAACAATGAAAAGTAATCAAGAGAAAATGAAAGATTTATGGATTGTTAGGAAAGTAACGGCTGAAGGGAGAGTAAATAGGTGAAGTAAATAAGGAGCTTTTTATGATTGAGGAGAGTAAATGTGATGTGTTAAGGATAAAATGGTATTTTAAAATTTAAATGACCAGGTGAAAGATATAAGGATGAAAGTTTGAATGAATGGTGGTAATAAGGCTTCAAACGCTGCCCCATTAACTTTTAAATATTATAAAAATAAAAGAGGAAAAGGTTCACTTAGTGTGATAGAAGCAATGTAAGGGCTTTGTTGTTGGTAATAAGGCTTCAAACGCTGCCCCATTAACTTTGAATGAACTTTCATCCACAAAATTCTTTATCAGCACATCACCATGAGGAAAAAATTCAAGGGCTTCGAATGGACCATATCATCTAAATTTAAGCTTTCCAGGAAATAACTTTAGATGAGAGTTAAATAACAAGGCATGTTGTCCAACATTAAATTATCTTGGCAAAATAAGTTTACCATGCCATTTTTTACACTTGTCGTTGTAAAACCTAACATCTCATAGGCATTGTTATGAAGCTATTCTAATTCGTTGATGTCCATTATCTATTTCTCATCAGCATCATCCAAATCAATGTTTAGCTGTTTCAAATCCCACTTTGCTTTATATTCCAGCTCCATGGGTAAGTAACAAGCTTTTCCATACAAAAGACGATAAG
Organism: Hibiscus syriacus; assembly: GCF_006381635.1. Lineage (NCBI taxonomy): Eukaryota > Viridiplantae > Streptophyta > Magnoliopsida > Malvales > Malvaceae > Hibiscus > Hibiscus syriacus. The sequence continues at coordinate 648,091 of NW_024062382.1, forward strand.
GAGACATGCTTAACATAGTTTTATAAGCTTTCCTATAGGCCCATAATGCTTCATCAAGGCATAGGGATCAGTCCTTTCGTGAAAGATTGAGAACCTTTTCGAGAATTTATTTTATCTCACGGTTAGAAACTTCAGCTTAGCCCTTGGTCTGTGGGTGGTATATTGTAGCAATCCGTGTTTTACTCCATACTGATTCAATGCTCTTGCCTCTTGTTTCCCAATAAACTGAGAACCTTCATCACTGATAAATGCTCGGGGTATTCCAAAATGAGTAAAAGTATTTTTTTGGAGAAACCTTAAAATTGCTTCATCATTATTGATAGGCAGTGGTATAGCCTCAACCTATTTGGATACATAGTCAAAAACGACTAAGATAAAATAGTTTCCACATGATGAGTGATATGGTCCCATGAAATCTAACCCCCATACATCAAACAATTCGATCTCTAAAATAAGTTGCACTGGTATTTTTTTTGTTACAACGAATGCTACCAGTTCGCTGGAATCGATCACATTACTTGACAAAATCATTGGCATCTTTGAACAATGACAACCAATAAGAACCAAATTGTAGCACATTTGTTGCAGTCTGCATTCCTCCAAAATGACAACCATAAGGTGCACATTGGTAATGATGCAAGATGCATTGATGTACACATTTAGGGACACATCTGTGTAAAATTTTATCATTGCATTGCTTAAAAAGGTTGGCTCCTCCTTATAATATGCATGGAAATCTCTCATGAATTTTTTCTACTTTTTTACTTAAGGTTAGGTGGAAGCAAACTATTTACCAAGTAATTAACAAAATCTACATACCAAGGCAAAATGTGAACTACTAGTAACCTCTCATCGAGAAATGTGTCCAAAATAACTAATATTTTTTTCATATTTACTACCAGCTTCCAAGCATGATAAATGATTAGCCACTTGGTTCTCAAACTCTTTTTAATCACTAACTTCAATGTCAAATTCTTGAAGTAACAAAACCCATCTCAGTAACTATGGCTCGATATCTTTCTTGGCAAAAAATGCTTCAAATTTGAATGGTAAGTGTAGACAATAACCCTAGTTCCAACTAAATAGGATCATAACTTATTAAAGGAAAATACCACAACTAGTAATTCTTTCTCGATTGTTATGTAGTTGATATGGACAACATTAAGTGTTTGACTGAAATAATGCATAGCATAGAAGATTTTTCCTTTCTTTACCCCAACACTACTCTAACGACTTGGTCATTATCATCGCACATAAGCTCAAAAGGGTGATCCAATCTGATGCTACTACTATAGGAGTAGTAACCATTTTTAATTTGATTATTTCAAAGGATTTCAACACTTCATAAGCCACCACAAATTTCTTATTTTTCTCCAACAATGAGCATAATGGTATAGCAATTTGAGAGAAACCTTTGATGAACCTTTGATAAAAGCCAGTCCTAAGAAACTTCTAACTAATTTCACACTAGTGGGAGGTGGCAATTTTTCAATAACTTCCACTTTGACCTTATCTAACTCAATGTCGCAATAAAAGATGTTATGGCCTAGCACTATACCCTCGATCACCATAAAGTGGCATTTTCCAATTCAAAACCATATTAGTTTCTTCACATCGTTTCATGACAGTAGCTAAATAAGTGAGGCATTGATCAAAGTCTTTCCTAAAAATGGAAAATTCATCCATAAATACCTCTAAGTAATCTTCAATCCTGTTAGAGAAAATTGCCATCATGCATCACTGAAATCTTGTTGGAGCATTGCACAAACCAAATAACATTCTTTAGAAAGAAAATGTTTCATATGGACAAGTGAAAGTTGTTTTCTCTTGATCTTCTAGAGCTATATATATTTGGTTATAGCTGTTATACACATCTAATAAAATAATAAAAGTTTTTTCGGCTAGACGATCTAACATTTGATCTATAAATGGCAACGGGAAGTAATCTTTCCTTGTAGCCTTATTGAACTTTATATAGTCTATATAGATTCTTCATCCATTATTGGTATTTTCGACACTAAATCATTCTTTTCATTTTTCAACAGTAATGCCATTTTTCTTTGTAACATATTGTACAAGGCTTACCCAATTGTTGTCTAAGATCGGGTATATAACTCCAACATCCAGCCATTTAATGATATTCTGTTGAAAAACTTTTTTCATGGTCGAATTTAAAATTCTATTTTGTTAAATTGAATTATTGTTGCGTTCCTCTATCAAGATTTTGTGCATACATAATGTTGGCTTGATACATTTAATATGTGTGATGCTCTAAATAATTGCCTGCTTGTGCTGCTTCAGGATATCAAGTAACTTAGCTTCCTGTGATGCTTCAAGCTTTGATGCAACAATAATAGGCAAGGTTTCATTATCTCCAAGGTATGCATACTTTAAATGCTCAGGAAAAAACTTCAATTCCAATGTGGAAGGCTCCAAAATCAAAGACATCAAAACTTGAAAAGCTCGATCGTGAAGTTTGAATGATTCAAATTATTGCATATAATTTCCTTCAACCTGCCTATCCTCAGTTACCTCCTCAAATTTCACAGCATTGTTGGTAACATTGTTCATGGTGTGATATTTGTTCCAATGTTCCTAGGCAAACTTATCAATGATATTAATCGAGTAGCATTCAACAGTATCATCAATATAAGAAACATTATTCAAGACAATAACCTAATGAGTTCATCATTCAAATGCATAGTAATTTCCCCATTTTCAACATCAATCAACGGACGGTCGATGACAAGGAAAGGTTGACCAAGTATGATGGAAACATCCTTGTAGGCTTCAAAATCCAAATTGATGAAATATATTGGAAAAATAAACTTGTCCACTTGAATCATCACATTCTCAACAATTCCACTAAGATGCATGGTGGATCCATAAACCAGTTGCAAAGTGACAGTGGTGGGTCTTGCTTCTCCACTCCCAAATTTCCTAAAAATTGATAATGGCATTAGGTTAATGCTAGAACCTAAATCCCATCATGATTTTCCTATAAATTTATCACCAATAATGTAAGGAATAGTAAAACTCCTTGGATCTTTGATTTTAGGGGGAAATCAACTTGTAGCCATAGTACTACATCCATTGGTGAGTGTAATATTTTCAAATTCTTCAAGTATTGTTTTCTTGGAAAGAACCTCTCGCATTAACTTAATATAGTTTAGATTTTGGTCCAATGCTCAAATAAATAAAATGTTCATTATTAATTGTCTAACCACATCAATGAATGCTTTAAATTGTTGGTCCTCCTTGGTCTTCTTAAATCATTGAGGAAAAGGTAGGGGAGGTCTTTGATTTAGTTGTCTTGGCATTGAGGTGGCAGTACATCCGACAGTGTGGTCGGTATTGCTGCTAACAGTGGCCTTGAATTGCTACATTATCTTATCCATCTTTTTGTAACATCAACTATAGGTGTTTCAAGATCCACTTACATGCTTTTGTTCTTATCGTGCCATGAAATCCCCTCATCATCCGTTTTATTAGCTTTCACAATAGGATTTCCAATGTGGGGAACACTTTCAGTTGAAATGGCATTGCAATCCACATTGCATTGTGTTTTCCCGTGTTGCTTTGGATTCTTAGTGTCGCTAGCCAGCGTACCTTGCTTTCTAGTACTCAAGGAAATCATCAATTAACCAACTTGATTTTCTAGAGCTCTCAAGGATACTGATTGACTTATCATATATTCTTTCATTAATGCTTCAAGAGATGTTAGAACGGTAGCTTGAATAAAATGTTTTCCTTGATAATTTTGATGTTGTCATGGTTGTGGGGGCTTTTTGATGTAACTGAGGCTAGGGCACCAACTGCTATTGATTATAATGTTATTGTTATGGATTAGCAACATTTTAATTTCTCCAAGAAAAATTAAGATGGTTGTGATAATCGACATTATAAGTGTTTCCATACGAATTATCATTTATATTGTATTTTCTCACATAGTATATGGATTTAGGATTTTTGGGGTACTCCACATAGCTATGATCATCTTCACAATAAACACATGAGAGAATAGTTATTGTTTTCACTTCATACATACCTCCCAGCTTTTGTAACTTCTTCACCATGTCCATTAATGTTGTGATTTGGGAAGCCATGGTATTGAAAGTGTTAGTGTCCAATGTTACACATTCCTTCGACCAAACATGTTCCTCGTATTGAGGTATAGATAATTGTTGTTAGATATTCTTTCTAGAATATCATAAGCCTTACTGTACATTTTATCCAGTAATGCTCTATTGGAAAAACCTTTAACCACCATACGAATTTGCATAATCAAACCATTGTAAAACATTTCCATTTGCATCCAATGTAGGATTCCATGAATTGGGCGTTATCGCAGTAAATTTTTTAATCTCTCTCATGCCTCATATGAATTCTCATCCTCTAATCACTTAAAAGATGTTGGCATTTTGCAACTTAGAATTCATATTTGACGGATTGAATCATATCAAGAATTTTTGTGCTAATTTATGCCATGATGCTATAACACCAGGTGGCAGGGAAATCAACCATGCTCTATACTTATCTTACAATGAATAGGGAAACAACATCATCTTCAATTTTTCTTTAGGGATTTCTTGCTAAAAAAATGAGTCACAACCTTCATAAATTCTCGAAGATGGGCTCGAGGATCTTCAATGAATGAACCACTATATTGCCTCATGGACTATAACATTTTTAACATCATTGGTTTCAGCTCAAAATTGGCAGCGTGAATACCTGGTCGCACAATGACAAGATATAAATCATCTAGCGTTAGCACAACATGCTCTCGAATAAGTTCATTACAATCATCCATCTTATAATATTGTTGTTGCTCAACTCCATTTCCAGTCATTAATTCGTCATAATCAACATGTGGTAACAGTGGTAAAGTATTATTACCTCTACCTTGTCCAACCATATTTGACCGGTTAGGTTATCTTCGACGTTGAAAGAATGTTCTTTTAATTTTAGGATCAAACGGTTCTAGCTCACTATCGCTATGGGGCATACACAAACAAAGCTAAATAAAATAGTTACCTGTAAAAAGAAATGAAAAAGGTATGTAATTTAAAGAAATAACTCTAATTCAAAATCAATGCTCCCCGACAACGATACAAAAACTTTATAAAATTGATACAAAAACAAACGTAAGTGCAAGTGTCGTAAATCAAGTAATAAAGTGGAAGCTTAGAAAGCTTCGAGTATCAAACCCTTAGAGAAAAATATGCTAAAAAAGAGTTATGAAAAGATACTTAAATTTGAGGGAATTAGAATTAAGCTAGTGGATAAGAGTAAAATTCAAATCTAAAAATACTAGGCAGTGTTACAGCATTAGTGAGAGTAATAAGTCAAGGATTAAATGAACTAGGAAGATATTTGGCAAATTCGATTACGAATATGTAATTAACTAAATATTTATACATAAATAAATGATTAATATTATCTAAAAGATATAAACCAACTCTCATTTACTTAATCAATTAAAATAGTAACAATGCTAGATATTGGGTAGTACATATCTCATATGAAAACTTGCCTTTCAGTAAACCAAAGTTGGACAAAAGTAGTACATCTATTAATGATTATTATCTCTAAATATCATGAATAAACATCCATGAAGATAATTATATCTCTACAACTATCTTTTAAAAGTGTAACAGCACAAAACATAAAACGTAATTAAAAGTATTCCACAGACAGCTAAGTTCATAACCCAAAACATCATCCACATAACTGAAATAATATTCAAATCTACTTGTTACTTCCCTATCTCTAACGATGAGCAAGATTGAAAAAATTCTCTTCTTGATCGTCGATGCTAGTTGGGAAAGCTCTCAGGCTACTATAATGCTTCCTAGCAAAGGACGTAAGCTATCATAGTTGATCGAAAGTGGTGGAGAAAATAATTGAAGTTAGAAAATATGATATCAAAGGATGCAATCAACTCTCCAATTTATAGGTTAAGGATTTTGACCTTAAACCAATGGGTTTCCTCCATGTTTTAGGTGATTTTTGAACATTTGACAGATACCCCTTCTAGTTGTCTATTCCAGAAGATTCTTTCAACCGCCTGGTAAGTCATCGATTGTTGCAGTCTTTGGTCAGCATTATATGTAGCTTCAAGCAATGCTACAATATCATAGTATAATTTCACTCAAAATCCAACCCAAAGTGCCTCAACTAATTCCCATGATGCAAATAATACAAAAAGTATGTATAAATGATCCTAATATGCTCCTAATGATGCTAAAGTTCAAAATTAACCTAGGTAAAATGATCCTAAAAGATAACTTTTTTAGCGAGTTATCATAGGAATCCCTCTAAAAATTCGATCCAAGTCAATAGACTGACCTACGAGACTCTAAACTGTCACAGGACTCTCAGTATTCTCAATCGGGATGTTAAGATCTCTAGATACAGAATGCGATACGTAGGAATAGGTAAAACCGATATCAAATAAAGCAAAATATGGAATTGAAAAAAAGGTAACATCACCTACAATCACATCAGGCTCATCACGATCTTATCGATATCTAGCAGCAAAAACCAATTCAGACTGTCTGGCCTCAGTCCACGTTATAACCTTACTCTAAGAAGGTGGCCTCTACTAGTAGACCTAGATTCTCTTAGTTGACTACGACCCCCAGTTGGAGTCTGAACTATACTATGAGTATGAGTAGGAGTCTAAACTAGTGCATGACCAGCATGAGATTTCTTTAGACAATCTCTTAAGAAATAGTCTCTAGATCCACATGTTAAATAAGTACCCATCTTGTTCTGACATTCAACGAAGTGACATCTCTCACATTGCTCACAGACAGACAATGGAGGTACTCTAGAAGCTGGAACTATTAGAGTGGCTGACACTACAAGCCTAGAACTCATACCACCTCTCTAAGAAGACTCTCCCCTACCTCTCTTGCTGGGATACGTAGAAGCATCATCGAAGACAAAAGGTCTCATGAATTGATCTCTTTCTCTATCTCCATCTCTCTTACACTCCAAACCCACTCTCTTAATCTCCTCAGTAGTCTTGGCTATCTCAACCAAAGCATCAAAATTCCTCTCTTAGTGGGTAGCAACCCGACTTTTGATCTCATATCTCAATCCATTCTCAAACCTCAAGAACATATCCAACTCAGTCTCCACAAGCCCAATACCATAATGACTCGGTCTGGTAAGCTCAAACTCGTAATCCATAACAATCATATAACCCTACTCTAAACTCTAAAACTCATGATGTCACTCATATAAGTATCTTTATCCAATGGAGTGACTCTTAAAACATTCTTTAAAAATATCCCAAGTCAACTGATCCGTCAGGATACTCCTAGAAATTGAATGCCACCACCTTACCCCTTCCTTCTTAAGCAAGGCTAGCGATCCCTTCAAATTCTATTTTGGCCTCAACTCCATCTCATCCATAATCCCGTCAATATCATCTAACCAGTACTCGACATTAGTTGGAGGTCTCACAGTAATGCCCTACAACAGAACTACACCAACAGTCACCAGAGACATAGATATATCTACAATAGACATAATAGCATGAGCTTTAGTAGTCCTCCAAAACATGTGATAGACAACTCTATCAATGCCACACTCATCTATCTGATGATACTCATCCTTGGTGACAGGAGGGTCTGTCTCAAATGTAATTGGATCGTCTCGAGAAGTATATGGATGGACGCACAGAGCAAGAGGATCTCGCTCTAACGTCGGATCGTCTATAAAAATTTAAGGCCGAGTTGGTCATGACTGACTTCTCCTAAGACTTCTAGAACTCATCAAAACGGTCTAGTAGGCTCTATAGAAACAATTTAAACATAAGTTAGAATAGCATCAGAAATCTCAAATATATTTAAAATTTGTAAAATAGGGTGACAAATTGTTTGAAAACATCAAAAAAATATCTTTTAAAAGTTCGATATTTAGGGCTCCTCCAAATTCTGAGTGTTTATAACCTAACTCTGATACCACCAAGTGTAACTCCTAAGGCCCAGATTAGGTATTACGATCGAATCTAGGTAGGCACATGTTATACACAAAATTCCCTTCCATATTAAAACATACGTAAAATCAATTTTAGTAAATAAAAACCATATAACATTATGATAGAGAAACAACCATTATAAAATGTTCACAAGGTAAACATGTAGAATTACTAACGTCGAAAAAAATATCGGTAATACATATATGTCAAGACAGTTGTAAAACACAAGCCACCAAAATATAACAAAAGAAGCTTATAGGAATATACAATGATACAAAAGGAAGAACGGTCGATATTCTTGATGCCAAGTCTACTAGCATATTGCCGGATAGTATCCACAAAGTTAAAAATTTAAAGAGTGAGCTAAAAGGCTCAGTGTACTCCTTATAGTGTATAAAAATGTTCAAATAAATATTTTAGTAAAAGTTAATTAAAAAACATAATTTTAAAATATGAACACTACCCCCATCTGAACACCAGAATGTGTAGGTTCCCCTGAACCATACACCCACATGTACACCCGATAAGGACTTATACTAAAAGTATAAGGACCTGAGGTAAGGACTTACCTTGTGCACAAAGAAAATGAGTCTTCAATAAGTCTTACAACTCATAGAATAAACTTGAGATATTTCCTCCAATCATAACCCCAAGGATAGTAAATATGCATATGTTTGAGTGAACACAGTAATTTAATACTTTAAAGCATGAAATCATGGCATATTCCATAATTAGATATAAAAATACAGTAACAAGAGGCCATGTTAGAAATATACGATAAAATCAAATGTCATAACTCCATTCATACGGTAAAACAAATATCATGATGTCAAAATTTTAAAAGATCATTAGAAATCCAGAACATATTAGATAAATAGTTTAAAATAGTAATGTAACACAATCAGGAACACACCTAAACCGGTCTGAGAAATCTAGTACGTTAACCTACTATTAGGTATGTCTATCATGGTTAGCGATAATGCTAGATCCTAAGAATCAGAAAACTATATCACGCTTCTAATATGATAAATAATAAACCTTAATCAAATAATTTATAGAAACTTACGAGTAGTCTCGAAGAACATGTATCGAATTGATTTGCCGGATGAGAAGACCAGATCTACTTGACCCTCACTTAGGGGAATCAAGAGTACCTTCATGAAAATATAATCCTACATCAATTCCATAATCAAATCCTAAATATATAAGCAAAAATACTAAAAATACTAAGCATTTTTTGTTTAACGGGATTGATTTAGGGCTTTTGGATCAAAATTTGGCAATACTAACCACAAAATTAGACTCAAAACATTGAAAACATTAAGAGAGGTTTTCAAAAAAAAGTCAAATCCGATCAATGGTCAACGATGACTATCAACGATCAATAGTAGTCAACGGTCAATAGTCGGCTCTACTTCAGTTCGGTGGGATCAGTTTGGTCCGGTTTAGTTGGATTGATTTGTGATTTGGATCAAAGTTTTAGATGGGTCGGATGAACGGGTTAACGGGTCAAGTCGACCTAGTCCTAGAAAATTCACCAGGCGATGAACAAGCCCCACGCGCAGCAGCGATACATGGGGATGCGTGTGGGGTTTCAGAGCATTGAAATTTTTCTGAAAAAAAAATACTAAAATTCATTTCAAATCGTTTTGAGACACTTACCAACCTCGGTTCACAACGTGAACAACGGAGAGCTAAACTACGCTACATCGAAAACATGCTTATGCTCACACGCTAGTGACAAAGACAACAAAAAGACCACCGTTGGACTCGGGATGCACAAGGATAACGATGGTGTAGGTGGTGCAAAAAATGAAGCAATGATGAAACGGAGTTTAAAGTTCCTTAGCTCAAAGTTTCTAAAATCGGAATGTAAGAGAGAGGCTTAACTTTCCAGAAATGAAATGTTTAATTTTAGTTTATTTATGAACTGGATCCAAATTTACTTAAATATTGATTTTAGTCATTGAATTTAATCAAAATTTTAATTTAGTCCACAAAATAAAATTAAGAAACCTTTTGCCCCTAAACTGGGGTATGACAAATATTCAATTCAATTAGTATTTCACATGATCATTTCAAATTTCACATTTTAACTATCAAAATGAATTCTTTTATAATTGACCCCCAATATTTCCATAATATTCAAAATGGTCCCATGTCATTTCAATCTTACATTCAAGATTCCATCAACATTTTCAAGCATTCTTCATCAATTTCCACCAATTTCCATTTCACACCCATTATTTCTATACTCTATTAAATAGTCCATTCACCTTTCCGTAGATCCAAATTGGTCCAAACAACATTATAAAATGTGTATGAAATGTCATATTAAAATAATTTTTCCCTATAGGCCAAATATGAAAGGTCATCTTATACATGTCTCCAACTTGATTCAAGCATGAATTCTAGTTTCAAGCATCATTTCTAAGCACCTACGATCAATCCCATATCAAATCCAATTCAAACTTCTAATTTCATAACAAACCCTAATTGGTCGAACCTTGTACATATTAATTCCAATGGTGCTTCACCATTTTTCAAGTATGGAAATAATTTGGAACAAATGGTACGAAATGATATAGAATTTCATGTAGATAAATTTTTTTCATGCTTTCATCCAAATTCTAAATAATTTGACTTAAAAATGAAAAACGAAAACAATTCTTCCATACCTTAAGAACCCACGACACTTGGAGAAGATGAACAAGAGTCTTGAAAATTCCATGTTTAAAATATAAACCAATGAACTTGACACATGTTAATTCTTTCATCCAATGGTCAAAAATAAACCAACAAATTAGTAGTTACCAACTTTGCTCTTATAATTTTCCAAAATTAGAATCTTGCCATTTTTCATCCAACGGCTCATATTTAACATGGAAAATCAACTTAAATCAAATGGTCCACGTTAAATTCTATTTTTTAAAGCATAGAAATGAAATTATTAACCTTGCATTATTATTCTTCAAAATATCTCAAAAGTCCTATTCGATCCGATTATCCAAAATTTTCTCTAACTTTAACGCTTTATAGCTTTTAATACAAACTTCGTAAAAAAAATTCGAGTGACGCAAAAATGTCATTTTTGGGTTAAATTATTCATTTACGGGGCTAAAATACATAACTTTTGAATATTATAATTTAGCCCATAAACTTTTCCTAAGTTTATACTTTTGTCACTCAACAAATATTTTGGGTATTACATCTAAAATGTAAAAATAGAAAAAATAAAGTGTATAAATGTAAATAACATAAATATAAATTGAATAAAATAACAAGTTAGTATTTAATGGGCTAGAAATTAGTTACTGGTTAGTAATAATATTAATAATAAAATATATTAAAATAAAATTAAATAAATAAATAAAAACAATAACCAAATAAAAAATAATAAGAAAAATAATAATTTAAAATGTAAAGCAATGGGTAAAATGAAATTAAAAATGCAATAAACTAAAGGGTAAAGTATAGTAATGGTCACTAAACTTTCCTAAAGCTTTCATTTAGATCCTCTAACTTTTAAAACTTACAATACAGTCCTCCAACATTTAGTCCATTTGCAATATGGTCCTTGACCGTTACACTATTGTTAGTACGTTTGTAATATGGTCACTGAACTTTTCAGGTGCTTGCATTTAGGTCCCCTAACTTTTAAAACTTGCAACACAATCCTCAATTTCATTTTAAACCCCAAATTTTAAGATAATTCAATTATATTCTAAACCCTAAATTTAAAATACTTTAATTTAGGGTTTTGAATGTAATTAAAGTATTTTGTAATTTGGGGTTTAGAATGTAATTAAAGTGTTTTGGAATTTTGAACATGAATTTGCTATTTGACAATGTTTACTTTAATATAAATTTAAGGTTTATTGCCTGCACATGCAGCGGCTGCCGCACTTTGAACATGAAAAGTGCATCTATCACGGTTATTGCATAAACTATTGAAGTAAAAGTAAAAGTAAAAATGCCAATTTTTCTTGTTCGTAGTTGTTGCACTTTGGTATGACAATCCAATAGGTTTGGATGGAACTTGAGCATGCACATCCAACGACTGTGAAAATAGTAAAGAGTTTTAGTTCATATGACTACAACATACAACCAAGAAATAACTAAAATAAATCAAGAATATCAATTAATAACTCATTCAAAAGGAGGACTTAATAAATAAAGGGAAACAGATTCGGTCATAGTCACTCCAAAATCTAAGGCGTCAAATGGGTTGTTTAAGATAGACATTAGATGCCAAATACAACATTACCAGTTGTAAATGCATTAATGTCCTACCCTTTTAACATATAATTGCTTCTAATGTTCCATGTTTAATGTTCCTCAATAGCCAAAAATGATGAGAATCTAAAGCAAATAGCGAAACTAAAATCATATGACCTCATAATTCTTGTAAATTCATGGCATGTCAGCAATAAAAGACATTAAAAAGCATAGAGGATACTGCAACAAACATATATATGCCAGAAATGAAGATACAAATGTGCAATGACCGGGCAACATATCAAGTAGCTGCTCTAAATATACTACCCTATCATGATGCTTTTCGAGTAAAGTGCATGAAAAATTAACTTCTAAAGCTATAATTCAATACAAATTCAATTGTAAAATTTCCAAAACATGTAAAAAAATCCAAATCGTTCATGATATATCAGTCCCATAATCAACATGAAATTAAAAATAATACGAGCTCACAAGACAACAAAAACCACAGGTTGGATCAATACAATTACCAGTAAATTAGTACCATCAGTATCTCTGATTGAGCCCAGTGATTTTACTATGTCGATTCTCACAACAAATTCCTTGATTTAAAGAAAAACCAAATAATGACTATCAATTCTCGTCTGTAAGGCTTGGAAACAACAAGAAAATATCTGGGGCATATGAACTTGACGGTAAGGATTCATTTCTGCCTAACTCTCTTCCATAACTAACATGTTAAAAAAATTACAGCGTTCCAATGAGGTGAATGAAGTAAATGAAGCAAACTCAGCATGTATTATTTGACACAGCAACCATCATGAGAGTGAATGCCCTGAAAACCAAGAGTCCATCAATTTGTTGGGTAAATTTAACAGAAAAAAACAACCTCTACTCTAATACATACAATCCTGGATGGCGACAACATCCAAATTTTTTGTTGGGTAATCAAGGGAACAACAACAAATATACATGAAAACTTTAATAGGCCACAATAAAATACCTCTGAATATTCAAGTTCGCAATATCAACAGATTCCCTGGCAGAACAACAAATAAAAGTAGTGAATATTCATTAAAATACCTCTGAATATTCAAGTTCGCAATATCAACAGTTTATGGCTTCAACAAAAGATTTAATGGCTTCAACAAAGATCTTGATACACGAGCACTCATCGACAATAAAAAATCAAGGTTCTTTATTACATAGCTAAGCAGCTCTATTACAAAGCCATAGTTCATCATTGAGAGTATTAGGAAATCAAGTAGGCCAAATAGCAACACCAGTACATTCTTGACCGCAAGCTCAGGTCACTAAGCCTTATGGGAAGGAGCAATACAGTGTGCTTACACTTAGGAGTGGTGCCAAATTAATCTTGATGATAAGTTTGGGGGAAAGAAGTAAGAAATTTCTCGCCAAGTCACTACACAGGAAGAACCATAAGGTCAAACTGAACATGCTGAATAAGAAGACTTGCTTGAGGAGAAAGAAAAAGACAAGGGATCCACAAGCCAACCAAAAGATGGTGGAAAATTTATTGCCAAGGCAAAAGATTTACCCCCATCTGCAGTAGATGAAATCAGAGATCTTTAAAAAAAATTCAAGTTTCTAAGATTATTGTGATTCTCGACAAGCTAGACGCGATCAAAACCTGATCTTCAATTCTTGATCTGTATAGTTGTTGTGCCTGTTTCGGAAACATTTGATTTTGGTGTGGATCTTTTATCTATCGATTTTTACTTTAATCAAAAGGAATAGAGATCTACAGATCTATTGCACTCAGTTTCACGAGATCTCCTCGTCGTTAACTAGTAATTCTCCTTTTTCAAAATGAGCGCGCTTCGTTTCTTTGTTTTAAGCTTCTGATCTTTGGTTTTTACTATTTGTTTGGTGTTGTTATTCATATTTTGCAACACCGAGGAATCCCTTCAAAGATTCAGTTCAACAATTACCAAACTCGGTTGACTTCTTTGCTTGTTTATTATCATTTTTCTGTAAAATTTTCTTGGTTTGATGTTCATCTTCACTTGTTTTGTCAACTGAAGATTTTTACTTATAGTTTCTGTTACTGGATTTGGTCTATTTTACTCTCTGAAACAGTAAATACCTCAAAATTATTTGATTAGATTTTGTTGAAATTAACTTAACTTCTGCTCTTTCTTTTCTAGTCTGCTATTTATCTTCATCCAACTAAGTATTCTTATTTGTTTTCTTAATCTTTCTTTTTCCATATTTCTATTCGTTCTCTTTGTTTTTTTATTTTTATTTTATTTTATCTGTAGATCTGGTTTAGATATAAGATTTTTCTCGTGTTTTTCCTTTGTTATTTTTAGATTGTTTTGTTATTTTTTCGTGTTTTGTTCATAGCGTGTTCAATTAATTATTTTCTTGTACTTTATACTTCAATTTTTCTTGAGTTCTTCTTTTCATAGAACCAGGAAATCTTGTTCCCAGGCGGTGTTTATGTCCCCTTATTATTTCTCAATCGACGTCATCATCCTTGTATTTCTGGTTATTGCCATCGGAATTCTCAAAGCACCGATCGCATCTATTCTTGCTTCTGCTTTCAATTTATACTCTACCTCAGGTTTTTTAGGGTTTGCATATTCTTCTTGATTGCTTTAGGAAATTAATGTTCTTTTCATTTACTAACATAGGGCTAGTTATTGTGTAATGCTTAATTCTCTAATTAGTAGTATCATTTTTTATATAGGTAGATAAAAATCATTATTATTCTATTTTCCCCCTTTTAACACTAGGCTTTTAGCAATAATAATAACAATAGTATTATATAAATTAAAATCCTATTAATTAACCAACTAGGCTTCTTAGTACCCCTCAATTCTTTAGCAGTTTTTTGTGCATCTTCTGTCTTCTTTGGATTCTTTTTTCATAGATCCTCATAGCTTCAGATATAGATGAATACTTGAGGTCATGTCCTTCTTTTAGACCCTATAGGGCGTATAGGGGCGGGCTCGACATAGTGGTGTCAAGGAGATTAGACTTAGAGTTTGTACGTTGAATGTAGGCACATTAAATGCTAGACTGCTGGAGCTGACCAATGTACTAAGTAATAGGAAAATAGATTTTGCATGTGTTAATGAGACTAGGTGGAAAGGGGCTCGCGCCAGAGAGTGTAATGGGTACAAGTTGTGGTATTCAGGCGTAGATAACGCTAGAAATAGGGTGGGTATCTTGGTATCCTCTAGGCTCAAGGAAAATGTAGTTGAAGTTTGTAGATATCGTGATAGGATCATGATGATTAAGGTTATTATAAAAGCGGAAGTGGTGAATGTCCTTTCAGTGTACGCCCCACACGTTGGCCTAGGGGAGGGGGAAAATGTTGCTTCTGGGATTCATTAGATGATGTACTTAGGAGCATTCCAGAGGACCAAAGAGTTTTTATAGGGGGAGACTTCAATGGCCATATAGGTAGTGAAATCGATGGGTATGACAGTGTTCACGGGGGTTTCGGTTATGGTAGTAGGAACGAGGAGGGACGTTCGTTGCTTGAATTTGCTACTGTACACGATATTGTGGTCACTAACTCCTTCTTTAATAGGAGAGATATGAACTTGATTACATTCCATAGTGGGGGTCATTTTACCCAAATCGACTATATCCTGGTTCAAAATCGGGATCGATGGGCTTGCATTGACTGTAAGGTGTTCCCTGAAGATGCATGTATATTACAACACATATTGTTGGTTTTGGTGTTCCTCGTTCGCCACGGGCAGAGCACCCATAGGAGGGCTAAACTAGATAAACCTAGGATCCTTTGGAAGAACTTACATGGAGCGACATCTGATGACTTTAGAAGTAAGGTTTTATCTCAGATAGGTTTTGGAACTACAAACTCAAATAATGCAGATGTGTTATGGAAACGTATGGAAAATTCCATCAGAGAGGTGAGCAAAAACACCCTTGGGCTATTGACAGGGAAGGTCAAGGAACATAAAGAATCATGGTGGTGGAACGACGAAGTCCAAACTAAAGTGAAGATAAAGCAAACTTGCTTCAAGAAGTTTCTACAATGCAATGACGACGAAGAAAGATCGAGAGCTAAACAAAGATACAAGGAGGCAAAGCATGAAGCCAAGAAAATAGTGCCTAAAGAAAAGGATAAGGCATCTGAGGAAATGTACAAGAGATTAGACACCAAGGAAGGACAAAACATCATCTTCAGGCTTGCAAAATCCAGGGAGAATAGGAAAAAGGATCTAGGTAGCATTAGGTTTATTAAGGACAACAATGGTGTTATTTTTGTGAAAGATCATGATATAAATAAGGTTTGGCGTAGTTACTTCTTTGGCTTATTTAATAACGGTTCCACTCCTTGTAGAGATAGTATCGCTGATGGGTCAGCCGACCATCATACTATGGCCAATGACTGCCCTACAAGTAGGATTGGGATTGAGGAAGTCAAAATGACCCTTAGGAAGATGGGGAGGGACAAAGTTGTTGGCCCAGATCAAATTCCTATCACTGTGTGGTTGAACTAAGGAGAATAGGGAATTAAGTGGTTGACCAACATCTTTAATATTATTTTAGAGACTGCCAAGATGCCAAAGGAGTGGAGAGAGTACTGTGATACCAATATATAAGAATAAAGGAGATCCCCAATATTGTGGTAACTACAGAGGTATTAAACTACTCAGTCATACCATGAAGCTATGGGAAAGGGTGATAGAGGCTAGGTTGAGACAGGTTACTAGGGTTTCGGAAAACCAATTTGGCTTTATGCCAAACAGGTCTACTACGGAGGCAATTCATCTACTTTGACATCTTATGGAGAAATATAGGGGAAAAATAGAGATCTTCACATGTCGTTCATTGACCTTGAGAAGGTGTATGATAGTGTACCCCGCGATACGATCTGGAAGACCTTGAAAACGAGATGGATCCCAATTGTTTATATACGGGCGATTCGTGATATGTACTATAGATCTACTACTTACGTCAGGACTACAGTTGACGACACTGAGGCATTCCCGGTGGAAATCAGACTCCACCAGGGGTCGGCTCTTAGCCCTTACATCTTCGCCTTGATTATGGACAACATCTATTGTGCGACACCAGATGGTATTCCATGGTGTATGCTTTTTGCTGACGACATTGTCCTAGTTGTTGAAACAAAAAATGAGCTGAATAGAAGATTGGCTACCTGGAAGACTGCTTTGGAAGGAAAAGGTCTAAGGATTAATATTGAAAAGACAGAGTATTTATGTTCAAACTTCAGTGTGAACCAAAACGATGAAAGTGTAGAATTATGCATCGAAGGACACGTTCTGCCCTCAAATGATTGTTTTAGGTACCTAGGGTCTATGATACATAAAGATGGGGGTATAGATGATGACGTTACACACCGTATAAAGGCAGGATGGCTAAATTGGAGGATTGCTACTGGAGTTTTTTGTGACAAGAAGGTGCCTCTAAAACTTAAGGGAAAATTTTATAGAATGGCAATTAGACCAGCTCTGCTGTATAGATTAGAATGTTGGGCAATCAAGAAGGATCACGTTAGGAGGATGGAGGCCGTAGAAATGAGAATACTTCGATGGGCATGTGGTAGGACTCTGTGGGACATGACACCAACCTCTGCAATTAGGATGTCCTTGGGGGTGGTGCATGTATCTGAAAAGTTGAGGGAGGGAATACTACGGTGGTTTGGGCATGTCCTTAGGTGACAACCGTTTGATGCAGTCAGAAGGGTAGAGTCGATTACAGTCGACGGTTCTATAAGGAGAGGTCGACCAATGAGGAAGTGAAAAGACTGCTTGAGATCTGATTTGAAGGATTTAGCCCTTACCGAGGACATGACCTCTGACAGGAAAGTTTGGAGACTTAAGACCAGGGTACCCGAGTAGTGTGGGTCACAGTAATAGGGTGTAGTAACTCTGTCTTTTTTTAATTCCTTTGTAGTAATTTAAATGACTTCTACTTTTTATACGTTGCTGTCATTGGAATTTATACAGGCTTAGAACTAGGGTAGCGGAGTAGTGTTGTCTTAGTTTAGATTTTAACCCATTTGACTTTATTCTTTCTCTTAACTTGTTGTCTCTGACAACTGTGTATCTTTCTCTTCATGTTTTCTCTTTTTAAATTTAGCCCGGACTCACGTTTCTGTCTATATACAAAGATTTTTATACGCAGGGATTTATTTATAGGGATTACTTCCCATTACAGAAGCGCATATGTAGACTGCATATGAAGACTGTTCAACTATGTATTTATTTATTTATTTATACAAGTACTGTATTTTATCTTTATTTTTTTAATTTTCTGACTGCCGGAGGTCTTCCACGAAAGCTGCTCTCAAATTGGCATTGGGGGTAGCCTACTACCCTACCTCCCCCTTACCCCATTGCATTTAGGAATAGGGTTTTGTTTTTGTTGTTGTTGCAGTAGATGAAATCAGACCTCTGCCGCCTTTCCCTTAACTATTGAAGAAGCATAATGATGAAATCCAGTTCAAAAAGTTTGTTGATGTCCTTGATAAGTTGTATATCAATGTACCACTGCTCGAAGCTATTGATCAGATGCCTTCTTACGCAAAGTTCTTGAATGATATTCTCACAAAGAAGATAAAGGTGGAAAAAGTAGAAAATGTTGCCACAACAACAAAGTATTGTTCGGCATTGAGTAAACTTCCGTCGAAGCAAAAAGATTCAGGAAGTTTTGTTATACCATGCTCTATCAGTGATACGTATGTTGGGAGAGCCCTTTTTGACTTGGGGTCAAGCGTAAATCTGATGTCCAAGTCCATATTTTTGAAACTTGTAATGAATAATGTTCGACCAACCACCGTAACATTACAACTGGTAGACCGATCACATGTTTGTCCTGAGGGAAAAATTGAAGATGTGGTAGTTAAAGTAGACAACTTCATCTTTTCAGTAGATTTCCTTATTTTAGACTATGAAACCGATGAAAACGCACCTATTATTATTGGGCATCCCTTCTTAGCCACAGGGCGCATCTTAATAGACTACGATAAGGGAGAGGTTACGAAGAGGGTGACTGATCAAAGTGTCACTATCAATGTCTTTAACACACTTAAGCATGTTGACAATTTTGAAGAATGACACTGTATTGGAGACTTGTAGCCCCATGAAGAAGACGAAATATAATTTTTTGGTCAAGACAAAATTTACATTTAGACAAAATATGATACTATGTGCAAAGATAACATTGCCTAGATTCAGGAGTGTAAATTTTTTTGTCCTGACAATATTTTACAGCCAGAGATTAAAAATAAGTTTGGCCTAGGCGAATTTTTTCAGAATGATGTAGGCAAAAATGTTTGCACAGGCAAAATTTTTCCAATTGAAGCAAAGGTAGGATGTACAGAAGATATCGCAAATAAAAACTTTGAGGATTCACTAGAGGCGGAACAGTCTAGCTTACTTCAAGCAAGACTATGTATGAGATTCAAACCCCTTGAATTCAATGAATTTATTCCTCGAAAATCTTTGTTATAGCATGCACCTCCCTTAGAACTTAAACAATTTCCATCACATTCGAAATACATTTATCTAGGGTGTGACAATATTTTACTAGTTATAATTTCTTTTAGTCTAACCCCCGAGCAAGAGAGTAGTTTGTTGAATGTTTTATCACAACACAGAAAAGCTCTCAGGTGGACTATGGCAGACTTGAAGGGAATCAACCCTACCATATGCATGCACAAGATCCAACTAGAAGAATGTCATAGCAATTATGTGGAACCCCAAAGATGACTTAATCCTATAATGAAAAAAATGGTGATGAAGGAAATCATCAAATGGATTGATAATGGGGTGATCTATCCCATATCCGATAACTCTTAGGTCAGTCTGGTTGAATGCGTACCGAAAAAAGGTGGTGTGACCATGTAAAAAGTGAAAATGATGGCCTTTTGACTACAAGAATCGTCATAGGTCGGCGGATATGTATAGATTATAGAAATCTTAACAATGGGACAGAGAAAGACCACTTTCCCCTTCTTTTCATTGAACAAATGCTTGATTAATTTACAGGCAAGGCATTTTACTATTTCCTTGACAGATACTCTGGGTATAATCAGATCGCCATAGCACCTGAAGATAAAGAGAACATCACCTTCACCTGCCCATATGGCACGTATGCTTTTCGGAGAATGTTGTTTGGACTATGTAATGCCCCTGTAACTTTTCAGAGATGTATGGTGGCCATTTTCTTTGACATGGTGGAGGACTTTTTGGAAATATTTATGGATGACTTTTCCATATTAGGCGTTGATTTTGACCGATGCCTCAACAATTTATCTAAAATATTGAAGCGATGTGAGGAGTCCAACCTTGTGCTAAACTGGGAGAAATGTCACTTTATGGTGACATAAAGAATTGTGTTATGACACAAAATTTCTCCCTAATGAATCGAGGTTGATAAAGACAAGGTGGAAGTAATTGAGAATTTACCTCCACCTACCACTGTGAAGGGCATCAGGAGTTTCCTAGGGGATACAGGATTCTATAGATGTTTCATCATGGATTTTTCAAATATTTCAAAGCCTTTGTTTTTGTTACTTCAACAAAACCAGCCGTTTGTGTTCGATGATGAATGCCTCAATGCATTCACTAATCTGAAGAAAAAACTTGCCTCGACACCAATTGTTGTTCAACCTGACTAGGAGTCCCTTTCAACCTTATGTGCGACGCTAGTGATTACGCAGTAGGAGAAGTGTTAGGGCAAAGAAAAGGTAAAATTTTCCAAGTCCCTTAATGATCCACAACTTAATTATACCACCACTAAAAAAGAATTACTTGTAATGATATTTGCCTTTGATAAGTTTAGGGCGTACTTTATAGGAACTATGGTCATAGTAAATACAAATCACTTTACAATTAAATACCTTGTTAATAAAAAGGATGCCAAGCCTAGGCTTATTAGATGGATGCTTTTGCTGTAAGAATTTGATTTAGAGGTGAAGGATAGGAAGGGTACTGAAAATCAAGTAGTTGATCACTTATCCATGCTAGATAACAAATACATTTGTCATGACATGAAAGAAATTCAGGAGGATTTTTTCGATGAGAAAATATAATTTGCCACACAATGTCGTGGTATGCTGACATAGTGAACTTTCTTGTTAGTGATATTATGCCTATATATTTATCTAGCCAAGGCAGTAAAAAGTTCAGACATGATGTACGCCATTATTATTGGGATGAACCGTACCTATTCAAACAATGTGGATACCAAATAATCTGAAAATACATCCCAAAGAAGAATATAAAGATATCCTATTTCATTTCCATACATCCCCGTGTGGAGGGTATTTTTTTGGGATGAGGGCTATTGCAAAAGTCCTCCAATCTGGTTTCTACTGGCCCACCTTATTTAAGGATACGCATGATTTCTATAAGTCATGTGATCGTTGACAACGTACTGGTAACATATCAAAGTGAAATGAGATGCCATGGCAAAATATTTTAGAGGTCCAACTCTTCGATGTATGGGGGATTGATTTTATGGAACCTTTCTCAATATCTTTTAGTGATTTGTACATCCTCTTGGAAGTGGACTATGTGTCCAAATGGGTGGAAGTCATGGCAACACCTCGTAATGACTCCAAGACCGTGTTGAAGTTCTTGCACAAAAATATATTCACTTGTTTTGGAGCACCGAGAGAAATTATCAGCGATTAAGGCACTCACTTCAACAACAAATTAATTGTCAAGGCGTTGCAAAGATATGGGGTGCATCATAAAATTTCCATAGCATATCATCCCCAGACAAATGGGCAAGCTGAGGTTTCAAATCTTCAGATCAAGCAGATCCTTGAAAATGTGGTCAACCCTAAACGAAAAGATTGGTCACCAAAGTTGGATGAGGCATTGTGGGCATATCGCACGGCATTTAAAACACCGCTTGGAATGTCTCCATTCAAGTTAGTCTACAATAAGGCATGTCATTTGCCCATGGAATTAGAACACAAGGCATAATGGGCCATCAAGAAACTGAACATGGATGCACAACTCGCTGGAGAAAGCAGATTGTTATAATTAAATGAAATAGATGAATTTAGAGCTCAGGCGTATGAAAATGCTCACCTGTACAAAGAAAAGAAAAAAAGATGGCATGATAGAAAATTTTTGCCAAGGCAATTTTTTCCAAGACAACAAGTACTGCTCTATAATTCAAGACTCAAGTTGTTCCCCGATAAGCTAAAGTCCAGATGGTCAGAACCATTAAGAGTACATAGCCATGGAGCAAACAAAATATCAAAGTTGGATGATGGAACTACTTTCAAGGTGAACGGTCAAATACTAAATGTAACACCCATCTCATGTATACCTTTCTGTACATGAGGTATATATGTCACATCACTTTTAAAGTAGTCTCTCATTTGAAAACCCATAAAAAAATTTGATTTCTTAAAACATAACATTTTTAAGATACAACAAAACATTATTTATAATTTGTTACAAAGTTCTACTTAATTAAAAATTCAGAGCATTTTTAGTACTTTAATTACATTCCAAATAAGTTTTCCAAAATAAACTGGATTGTCCTATTGTCACTGATGAGTCAACCTTAATTGATGATCACCGCTGCTACAACTGCATTCTTTACTCAGCTAATCTCTTCCTTTACCTTCGCATGAAATCATCACACGTTAAGTAAGTACTTAGTGAGACATAATATTGTAAAGAAACATTAATGTATACTTAAGCATATCATGGTTATTTGATTTCGAACTAATTCGTATCATCCATAAGGATTAGATAAGTCCCTATTATCAAAACCAAACTTCTTTCATACTATTATCATAAACATCCTTAGTATGTCCAACATACCTTTCTTTTTTATACATTTTTTTCATTTTTCTTTAGTTATTATTCATTAATTTCATTAGCATCCTTTCACGCCTTAATGCATCTTTTTATGCATTTCATTTATGACATCCTTTCATGCCTTAATGCATCCTTTCATGCATTTCATTTATGGCATCCTTTCATGCCTTAATGCATCATTTCATGCATTTCATTTATGGATTCATTTTAGAGTCGTCCATACTCTAAAACTCATTCATAATACCATTTCCATACATATAATGATAACATATTAAATACTATAAAACATACATTAACTTAAAACGTTCTAATTTGAATCATTGTGAATCTTCTTCACCCCAATTAATTATAATAAATGTACTCACATGGTAATCCCCACTAATAAGATGTAGAGATGTCTGGCTAATCAACAACTTTATCTTTCCTCTTTTTCTTGCTAGATTCAGGAGCTTGGTTATAATCTAAAAAAGCATCCATTGAAGACATATATCATACCAAATGTTAGTATATTCCCTAACATTTATACTTTAATAATACTCAAAAGTATCATTATTTCAATTTCTAACACAATTCCAAACTATCTTATAGTTACAGGCTCAATAGTATTGATACCCTTACCATGGTATTGATACTTCTATACTATGGTACCAATACCTTTCTCTCAGTATCGATACTACTACACAATGGTCAGATACTCCTTTTCGGTATTGATACCATTTTGGCATTACGTTATCCATGGTATCGATACTTCCCTTTGTTAGTATCGATAAGTATCGATACCCCATTAGTATCAATACCACTTACGTCAGAACCGATATTGTTCATCACATTTCTACCCATTTACACCTATAGTATCGGTACTGTTCTATCATTACCGATACCATTGCCCAGATTTACCATTTTTCAGCTCGATTTTCACTAAATTTTCCCTTCTAATCTTTTACTTTTACCTCCAACAATACTATTAAACTCTTCTTTGGTTAACCCAACTAACTTTCCTTCATTTAGCCTCTTTATAACATCTAAAATCTCCATGGAGCATCTCAATCCAAGAATCATATCACTTTTTCTAACATGTTTTTAATCCTATCCAATATTTCTAATCTCTCATTCACTCATTTGACAAGTCAATTCTACTAATAAACCTCAATAAAAACTCATATATCAACATATCATTCAAAAACCTATTTCCTTAAATCTCATATAAAATATCCACCACTTAGTTTTAATCTTTTTTAGTCCTTCCTTAAACTTACATATAACTTAATGTTACAAGAGTAACCCAAAATTTAAAGGAATAACTAACTAATTGAAGTTTACCTTATTCTAGAGAGAAGAGTATTGTCCACGTGAGTGAAGAAGAAGAATAGAAATATCTTAACTTTCTTCTTTTCCTCTTTTAAAATCCCTAATAAGGGATATATTTTAAATTCATTTTCCCTCTTAAAAGACCAAAGTGCCCTCTTAATTTATCTATTGTTACAATTTAGTCTAAACACTATTCTAAATCATTCTTTTCATCTTTTACCACTTATTCAAATAAATCTTAAATTTTTAATTCTTTTCAATAAAGTCCCTGACCTGATATTTGGGTATTATAATTCTCCCCTTAAGAAAAAATCATCCCTAAATTTAAAGAAATACCTGAACTAAAGAGGTTTGGAAATTAACTTCTCATGTCCTCGTCTCTTTCCCAAGTAGCTTCTTCAACCTTATGATTTCGCCAGAGTACTTTAACTAAAGGAATCTTTTTGTTACGTAACTCCTTGTTTTCTCTAGCCAGGATCCGTACTGGTTCATCTTAATAAGTTAAATCTGATTTGATCTTTATCTTTTTTTGTTTGATAATGTGGGACAGTTCTGATCAGTATCTTCTAAGCATTAATACGTGAAAAACATTATGGATCTTATCCATATCCGGAGGTAAAACTAATTCATATGTACTGGTCTTACCCTTTTCAATATCTCATAAGGTCCAATGAATCTCGGACTCAGCTTTCCTTTGTGCCCAAATCTCAAAACTTTCTTCTAAAGTGATACCTTCAAAAATAATTTATCTCCCACTTGAAATTCAATTTTTTTTCTTTTCAAATCAGCATAAGATTTCTGCCGATCGGAGGCTATCTTTAGATTGCCCTGAATAATTTTTACTTTATCCTCTATTTTTTTAATGAACTCCTACCCAACTTGGTCTCGGTCTTTTAGTTCAAACTAATTTAATGGTGTTCGAAACTTTCTCCCATACAAAGTTTCATATGGGGCCATCTTAATACTCAATTGGTAACTGTTATTATACACAAATTCTGCTAAGGGAAAATATATTTCCCATGATCCTTTAAACTCAAGCACACATGCCCTTAGCATATCCTAAAGTATATGGATAGCTCATTCTGACTGCCCATCTATCTGCAGATGAAAAGTTGTGCATCGTCAAAGGGTTATATTGTACCTTAAAAACAATATTTTTCTTCAATTCATCATTATCGAGAATGCAAAGTGTTCCCCGATAATATAAACATCCATCAACTCTTATTTCAAAGTCTTTGGTATCTTTCTTTTCGACTTGTTCCATTCTCGCCAAGAATTTCTCATCTTGACCTTGTAGCTCTATTATCCCATCAAAAAACATTGGCTTTAACTTAAGCTCAGCAATCAAGGCACCATCTTCCTTTAATGGCATATATGTATCCAAAGCACGTAGAGAGGCAAAAATCTTTCGGCTCAATGCATCTGCTTCCACATTCACTTTTCCGGGATGATAATCGATAATTAGATCGTAATCCTTTAAAAGCTCAATCCATCTTCATTGCCTCAAATTCAGTTCTTTCTGTGTCAAAAAGTACTTTAAACTCTTGTGATATGTATAAATATGGCATTGTTCACCATACAGATAATGACGCCAGATTTTCAATACAAACACAACTGCTGCCAATCCTACATCGTGAGTCAGATAATTTTCCTCATGATTCTTCATTTGTCTCGAGGCATAAGCCATAACTTTTCCATCTTGCGTCAGTACACAACCCAGTCCATTATGGGATACATCACTGAAAACAACATAGTCTTTACCTGACTCAGGTTGTACTAGTACGGGGGCCTCTATTACTATTCTCTTGAGCGTTTCAAAACTTTCTTGACATTTATCCTTCCAGACAACTGGCATATCCTTTCATAATAACTTAGCGAGCGACAATGCTAATATTGAGAAGTTCTTCACAAACCGTCTATAATAACCAGCAAGTCCCAAGAAACTCCAAACTTCATAAACATTCTTTGCGGCTTGCCAATCCACTATAGCTTGGATCTTTGTCTGAATAACTACTCAAAGATGAGCATCATGTTCCTCTCTTGACTTAGAATATACCAAAATATCATCTATAAATAGCACCACGAATTGATCCAAGTAAGTTTGGAACACTCGGTTCATTAAATCCATAAATGTTGCAGGGGAATTAGTCAAACCAAATGGCATCACCACAAATTCATAGTGCCTATACCATGTCCGAAATATTGTCTTCGAAATATCATCCTCTTTAATCTTTAGCTGATGGTACCCCGACCTTAGATCTATCTTAGAAAACATAGCTTCTCCTTTCAATTGATTAAACAGATCATCAATCCTCAGAAGAGAATACTTGTTCTTTATTATTACTCTATTTAACTGGCGGTAATCGATACAAAATCGCATAGACCCGTCTTTTTTTACAAAATAGCATAGGAGCTCCCCAAGGAGATACACTGGTTCTTACAAATCCCTTATTGAATAACTCTTGTAGTTAGGCTTTTAATTATCTCAATTAATTGGAGCCATCCGATATGGAGCCATAAAAAGGATTCGATACCCAGGTAAACCTCAATCCTGAATTCTACCTCACAATCCGGAGGTAATCATGGTAACTCCTCGAGAAAAACGTCCAGAAATTCTCTAAACATAGGAATATCATTTACTCTAACTTTTGGTATTCGTGTGTCTATTACATTGGCTAGAAAAGCTATACATCCTTTAGATATCATGTTCCATGCAATTATGGTTGATATCACATTTGATGGTGATTTCATTTTTTCACTGATTACTACGATTTCTAAACCTTCTGCATCTTTTAGGAACAAACGTTTCTTACGAAAATTGACCCGTCCATAATGTGAAGACAACCAATCCATGCCTAAAATGATTTCAAATTCATCGAAGTACAACTCCATCGAGTTTTCCGGGAACACAATCCCTTGGATCTTTATAGGGCATTTTCTACATACTCGAGTTACTCTCGCACTGTGACCCATAGGGTTTATCACTATCATTTCACTAACAATTTATTCAAAAGGAAATCCTTTAGCTCTAACAATTGGTTCTAAAGGAATTCCTCTAGCTCTAACAATTGGTTCTAAAGGAATTCTGACTAAAGGATTGGAAAGAAGAGCCAAATCTGTAGCCGCGATAAGAATGGTGGTTGTGGTCTCCAACAAGTGTGAGACATGGGAGCGCTTGGAATGTTTGGAGGGACACATGCAGACCTTCTTCAATTATGTCAAGGCCAGAGATTCCCAACTTAATGTGTTCTTCAAGGAACTGCTACCAGTTACACCTGAAGACTTGCCTTCATTTCCTAAAGAACTATAGTAAAAATCAACACCCACAAGTGGTAACAAAATTTTTGCCTCAACGCCAGACATTGTAGATGGTTCCTCAGTTGATGTCACCCCTCTAGCCATGCACGACTCTCTCATCCATACAGAAGGCTAGGGCCAGACATATGAGTACATCAGTTATTTCTCTTCATCTTCAATGCATATACATGAAATCCGACCAGAATATTTTAAAGCCAAAGATTTTACCCCAACCACCGATGTTGTTGAACTCGTAACAAAGTAACCCAACCCTATTCTAACCTTTGAATAGCCACAGGATCTCAATACTGAACTAGTTATCAATCCTGAAACCAACCATCCCATAGATGTCCCTGCTGAGCCCTCCCAAACCGAGGAGATGCCCCTACCAGAAAGTCCTCCTAGGACCTGGTGTCGTCTCAAGAGCTCAGCAAGCTGGATTGCTATGCAATCTCTATCATCGCTTCCCTCAGAAGACGCAGGATCATCCAGCTTGCTCCTCCTAACCGATGCAGCACCCGCATATCCAACCAAACCTCTCCACCACAATGAGGTACCGAATTTTACTTTCATTTACATCAGCATTTTAGAATAATTTCCCATGCATTAGATTTCATGCATTGAGAACAATGTACCCCTCAAGTTTGGGGGAGGTATTGTGTCTCAAAACTTAGTTAGTTGTATTTTATAATGATTGGCTGAAAATTTTTGTCATGGCACGAGTATATTAGGATATTTGTTGGAATAAATTGAGGATGCCTGATGATGAAAGAAAATTCTTATGGCCTGGCCAGAATTTTTTTATGACTGCTAAAGTATATATCCGACTCTAGGACTTAATACTTTGTGATCTTGTTAACAAAGTTGTATGTTTTCTCTGCTTAAGATGCTTAGAAAATTTTTAGGGTAGAACTTTTTGCACGTCGTGGCATTAAATAATCAAAAATATTAAGATAAACTCCTTAATGTTTTGAATTGTGTTGAATTATAAATAAATGCCTCGGCATAACTGTAGAGGGACACTCCTTTATGTGTTGGCATGACCTGGAAAACTCTTTAAATAAATGGTTGCCTTAGCATATGACTGAATAAAAGTAGTCAAGGGATGACTCTACTTAACAAGCTCAGGGGTTGAATGTATGCTCTCTTTCACCTAGAGTATAGGATATTAGGTGTGATAAGTTGACTCCCCTTAAAGCGGTGTTAAAAAAACAATACAAAGTATGAAGTTAAATGTTGAATAAACAAAAGAGTGAAATTATTCTTAGTGAATTATTTGATGCCTTGGCAAAACAGAAGAACTTACTTAGGAGTTTTGTAAATACGTTAAAGTATATAATAGATACAATCACACACACACACACTGATAAAGAGTCTTGACCTAGGGAAAGGTGCTTAACATCTCGTACAATCTTGCATGTTGAGGTCAAACTTTTTTGCTGAAGGATGAAATTTTAAACCACATGATTGTCCTAATTCTTACTTTGTCGTGACACATAATTTTCTACCGCTTATTATCCATTGCTAGAGGACAATCAATAGCTTAAGTTTGGGGGTGTGATAACTCCGTAAAAGAAAGTGTTTTGGGTTATTTTACTTAGGTTATTGTTTTTCTAAAATCTATTTGTCATAGCATTTTAGTTGCATATAGTTGCATGTAGAACACAATTTCCTGTTGTAGATAACTTTTGCTGAGGCAATCTTAATTTTTGTTTAACTGATGCTACTGAAGAGTAAGGTTATTTCTGGTTGTGTTGATGCATGAAATAACGAAGGAATAATTCATTTGTCGAGACAAATCAATTTGCTAGGGCTAGTGGAGCAAAAAATATGAAAGTGAATAACATATTTTCTTGCCTAAGCGAGAGATATCATGTAAGTCTGACACAGCTTGATGACACTGCTAACGTCACTTGCCCAGCTTCAACCTCACGTGCAATCATTCCCCTATTAAGTTAATTGGGACCACCACCAACGTTATATCATTCATATAATGGGTATGACAGTAAGGGTATTTAAGGAATTTAGGCTAGTCGCCAAAACAAGCATGGTGGTGATCAGAATGTCACGGCAGAGCTCTGATTTTGAGATTTTTTTTTCTTTGTTTTTATTTCCATATCTGTTAAAGGGTTGTACTTAATGAATGATTCTTGGGTGATATTTACCACATCATAATTATTTTATTTTGTGTTGGATGACGCTTGAAAGATACTTTGTTCAATTGTTAATGATTTTTGCAGTTTTTGTTTCTGCTAAGTGTTGTTTTGTTCACTGTTTCAATATTTTGCCTTGACGCTGTAAGATCTTTTGAGATATTGTCTGGTTCCATGGTAGAATAATCATAGTCTTTGTAAAAGCCTTCGAGAGATTACCATTTTGTGATTAATGGTCCCTACGTAAAGAAAGAGAAGGCCAATGACACAAACTAAAAACACAATAAATGAGGAATCAGGGAAAATGAGTGTTTATTTGTAACGCTACAAGATATTAAGGATGTAGAAGAGAATAACGAAAAGACAACAGAAAGGACTAATAACATGGAGACAACAGAGGTTGATACTACAAAGACCAAAATTGGAAACAAACTGAATAAAGTGATGAGATATGGAAAACCCACAAAGGGAAATAAGTGATGTCATTCCTTAAGAAAGGAAAAACACGATCCAGCATGGACACGACTACTGAAACTATAAAGGATGAGACTACCTAGATTGAGTTTCTAATAGACACTGATGGGACTAATATAGGAGGGATATCTCATAGAATTCACGATGCAATTGACTATCAAGTTAGGGCTAAATAAGAATTTGAAATTACTAAACCTATCCCTATACTAAAGGAAGGAAACCACACGGCTATCTCTATTAGAGAAAGAACAAAAAAAGGTGAACAATTGAAAAACACGCCAAAGAATAAATTAGGTCAAAGAAAAACCCTAAAAATTAAAAAACCTAGTGACCATAAGATCCCTGATACTCCATTTCTATTTGAATGGATTCAAGCCCTATCCACGTAAAGTGGTGCAAGAACCCAAGGGGAGGCAAGGGTTAATGAAGAATCTCATGGAGTACACTGAGAGGGAAGTGTGGAAAATAAAAAAAACTAAAAACACCAGAAGGTTAGTTGTCTTAATCCAAGATGAAGGAAGGGAGGATTCGATCCCACACTAGAGTTCTCCTGGAATGCCCAATAATTGGCAAGCCCATCCTTTAAGAGGAACTTTAAAGATTTGATGACTAATCAAAACCAAAAAATTATTGAGATGTTTGAGACTAGAATGAGTGGTAATAAAGCTAAAAAATTACCAAGACCCTAGGTTTGATAACTCTTTTCGTATTGAAGAGCAAGGGTATAGTTTGGGGATTTTTAATCTCTCGAATATCTCTGTGGATATGGAGATCATCCAAATTTCTAATTAGTATGTGCATGGTAAATTCAAAGAGCAAAGAGGGAAATACTGGCAGTTTATCAATATCATATATACTAGCTTAATATTATTAACATGAAGCATCTGTGACCCTCCTCTCTAGTATTAACCCTAAAGACAATAAAGCTTATATTCTCAATGGGGAATTTAATTGTTTCCAAACAATGGAAGATACATATATGAGAATTTTTCAGAATAAAAGGGGAGAAAGTTGTTCAATGACTTTATATTTAATAATATGCTGATTAATATTAAACACTAAGGTCAAAAACTCATCTAGAAGTGAGAAAACTTATGATAGAGACTCGAATGGGGGCTGATGAATGAGGAATGCGATAACAAGTA
This sequence comes from Hibiscus syriacus, assembly GCF_006381635.1. Taxonomy (NCBI): domain Eukaryota; kingdom Viridiplantae; phylum Streptophyta; class Magnoliopsida; order Malvales; family Malvaceae; genus Hibiscus; species Hibiscus syriacus. Next base: position 679,493 of record NW_024062382.1, read on the forward strand.
CATGAACTCAGAAATTGTGCATCTTTACGTAGTGAACTCTAATTATTGTTCCATCGTCCTTCAAACTAGGTATGGCTATCAAAAAAGAAAGGATATATCATTTCTTATACTAGTAACTTGGTTAAACCATTAAAGAGATGTGACAGTAGATGAATGAATCTTGCCCTTGTCGAATAATCAAACCTAAAAAGCTCTAGACTCGATCAAATAACATGATGGAGACATTGAGATGTGGGCAGTGTCAAGGAGATTTGAAGTAGAATTTAGGGTTTCTAGAAACTGAGACAAGTAAAAGATTAAGACAATGAAAAGAAAGTGTAACAAGAAGATAAAAATAAATAAAGACAATGGATATGTTAGGATATGAATAACTAAGGCAAATTAGGGTTTTCGGCCAAAATTGATCTTATGGATAAGGTAGAAGTAGTTGTGTAGAAGATGTTGGTGATGTTGGAGAAGAAAAAAATCGATATAAGTGTCCTAAAACCCCTCCTATTTGCAATTAACTAGGCAAACTCGATAATAAGCTCTAATCAGTCCTCCTAATTGTAATGAAGAGGTAAACTAGAGTGTAAAAATCTCTCTCACAAAGAAAAAAGAACTCAATGAAAAAAAAAGTTTCGAAGAAACAAGTAATCAAAACTTGCAAAGATAAACACTCAATGTGTTATATTGAAGGAAATATTTCTTTACAATGATGGGAGGAGCATCCTTTATATCGGGTGAAAGAGTCCTTGTTGTAGTATGACTAATGCTTGAAAATAAAAAATAAAATACTATCCTAATTCCTAGTAACAATAAACTAAATTAATTATTTTAACTCTATATTTGTAACATCCCAAAATCTGGTTGGTAGTTCAGATCGATGGTTCGGTAAATTTTTGAGATTTCTAAAAAATTAATCAATTTGAAAATTTTTAAAGTAAAACTTATTTTAGAATATTATTATTGATTTCAACTTAGGTTAAATGGGTGACTAAATTGAATAAGTTTAAAAGTGTGATTTTAGTGACCAAAATAGAATAGGATCGAATTATCAAAATCTATGAAGCGATTATACCAAGAGTTGATATTTTCTCTTTATTTCCTTATTTTATTGTGAACTTAAATCTTTACACTCTTCTTGTTTTTTTTTTCTTTATTTTGGTTTTAAGTCATTTTTAAATGGTTTTAATATGATTTCCCTTTTTATCAAAACTTAGATATAAATTCCCTAATGTTTTTTCTATTCATCCAAACACGTTCATTTTCTCTTGTTTTCTCTAATGGCTAAAGCCTTCATCCTCTTTTATCTAAAATCCTTTGCTGATTTTTAATTTTATTCAATTCGTTCCTAAATTTGATTTTCATTCCCTCATTCTTATTCCTTTCTGTGGCTTTGCTCTAGCTTGGTGGAGTTCCTTTTTCCTTTCTTGATTATCATTCCTCTTCTTCAACAAATTTCCAGCAAGGTAAACTTTGGTTTCTTGGTTACTTTATGCATCACGATTAAAAAAGTCCTTTCTATATTGATTTATGATAGTTTTCATTGAGATGTTAATTTTTGAGTGATTAAAAATGATTTTCTGAATTTATCAAAGAGCTAATTTTCTTTCAATGATTTGGGGTTTTTCTTGTGATAAATTATATGTTAATGATGAGTTTAATATTGTTTTAAATCATTTTTTCAATCGAAAATAGATTTCATATTGATTTCTTTGGGGGCAAACTTAATTTTTGACGTTTTTCAGAAATCCGGGAATCTCCTTTGTTGCTGCTAATTTTGGATAGTTATTTGATGTTTAGAAGCTTTTAAGTTACTTTTTATCAGCTTTAGCTGGAAGGAGGTTGTGTTAAAGTTATGGAAAGTTTCAGGTTCAAGAACGGTAATATTTCCAGAAGTTTCAGTGTTCTTCGCTTTGTTTTTGTAATAGATTTTTTGCTCTTTTTTTTGGATACTTTGGTGATACATTTTTTTGGTTTCTAAGGTATTGTTTGGGTCTGTGATGGAGAAAAATTGTTGCACTAATGTTCGACGATGTTTTAACGTGAGTTTGGATCGATTTCGATCTGTAAAAGAAATATATGTGAGTGGTTATCTGTTCTTTTATAATGAGCATCGGTAACGTTAATTGAAGGTTAGGATGATAAGAATCTTAGTGAAATTTTATATTGAGTTGTTTTTAAGTTAGCATTAGATTCATTTGAGTTAGTGTTTTAAGTTAGCATTGGATTCATTTATGCAAACATTATTGTGATTATAATTAAGCATGTTTATACATGAGCATGATGTTATCTTGTGAAGTGTATACAATCTTGCAACTTGTGTTTACAAGATATTATGAATTTAGTTATGAACGAGTAAAGACACTTTGTTTTCCAGGAATGAGTAGAGACAGTTCACTATTCTATTTGGGTTGATCATGACAACCATATTAGTTTGAAAGCTATGTTTTGGAAATGAATAAGTATGTGTATATGCTTTGCACCACTTGGCAACTATTAATGGTGAACTTGATTTAATTGTCAAGATCATATGAAAGGGGCATGCCTAGGAATGAGTACACAATGCCTTAAATGTGTGTTTGTAAAGTATACGAGGTAAGGTTGGTACGTTGAGCTTTACTCCGAGAAGTATACAATGAAGGGTGGTGCGTTGAGCTTTGCTTTGAAATGTAGTAGGGACTGATGTGAGTCCAAATAAAAAGGAGTGTTATAGAGTTCGTTTATCCATTGATGATTTGTGTTTCGAACGAATGCCAATGATCTCAAATGAAATTATTATTATGCGTGATGTGTGAGTGGACTTTCGGAATTGGTAATGGTGCATTTGTGAATGTGTATTGCATTATTGATCATGAGATTATCAAGCACGTTATAATCTGGAAAATAAGTTAAATGTTGTGTTAGGTGTAAAGAAATATTGTTGCATTGGTATAAGTAAGTTTGAGATATGTATTGATAAATATTATACAACGTTTAAAATACATACATTGATTTTACTATGTGCATTATAATAGAAGGTATAGACATTCACTGGGTTTTAGGCTCACACTCCATTGTACAAATTTTTATAGAGAATTAGAGGTTGGTTCGGTGGTGAGGAAGCTTTATCTGGTGGTGATCAAATAAGACTTGCCTTTTATAAGTGTATGTGAACTATGTGGTTACTTTGAGGAAATGTGGGGAAGTTATGTTAGGATTTTTGTTAAGTTTTGGTGATGCTAAGTTTTGTAAATATTATGGTGATGGTTTGGTCTTTGAGTTACTTGATAGCATGTTATATTGATGATGATGTTTAGTACTTCTTAGTTGTGATTTTTATGATAGGTAAAATACTTCAAATGTTTCTATGAACACTAACAATTTGTTTAATGGCCTAGACAAGTTAATGTGAGTGTGCATAAAATTTTAGAACCTTAAGATGCATGAAATGAGAGGTTTTGTGCCTTTTAATTAAGTAAATTAGGATGAAGTAAGTTTTTTTACGCAAAATTTGACCTTTGATGCAATATTTTATTATCAAGTGTTGATCGATGTTTTAAAGCATGCTACAAGGGTATTATGATGTGCAGGAATTGGTTTGAGCATGTTCATGCATGAATTTAGACTTTAGGAATGGTTAAATGGAATTCTATTAACTTGTTCTTGCACATTCATATGAAATTTTGTTTTTTTTTTTCTAGAAAAAGGATTGATCCCTGGGATAAAAGATCGATCCCTTCATGCAAAGGATCGATCTCTCTCCCTAAAGGATCAATCCCTCTCCCTAAAGGATCAATCCCTAACTTAATATTTTACAAAATAATCACCCATGAAAAGGGATCGATCCGTTTGCTGTTTATTCGATGAAAAATGGGAAACTCACTTCATTAAAGGTCTTAAGTGTCACTAAATCCTAATTTAACCCCAAAAAGTTTATAAATGTGTAAAATGGCCCATAAAATAAATCTTCAATTACTTTTTGGTTATAACGTAGGATTTGAAGAGATTTTTTTTGTCACACTTTGATGAACAAAATTTCATAAATTGAAAGGTTGTTTCGTTGAATGAGGTTCGTGTAAAACTTTTAGACTAATTACATTATAGTCCCAAAAAAATGCATATTCAATTGAACTTTAGATGACATCCGGTTAAACTAAAATTTTGTATATTATTAATTAGGGATTAATAATGACTAATAATAACTATAACCTTATATTTTGTTGGATAAGGTTTGAAATTGTACAAATTGATTTAATTACTCTATCATATTAGAGAAGACTATATTATGGTAAGTTAGAGATCTGAATGTCGTAAGTTTAATTTCCTATTGATTTGTTGTTATTTGTACCATAATGAATGTTCATATTATTGCTTCCACTTCAGTATGCATGTGTATGAGTTTTATTAATGTCCAACAAGATAGGAGAACAATGTACGCTCAAGTAATCGTGTCATCCAATGTGATCGAGTATGGGGCGATACCTTTGTTGGTATCAGAGCTATGGTTATAAAAGTATGTGTATCTGTGACAAGGTTGATAATTGGGAACCACATTGTCTTAAATAGTTTTAAACTTACATGCCATTATTTGATCATCTGATGAGCTTCTGACCATAGTTTTGATTAATTGTCCTTGTTATTATAGTTCTCTATGGCGTCATGTCGTGGTATATTAAGAGTTTTCGATGGTCAGTTCATGGTGATGTGTAAATGCTACAGTAAAGTACAAGCATACACTGTTAAACAAGTAATAAGGTGGTAACAAAAGAGTGTTACAGATGTAGAACCCACAGGGAGCAAAGTGATTACAATAGAGTCCATGGGTAAAGAAGAGTTGAATTTGTAATTAGCGAACAAAAAGTAAAAATATAATTATCAATATTATAGAGCATGGAAATGTTGCAGCAAACTACGGGCATTTAGACCGATGGACCTAAGATGTTATAATGGGTTACTAGTATAATGACCATGTTGTAGCACTATATTTTATGAGTCATGCAATGATTAATTTACAACCTATTAATTCCTATTTCTCATTAAAAAATTAATAAGTTCATAATTAACAAAGCATAACATAGGCATTCTATATATCTATACGGATGTGTTACTCTCGTAATCACATATGTTATATCAAAACTAGCGTGCAATCTTAATTAATTTTATCTCTAAAAATAACCAAAAATTACATGAATAAGATGTTATTATCTCTAAATAACATCATAATAAAACCATAACTCAAAAACATAGTTCAAACAACAAAATCATCATTCAAGTTAATCGAACACTTTATGTTCGATAACCAATAAAATAGTAATAAACATTCAACATTCAAAATGATGTTTTTCTCTTTCACAAAATCGAATCATAAAAGCTAAGCTGAACCCAATCGACCACTGCTGCTCACGGCCAATTAGTTGTTGTTGCTGCACTTCTCGACGATTGGACTAGGTTATCATCGAGGATAAAAGAGGTGGAGAAAAATATAAGAGATGACGAATTTTATTAAGTGTTAAGGGAGGCTCTATTTATAAGCCTAAAAAGGTAAAAACATCATACAATAAAAAAAATATTATTTTTCCTATATTTTCCAGCCATTTTACAACTATATTAGACAATTTTTTGAATCCAAAACTACGTTTTGAGTCACTAGTTGCTGCAGATTCAACTTAGCAATTTGGTACAACATCACAGTACAACGTCACCTGCAGTTCAAGTAATGCCACATCATCAACGTACCAAATTTTAGCATAAAACATTAAAATCAAGCCAACTTCAACCAACTCACTTTCATGATGCAAATGATGAAAAATATATAAAAATGATCTTAACAATGCTAAAGTTCAAGGTCGACCTAGGTAAAAAAATCCTAAATAATAACTCGTTTGGAGAGTTATTAGTCCCCTGCCATTGGTGCTAATGCAACTATGATTGGGAGTTATGTCAATGGACATCCACCTTCCTATTGACCAATTAGCATAAGCGATTGTTAGTGCTTTTGAGAGAGTAATTCCAAATGCCACCTCCATTCCCACTCTAGAGCCGATGAATCGTGGGTTACCTTTAGAGCGTTTGAGTGCTCTTAGAGCTAAAGAGTTTAGTGGAGTTCATCGTACTGAGCCAAAAATAGTTGAGGAATGGTTGGATAGTGTTATATGGATTATGGAGCAAATGGGTTGCTTGAATATTGAGAAGTTGGGGTGTGTGGCATCTTTGGTTTATGGTGATGCACACCGTTGGTGGTCAACCATAAAAAGAAAGGGTGCATTCGATCATTTGACTTGGGTGTTCTTTCAGGAGTCATTCCAAAGAAAGTTTTTGGGTTCTTAGTACACTAATTCTAGGAAGAATAAATTTCTTAATTTGGATAGAGATAGGACGTCAATTTCTCAAAATGAGATAGAGTTTGTCAAACTTAATGAGTATGCTTCTGAGATTGTATCGGCTGAGGCTGAGTGGTACAAGAGATTCAAGAATGGGTTGAAGTGTGAGATTCGTGCTTATTTGGTGATGGGTTCTTCATATGTGTTTGATACTCAAATTGATCAAGCAATAGATGTAGAGAGTACCTTGGGTAAGTTGAGTCGTGAAGTTCAGGGAAAGAGATCATTTGACGCTTTAAGTTTCCATGGTTGCTTGGCAAAAAGGGGTCGTAGTTTTGCTGATCATGGCATAAGTGATCGTCATGATTTCCTAAAGAGGCAGATAGACAGAGTTGTTCAACCGGGTGCTGGGTATACAAGACATCCTCAGTGTGATACTTGTGGAAAGAATCATGGAGGCGAGTGTTGGCGTCGATCAGGATCTTGTTTTCGTTGTTGTGTTACAGGGAATCATATTTGGGATTGCCTACAAAAAACTGAAGATAGAGTTGTTGTGGCTCCAATGGGTCATGGAGGTGATAGAGTTGGTCGTGGACATTAGGATCAGATTCGTGGTAGAGGATGTGGTCATGGTGGTTCATCTGAGGGCGGTGGATTTCTGAGAGTTCAAGTGATTCGTGAGCCTCATGTTCATGCCCCTACTAACATGATCACATATACTTTTTCTTTAGATTCTTTTTTCTTTGGTCAATTTGATTTCTTTACACTTGTATATTCTTAGCCATTTGGTAGATTAGTTAAATATTCATGTTAGCATCAATGAAGTAGAAATGGTAGTCATGGGTGCTTTGGATGAAAGTGCATTGATAAATAAAGTTTACCATAACTTTTTGTATTCACTCATGATGAGGTGTTTCCAACTGATCTCATAGAATTGTTATTTCATGGTTTTGACGTCATTTTTGGAATGAATTGCCTTCAAGAACATCATTTACATTTGGAGTTTTAGTTGTTGTGTGATATCTTGAAGATACCAGAGGGAATTGAGTTAGTGGATGTTGGCGAAAGGCATGGTTCCTTTCTAATGTTATTTCAGCATTGGATGCAAACAAAATGTTGGATAAAGGTCGTGAGGTATATTTGTCTTACATCCTTAATTTAGGAGGTAAGGAGTTACGTGTTTAGGATATTTTGTTGGTCAAAGACTTTCCAGATGTGTTTTCTAAAGAGTTTCCAAGGTTACCGTCGGATCATAAGGTTGAGTTTTGTATCGATACTTATACCGATTCAGCTACAGTTTCCATTGCTCCTTATCTCATAGAACCTTAAGAGTTGAAGGAGTTGAAGATAAAATTGCATGAATTGCTTAATCGTGGGTTTATTCGTCTGAGTATTTCACCTTAAGGTGCTCCGATGTTGTTTGCAATGAAGAAGGATGATACGATGTGCATGTGCATTGATTACCTTCAATTAAACAAGTTAACAATTAAAAATTGATACCCATTATTGTGGATTGATGACTTATTTGATCAATTTCGAGGGGCTAAGATGTTTTCATAGATTGATCTTAGATCTAGTTATGAACATTATGAGTTTCTAGTAATGCCCTTTAGTCTGACAAATACTACAGTTGCTTTTATGGATTTGATGAAACGAGTTATTTACCAGTTTTGGATCAGTTTGTGGTGGTTTTCGTTGATGATAGAATAGTGTATTCACGAAAAGAATAGGAGCATGACTCGCACCTTAGGATTGTTCTACAAGTTTTACAAAAGAGACAATTGTATGCAAAATTTTTGAAGTGTGAATTTTTTATTAAGAAACTAGTATTCTTGGATCATGTGCTATCAACTGAGGGTATCCAAGTTAATCTGAATAAAATTAAGGCTATAGTAGTTGGAAACCACCAAAAAATGATATTGAAGTCTGTAGTTTCCTTTGATTTGTCGAGTATTATTGTAGAATTGTTGAAGAATTCTCCTTAATTATCGTACCTTTAACGAAACTGTTGCAGAAAAACGCAAAGTTTGAGTAGAAAGAGAAAAGACAACGTAGTTTTGAGAAAATGAAGATGATTTTAATCGAGGCTCCGAAGTTAGTACAACCAGAATCGGGGAAATATTTCGTAGTCTACAGTAATGCATCCATTATTGGACTTGGTCTTTTGTTGATGCAAGATGGTATAGTGGTTGCCTATGCGTTGAGGCAATTGAGACCTTATGAGCGTAATTACCCAACGCATGATTAGGAGTTAGCTGCCGTAGTGTTCACCTTTATGATTTAACGACACTATTTGTATGGTAAGAAGTGTATCATTTACATTGATCATAAGAGTATCAAGTATATCTTGACTCAGAGAGAACTGAATTTAAGGAAAAGACATTGGACTAAACTATTAAAAGACTATGATTGTTCGATACAATATCATCTGGGGAAGATGAATGTGGTAGTGGATGCATTGAGTTGTAAATCAATGGGAGAGTTGTGAGCTTTGTTCGCATGAATAAGTGTAGCAAATGATGGTTCTTTGGTTGTGGAGATTCAAGTTCATCCATTCTTATCGCAATGCATTCGGGAGTTCCAGTTGTCTAATCGGTTGTTGGTAACTAAGGCTCAACTGATTCAAAAAAATTTTGTTAGTTGTTATTCATTGAATGATTAGGGTATTTTATGTTTTCAAGGTTGTATGTGCGTACCAGACAATGTAGATTTGAGGTGTGAGATTTTTATGGAAACGCTTAGTGGTCCTTTTTCAATCCATCTTGGTAGTACAAAGATGTACAGAGATTTTCGTGAATTATATTGGTAACCAATGATGCAACGTGATATTATTGAGTTTATGGTTTGATGTTTAGTCTGTCAATGTGTAAAGGTTGAACATCAATGTCCTTCAGGATTGTTACAACCGTTCACTATTCCAGAGTCAAAGTGGCAACATGTCATGATGGATTTTGTTTCGGGTTTGCCTTTAACTCCATTAATGAAGGATTCCATAGCGGTGATTGTTGATCATTTTTTTTTTAAATTTTGCATTTTCTCCCAGTGTGTACTACTTATTTGATGCAAAAGTTGGTCGAGTTATATATTGTTGAGATAATTCGGTTGCATGGTTTCCTATTTCAATTAGCTCATATCGTGATCCTCGCTTTACATCAATGTTTTGGAAAAGCTCGTAGGAAGCTTTGGTTTTTTAGACTTAAGTTTAGCTCGGCTTATTATCCTTAAACAGATGGTCAGTCTGAACGCGTGATTTAAATTCTTAATGATATGCTTCGGGCTTGTGTTATTGATTTTAATGGATCATGGGAGAGGTATTTTTTGTTAGTGGAGTTTTCTTATAATAATAGTTACCAATCAAGTATTCAAATGGCTCCGTTTGAAGTGTTATATGGGCGAAAGTTTAATACTCCCTTATGTTGGACTGAGTTAGGTGAAGGATGGGTTGTAGGACCTAATTTGATTAGAGAGGTAGAAGGCAAAGTTAAGTTGATCACTAATAGGTTGAAAGATACTTTTGATCGACATGAGTCTTATATGGATCTAAAGCTTTGTGAAATTGAATATAATTTGGGAGATCTTGTGTTTCTGAAAATCTTAAGGTTTGGTCATAAAGGAAAGCTTAGTTCGAGGTTTATTGGTCCGTACGAGGTTATTGAACTTGTAGGACAGGTTGCATATCATCTTCGGTTGTCTGTTGAACTAAAACACATTCATAATGTGATTCATGTATCGATATTAAGGAGATATCATTAATACCCATAACATGTTGTCCCAATTGAGGATATTGAGGTTCGTGTCGATCTATCATATAAGGAGGAAGTTGTGAAGATCCTAGCAGGCAAGGTGAAAGTTCTTAAAATAAGTTAATTCTAATAGTGAAGGTGTTGTGGCGTAATCATAGTGTTGAAGAGGCTACGTGGGAGTCCGAGGAGACAATGAAAGTGCAATATCTGTTTATTTTCTCTTAAAGTAATTTTGAGGACAAAATGCTTTTAAGAGGGAGAGAGTTGTGACATCCTAAAATTTAGGTTGGTAGTTAGAATCAGTGGTTCGGTAAATTTTTTAGATTTCTTAAAAACTCATAATTTTGAGAATTTTTAAAGTAAAAATTATTTTATAATATTATTATCAATTTTTATTGGGGTTAATTGGGTGACTAAATTGAATAAGTTTAAGAGTGTGATTTTAGTGACCAAAATGGAATAGGATCAAATTAACAAAATCTATGAAGCGATTATACCAAAAGTTGATATTTTCTCTTTATTTCCTTATTTTTATTATGAACTTAAATCTTTACACTCTTATTTTTTATTTCTTTAGTTTGGTTTTAATACATTTTAAAATGGTTTTAATATGATTTTCCTTTTTATCAAAATTTAGATATAACTTCCCTAATTGTTTTGCTATGTGTCCAAACACGTTAATTTTCTCTTGTTTTCTCTAATGACTGAAACCTTCATCCTCTTTTCTCTTATATCCTTTGCTGATTTTTATTTTGATTCAATCCATTCACAAACTTGATTTTGAATCCCTCATTTTTCCTCCATTATGTGGCTTTGCTCTAGCTTGGTGGAGTTCTTTTTTCCCTTTCTTGATTATCATTCTTTTTCTTCAACAAATTTCTAGCAAGATAAACTTTTGTTTCGTTGTTCCTTTATTCTTCGCTGATTAAAAAGATCCTTTTTATATTAATTTATTATAGTTTTCATTAAGATGTTGATTTTTGAGTGACTAAAAATGATTTTTGGAATTTAACAAATAGTTAATTTTCTTTCAATGATTTGGGGTTTTTATTTTGATAAATTATATGTTAATGATGATGTTAAAATTGTGTAAAATCATTCTTTTCAATCGAAAATAGATTTTATATCGATTTCTTTAAAATAAGCTTTATTTTGACGTTTTTCATAAATTCAAAAATCACCTTGGTTGCTGTTGATTTTGGACGGTTATTTGATGTTTAGAAGTTTCTTTTGACCAGTTTTAAGTCGAAGGAGGTTGTGTTAAATTTATGGACAGTTTTAAGTTTAAGAACAGTAAGATTTTTGAAGTTTCGGTGTTCTTCACTCTGTTTTTTGTAACATATTTTTCTGCCCTTTTTTGGATACTTTGGTGATACTGTTTTTTAGTTTCTAAGGTTTTCTTTGGGTTTATGATGGAGTAAAGTTTTACACTAATGTTCGGTGGTGTTTTGGTGTGAGTTTGGATCGATTTCGAGTGGTAGAAGCGATATAGGTGAGTGATTGTGATAACTCCGTAAAAGGTCACATTTTGGGACCTTTTAACTTAAGTTATTGAATCTCTAAAGGCTCATTTAGAACCATGTAGAGGCATTTAGAAGCATTTAGTTGTATGTGGTGGATTTTGGTTTACCGAGGCATTTTATTTTTACACTGGTGCTGCTTTATGAGAAAGGTACTTGTCTGATGATGTGCAGGTATTGAGAGCAAGGAAAAGAGGAAAGAAATGCCGTGACACAAGGAGATTGCTGAGCAAAATGAATTTGCCAAATTCAACCGGCATTTCGATAGTGCTTAAAATGCGAGAAGATATTTTTGAAGCCAGCTGTATCCAACTGTCCGAGAGCTCTGCCCAAGAAATACACCTCGAAGATACGCCTGGAGGGATCGGCACTGCAACCGCCGGTTCTGCTGATGACGCCGCCTGACCCTACAGATCATGTTTGTCCTTAGGTGCCTGTAACGGGATTATGTCGGTCACTCATGCCAGCTACCCAGGCTGTATCATCACCTGTCTTGCCTGACTCCCAAGAAAAGTTAACCATGGTTTGGGAAAGTCAACTCTTAGTTCAAGGGTTAATTTTCCCCTATAAATAGAGGATGAAGCCACATTGTTAGAGACTTTAGTTCTACACAGATTTGAGCTTAAAAAAGTTAGAGAGAGAAAGTCTCATCTTTCTCCGTCAATCCTACTTGTCGTGGAATTTCTCCTTGACAAGCCTGTGGGAGTGGCGTTCTGAGTATCCGAGAGGAGCCAGTCCGCTGGGAATAGTTCTTGGTGGCCGAGATGAGCATTGGGCAGTGCACGTCGAAGGCTTTCTCTCATCCCCTTTGTTCTTTGCTTTCATATTTTGTTATTGGGTTGTAAGGAACGAATGAAACTTGTCTTGAACTTGTTTATTTCGAACCCCACCATGAACTAATCTTATATGGTGGTAGTTCGCTTGGATGTCTAAGTTTTATTTTCAATGAATGGTTATTTTATTATGCTTTAATCTGTTTTGTTTATGAAACTTAATGCTTTGAGGTTGTAGGAGCAACGACACTAGCCTTTCCTTAGAAGGTGCTTAGGGTTTAAGAGAATGCCTAGGTAGTTTGTCTTTAGTCTTCAAGAGAAGCTAGGGAGGAATTACATAAACAACAGGTACTAGGTAGTAACTAGGCCTAATCCACCTTAGAGACAAGGATAGGATTTCATTCGACTAAAAGGAGTAGAGCATAATCGATAGGTTAGATGTTAATGCTGCCGCAAAAAGGTATTACCGAGACATATCATGTTATCTGAACTAATAAGATCACTACAGGGGTTTACGCCAATCGAATTTGCCATGGCATTTTTAATCTGTCGAGTCCCTTACTAGAGATAGCTTAGGGCACTTTAGTAGACTCTATCGGGCAGGTTAATCATAGAGGAAATATCATTCGGAGAAATAAACTTAGATTTTCCTAGTGACTCCCATCACTCATTCCCATTGCTGCTTGTCGTGTGAGAAAGCTTAAGTCCTATAAATTAAATCCAGTATTTACAATTTATTTTTCCTTGACATTTTCATCTGCTTACATGTTTCACAATTTAATTTGCCACGACATATCCATTTTCTACCATACTGCCATTATCCCATTTCAATATCATTCATTTAATTTTGCCACAGCATTATCATTTGTACGTACCATCACTAACTTTACTTAGGTGACAAAGTAAAGTGCCTTGACAAACCTATTTGATTTCCCCAATTCCCTGTGGAGACGATACTCTACTTATCACTTTATTACTTGTTCGATTGTGTATACTTGCACACATATCCGCACCCATATTTAGTACTCACAAAGAGCGGATAGATTGTCTGTTCTTTTATAATGAGCACCGGTAACATTAATTGAAGGTTATGATTATAAGAATCGTAGTTAAATTTCAGAGTGAGTTATTGTTTTAAGTTAGCATTGGATTCATTTATGCAAACATTATTCTAATGATAATTAAGTATGTTTATACATGATCATGAATTTATCTTGTGATGTATATACGATTTTGCAACTTTGTGTTTACAAGCTATTATGATTATGGACAAGTAAAGACACTTTGCTTCCTAAAATGAGTGGAGACAGCTCACTATTCTATTTGGGTTGATCATGACAACCATCCTAGTTTGAAAAATATGTTTTGGAAATAAATAAGTATATGTATGTGTCATGCATCACTTGACAAGTATTTATGGTGAACTTGACTTAATTGGAAATTGTTCTTAATGGGGCCTTTGATATGAAAGGAATGCCTAGGAATGGGTATTCAATGTTTTAAAAGTGTGTTTGTAAGGGATACGAGGTAAGGTTGGTATGTTGAGCTTTACTTTGAAAAGTATATGAGGTAAGGGTGGTGCGTTGAGATTTTCTCTGAAATGTAGAGGTTGGCAACTATATGAGTCCAAATAAAAATGAGTGTTATGGAGTCCAATTATCCATTGATAATTTGTGTTTCTAACAAATGCCAATGGTCTCAATGAAATTATTATTATGTGTGTGTGAACTTTCAAAAGAGATAATGGTGCATGTGTGAATGTGTATTGCATTATTGATCAAGAAATTGTCAAGCATGTTATAATCTTTAAAAAAAAGTTAAATGTTGAGTGTAAAGAAATGTTGTTGCATTGGGATAATTAATTTTGAGATATGTGTTGATAAAATTATACAATGTTTATGACACTTACATTGATTTTACTATGTACATTATAATATAAGGTATAGGCATTCATTGGGCTTTAGGCCCACACTCTGTTGTGCAAATTTCTATAGAGAATTAGAGGTTTACCCGGTGGTGTGGAAGAATTATCTAGTGGTGATCAAATAAGACTTGACTTTTATAAGAGTATGTGAACTATATGTTGACTTTGAGGCAATGAGGGGAAATTATGTTCAAATTTTTGTTAAGTTTTGGTGTTGCCGAGTTTTGTGAATATTATGGTGATCGTTTGGTCTTTGAATTACTTGATAGCATGTTATATTGATGATGACGTTTGGTACTTGTTAGTCATGGCTTTTATGTTAGGTAGAATACTTAAAATATTGCTATGAACTCTAACAAGTGGTTGAATGGCCTAGCAAGCTAATGTGAGTGCATAATATGTTAGAGCCTTAAGATGCATGAAATGAGAGGCTTTGCTCCTTTTGGTTAAGTAACTTAAGATACTATGAACTCTAACTCGTTCTTGCATGTTCATATGAAAATCTACCTTTTTCTAGAAAAAAGATCGATCCCTAACTTACTGTGTTACAGAGGATTGATCCCCTGTGAAAAGATATCGATCTCTTTTCTATTTATTCGATGAAAAAAATGGGAGAATTCACTTCATTAAAGGTCTTAAGTATCCCTAAATCCTAATTTAACCCAAGAAGTTTATAAATGTATAAAATCGCCTAGATAATGATTCTTTAATAACTTTTTGGTTATAACATAGGATTTGAAGAGATTTGTTTTGTCACACTTTTATGAATAGAATTTCATAATGGAAAGTTTGTTTCATTTAATGAGGTTTGTGTAAAAATTTTAGACTAATTGCATTATAGCCCCTAAAGAATGCATATTTATATGACATTCGATCAAATTGAAATTTTGTATATTATCAATTAGGGATTAATAATGACTAATAATAATTATAATCTTATATTTCATTGGCTAAGGTTTGAAATTGTAAAAATTGATTTCATTACCATATCATATTAGAGAAGACAATATTCTGGTATGCTAGAGAACCGAATGTCGTAAGTTCAATTTCCTATTGATCTGCTGCTATGTGTATCGTAATGAATGTTCATATTATTGATTCCACTTTAGTACTCATGTTTATGAGTTTTATGCATGTCCGAAAAGATCGAAGCCTAATGTATGCTCAAGTATCCGTGTCGTCCTACACGACCGGGCATGGGGCGTTACAATCTTAATACCTAGTAAAATGATAAATATAATCCTAAAAGATATTTCATCATCCTATATTAAATTATATTAAAAGTAATCAATAAAAATAGTAAAATTTCGTAATATTTACAAAATCTCGTATTAATCTCGTATAGGAATTTATGTATATGATGTCTTCACTAAAATGAGTGTATCTTGAGTTCCTGATATCTAATTGATGCGATTTGAGAACCGTTAGAAAGCTAAGAGACAAAAAAAATTAACTCTAGAAGATATTTTAACCAAATAAGATCGATATCCCATTCAAAAAGCAGTCTCAAGTATGTTATTATTTTATTCTTCTTTTCCAAGGCTTAGTCGTGTGGATCAATTATAAGCATTAGTCCATATTCTTTTGATGTGAGCCTTGTGATGCATATATCATTCTCCCTCTCTTAAAAATGATTCAAACTCAAATTTGAAACATCAAAGGGAGAAACATTAGAGCCTTTTATGAATTCTCTTATATTATACTTACCAAGTAGATATGCTTTGAATCTTCTAGACTTTATTCTTCTAATAGGTTCAAGTAGAAATATTAGTCCAAAGAAGCGTGCATTTTCAGAATTATGGACTCTGGTGCATATATCATTCCCCTCTCATCAAAGTGATGAGTCTTTTGCTCTTTAGTAAAGGTTTCTTCCTTTTTGAAAT
Source organism: Hibiscus syriacus (assembly GCF_006381635.1). Lineage (NCBI taxonomy): Eukaryota > Viridiplantae > Streptophyta > Magnoliopsida > Malvales > Malvaceae > Hibiscus > Hibiscus syriacus. The sequence continues at coordinate 695,620 of NW_024062382.1, forward strand.
AAATTTATTGTTATCTTGAAATCCTCTTTTGCATACAAGTCTTGTAATATGTTGTTCAAGTTGAAATTCACCATGGCGCGAGCCACTGTAGGATCTGTTTATGATTGATTCATATGTTATCTCTATGGTTTCACTCGTGTGTGGCGAGAATGAGTGATTAAAAACAAATGTCAAGTAGTCTGTGAAAGTAACCCATGAAGTCTCGTAAGTTTGGTTCTGGAACTAATAAATCTCGTGAAGAGCTTTATGGAATGTGGAACATGTTTAGTTGAAAAGGAAACTCATCAACAAAATAGAATTCATTAAAAGCACTTTTAAAAGAACGAGTATATATGTCAGAAATCATTGAGTTATCATGATGTTCATCTTTGATATGTTCAATTCTCGAAATAATAATATGCTTTTGATAGATAAGAGTATACCTTCGAGATAGTTCATCTTCTATTATGTTTTGCTTACCTCATTCTTTTAACCACTTAAAAAATTAATGGTTATTATGGATGATAATCTTTGTCAGAAGTATGTTTTATTGCCAAACTTCAAGTATTTGAACATTGTCAAAAGAAAAAGAGTAGATAAAAATATCATAATCATAGATAACAATGTACTTACCTATGGAGTGGTTTAGTTCATGTTTCTTCATTGAGATGGTACAATGAATAAGGCTTTCTTAGATGTAGCCTTTTCGTAGTAAAACTAACTCTTTAGTTTCTTCGAGATTGTTTGTTCGATGAGGTATGATGGAAACTTGAATTATATCAGTATGATGTTTTTCCCTCTTTCTAGAGGTAATCTGTCAGGTTGATCACCTAACACTTCTCAAAAATCTTATAAGAGATAAATAAATGCACTAGTAAACTACTTGTTAATGCTAGAAATCGAAACAATTGCTTCCCTAAAGTGAACAAGGATGAAAGGCTTTTTTTGAAGAAAATTCTCTCTCGATTATTTTGTGCTCACAATAGATTTTGAGTTACTCTTTTCTTCTCACAATTAGGTTCTCTCGCCTCTCATGGGTCATGTTCTTGTATTTTATGGGTTGTGCCCTCTTTTGTTTTCTCCTCTTTTTCTGTATTTTTTCATTGTGTTTTCCCACCCTCCTCAAAAAGTGTAATCACTTGATTTTTTTAGTGCCTCTTTTGTTTCCAAGGACTGAAGATTGATATCTTCCATTAAAATTCCACTAGCATATATTTCATCGATGTCATTGTTTGATTCAATATCCGTGGTAGAAGGTGGAATAGAAAAAGAATTGGAAGAAGATAAAACACATTGGTAAAAAGATGAAGCACCTTGGTAAGTGTATTTCAAATGATTTCTTCTTTATTGTTGATTTTTAATTGTGATTACTTTTTGTAGTGCATCCTGAAGATCTTTGTATTATTGTTTAACATGTCCATCATGAATGTCTAGATTGAGGCCTTTCACAAATCGATGGTAGTGTAATCTTCATCACAAATCTTTGCTCGTCGTTTTAAGACATTATCTCATTATAATAATCCTCCACGGATCTTTTATCTCATAGTAATCTACGAAGTTTTCATATGTCTTCCTCGGTGTAGTAATTTGGAAAAAAAAATTGGTCTCTCATATCATATTTAAGCTCATCCCAAGAATTGATTGGATGGTTTCCAAGTCTAAATTGTACACAACAAGATAGTGCCTTGTCACTAAGTCCATATGTAGCTACATAGAATTTGTCCTCTTCAAAACACTTGTAGTCGTGTAATATGAATTCCATATTGGTTTCCCACTCATAGTAGGTGTGTGGGTCTTCTATGCCATAGAATATTGGAATTCTTAATCGTGGTATCTTTAGTTTGAACATCCTGAAAATCATAACACTCAAAGCAATATGTAAAGTGAAAAAAGGAAATCAAAGTAAACAAGAAACCTCACAAGTCACTCGAAGAAATTAATACACTGAGAGGTAAGTAAGCTAGTCTTTTAATCTTTAAAACTCTCTTACCAAGAAGTCTTTCAATGTTCGTATCATATTTCAATCTCTAACAAAGAAGACAAGTGATACTTAAAAATATCTAAGAGGTCAAACAAAGGTACGACTCCAAGAGAACGAGAATGCAAGGAAGAAGAAGTATGCAAACTCTTTTAATACTACTAAAACAATGAGAAGAATGTGTTAGATGATGTAGATGAACAAAAAAATGGCAAGACAAAGTAACCTCGAGCAATAAGAATCAAGTAAATTAGATGTCCAATCCCGAAAAACCTAAAACACATGATCAACTTGAGCAACCTTTTTTAGGGGGTTTTGGATATCCAAAAATTATGAATTCTTTTGTGAATGTCCATCAGTGGATGTAATTTCAATTCAAAAATTTCAACACAAAATTCCTTTTGGAAATGTTTCTAGAAATTCGCCAACGACAAGTCCTCAAATTCACCGAAAAAACAGAGGATCAACTTGAGCAATGTTTTTTAGGGGTTGAATAAAGTTTGATTAGTCTGAATTTTTGAATGGATATTTCTATTAGGATGAACAATGTACCTGTAAAAAATAAGCTCTAAATTCCTTTATTTGCGATTTGTGGATTTTTTTCTCTTTCTCTCTTTTTTTTTATTTTTTTCTTTTCTTTTTGATGAAAATAGAAAACTAATCAGAATGAATTAAAACTAAATTAAAATAATATAAAAAAGAATTTGCGAACTAGCTCCGCTGGCGGTGTACGTTTGAAAGAACAACCAAACGGTCTTGATTCTCTTTAAGAATCATCTCAAATCTGATACCAATTGATAGAGATGCAGCAATTGATTAAAGAATGTTACTCTTGTAGAAGAATCAAACCTAGAAAGCTCTAGACTCGATCAAAAAATGAGAGGGAAAGATTGAGATGTGGTCGATGATAAGGAGATTTATTGTAGGAATTAGGGTTTCTTGAAATTGAGACAAGGAAAAGATTAAGACAAGGAAAAGAAAGGGTAATAAAAAATAAATATAAATAAAGACAATGAATAAGATAGGATAGGAAGAACTTAGCCAAATTGGAATTTTCTGCCAAAATTGATCTTCTGGATAAAGTGGAAGTAGGCGTGTAGATGATGTTGATGATGATGAAAATCGATGGATAAGTGTCCTACAAACCCTCCTAGTAGTAATTAACTATGCAAACTCAATAATCAGCTCTAACCAACCCTCTTACTCACAATGAAGAGGCAAATCAGAGTGTGAAGATCTCTCTCAAAAAGAACATGAAAATAACTCAATGAAGAGAAGCTTTGGAGGAACAAGTAATCAAAACTTGCAAAGATAAATTCTTAATGTGTTGTATTCAAGAAAAAATGTCTTTACATTGGTGGAAGGAGCATCCTTTATATAGGGTGAAGGAGTCCTTGTTGTAGTATGACTAATGCTTGAAAATAATAATAAAAATAACAATAAAATACTATCCTAATTCCTAGTAAACATAAAATAAAGATAATTGTTTTAACTCTATATTAATTCCTAGTAAAATAATAAAGATAATGCATTATCTTATATTAAATTATATTACAAATAATCAATAAAAATATTAAAAATTCGTAATATTTACAAAATCTCATATTAATCTCGTATAGGAATTTTTGCATGCATGGTCTTCACTAAAATGGGTGTAACTTGAGTTCTCGATATTAGATTGATGAGATTCAAAAATTGTTGGAAAGATAAGAGATAGACGGTTATAACTCCAGAAGACATGTCGACTAAATAACATTAGGATACCATTAAAAAAGAAGTCGTAATTCTGAAGCTATTTTTATCTTCTTTTACAAAGCTTGGTTATGTGGATCAGTTGTAAGTGTTACTCCATCTTCTTTTGATGTGAGCCTTGTGATTCATGTATCATACCACCCTAACTTCAAAGAGTTTCTAAAGAAAACATAGGATGCTAAGGATAACATCTCAGCTAGCTTAGATAATTTCAAGAGAGAAGTTAGTGAATGAAACCAAAACACGTTTGGCTTTATCGGTGTGAAAAAGAAGATAATCATTGCAAGGTTTAAAGGAATTAATAAAGAATTGTGAAATAAATAATTGAACTTCCTAATCCATCTGGAAGTTAAGCTGGAAAAGACTCTTAGACAGAAAGAGTTACTTTTGTACCAACGCGCAAGAAGTAACTAAATCCATTGTGGTGATAAAAATACTAGCTTCTTCCACAAATGTGCCAAAGTTAAACACCAAAGGAAAGTTATAACTGCCTCGAAATTATCCTCTAGAGACGTCTCTACCAACTAAGATGAGCTGATAGAACACATGATGCACTACTTTAAGAACATCTTGTTGTCTTTAAGTAGTGAAGGGAGTTACAATATAAAATGCAAGTTGGTAAAGATCAAATTAGAACGGATGAAAAGTTTGGAAAATACTATTAATGACAATGAAATCAAGAAGGTAGTGTTTGAAATAGGAACCTAAAAGCCCCTGAAGACGATGGTGTGCAAGCTACTTTCTACCAAAAACTAGGAAATTATGGGAGTAAATGCTATCAAACTATCAAGCACATTATAGGAGGGTAAACAATGGAGAAAGTTATAAATAGGAGCTTAATTTTCCTCATTTTGAAGGTCGATAACCCTAACCATATCTCCAATTCAAGCTAATTAGTCTCTGCCAAGTTATTTATAAAGTCAGCACAAAAGTAATAGTTAATTGCATAAAACCACTTCTCTTTGGGCTTGTTTCAAGCAACAAATTTTTTTTATCATGGGTTACTCTATCACTAAGAACATCTTCCTCACCCAGGATACAATCCACTGAATGTGACAAAAGAAAGGTAGAAGATGTTGGGTGGCAATTAAGATAAACATGGAAAAAAATATTACTTCCTTGAGTGTTTGTTCATCAATGACATTTTGCAGGATATTGGCATCTTGATAAAATTGAGGAATGTGATCATGGAATGTGTTAGGTCAACCAAAAATCATATTATTTAGAATGGTACACTCTTTGAGCCTTTCAAGCCCTCAAAATGTATTCGACAAGATTGCTCGTTATCTTTATATTTGTTCTTCCTTGCATGGATCGATTATCCTATGTGTTCAATTTGAAAACAAAACAGGAAAGTTGGAGACCAATTAATTTGACAAAACTAGGACCATAATTATCTTTTTTATAATGATTTGATTTTGTTTGTAGAATCAACAAAAACTAAGTGAAGATTATCAAAGGTTTACTCCAAAACTTTTGTTAATATATTATTCACATATGAGTACGACTATGACCATACCTTAGAGTTTAATCCATGAGAAAGTCACCAAAGGAACATACCATAGTCTTATACTAAAAGTGCATGATCACTTAACGGGTTGGAAAGCCAGAACCCTCTCTTTAGCTGGTAGAATCATACTAGGGAAAATGATTATCTCTAGAATTCCATACTATATCATGTAGACTACAAGACTCCTGAGCAATGTTTTTGACAAAGTTAAAAGGTTGACTCAAAATTTATTTGGGATCGAACACTAGAAGAAAGAGGCATACACCTAGTCAATTAGGAGAAACTTTACAAATCAATGGAAGAGTGGGGTCTTGGCCTCAAAAACCTAAGGAGATAAAATGATGTCTTCCTTATGAAGATATGATTTAAGTTAATCACTAAAAATGAGGAGGAGTGGATCAATATTCTAAGCAATAAATATAAGATGAAGGAGATGTTTCCAGAAACAATAAAAAGAAAAAAACAATTCCATATTTGGAGGAATTTAAGCAAAATCTAAATAACCCTCATGACAAACATGATTTGGAACTTGAGAAATGGACACAAAACAAATTTTTAAAAAGATCTATGGATTCCTAAACTGGGACAACTCTATAACCATTACACCAAACCTGACAACATTATGAAGAACAAATGTAAAGTAAGAGATATGACCAATGAAGAAGGTGAATGAAACTAGGATATCATGAGGCAAAGTCTCTAACATAACGCATTGCATCATATTGAGGCTATCCCTCCCCAATTAAAAATGATCTGAAGGATTCATTTGGATGGAAAGGAACATAGAGCAGACGGTTCAATCAGCATACAATGCCACTAATAAAAATGAACCAATCCAAATCGATAAGATCTAGAGATTGATTACTAAACACTTGAGCCTTCTAAGAATGAAGACCTTTCTTTAAATAGTATGTAAAGAAAAACTTAAAACATGTATTTTAAAACTACTTTGTAGAGATTACAAATTGGAGATAATATTCAGACAAAATAAGATGGAGGAATTCCTTAATAGCAATATGAAACAATGGCTAGAGAACAATCTTAAAAAATGGTACCAAATCGAAAGTGAAGCTGGTGAGTGGCCATCCTCTTCAGCACAATACTATGGACACTTTGGAGAATGAGGAATAAGACCATCTTTAAACCAAAAATAAGTAAGAAATATTTAATATAGAGAAGGCTACCATGATGAAACAAGAAATAGAACATGGCAAAAGCACTATTGTAAACAACTCCAATCAAGAACAATACCGTAGAATGGAGATATGGGAATCACCTTAGGAGCCTTTAGTGAAAATAAATATTGATAGGGCAAGGAGATCATTATCGGGTGAGGTTGCATGCGAATGAGTCATAAGGGATTATAAAGGGCATTTGATTAAGGGATTTTCTAAGAAAATATGGGTGTGTACGATGCTCGAAGAAAAGCAATGGGACATCTATGAGGGTCTTTAAATAGCATGGAAAATGAGGAATAGACAGATATAAATAAAGATTGACATAACATAGTACCATAGATGTCATCCACTTCTTTTTATATGAGATAACAACGTGTCAAGGTTTCATACACTTGTATCTTGATTTGCATCATGTCTGCATTCCTATATTCCTTAAACATAGCAGACAATGTAGCCATTGTTAGAGTATGCCCAAAGACCAATCATATAATGATTGTAATAATACTTTTATTTACCGATTTTATTGAATAAAGGCATTACCGCTATTATTTTCAGTTATATATATGTGTTTAACATAAACTGAAAGATAATAAAGTCCATATAATGACATAATTGTTATTATTAAAAGATCCCTACTCAAGTATTATTATGGGCATGGACAATAATAATACGCTTAAGACTAACATGTTATTGATTGATGACAACGAGTTGTCATTGGCATAGAGATGTCAGAATTGATACTTGGTTATATTGTTAGAGAACAATGTGTTGGATTAACCCACCATGAGCATATGTCTTGGATAATTATGTGACAGTCATAACATTGCTCGTGGTGATGACTATATGTATGATCCTCAGACTTGAGATCAATACTATCCCAACATATATTGTTGTATGTTTTGATTCAGCTAAACAAACTCTGTAACTGGTTTCTCTATAAAGACTGTTATTGAATATATCTCAATATATGTAGTGGGTGTGACAGTCATAACTGGTTGTTCGAATAAGTTGATATGAGATATCATAAACTATTCGTTAATTAAAGTCTACTCTAGATATCAAGAAACAATATATGGGCTATACAAGTGTGACTATTCCAAGACTTGTGCCTATTCTATATATAAAGAACATAAGGATGTAATACATAAAAGAGTTCATCACCAAGATGATATGTCGAATCATATTTTCTTGTAACTTAGGTGACAATGATATATTGCTAAATGGCATTCATTGTATGTAATATTAGAATTGTTCTAATAATTACTGCTAACGTTACAAGAACCTACTGGGTTACACCCTAGGATTGAAATGAGCAAAGATGTACAATTTTTTGTATGATACTAAAATATATCTAGAGTTAATTAAGTATATGTTTTAATAATCCAGAATATTTAATTACAATTAATTAAATATAGATTTAATTAATTTGAAATAATAAAATCCCTAATATGATTAGGGTAACTTGGATGTAAAAGGATTATTAAATTCTAATATGATTAGGGTAACTTGGCTATAAAAGGGTGTGTTAGGTTTACCAGCCGTTTTAGAGAACATACACAAAACGTTCAGCCATTTTATCTCAAAACGATTTTGGGGGAAAACAAAATTGCTCTCAATCGGGTGAACTGAGTAGAGGCCGAGACGTGATTTCGTGGAGGCTTACGATTCGAACCGATCTACACCACCAGTATTCACTATTGTCCTTGCTATTTTTCAAGGAACCCGTTGTAAGTATTTGCATCTCTTCCTCCCGATTTCAGTTTTTTGTACTTGGATCACTGGTAAGACCATCGAGTTTTATTTCCGTTGCGCCATGGGGTGCGCCGACGGTCCCAACAGTGGCATCAGATCCACTTGTATGATTTGAATTTGGGTAAAATTTTGGTTGATGCGATATGTATGTGATGCATGTTCTAGTTTTATCGATTTTGATAAATATGTTGATATCATTGTTCGAATCGATAACTACAACGATTAATATGTTAATTTGTTAATATGTTTTTCAATCGATTTGTTGATGGATGATCTGTGGGAGTGCGATAGCAAATCGCGTTTGGAAGTGGAACAATGGTTGTTCCGATGCATAAAACCTTTGGGATTGAAAATCCCAAAAGCACAATTCTGTTGATAATTGTTATCAAATCATGAAGTTTTTCCAAGAAAACAGAAGTACTATTTTTCAAAAAATCCCACCAGTCGTACTGCGACGGCCTAAGCACGCTAGGAGCTCCGCCCCTTGACCCTCATCAGCAGTACAAATTGAAGGCCAATATTAAATTTTTTTTGAACAAAGGCGTAAGAACGTGTATATATATATGATATGTTTGATTTGCATGGTGTTTGACATGCATGGTTATAGCCCTTGTTCATTTTATAATGGTTTAATTTGAAATACGGTCTATGAGTCGTGCCTTTCTATATCTCTTTTGTATTTCTCTTCTCATCTTACTCCCTCGTATGTAAAACGAGTTTCTTTTAAAATTGTAAACCTATAAATATTTACAAGAATCAGAAGAATGGCGAGAAGATGTCTAGAAAGCAATCTTAGGCTTTAGGGTTCTTAGTTCTCCCATTGGCTTGGGATGGGCCACCTTAGTTATTGTTTTGGGCTATAACCATTGCATCTTATTTATTGCTATATTTGTTATGTATGCAATGCATCAAATGATAAAATAAAAATAAATATTGATAAGATCAATAAGGGCCTAATATTAAAACGAACAATGATGAGATAATTACGCATATCCCTCTTTATAATCTAAGTTAACTTAACCGTCCAATATTTACACTCGTTAAGGCTTTGATCGATATTGTGTGGGCTTTTCCAAAGCATTGGCACATAAATCTATCTTGGTTAAATGCAAAGAATAAGCAAGTGATATTCACCGGTTGAAATATTGGTAATAACTTAGCTAGGTTATTCTAATAGGATTAGAAACCTAGAGGTTAAATATTTGGATAAGTCATGAGATGACTTGAACAAAAGTTGTTCACCAAAATGAGGAGTTACATGAGATGTAACTAGTCAAGTGTTACTTACTTAAATAATAATTATCCTAAAATAAAAGCCAAAGCTGATTTAGGAAATTGATGTATTATGGATCCTCACCCACTAGAAAACATTTCGTTGAATTTTTCCGAAATTAAAACAAAGAGGGTTTTTAATTTTGAATAAAATAGTGGGAGTAATTTGTAAATAAAGTCCAATTTATAAATTTTAATTCGGTAAATTTACTTACTTTAATATTTCCATTGTTGTAGATTTAATGACAAACAACACTTTATCACTGTGATCACTCCTTGAGAAGGATAAACTTAATGGCATAAACTTCCTTGACTGGTTTCGTAATTTGAGAATTGTTCTCAAACAGGAAAGGAAAGAATATGTCATTGAGGAACATGTTCCTAATGAACTGGCAACTAATGCTTCAAAAGCTAACAAAGACAAATAAATATATGAAGGGCAAGATGAGGACATGGTTGCATATGAAAGCCAAAGAAGATGTTGGATGTCTAATGCTTGCCACCATGACTCCTGAGCTTCAGAAGCAAGATGAGGACATGGTTACATATGAGATGATTCAAAATATCAAATAAATATATGAAGGGCAAGCACGTCAAGAGAGATATGAGACCTCTAAAGCTCTATTTCAATGTAAAATGGCAGAGGGAACTCCTGTAGGAGATCATGTCATCAAGATGATGGGCTGCATCCAAATGTTGGAAAAGCTGGGATTTCCTCTCAAAGATTAATTGGCTACCGATGTTATCCTACAATCGTTTCCAGATAGCTTTAGCCAATTTGTCCTTAAGTTCAACATGAATGAAATTAACAAGACTTTGCCACAGTTACTTGGTATGTTATGAACTGCTGAAAGTAACATGAAAAGGTTGGACCTAAGCCCATTCTGATGGTCCTCAAGGACAAAGGAAAAGGAAAGAAAAAGGTAGTGGCAAAGTCTAAAGGCAATGATAAAACCAAACCAAAAGGGAAAAATGCATTGAAACCCAAAGGGGGAGTTAGCAAAGAAGGAAAATGTTTCCATTGCGATAATACCGGACACTGGAAGAGAAATTGCCATGTTTACCTTGAAGAGGTCAAGAAGGCAAAAACCGAACGTTTGTTTCAGGTATTTATGTTATTGATGTTAATTTGTCAACATATACTTCTTGGGTATTAGATATTGGTTATGGTTCTCATATTTGTACTTCTGTATAGGGACTGCAAAAGAGAAGGAATCTGGTTAAAGGAGACGTGGACCTACAAGTGGGAAATGGAGCAAGAGTTATTGCATTAGCTATAGGCACATATGTTTTATCTTTGCCTAGTGGACTTGATTTAAATTTAGAGGATTGTTATTATGTGCCTAGTTTGACTAAGAACATTATTTTTATTTCTTGTTTGGACAAGATTGGTTTTGAGATTATTATTAAGAATAATTGTTGTTCTTTTTATCTCGATAGTGTTTTTTATGGTTTGACACAATTTGTTAATGGTCTCTATATTTTGGATCAAGAAAACACCATTTATAACATAAATACTAAGAGATCAAAAACAAATGACTCGAATCAAACTTATCTTTGGCATTGTCGTTTAGGCCATATAAGTGAGAAACGCATATCAAAACTCCATAAAGATGGATTCTTATATTCATTTGTTTTCGAACAATATGATGTATGTAAATCTTGCTTGTTGGGAAAAATGACTAAAGCTCCTTTTAATAGTAAAGGTGAGCGAGCAAGTGATTTATTGGGGTTAATACATAGTGATGTATGTGGACCAATGAATACATAAGCCAGACGTAGATTCCATTATTTAATTACTTTTACCGATGAATTCAGTCGGTATGGGTATATTTATCTTATGCGCCATAAATCTGAAGCCCTTGAAAAGTTTAAGGAATTTAAAAATTAAGTACAAAATCAACTAAGCAAGAGTATTAATGTAATACCCCAAAAATTTAGATAATGACCAAAATGTAATTTTTGGATGTTTGATGGCCAAAGTATAAAATTTGGGAAAAAGTTTAGGGAATTAAATGATAATTTCCTAAAAAGAATTTTATTCCATAAATATATGGTTTACTCTTGAGAGTGGAGTTTTATAGAAATCATATTGTTGGATTTGGAATTTTAGTAAAGAAAAATTAGAAAGGGTTAAAGCCGATAAGTAATCGGAAATTCGAATCGAATTGGAATGTTACAAAAATTTGAAGGATGTTATAAAATGGTTGGAAATATTATTGTAATATTTTAGATCAGAGAAAGTTGGTTGTGCAATTTTTCAGATTTAACCGAAACAGTGGAATTTAGTGACTAAAACGCAAGTTTTGAAAATTTCAGGGCATTTTCGTTGGTCAAAGTCAAATTAAATTATATTTGACTTTGTAATATCAGATGGCTTGGTTTGATGGTGAATAAAAATATTCATTAAGGGTGTTTTGGTCTTATTCCAAATAAATGAATATTATATTCATTTATAGTGGAATATAATTCAAACAAAGATGAAATGCATCCAACATTTCACTCAAATTTGCTATCTTCTTCTCCAGCCAACGTGGTCTTCTCCTAAGGTAAGAACAAAGCTTCAATTCTATTTTCAAGCAATTTCTTTAGGATTATGAGTATGATGAAAATAGAAAATGGTTATTTGCGAAAAACGCTATCATTTGATATCAATATTGCATGATAATCTTGCTTGATTCAAATATCCCCAAATCTGGAAATTTAGGTTTATACTATGGTTGTTAACTTGATGATGATTATTGATGATTTTGAGGTTGTAAGAATTGATGAAGAATATAAGGATGAGGTTAAAGAAAAACAGTGTAGATTTTAGGAATTACAGTAGGTTCGAAAATTCACCAGAAAATATATAAAAATAATTTGGAGGTTATTTTTCTATATTGTGTTCATATATGGATCTAGTTTTGTTTAAAACAAACGGGGATCAATTTCAAGTTCTATACAAATAGATATGAATTTTTAACTGAGGAAAGGTCAGAAAATTCGGACAGCAGAATTCTGTAACAAAACAGATTCTGTTGGTGAACTTTGAAAATTCACCATAAATTGTACATAATGAATTAGAATGATTTCTTTATATGGATAGATTCGTATTAGAGTCTAGTTTTCAATGGAAAAAACGGAATTAAATTCCAGTGTGTGTATCAATACAGTTTAATGATTCTTTAAAGGTAGTACGAGTTGTCTGAATTCTGGAAATTAATGGGTTGTTGTGTAAGTGTTATATAATTGATGTACTATGCTGGAATTGTTGTTTGAGAATTGAAAAGAGTGTTAGATGTGAAATTGATTATTTTGGGAAGATTGAAATGATTGGTGATTTAAGTACAACAATTGCATAGTTGGGGTACTTAAATGTATTTATGCTTTTGTAAAAGCATTTGAATGGAAATAATTTCAATGTTGGAATTATTGGTATTAAGAATTTAAGTGGTAAAATGGTGAAGACCATTTTGAGTAAATGGGAAAAGTTGGTTCCAATGTTATAAGGAATTATTAAGAGTTAAATATTTTGATAGATGATTAATTTCAAATATAGTATGGAGATACGATGGAATGTATTTATGTTAGTAAAATACTAACATATGGATTATTATGAATTGATGATTTATACAGATCATGGTTGATTTGCAATTGAAGCAAGTAAAGTATAAAAAGGGTATATTGTGGACAATATTGAGGCTCATATATTTTGAAAGACATAAAGTGTCAAGGTGAGTGCAACACATGCATGAAATTATACATGGATGTTTTATACATCATAAGGAAGACTTGCGATAAGTCGACCTTGTTTATATCGGCATGATTTTATATCATTTTTATAAATTGACATTGATATGTCAAAGTATGAAACTAAAATGCATTGATCATGAAAAATGTGATATTTTAGCATGAATGTTTTCGGGTATGAGCTGCCCAATGTTAAATATTGATGATATACTTTTCCATGGATTGATCGAATAAAATAGACTATATGCCCAAAGTAAGTCATTGAGTGACAGGGTATAGTTGGCATGCCATAGAGTATAGCAGCTGCAGGTTTATATTAGCACTATAGTGCATAAGGACACTAAGTGCAGGTTTATGTCCGGATTAGCACTATAGCGTAAGCTTAGTGTAGGTGGTGGGCACGACCTTATGTGTATTGTCCGGATTAGCACTATGGCGTAAGCTTAGTGCAGGTTTAGCACTACGGTGCAGGTATTTTACTCGTATACCCAGGGTCCTCAGGGTGTTATATTGGGCTATTGTCTACGGTTTATTGACTATGGATTATGTTTTATTGGTTAATAAATGGTAACCATGCAAATAAGCTTATGAGCTTACGGAATAATGGCAAGTATATTGAAAAAAAATTAATAAGCTTATGAGCTTATGGAATTTAAATGGTAAGTATTTTGGTAAAAATAAGCTTATGAGCTTATGGGATGAAAGGTAAGAAATTTTATATTATTTTGATCATGGTAAAATATTGAAGATGCTATTAGCATGGTTTTATGGCATTGGATTTGAAATCTAAATTCATGCATGAATTGTATTGCACTATATATATTGTTTTAATTGCCTCACTAAGTTTATACTTAGCGTGTGATGATTTTCACGCGTAGGTAAAAAGCAAAGAATAAGAATAAAGAGTTCAGAACGACATCAAGCATCGAGAGGTATATTTCAATATCAATAAGACATCCTATTGTGAAATTTGATTTTAGATAGTGGCATGTAATTTGAAAATGTTCAATTTATTTGTTTAATTAATTTTGAAAATTTTTATAGTGATGAAAGGTGAATTTTTATGAATTTATATGTAAATTTTCAGAAGTTACTGTAGTATGAACAGTAACCTCGATTTTAAGCAAAAATTTTCAGTATGAAAAAGGGGTATCGATTCCCCTGCTACAGGGAATCGATTCCCCCACTGTTCACTGTTCATTATTCGGGTACTATTCACTATTCATAATTAAAAATATTTTGAATTAAATTGGTTACAACGAAACGTAATTTTTATGATATGATAATTTTATAATATCATTTACTATTTTAAGAAAATAAATTTTAAATCGCTTTTGAATTTTGAAATAGTTTTAGAAATTACGGGTGACATCCGTAATCTGTATAGGTATAAAATATACGGGTTATGGGTGTTACATTTATTGGTATCAGAGCCAGGTTTAGCCGATTCTAGGACTAAACCGAGGTTGTTTTTAAGTTAAAAAGGTGTATACATGCCACTAGGATGTCAAAAGTTACTGATATTTGTATATATACTATGATGATGTTTATTGGAGTAAAGTTACTTTTAATAATGTATGATGATTCTGACTATGTTCAGATGTTGAAATTAAAGAGAAAGGTAATAAAGTTGAAAATGTTGAAAAGAAGGTCGAGATTGAAATCGACTAAAAAGGGAACCGACATGAATTATGTAAAACACCTTAGAAGGGTGGATGTTGTAAGGGATTTTTCTCCATTTGATGGAAGAAATGTTTCAGTTTCAACGAAGTTTTTTTAAATGGAAAAAAAATCGATTTAAAAGTTTGAATGGCTTACAAGAAAAGTCGAATCGGATGAGGATCCAGAGGAGATTTCTGAATTTAGTGATGATTCTGAGGTTCTCCAGGTAAGCTTAAATAAGTGAGAAATATTTAAGCTAGGCAATAAATTGTTAAAAGCATTGTTGATTTGAGCAAGAGGAAATACATAAGCGGTAATATGATTTCCGCTAAACGTTTAAAGAAAGCTGAATTATTAGTAAATTAAATGGTTATGAGTTGGTTTGAGAATGGATATCAAGTCCATAAAATTGGATAGAGTTACCTTGTGAAGGAAAATATATGAAAATGGATTGTTTAACTTTCCATGCTACAATGAATTAAGGAATTATAAAGTAGAAATATTCAATTCTACTTGATATCGAGTGATATTATAACGGAAAACCCATAGGTCATGGTCATGGTCATGGTCATGGTACAAGTGTTAGAAGGACAATTAATAAATGTCCAGTAAAGATTCAGGAGCTTATGTTTCTGATGAATCCGATGGGATTAACGAGTTAAGATCATTTTGATCATGAGTGGGTTGTCTCTGCATTAAAGTTGGGTCAATGGTCACAAGAAGCGATTAATTTAAAAAAAAAAGAGCAGAGAAATTAAAAATTTTAATGATTGATGAAAAAGTGAAATCATCACTAATGTGATATCAACAATGGTTACGATTAAGATGATGTAAAAAGGATGCATAGCTTTTCTAGCTAAGGTGATAGATACTCAACTATCTGAAGTAAGATTATATGTTATTTCCATAACTTGGGAATTTCCATAAGTCTTTTTAGATTTATTATTATGGGTTACCTCCAGATTGAGAGGTGGAATTTAATATTAATGGCTATCAAGGCATTAATCTTGTATTTATGGGTTCATATCGAATGATTGTGATTGAGCTAAAAGAATAAATAAACAAATGCAAGAGCTGATAAATGGAGGATGCATTAGATTGAATATTTTATACCTTGGGGTAAACAGGTATTGGTTATAAAAAAATGGATATATGCAATTATGCATAGATTATTGAAAATATTATTGATAGTTAAACAGAGTAACTATCAAGAACAAATATCATATTCTGAAGATTAATGACTTGTTTTATCAGCTTAAAAGGAGCAATAATGTTTCTAAAATTAATATTCGAATGGGATATCACCGGTTAAATTTTAAAGAGGAAGATGTTACAAAGATAGTTTTCAAGAAACGGTATAGACACTACGAGTTCGTAGTAAAGCCGTTTGGTTTGAAAATGCTCAGGTAGCATTCATAGACTTGATGAATCAAGTATTTCAATTTTACTTGGATTAATTTGAGGTGGTTGTATTGATGACATCTGGGTATACTCGAATACAAAGATAGAGCATGATGCTTATCTTCGTACTGTATTCAAAATACTTAAGGATAAAAATGTATATACTAAACTGTCAAAGAGTGAGTTTTGGCTATCAGAAGTTGATTTTCTTAGTCATGTTGTCTCAGCATATGGCATAAGAGCTAAAAAATATATATATTATAAGAAGAAGAAAAAACAGAAGAAAAAAAAATGAGAGATGAAAAAAAAATATTTCACTTGTGGAAAAAAATGCGAGACTAAAGACTTTGAAGTCAACTTTGATGGAAATTATTGAGGAAGAATTTGTATTCCTCATAATGATGAGTTGAAGAAATATTTTCTTTCTAAGGCACATTATAGTCTACTGACTATGCATACAAGTGGGAACAAAATGTATCAGGATGTAAAGAGTTATTTTGGTGGCCAGGTATGGAAAAAAAACATTACTAAGTTTGTTGTTACATGTTTGACATGTCAACAAGTAAAAGTTGAGAATCAAGTGCTTTCGGAATTATTACAACTGATTGCTATTCCAGAGTGGAAGTGGTAAAGAGTCACTATGGATTTTGTTAGAAGACTACTTTTGACATTAAATAAAAAGGATTCCATTTGGGTGATAGTGACTGGTTTATTAAATCGGCACATTTAATTCTGATGTGGATGGACTATGCATTGGATAAATATACAGAGTTGTATATCAAGGAGATAATTCGACTACATGGAATGTCAGTTTCCATTATATCTGACAGGGATCCAAAGTATACTTTAAGACTTTGGAAATATTTGCATAAAGTGTTGGGTATTTGATTGAATTTCAATGCGATCTTTCATCCACAGACGGATGGTAAGTCAGAAAGTATTATTCATATATTTGAAGATATGTTGAGTGCATGTGTGATTTATATCAAGGAATCATGGGAAAGGAAAAGTATTTAATTTTAGTAGAAATTTTCTACAATGACAGTTATCAATTGAATAACAGGATTGCTCCGTATGAAACTTTATATGGGAGAAAATACCGAACACCAATGAATGGGTTCGAGTTAAAAGATCATAATCTTGTTCGCTCAGATTTATTGAATTAAGTTGAAGATAAAGTAAAGATAATCTCAAGATGATATTGGATCGACAAAAGTCTTATGTAGACTTGAATTAAAAAAAAAGATTGAATTTTCATGAAGGTGATAAAGTATTTCTCAATGTATCATCTTGAAAAAAAATATTTTGCGCCCAAAAAGCAAAGAAGAACTAAGCCTAAGATTCATTGGATCTTATGAGATAAAAAAAATTTAGACTGATGGATTATCAGTTAGCATTTATTATGGAGGTAATGGAGAACCAGAGTTGGACAAAGTACACAATGTTTTTCATGTGTCGATACTTAGAAAGTATTGATTGGATCTTTCACATGTTATTTCATCAAAGGAAATTAAGAGCCGACCAGATTTGATTATAAAAAAAATCAGTTTGGATATTAGCTCGAGAAATCAGAGAACTGCGTAACAAGATGATTTCTCTAGTTAAAGTGATTCAGAAAAATCATAATGTAGAGGACGTTACTTCGGATAGAGAGGATGATATGAAAATGTGTAGATATTTTTAAATCAGATTGAAGAATTTGATTAAACAAGTTCAAAATATAATAATGTGCATGATCTTTACAAAATTCTCAAAGTAAAGAAAAAAAATTGGAATTCAAGAAGTTGACAGAAGAGGTTTTTGTATGAGACGAGATTATGTCTTACCAGTTCGTACAACCCTAAATTAGGGTTATGAATCTACAATAAAAAGTGCAATCCTCATAAAAGAGAAGTTATGGTTTTCATAGGAAGTTTTAAAATTCGAGGACAAATTTTCTTAATGAGGGGAGAATTGTAATACCCCAAAAATTTAGATAATGACCCAAATGTAAATTTTGGAAGTTTGATGGCCAAAGTATAAAATTTGGGAACAAGTTTAGGGAATTAAGTGATAATTCCTAAAAAGAATTTTATTCCATAAATATATGGTTTACTCTTGAGAGTGGAGTTTTATAGAAATCATATTGTTGGATTTGGAATTTTAGTAAAGAAAAATTAGAAAGGGTTAAAGCCGATAAGGAATCGGAAATTCGAATCGAATTGGAATGTTACAAAAATTTGAAGGATGTTATAAAATGGTTGGAAATATTATTGTAATATTTTAGATCAGAGAAAGTTGGTTGTGCAATTTTTCAGATTTAACCGAAACAGTGGAATTTAGTGACTAAAACGCAAGTTTTGAAAATTTCAGGGCATTTTCGTTGGTCAAAGTCAAATTAAATTATATTTGACTTTGTAATATCAGATGGCTTGGTTTGATGGTGAATAAAAATATTCATTAAGGGTGTTTTGGTCTTATTCCAAATAAATGAATATTATATTCATTTATAGTGGAATATAATTCAAACAAAGATGAAATGCATCCAACATTTCACTCAAATTTGCTATCTTCTTCTCCAGCCAACGTGGTCTTCTCCTAAGGTAAGAACAAAGCTTCAATTCTATTTTCAAACAATTTCTTTGGGATTATGAGTATGATGAAAATAGAAAATGGTTATTTGCGAAAAACGCTATCATTTGATATCAATATTGCATGATAATCTTGCTTGATTCAAATATCCCCAAATCTGGAAATTTAGGTTTATACTATGGTTGTTAACTTGATGATGATTATTGATGATTTTGAGGTTGTAAGAATTGATGAAGAATATAAGGATGAGGTTAAAGAAAAATAGTGTAGATTTTGGGAATTACAGTAGGTTCGAAAATTCACCAGAAAATATATAAAAATAATTTGGAGGTTATTTTTCTATATTGTGTTCATATATGGATCTAGTTTTGTTTAAAACAAACGGGGATCAATTTCAAGTTGTATACAAATAGATATGAATTTTTAACTGAGGAAAGGTCAGAAAAGTCGGACAGCAGAATTCTGTAACAAAACAGATTCTGTTGGTGAACTTTGAAAAATCACCATAAATTGTACAGAATGAATTAGAATGATTTCTTTATATGGATAGATTCATATTTGAGTATAGTTTTCAATGGAAAAAACGGAATTAAATTCCAGTGTGTGTATCAATACAGTTTAATGATTCTTTAAAGGTACTACGAGTTATCTGAATTCTGGAAAATTAATGGGTTGTTGTGCAAGTGTTATATATAATTGATGTACTATGCTGGAATTGTTGTTTGAGAATTGAAAAGAGTGTTAGATGTGAAATTGATTATTTTGGGATGATTGAAATGATTGGTGATTTAAGTACAACAATTGCATAGTTGGGGTACTTAAATGTATTTATGCTTTTGTAAAAGCATTTGAATGGAAATAATTTCAATGTTGGAATTATTGGTATTAAGAATTTAAGTGGTAAAATGGTGAAGACCATTTTGAGTAAATGGGAAAAGTTGGTTCCAATGTTATAAGGAATTATTAAGAGTTAAATATTTTGATAGATGATGAATTTCAAATATAGTATGGAGATATGATGGAATGTATTTATGTTAGTAAAATACTAACATATGGATTATTATGTATTTGATGATTTATACAGATCATGGTTGATTTGCAATTGAAGCAAGTAAAGTATAAAAAGGGTATATTGTGGACAATATTGAGGCTCATATATTTTGAAAGACATAAAGTGTCAAGGTGAGTGCAACACATGCATGAAATTATACATGGATGTTTTATACATCATAAGGAAGACTTGCGATAAGTCGACCTTGTTTATATCGGCATGATTTTATATCATTTTTATAAATTGACATTGATATGTCAAAGTATGAAACTAAAATGCATTGATCATGAAAAATGTGATATTTTACCATGAATGTTTTCGGGTATGAACTGCCCAATGTTAAATATTGATGATATACTTTGCCATGGATTGATCGAATAAAATAGACTATATGCCCAAAGTAAGTCATTGAGGGACAGGGTATAGTTGGCATGCCATAGAGTATAGCAGCTGCAGGTTTATATTAGCACTATAGTGTGTAAGGACACTAAGTGCAGGTTTATGTCCGGATTAGCACTATAGCGTAAGCTTAGTGTAGGTGGTGGGCACGACCTTATGTGTATTGTCCGGATTAGCACTATGGCGTAAGCTTAGTGCAAGTTTAGCACTACGGTGCAGGTATTTTACTCGTATACCCAGGGTCCTCAGGGTGTTATATTGGGCTATTGTCTACGGTTTATTGACTATGGATTATGTTTTATTGGTTAATAAATGGTAACCATGCAAATAAGCTTATGAGCTTACGGAATAATGGCAAGTATATTGAAAAAATAATAATAAGCTTATGAGCTTATGGAATTTAAATGGTAAGTATTTTGGTAAAAATAAGCTTATGAGCTTATGGGATGAAAGGTAAGAAATTTTATATTATTTTGATCATGGTAAAATATTGAAGATGCTATTAGCATGGTTTTATGGCATTGGATTTGAAATCTAAATTCATGCATGAATTGTATTGCACTATATATTGTTTTAATTGCCTCACTAAGTTTATACTTAGCGTGTGATGATTTTCACGCGTAGGTAAAAAGCAAAGAATAAGAATAAAGAGTTCAGAACGACATCAAGCATCGAGAGGTATATTTCAATATCAGTAAGACATCCTATTGTGAAATTTGATTTTAGATAGTGGCATGTAATTTGAAAATGTTCAATTTATTTGTTTAATTAATTTTGGAAATTTTTATAGTGATGAAAGGTGAATTTTTATGAATTTTTATGTAAATTTTCGGAAGTTACTGTAGCATGAACAGTAACCACGATTTTAAGCAAAAATTTCCAGTATGAAAAAAGGGGTACCGATTCCCATGCTACAGGGAATCGATTCCCCCATTGTTCATTGTTTACTATTCGGGTACTATTCACTATTCATAATTAAAAATATTTTGAATTAAATTTGTTACAACGAAACGTAATTTTTATGATATGATAATTTTATAATATCATTTACTATTTTAAGAAAATAAATTTTAAATCGCTTTTGAATTTTGAAATAGTTTTAGAAATTACGGGTGACATCTGTAATCTGTATAGGTATAAATATACGGGTTATGGGTGTTACAATTAAGGCACTTCGATCTAATCGAGGTTGAGAATACTTAAGCATAGAGTTTGATGAACTCCTAAAAGAATGTGGGATTGTCTCACAGCTTACACCACCTGGTACACCACAGTGGAATAGAGTTTCTGAAAGAAGGAATCGAACACTGTTAGACATGGTTCGATCGATGATGAGTCATAATGATCTTCAGACTTCTTTTTGGGGACATGCACTTGAAACAACCGCTTTCACACTAAATCGTGTTCCATCTAAATCAGTTCAAAAGATACCATATGAGATATGGACTGGGAAACGTCCTAGTATGTCTTTTCTGATGATTTGGGGTTGTGAAGTTTATGTAAAACATCAGATGTCTACAAATCTCGAACCTAAATCTCATAAGTGTATATTTGTTGGATATCCTAAAGAAACTAAGGGATATTATTTCTTCAACCCTAAAGAGAACAAAGTGTTTGTTGCTCAAATATGAGTTCTTCTTATGGATCAAGATGAGCCCAGGACTTATCAAGAGACAGTGTCTAGCCCATACTCTGAGAAATGGCTTGAAGCCATGAGATCTGAGATGGATTCCATGTCAGTAAACCAAGTATGGACTTTGGTTGAACCACCTGAAGGGGTCAAACCTATAGGGTGTAAATGGGATTTCAAGAAGAAAACCGACATAGATGGTAATGTACAAACATACAAGGGGAGATTAGTCGCTAAAGGTTTTCGACAAGTTCATGGTGTAGACTATGATGAAACATTCTCCCCTGTAGCTATGTTTAAGTTCATCCAGATCCTACTCGCAATAGCTGCATTCCAAGGTTATGAAATCTAGAAAATGGACGTCAAAACCGCCTTCCTTAATGGAAAACTTGAAGAGGATGTGTATATGACACAACCAGAAGGTTTTTTCTTTCCAGGAAATACTGGAAAGGTTTGTAAGCTAAAGAGGTCTATTTCTGGACTAAAGCAAGCTTCTCGAAGTTGGAATCTTCATTTCAATAATGCAATCAAAGAGTTTGGTTTTATCAGAAATGAAGATGAGCCTTGTGTTTATAAGAAGGCTAGTGGGAGCATTGTTTCTTTCCTAATCTTGTATGTAGATGACATAATCATTATAGGAAATAATATACCTACTTTATAGTCTGTTAAGACTTGGTTAAGTAGTTGTTTTTGTATGAAAAATTTGGACGAGGCAGCGTATATCTTAGGAGTTAAGATCTATAGAGATAGATCAAGACGACTTCTAGGTCTAAGTCAAAGTATATATATAGACAAAGTGTTGAAAAGGTTCAGTATGGAAGAATACAAGAAAGGAATTTTGCCTATGAGACATGGCATTTCTCTTTCGAAGGAAATGTGTCCTTCAACTCCATAAGAAAGAGAAAGAATGAATAAGATTCCATATGCTTCGGCTATTGGTTCTATTATGTATGCCATGATATGTACTCGACCAGTTGTATCGTATGCTTTAAGCATGACAAGTCGGTATCAAGCGAACCATGGAGAAAATCATTGGGTTGTGGTTAAAAATATCCTTAAGTACTTAAGAAGAACTAAGGATAAATTTCTTGTCTATGGAGGGGAAGAAGAGCTTTGTATAAAAGGTTATACTGATGTCAGCTTCCAAACTGACAAGGATGACTCATGATCGTAATCAGGTTTTGTGTTTTATCTTAATGGAGGTGCTTTGAGTTGGAAAAGTTCAAAGCAAGACACAATAGTTGATTCTAAAATAGAGGTTGAATACATTGCAGCCAGTGAAGCAGCAAAAGAGGTTGTTTGGATCAAGAAGTTTATAATGGAATTAGGGGTTGTTCCCAGTATATCAGATGTTATAGAACTCTGTTGTGACAGTAATGGAGCTATTGTACAAGCAAAGGAACCCAGATCTCATCAATGATACAAACATATTCTTAGGCGCTTTCATCTCATTCGAGAGATCATTGATCGAGGAGATGTGGAAATATGTAGAGTATACACGGATGACAACATTGTTGATCCCTTGACGAAGCCTCTTACAAAGCAAAGGCATGATCGTCACACTGAGTCACTCGGTATTAGATATGTGAGTGATTGGTCTTAGTGCTAGTGGGAGATTGTTAGAGTATGCCCAAAGACCAATCATATGATGATTATAATAATTCTTTTATTTACCGATTTTATTGAATAAAGGCATTGCCCCTATTATTTTTAGTTATATATATATATATGTTTAACATAAACTGGAAGATAATAAAGTCCATATAATGACATAATTGTTATTATTAAAAGATCCCTAATCAAGTATTATTATGGGCATGGACAATAATAATTCGCTTAAGACTAACAATGTTATTGATTGATGACAACGAGTTGTCATTGACATAGAGATGTCAAAATTGATACATGATTATATTGTTAGAGAACAATGTATTGGATTGACCCACCATGAGTATATGTCTTGGATTATTATGTGACAGTCATAACATTGCTCATGGTGATGACTATATGTATGATCCTCAGACATAAGATCAATAATATCCCAACATATATTGTTGTATGTTTTGATGTAACTAAACAAGCTCTGTAATTGGTTGCTCTATAAAGAATGTTATTGAATATATCTCAATATATGTAGTGGGTGTGTATTATTAAGATAAGATTTGTCCTTTCTACATAATAGGAAATATATCACATGCCACTTGATTGTGTAAGACTAGAAACGCATGGCCATGCTCGAATAAGTTGATATGAGATATCATAAACTATTCGTTAATTAAAGTCTACTCTAGATATCAAGAAACAATAGATGAGCTATACAAGTGTGACTATTCCAAGACTTGTGTCTATTCTAGATATAAAGGACATAAGGATGTAATACATAAAAGATTTAATCACCAAGATGATATGACAAATCATATTTTATTGTAACTTAGGTGACAATGATATATTGCTAGATGTCACTCATTGTATGTAATATTAGAATTGTTCTAATAATTACCGCTAACGTTACCAGAACCTACAGGGTCACACCCTAGGATTGAAACGAGCAAAGATGTACAATTTTTTGTACGATACTAAAATATATCTAGAGTTAATTAAGTATATATTTTCATAATCCTGAATATTTAATTACAATTAATTATAGATTAATTTAATTAATTTGAAATAATAAATCCCTAATATGATTAGGGTAACTTGGATATAAAAGGATTATTAAATTCCAATTAATTAAATATAGATTTAATTAATTTGAAATAATAAAACCCTAATATGATTAGGGTAACTTGGCTATAAAAGGGTGTGTTAGGTCTAGCAGCCGTTTTAGAGAACACACACAAAACCTTCAGCCATTTTCTCTCAAAACGGTTTTGGGGGAAAACAAAATTGCTCTCAATCGGGTGAACTGAGTAAAGGCCGAGACGTGATTTCGTGGAGGCTTACGATTCGAACCGATCTATACCACCAGTATTCACTGTTGTCCTTGTTGTTTTTCAAGGAACCCACTGTAAGTATTTGCATCTCTTACTCCCGATTTTAGTTTTTCGTACTTGGATCGCTGGTGAGACCGTCGATTTTTGTTTCCGCTGCGCCATTGGGTGCGCCGACGGTCCCAATAGCCAGGGCATCGGCCATTTGATTGTCCTCTCAGGAAAGATAGTTGAATATAACATCTTCAAATTATTTTCATAGTTCGAGGACCAAATTTTGATATTCAATTAATTTTGGGTCCTTTTTCTCCCACTCTCACCTTTGTTGGTACACTACTAATGAGGAATATCCATATACTTTAAGCGTTTTGACTTTCCTCTCAATGGATACTTTGAACCCCATAACACATGCTTCATATTCTACTATGTTAGTGAAAAAGAATTCCAATTTACTTGTGAAAAGATAATAGATTTCTTCTGGGGAAATCAACACGATCCCAATTCATTTCCCCAAAGGGTTAGAAGCACCATCAAATTACATTTTCCAAGATTTGTCTTCCATGGAACTTTCTTCTTTAGTTAAGATATGCATCAAATCCTCACCTGGGAAATTGAAGTATAAAGACTTGTAGTCTTCTGAAGCATGACTCTCAAGAATGTCGGCAATAGCACTCCCTTTTATTTCCTTTTGGCTCACATACACAATACAAAACTCGGATAACAACAACTGCCACCTAGCCAGTCTACCAGTCAAGGAAAGAGATTCCATCAAGAATTTTAGTGGTTTTATCCTCGATATTAACCACGTGGTATGGTATAACATATATTGTCTGAGCCTTTGGGTTGCCCAAACTAAAGCACAACACAACTTTTGAATCGGTGGGTATCGAGTTTTGTAATTGGTGAATTTCTTGCTCAAATAATAAATGGCTCTCTCCTTTCTTCCTGACTCATTATGTTGCCCCAACAAACACCCCATTGAATTCTCGAAAATTGTTAAGTAGATAATTAATGGCCTGCCAGGCACTGTTGCTACTAGTATTGGAGTATTGGATAGGTATTTATTAATAATCTTCAAAGTCTCTTGTAATTTTTCATTTAAAACCTCATGGTTATTCTTCCTAAGCAATCTAAACACCGGATCACACTTATCGGTCAGTTGGGAAATGAACCGAGATATATAGTTTAGTCTTCCAATGAACCATCAAACTTCTTTCTGCGTGCGAGGTATTGGAAGATCTTGAATCACCTTGACTTTTTCTAGATCGATCTAGATTCCTTTATGACTCACCACGAAGCCTAGTAATTTCCCTGATTTTAACCCGTATGTGCATTTGGCTAGATTGAGCTTTCATTGGTACTTTTTCACCCTTTATAAGAGTTTTCTTAGGTTATGTATATGTTTTTCTTTGGTTTGGGATTTGGAAATCATATCATCCATGTATACTTGAATTTCCTTATGCATCGTATCATGGAAGAGAGTCATCATGGTTCTTTGATAGGTTGCCCTAACATTTTTAAACCCGAACGGGATCACTTTATAGTATAAAGTGCCCCACATGGTTATAAATGTTATTTTTTCCATGTCTTCATGATTTATTTTGATCTGATTATATCCCCAGAAGTTATCCATGAAGGAAAACCATGAATACCTCATAGTGTTATCCACCAGAGTATCTATATGAGGCAGGGGAAAATTATCTTTCGGGCTAGCCCTATTGAGGTCTCGATAATTCACACACATGTAGACCTTCCCATCTTTCTTAGCTACAGGGACGATATTAGCTACCCATTCAGGATACTTTACCTCTTGAAGGAAACCTGTGTTTATTTGTTTCGTCACTTTCTTTTTTATCTTTAATAGAATCTTTAGCCTCATTCTCCTAAGTTTTTGCTGAACTGACTAGCATTCTGGTCTAATTGGCAGCTTATGGACTACTATATCAGTGATTAACCCTGTCATATCATGTTACAACCATGAAAATATGTCCTTGAACTCTTGGATCAACCTTATCAATTCTTTCATTATTCCTGTAGATAGAGTAATACCAATTTTTATCTCTCCTTTTTTTGTTAACAAATTTACCAGCTCGGTTTCTTCCTTATGAGGTAAAATTTGTTTCTCTTCCTTTTCCGCCAGTCTTAATAACTCGTTAGGGACATCATAATCTGCCTCATCTTTGCACTTATTGACTTCTTCCAGACACAAAGGTCGTTCAAAATCTATTTTGTGACTGAATTTAGGAACATTCATGCTAATATCATTGTGACATCTGCATAAAATTTGGCTAGGATGTATTAGAATATGAATGTAAAGAATAAAGAATATGGAATAAAGAGTATGTCTCAAAGAACACAATGCAAAAATACGAAGAATGAAAATGATTGCCATTTGAGAAATAAGATAAGCATTTTTCATTAATCAGTTATGGTTACATTGATTCCTATAAAAAGTTCCTTTCGATGCTTTAACTATGAAAAAAAGTTATCCTTGAGAATTACTTTGGATTAGACATAAAAACTACTTGGAGGTCATCTACAGTCCAGTTGTTGAGTTCTTCACCAGGGAAGCAAGGACTGATTTGAGCTAAAACCTTTCCAGGCTGATTACCCCTAGTAATTATGTTAACAAGTGGTCCTTCTAAAGCCTCGCCCAACTTATTCTGCTCTTTCATCAGTTCTTGGTTCTTGATAGCATCGATCAGTTGTTGTTTCATACTGTACACCCCTCCAAATTCGAAAGAAATCTCTATATGAGGGAAGGACATACGTTCCCAAAGGATATCTTCATCTTTCATTCTGGTCTTTCTTGCTTCAACCCACTTTCTCAGTTCCTGACCATGCTGTTGGAATGTGGGCTTGAATCTGAGTCTGAAATGGTCTGTCTTCCATTCAGTGGCTACGGGTCGTACCACTCATTGTAGATTCTTACCCAGTCATTTTTTTATCTTTGACCCTCTTCCCAAAGTTTGACTCACCGCCATCTTGGTACTATCATATAGCATGGGGCATGGAATTTTACTTACTTCGGAAACACATGCTACTTTGTTGAACTCTAAGGCCCTCAAGAAGTATTCCAAGGTGTTCTCATTGATGTCGATGTATGGGGCATCATTCGTTACTAAAGCGATGATTTCTTCTTCATCCTCGATGCTGACCAGCTTTCCATCAATCACAAATTTCACCTTCTGGTGTAGAGACGAAGGGATTGTTCATGTAGAATGGATTCAGGCTCTCCAAAATAAGCAGTTTTAGGTCGATTGGATGTCCATTACAACAAATTCAATGTTGTAGATAGTAGGTCCAATCAGTAAGGGTATCTCCATTTTGCCTATCACATCTTTTTGGCTTCCATCAAACACTCTGAAAACACTGTGGTAAGATGTCATGTGTGAGCTATCTACGAACAACCTCTGTAGGGTATTCAAAGGCATCACATTTAGCGCATACCCACTGTCTATTAGCACTCCTGGTAGAACATCGTTGTGGCAGTGAGTAGTGATATTTAAAGCTTTAACGGATCCCATCCCACCTTCTAGGATCTCATCATCAGTGAATGTGATGTAATTGTCTATAGCTATATGTCCCACAATTCGATCTATCTTATATGTCGATATATTCTCATGAACAAATGTCTTGTTTACCACTTCCAGCAAGGTTTTTCGATGTACCTCTGAATTCATTAAAAAATCTAATATCGAGATTTTGGCTACTACTTGTGAAGTTTCTCTACCACATTGTATTCACTATGCTTTAGGAACCTTAGGAATTCACGAGCCTGAGCCTCAGTCACTGACTCATTAATTACTTGTGAAGATTTTGGCTACTACTGTCTTGGCTTTGGCTTTCGTCTTGTCTGCCTCTGTGGACGTCTCGGGTGAGTAACATCTTCCACTCCTCGTGAAATGGCCTACTTCACTTACCTCTTCAGTGATTATTTTCTTCTCCTCATTTATTCTCTCAGAGGGTCTCGACCCTCCTGGTAGGGACACATTTGCAGTATAATTCCAATGAACCTGGTGTGTGTCTTTAAATAGGAAAAGAGATGGAGTTGTAATCACGACTTTAGGAGTCATTAACTATGAGCTCTCATTTTTAGGCTTGACTGTGATGATCACGGGTTTTCTTATTCCTTGCGTCTTATTAGAGCCATTTGTCATGAAAACATCCATCTTTGTTTTACACTCCTCTTGATCAAAGAATTCTATTTCACCATTGTTCATCAATTCCTGAAGTAATTCTCAGAATTCATGGTAACATTAAATGTCATATCCCTTTCCTTGGTGATAATCACAATACGCTTTACACCCAGTAGGCTTCGGCTCAGGATTAACCTTGATCATCCCTTCTTTATACACTCCTTCAAATACCCAGCTAAGAGGAGAGTTGATTTCTGACACATCTTTCTTCAACCTCTTATTGTCCTCTTCACCAATCATATTTACTCCTTGTCCCCCATGATTGGGTAGTGGATGGGTGCTTACAGATGGTGTTTTGAATTCTGAGTCTACTATGTTGATCATATTTTGCACAATCTTCTTGAACGCCAGACAGTTCTTAATATCATGTCCGGAAATCCCTGAGTGATACTCACTGCGAGCATTGGAATCATACCAACGAGGGTAAGGCGACTGGATTGGAGTCAACTAATAAGGGTGTACCATGTCTACTTTCAATAGAAAAACATATATTTTAGAATACGATATTGGCATAACTGAGAAGTTCATCCACGTAGCCTCTTTCTTTGGCCCTCTATTCTCATTGGTGATCATAATATATGCCCTAGGTTTGGTGATTATAACACTAGTTGTGACATTTTTTTGGTAAGTGTTCGTATGATTTACCTTATTCCCTTTCTTCTTATAATAGGGCTTCTTAGACCCTTCTCCACCCTCGATCATACTACTCTTTATAAAATTTTCAATCAATTCACCCGAATTGACCAGATCAATAAAATTCCTAGTGGCATTTCCTAACAGATGTTTGAGATACAGAGCCTTCAAGGTGTGCAAGAAGATAATGGTGGTTTTCTTCTCTAGTAGTGGGGTCTACACCTGGGCGGCTACGTCATGCCACCTCTAAGCATACTGCCTAAAAGTTTTGTTATGTCATTTTTCCATATTTTGTAGAGTCCATCAGTCAGGAACCAAATCAGTGACAAGCGGTACTACTCAAAAAAATGCTTTAGCTAAATCTCTCCATGATATGATATGGGATTTTGTTATCTGGTTGTACCACTTCCCAGTAGATCCAAACAAGCTATCCTGGAAATAATGTATCATAATTTTCTCATTTTCAGTATAGCCAACCATCCTTCTACAATACATGGTGAGGTGGCAGATGGATAATGCTTTAGCTAAATCTCTCCATGATATGATATGGGATTTTGTTATCTGGTTGTACCACTTCCCAGTAGATCCAAACAAGCTATCCTGGAAATAATGTATCAATAATTTCTCATTTTCAGTATAGCCAACCATCCTTCTACAATACATGGTGAGGTGGGCAGATGGATAAGTGGTCATATCATACTTTTCAAAGTCTAACACCTTGAACTTAAGTGGGAGGATAAGGCCAGGTACTAAGCACAGTTCCCTAACATCTATTCCATAAAACGCTCAATTACCTCTACCAACTTTACCCTTTCTCTAGATTCCTAAGCTATTGTGTGAGTTCACTATTTACTTTTCTCTTTCTTGGTTAATTCATTAAAGTCGGGTGGTAACTCTATTCTTCCTGATTCGATAGGTCTTGCTCTGGCTGCAGGTGGGTAGTTCACTAAGAATGAAGGCTCTATGTGGTGGTGTTGGTTAACCAAATAGACTCCAGGTCAAGTCTCATATGTATCTGGGGAGCGAACAGAAACATGCACGGGTGTAAAACCTGGAGGATGCGATGGATATAGTGTAAGACTCGATAGGTGTTGAGGGTCAGACGTGTAACCTGCTGGGTGAAACGCTTTAGGGCCAAAACCTTATGAATATAAGGGATCCTGATTGAATGATGCTTGATGGTCAGCAATGTCCTTTTTGGAAGTTGAATGATTTTTGAATATGTCCTCAATCTTTTTTAGTAAGTCTGATTGTGAACTTTTGATATCAGTTTTGATTTTACTCAGCCTCTCTCTCATTTCTTCTTGTGTGTCTCGTTGATCTTGCTCAATTTGGGCTAGTGTCTCTTCCATTTTCTTGGTCAACTTACGAGTACCGTAGGGGTGTGTGGTCTCTTTACCACTATTGAGGGCCAAAGTAACTGCGATTAGAAATCTTACCGTGTTACTTTGGTGTTTTATTGAATAGATGAATGGATGTTAGAATGCAATGCATTAAGACTGAAATATTGGGAAAACATGAAAATATTAGTGCAAAAGACATTGATTCCAAAATAACTAATTTATTCAAAAGTTCTTAACAACACATAATGCCTAATCACTTAGAGAAAGAAAAGACACCAACAGAGAAGTACATATAATATCTAGCCATGTCTCCTAACTTTTTGAGCTCCAATATCATGTAAAATAATGCATCGCTCCTTTTTAGATTCTGGAACCACAAAGACTCTCAAGGCAACAACTTCTTCAGACAACTCAAAGACTTGTTAAGAAACCCTTATACCTAATACATTGTCTTCTCCATTACTTCGTGTTGCATCTGAATGGTATCATTATCATGGCACAATGTAGTTCTAAGCTCTTGATTAGCTAAAAGTCATCTTCCTTCGAGCTGTTGGATTCGTTCATTGCATCTTTGCACTGTAGCCTCCAATATAGCAATCTTACTCTTTAAAGCTTCACTTTCTTGTCTAGTCATTTCTTGAGTTAATGAGTAAATCAACTCACCTCCTTCTAAATTAGCTATTCTTTTCTTCAAGGCCTAATTCTATCTTAGAAGGAAAATGTTATTGATGTTGTATGGATTCTGAAAAGCCTTCTCTAAACTAATAAGTTGTGATTCGAGTTGCCCAATTTGCGCTCGCCTTTGTTCTAAATCTTGATTGGCCTCATCCCTTTATTCCCTTAATCTCTGAGCATGTTGCATAGCTCGCTTCTTTTCTTCCTTGGTTTTTCTCGCACTTTTTTTTAATCCATCTAACTTCACTTTCAAAGCCTTAGATGTATGATATAGACCCTTAGCCTTCATATTCTTTTCCAAGTCTTTGAAATCCCGGTCCAATGCATCGAAAGTCTCTTGGATTCTCTCATTTTCTTTGGTTAACTGTTTTACCACCCCATCTCGCTTTACTAGCTAAAGTTCCCACACCGTTTTCTTATCTGAGAAACTTCTTTGCTTTTTTTTCTATCCAGATTCATCAGTCTGATTTCTTCTGTTAATAGCTCAACTTCAATTGGGAGCTTTTTTAATTGTTCTTCTATTGTCAACTCATCTTCTAAATTTGGTTTCAGGGTATTATCATTGATTATCCTCGTCCTCAAAACCTCATAGATCGACGTGAACGTTGGTTCTACCATCTTGAAATTCAGGAAACAGAGCTTTTGCCAAGCAGTATATATCTTTGAGATTCGATCTCTATAATTTGGGGTAGAAAAGTAAAACTCTGTCTCTTTCAGTCCACGAGTAGTTGGTATAATATGTTGGGCACTAAATTTTTGAAGTACCATCAAATGAGTGTAGTCAATTACTACCCATAGTCCATGTAACATAACGCATTTATCATTGTCGCATATGTACAATATATCTTCCTTGGGCAACCAATACGCTTTCCAGACTACTTCGATATCTTTCATATTTTGTATAGCCTCAATTCAGTCTTTTCTTCTACGAGGTTCTGGAATCTTCACTTGTTAAGGAAATCTGCCAAGTGAAAGAAATACGATTGATGTTTTCGGACCCAACCCCTTTCGATTATCCAGGAATGGCTCCACCACCATACTATCAAGAGAGATACACAACCAATAAATTAACCACCACCTGATCACCTACACTTGTTTAAAAACATGAATGTTTCTACTAGGATGGCTTGTGTAGGATTTATTTTCCTAGCAAAGACTTCGATAAAATATATTATAGCAATATCGAAGTGATCTTCCTTTCTCAGTAAAACTTCCAAACCATATACTTCGAGTGCAAACTGATCTCTCCTTTTCTTGGATGGTGATTGCTCATAGATCAAACATTTTAGTTGAGCCCATGAGATCTCATCGTTCTAAATATACTTTGCGACCCATTCCTTTGTCTTCCCAGTCAAAGTGACCATCTTGGTTACGAATCCTTTAGGCCGGATTGCCTTAGTGTGAAGTGAATGCCTCTTGATGTTTGATATGTTTAGCAGGGTGGTATACTCTTCGAGGGGAGGGGTCATGTCTACATTGCCAAAAGTGAAGCAAAGATACGCAGGATTACAACATTCAGACAAAGCTTGAATGAAACTGTGTCAATTGATACACTTAGTAACTCTACTATGTCTCCATAGACTTCTCTGAACAGCATTTTTTCGGTCTCATCCCAACTGGCCCAAACTCTTGATGACTCTACCCAATGTGTTTGCTTGATACCAATAATAACCTTTTCTGGCATCACAGATTCTTCACCAACAACAATATTATTTCCAAATTCGTGTTTGTCCATATTCTGACCAAGTCTAAACATTTATTACATTATTGTTCCTATTGAAAGACATTGCTACCTTAAGCCTTTTTAACAATAACCAAATGATTCGGGAATCAATATCTTCTATGTAATGTTATGAAATGACAATGACAATGATACATGCAAATAAAAGACAAAAGAGATAAGTTAGTAAAGTTAAATTAATTCAAAGAATTCAAAGAATAATGAATGCTAATTACGGAGACAAAAAACACAAAGAAAATAAAAATCCTAACTGCATGCGCTCTAATTCTATTAGGTTATCCACATGGCTCTAGTGGGGTAGGTCTACTAAATTCTCTAGATGAGGTTTGATTCTAAGAAGGTTCCCAAGCTATCTTTACAACCTACTAAGGTTAACTCTGATTCTAGCCCATTACAGATTTACGAATCAGATTCAGCTTAGGGGATCACACCACTAAAAGCGTGTCTCGGTACTGATATCTAGACATGCTACTTAGGATGATTTCCAAAGGTAATTTATCAGACCTACATGAGGAAGCCCAATATTCCTCATGAGGTGTGATGTTTCCCCTACTTAAGTAAACCGAGATTGAGCTCGGGTTTAGAGCTATGATATGCAACAATCCTAAATATATTCACAAAAGTGTAAGCATTAACCAGAGAGAAAATATTTTTTCTTCTTTTTTAAATAACATAATGAATTGTAAATTAAATAAGATCGAACTCGTAATTTCCAGAATCCTAAATATAAGGTAACCAACTCGTGGCTCGACTCTCAAGTTGATTTGGAAAAAAAATGTTCACAGTGGAGTCGCCAAGCTGTCGACATTGTTTTTCGCCCGGTTGGGGAAAAACTTCTACAACTTGGGATTTTTCTTTGAAAAAGTTTTTTTAAATGTTGGGAGTCACCACCAATAATTTTGAGGTATGATCAGGACACCATAAAAACTGGATAATTTTAATAAAATATTTATTTTTTTTACTAAAATACCAAGTTTAGGGTCTATAAAAACCAATAAACATGTTCGGGAGTCAATTACGCATGGGAAAGGATTAGCACCCCCACAGTGCCCAAAAAGCGCTATATTTAAATTTGAAAATTTTGAGTTCGAATTTTTATTTAATTTAGAAATCACTATAGATACACAGTTGGAAAGGATGTTCATTTATTTAAGCCAATAGTGTTTGCCTCCAGCATGA
This sequence comes from Hibiscus syriacus, assembly GCF_006381635.1. Classification (NCBI taxonomy): domain Eukaryota; kingdom Viridiplantae; phylum Streptophyta; class Magnoliopsida; order Malvales; family Malvaceae; genus Hibiscus; species Hibiscus syriacus. The sequence continues at coordinate 730,187 of NW_024062382.1, forward strand.
ATGTGGGAGATCAATTATTGTGCCCAATAACTGAATATTGCCTCAAAATTGTAAAAAAATGAAGGGAGCATGATTGCGTGAACTATATCATTAATTCATTGGTAAATCAACATTGCCTTAGTTTTAAAATCAGAATGCAATCAAATAATCCATTCATTGAACATGGTTAAACTACGCGATTAATTAAGGCTTCCTCTATCCTAAAGTATCAAATTATGAAAGTGGAATCTCTTATATTAATCTTAATTTATTCTAATCAATTATTGATTCGAATAATTGATTTAAACCATTGGGCATCTTAATGAGAAAGCCAAATCGAATTATTCCCTAAATTTAAGGACTAAGATGAAATTAAGCCTAAAGTGGAGGCTCTAAATAACCTAATTAATTATGTCAAATGAATATCTAATTAAGGGTTCAAGGACTAAAGTATGAAAAGGCTAAGATTAAGGCTTTATTTATTAACTCTGATTAATTATCCTTTTTTATTGAATCAAATAATCGAAATGAGCCCTCAGGCATCTAAATGCGAGAGCTAAAATCGAATTATTCCCTAAATTAGAGTTTAGGTGATAAAAACCTAAATCTAAAGCTCTCATTAAACTAAAAAACTAAGAAATTAATTCATTTAATTGAAAGAATTAATAAAATAAATTTAAAGCAATAAAGTAAAACGTACATAAAAACTAATATGCATCAAATTTATTTACACCATAAATCAAGTAAAGGAAAGTTATCTAATAAACAAATATATATGTAAATAATTTTATATTTATATAAAGAAAGCTCCATATATCATATATGGTTACATTAAAGAAAATTAATAAGTAGAAAACTAACTGATTAATATGTACACAAAAGGAAAACTAAATAGGGAAAATCGTAAGTTAGGCATATTTCAAGGAGAAAAAGGAAAACTAAAATCAAGGGTCAAATCATAGGAATCAAGGAAATAATAAAAACATAAAAACACAATAAAATAAAATTAGAAAATCAGTGCACTTGATAAATGGAATAATTAAATGAAATTATAATAATAATATATAAGTAATTAAATTAAAATGAAATAATAATCCAAAATTAGATGGTATAAAATAACATTAGACACGATTAGGGACTTAAGTGCAAATTCATGCGCAACTTAGGGGGGTCAAAGTGCAATTCTTCCTTTTGTTACAAAAATACACTCAATAAAAACAAAAATGGCGAAATACTACTATTATGACATTAAAATTGAAATAAGATATATAGGCACGAGATCAGTGACCAGAAAGTAAATTCATGCGTAAAGTTGGGGGATCTCAACATAAATAACCCATAACTTTAAACCATAATAATTAATTAAATGCAAAAATGTAAAATTACAACCTAAGTACATGCATTCAAACAAAATAATAAAAAAAGGATGAACATGTGACCATTTTGTGAAAACACGGTAAACCTATATGGACTACAGTAAGATTTACCCCTAAACTTATACTATTAAAGATTTTTTTTGTTTTGATTCATTTCTAACTTTAAATCTGGAAAACAAATCTCAACCCTCTCCCTATTTCTCTCAACTAACACCCCCTCCTTGGCTATCATCGCCGCCAACCACCGACTACGGTGGTCCGATGACCCTAAGACCACCTAAAATCGAATACAAACTCCCCGATCTACCTTTCCCAATCTAAAATAAGAGTCTACCAACACTTAAACAAGCCTTAAAACTCCTCTTTAAACTTAGATCTAAGAAGACGAAGAAAAAACCCTTTTATTCACACCCCAACTCCAGCTATGCTTCGACTCCGACGAGGCCCACAAAAACAAGTAAAAAACTTCACTCCTTTTTATTTTTATTCAAAACTTGCTAGTAAATAAGAGAAATAAAGAAAAAAACTTTTACCTTCAAACTTTTTTCTTTTCATTTTTATTCCCTTTTCAAAAAAACATCCAGGAGTTTCCCTTAAACATTTTTTGCTTCGGGTTTTATACCCGATTTTACAGTGAATTTTTTACAATAACAAAACAAATAATCCTACTTATGTTTTGACATCCATTATGCATGGTTGTTGATGATGAGTACGAACGGTAGGGAAGGCATGCTCATGAACGCTCGTCTTGCTTAGGTAGGAAAGACATTAAATGTCTCCAATTTGTTGAAATATGGTTTGGTGGCTCCAGCTTGACAATGGGCGCGGCTGGAAGATGAAAATATGTTGGAATTGGTAGCGACGTAGGCTTGGTGATGGCGTAGATGGCTACCAACCATTTAGGGTTAATGATAAAACCCTAATATTACAGCTGATTTGGACCATCATATTATATTTGATCAAACAGTTGTGGCTTTCGGTGGTTGAAGAGAAAAACACAAAACCTAGTCAAGTGGGCCTTTTGTTGTGGGCTTTGGGTGTTATGGGCTTTCGGTGGCTGTAAAGTGTTTTGAATTGGCTTTTTGGTTAAGATTTATAGTTCTCTGATGTTCCTCAATCTGATATGTCCATCGTGTTCATCTTTTGGAAATGTCCACTAGTTCCAAGTTCTAGAGAATGCTTAAGGTGATTTATCAAGATATTTATAAGATCATTTCTTATGCAATAGTTGCACAATATTCACATTCGATCCACCTTTTTCATATTTTCAACTCGAATCCTCCTTCGATTTCAAGTCTCTCTTTGTAAATTTTCATCTTGAACCCCCTTTTATTATTTTTCATTTTTATTTATCATTCATTAAAGATTTAGAAAACCTTTTACAAATAAAAGACTAACACTGAGGGACTGAATTAAATATAAATATAAGCTCTTTCACTTAAATATTCTTGTATGATTAAAAATGACTTTTCAGACACGTAATGTAGGCCATGGTTCATGGGTACGAAAGAAACGGATTAGTAGGTCCAAACAAGTGTTTAAGGGTGATTTAACCAAGGATCAATGTATTCATTCTTATATTTCTCGATTTGAACCTACATCCACGCTTTTCTTTTATTTTTTTCTCTTCCAAATCTATTTAGATTGCCCATTTTTTTGGGTTTTCACCTTGAGGTCATTTCCTTTTTCAATGTGATGTGATCATGTCTAGCACCAACTTTCTTCATGACACACTCACATCATTGAAGATTCATCTTTCTCAATATAAGGGAGTTATACCTTACTTTATATTATATTTACTCATTTATGCACTATATATTATTATGAGCATACATTTGCATCTTAAAATATGCTTGAATAATCATATGTTATCATTCACTTGCAACTATATGATTTTCATGCATAACATATGTTTTCACATCTTTACTTAGCTTTATATTATGTTTACATATATTTTAGATTCATTTATTATGTTTGCATATCATTTAGATATCATGGCAGCATGTATTCATTCATTCATTAACTCATGTCATTTATTCTAGCTCATGTTATGTTTACATTAGCTCACTAGCTTTAAATCCATGCTTCTTTAACTCATTTGCAGGCATGCATCTATTTTCTTGCTCATATATGTTTTCTTAAAGCTCATGAACGTCCTATGCCTTTTATCTAGCTTATATGCATGTTATCTTAGCTTCTAGATGATCATTCATAGCTCATATCACTCAAACACCTCACGACAGCATGCATTTTACCTTAAATGAGCTCACACATTGCTTACTTGGTTTGTTTGTTAATTCCTATAGGTGAAACACAAAGCAAGGCATATTATGGTAGCTTGGTTAGCTAAAAGGATAAGCATAGCAGCTCACACTAGCTCATGAACGTTATGGAAGCTCATTTCATCAATTAAAGAGCTTCATCTTAGCTGGAGGAGCTAGCATGTAGCTAAACCTAGTTGGAGGAGATCTTTGGACTAAATTATTGAAAACTGGACTAAAGGTAGCAGGGAGTAACTGATCAGCTGAGAAGACCAAAGCTAACTAGCTTGAGTTCATCAAGCTATAACTCACCTAGTTAGTTACCAAGACACTCACCTAGCTTACCTTGAAGCTAGTTCATCTCTAGGCTGCCCATGGACTTCAAGACGTCATCCTATGGTTGCAACATCGCCAAAGCCTTGTAAGAAGACCCATGTGCGTTCAAGTAGGCTGCCATGTGCATCATTCAAGCATGTGCACTCCATGTGACATCAAATAGGCGCCAAAACACCAAGGGATGCTTCCTATTCGGCCAAAGACTCCTTTCTCTCCATTTTGGCGCCCAAATAACTTCCAAAGGCATTCAAAACATCCTTACACCGAACCAACACCTTACCATTCGGCCAAGAGCATGTATCTTCATTAAAATCATGTATTTTCATTTAAAAATCATGTATTTTCAAAGGGGTTTCATCCATAGCCGAACCATCATGTATCTATTCAGCCTAAACCCTTTGGAAAACTATAAATAGGCTAGTGCATTTCATTTGTAAGGATCTCATCTCTTATATAAAATATACTCTTGTGAGTTATTTCTCTTCAAAGTTCTTTGTGAACTTTATCGATTAAACAAGTATAGTTCTTATACTTGTGGCGTCATTCCTTCCAACTTGATTCCTAAATTCCTAGATTAATATCTAGTGGGTTGAAGACACTAACACCACCCCTCAAGCAAGTTTGTGAAGACCGGGATTGTGCTTCATAGCATAGTTTCCTCTTTGGCGTGTTTGAGATACAACATCACCACCATTTTCATTTCATCATAAACATCATCCATCTCTTCCATCAATTCCGCAACCATCTCTATCATTTCTTTATTTTCATTTCATTCTTATTCTTTCCTTTCATTACTTATATTATTACCCTTTATTAAGTCCATTATTAATCATATTTTCTTATCTTATTTTGCAACCCAAACTTATAAATTCAAGGACATCAGTACTTGTCAATCCTAGATCGGGACACAATAAGGCTATCTACTCTTCCATCAAAGCGTGTAGATCCGCCTTACATCAAGCGGTAATCAGAGCATAGTCGGATTGATAACAAAAGTGTCATTGGCGTGCAAAGCAAAAAAAAAGAAATTCAAAAGAGAAAAAAGGCTCCTTCAATAAATTGGAGTGCAAAAAGAAGAGAAAAATCAGAAAAGAATACAAGAATAAAAGAAAAGAAAAAGAGAAGTTCAAAAAGAGAAAGCAAGCCAAGGAAAGTGCTCTACCATTACAAGAACATCAAAGAGGCCATCTATACTAAGAGAAGATAACCTTATTGTTTCTTGAGAAAGGTTGCAGTAAGTGTTGTTTCTTAAATTGTAAGTCATCTCTTCCTTTTCTATCCTTTCATTTTCTTTTTCTTCAACCATTTTCTTCTTTTAATACATTTGAATCCTTTCTTCTACCTTTCCATTTCTTCTATTTTTTCTACCCTAACCTATTTGCATCCGACGCACACAAGGAAGGAATTAACTTGTTATAATCTTGAGTAAGTCCCTCAAAGGACTTAGCAAGAGAAATTTGAGTGGAAAAAGGCTATTGAGAGAGTGAGATCGGAAGGGGAATTGTCAAAAGCCAAGTCATATTCCCGAGAGTAAACACGAATGTTGAGTGGAGTGATCTGATCTTTTTTTTGGAGTGAAGATTGTGAGGCTTTGTGAGTGTGCTGGTAAGGTTTTAATTTTCTTTATTTTATACTAACAATGTCTTGTGATCTTCCATCTTTCCAAACATTGGAGGGCGAACAACAAAGGAAAAACACATTTCACACTCGTTGCCATGTAGATGGTAAAGTGTGTCTTGTAGCTATTGACGGAGGAAGTTGTGCAAATCTTGCAAGAACATACATGGTCACGAAGTTGGGACTTACAACATTCAAACATCCCAACCCATATGTTTTGCAAGGATTAAATGAAGATGAAGAGTTAGAAGTCACAAAGCAAGTTGTCATCCCGTTTTCAATTGGCAAATACCAAGATGAAGTTCTTTGTGATGTTGTACCAATGGATGCTGGACATATACTTTTGGGAAGGCCGTGGCAATTCGACAAACGAGCAATCCATGACGGGTTTACAAACAGATATGCTATAACCCATAATGGCAAGAAATTCACTTTGACACCACTTTCTCCTAGTCAAGTGAAAGAAGACCAGTACCATTTGAAGAAAAGAATGGAATCATTCAAAAATGTTGAAAATTATGAGAATCAAATAGTGGATGAAGAAGACGTTATAGTTGAAAATGAGAGAGTTGAAAATGATGAATTTGGAGATAAAGAGGAGAATGAAGAACATATTTTAACTAACCTTACTCTTTCATCTATTCTTCATATTGTTTTGCAGGTTAATCCAAGAGACATATCACTTCGAGTTGATGATTCAAGAAACATGTCTTTTGAAGAACCAATAGGTGTGACCTTCGGTGTTCCACGAGACATGTCCTTTGACGTTCCAATAGTTATGCCACTTGAAATTCAAAAAGATATGTCACTTGAAGTGCCAAAAGTTTATCATTGAAGCTCCAAGTTCATTACAAATATGGAAGAGAATTCAGCAACCGATGGAATTTTCCATCATTAAGAAACCAACGCCCATTAAACATCCACCCTGGTTTGATATTTCTATTCATCTTGTCAATAGTTTTTCATTTACATGTTTTGATTTATTTTGCAGCAAATCGATTCATGTATATGGTATTATCATATCAATTTTTTATGACAAGGTCATTCAAGAATGCCTATGGACGAGACGAAAGATCAAGGATGATTATTCTCACCATGAAATTGTAGAATTTTTCTTTGATTTACAGGACAATCTAAAAGGCACACTTTTTCAAATGTAGGAACCAAGAGACATGATCCATGGAAGTTTAAAAGACTTATATTTTGATTTGCCAAAGGCTATAATTCCTCAATCAAAGGACATGACTCATGGAAAACCAAAGAATGTGTCTCTTTTAGAATGCCAAAAGTTATGATCGTTCGAAGCAACATCTTTTGTGATTCAAAAGACATCACTCTTGGCCATTCAAAAGATGTGAACAGGGAGTATATTTTTAACTTAACAATGCTTAATAATTCCCTTACTTATGAAAGTCTTCTTTCTTTTCAGGACAAGGAGGTTCAAGGTACTAATTCAAGGTTTATAACTTTTCACAAGGATCATTTCATAGATCTTTTCGAAAGGGAATGTCTTGAACAATTTGCTATTGAATGGATACATTTTGAAGTCAAATCAGCAAAATTTGAATAGAAAGATACTAAGGAGAAGTTGCCTTACGATTTGAGGACAAATCGCCTAAAAGAAGGGGAGGATGATGTGATCATGTCTAGCACCAACTTTCTTCATGACACACTCACATCATTGAAGATTCATCATGATCAATATAAGGGAGTTATACCTTACTTTATATTATATTTACTCATTTATGCACTATATATTATTATGAGCATACATTTGCATCTTAAACTGTGCTTGAATAATCATATGTTATCATTCACTTGCAAATATATGATTTTCATGCATAACATATGTTTTCACATCTTTACTTAGCTTTATATTATGTTTACATATGTTTTAGATTCATTTTATTATGTTTGCATATCATTTAGATATCATGGTAGCATGTATTCATTCATTCATTAACTCATGTCATTTATTCTAGCTCATGTTATGTTTACATTAGCTCACTAGCTTTAAATCCATGTTTCTTTAGCTCATTTGCAGGCATGCATCTATTTTCTTGCTTATATATGTTTTTTTAAAGCTCATGGACGTCCTATGCCTTTTATCTAGCTTATATACATGTTATCTTAGCTTCTAGATGATCATTCATAGCTCATATCACTCAAACACCTCACGACAGCATGCATTTTACCTTAAATGAGCTCACACATTGCTTACTTGGTTTGTTTGTTAATTCCTATAGGTGAAACACAAAGCAAGGCATATTATGGTAGCTTGGTTAGCTAAAAGGATAAGCATAGCAGCACACACTAGCTCATGAACGTTATGGTAGCTCATTTCATCACTTAAAGAGCTTCAACTTAGCTGGAGGAGCTAGCGTGTAGCTAAACCTAGTTGGAGGAGAGCTTTGGACTAAATTGTTAAAAAGTAGACTAAAGGTAGCAGGGAGTAGCTGAGGAGCTGAGAAAACCAAAGCTAACTAGCTTGAGTTCATCAAGCTATAACTCCTTAGTTAGCTACCAAGACACTCACCTAGCTTACCTTGAAGCTAGTTCATCTCTAGGTTGCCCATGGACTTCAAGACATCATCCTATGGTTGCAACCTCGCCAAAGCCTTGCAAGAAGACCCATGTGCGTTCAAGTAGGCTGCCATGTGCATCATTCAAGCATGTGCACTCCATGTGACATAAAATAGGCGCCAAAACACCAAGGGATGCTTCCTATTCGGCCAAAGACTCCTTCCTCACCATTTTGGCGCCCAAATAACTTCTAAAGGCATTCAAAATATCCTTAGGCCGAACCAACACCTTACCATTCGGCCAAGAGCATGTATCTTCATTAAAATCATATATTTTCATTTAAAAATCATGTATTTTCAAAGGGGTTTCATCTATAGCCGAACCATCATGTATCTATTTGGCCTAAACCCTTTGAACAACTATAAATAGGCTAGTGCATTTCATTTGTAAGGATCTCATCTCTTATATAAAATATACTCTTGTGAGTTATTTCTCTTCAAAGTTCTTTGTGAACTTTATCGATTAAACAAGTATAGTTCTTTTACTTGTGGCTTCATTCCTTCCAACTTGATTCCTAAATTCCTAGATTAATATCTAGTGGGTTGAAGACACTAACACCACCCCCTCAAGCAAGTTTGTGAAGACCGGGATTGTGCTTCATAGCATAGTTTCCTCTTTTGCGTGTATGAGATACAACATCACCACCATTGCCATTTCATCATCAACATCATCCATCTCTTCCATCAATTCCGCAGCCATCTCTATCATTTCTTTATTTTCATTTCATTCTTATTCTTTCCTTTCATTACATATATTATTACCCTTTATTAAGTCCATTATTAATCATATTTTCTTATCTTATTTTGCAGCCCAAACTTATAAAATCAAGGACATCAGTACTTGTCAATCCTAGATCGGGACACAATAAGGCTATCTACTCTTCTATCAAAGCGTGTAGATCTGCCTTACATCACAATGCCTTTGACATTTCATAACATTCTCATATATATAACATGGATCTTTAAACCAACTGAAGTTGATCAATATTTTGATTTGAGGATTCATTTTATGAGAGTCTATTCACATGTTCTTCTTGTCCCTTTTAGTGAACTTTAGACTTCAATTTCGTTTGAGCACAACATATCATTTTTATTTGAAACATCTCATGTTGTACTCAATTGGATTTGACTCTTCAAACACATTTTATCTGGTAAAATTTGTGATGCTTTATTATTCTTTACCTTATTTCATAAGGATTCGTCCACCTAGTAACATCTGAGTTGATTATCTTCACTCATGCATATTTTTTTTCATTTTATCGCCCAATGTGGGGAGTGATCCTTGGTTAGGGTTGAATCCAAAAGGAAAAATATTTTAGGCTCAAATGGGGACATCAATGGATAATTTTATCATTTTTTAAAGGGATAACGAAATAAGGTCGTTCAACATTTCATACACAAAAGATCCTTGTGAAATAGGTATCCCCAGGGGGATAGATGATCAAAATTAATCTTTTATTCACTAAAAATGAGTCATTAATGCATGATAATTTTTTATATTTTATTTTTCCTCTTTTACTTCTTTTTATTTTTGTTTTTCCCTAATTACTCAAACTTATCCATTAAAGATCAATGTGGGATGCCCCAACTTGCTTTTCTTGCAAGAAAATTCACACATGAATAACATCTTGTTTTCAATGTCTTTGGGTTTTATTATGAAAGAAGAATATTGGTTTTGTGTGTAAGAAGATGATGATGTAACTTTAAATTCATGTATGTGGAGAAAGATAATATTATGACAATGTTAACTGCGCTTAAGAATGTAAGGGTATGAATCTAATGCCTCAGAGAAAAGGTAATATCATGTTGAGGATATCAAGGCTATGTGTTTTGATTTTGTCCATAAATTATTTCAAGAGAAATATAAAGAGATTGTGTATTTTGGCTAGGGACAATATACAAACGATTTAATCTCACCACTTGTCAAAGGTCTATAACCTCGATTCTTAAAAGAAATTTTAATTTAGTTGATATTTGAAGAACTTCAAGATTAAAATTTGTCTATTGCTCATAACCTCAGAAGGTAGCATTTTATTCGATATGTTTACAACCATCAAATCATTTTAAAACATTTACGGAAATGTAAAAGAAATAATGATAAAGATGTTCAAACAAGATGGGATTTTTCCATGCAAGTGAGAAATAGCTCTATGGTAGATAAATATTGATTTCCCTTGGATCTGTCCCATCACTCATTAAATGTCCATGCATTAAAATTGAATAAATTATAGACCTTGTGATTTAATACCCCACAATTATTCGTGGTATGTAATGAGCTGCCGCTATAGGACCATTATAGATGGCATTATCATCAAAATCTTTGGGATAAGAAAGATAATGAGTTGTGTGATTAGAATCAATAAATGAAATTATTTCATGAATTATTTTTTATTTTTTTCATGATTAATACATGGAAGAGATGCTTAAATGTCATACGAAATACAAATATGTAAATGCATAATGCAAAGATACATGTGTAAATGTAAATGTAAATGAAAAGATACAAGTGCAAATGCAAAATGCATAGATGTAAATGAAAAAGATGCTAATCTGAAAAAGTGACCACCATAGAACAACTTCCATTAAAACACAAAGGCTTCATTAAACCAGATAGTCAAATTTTTCATCTCATCGTGTTAGCTTCTTTCTTCGATATGATGTTAAACTCAAATTCAATGTTGTTCAGTCCTGATGCCGAACCTCTTGGATTGGATTATGTGACTTTTCTTCTTCTTAAATCATTTATGCATTTTTCAAAATTTTTAGATCTCCAATTCTTTAAGATTTCTAAGTGGAATGGTCTTCATGTATTTGTGAAGTGTCTTCTCGAGTTCATCTATTTCGTCATTTGTATCTCTGTGGATCCTCAAAGTATCGTCGGGCATCTTAAAGTTTACTATCTGGTTGAGAAATCCTTATTTCATTATGGAAACTCTATAATTTGGTCAAACTCAAAATGCAAGTAAGAAATAAAAAAAATAATACAAGAGGATTAGTACCAATAAAAATAATAAGAACTATTATTAAAAAAATATACCCAACATGTTGTTTATGCGACATGATTTATAAAAGTGGATCTAACCCACACATGATTTCTACCATGTTTTGTTCGTAAAAATAAACTCTAACTGTATGATTTCTAGTTCACATGCTTTTTCCTTTTAAAGTAAAGCGAATAAGTAAGGTTAAAGTCGATTTCTCCTTTGTGTACACCTATTCAAGAATCCCTTAAGATTTTTGGCATGGTTTCGAATCAAGTAGATTTCTATGATTTATTTCATGCATGGTTTTAGCTCTAAGGTTAATGATACTCAAATTATCCTTGCTTATGCCCCCTTGGGCTAGTCAGACCCTCAATCCTTACCCATCACAAGCAAAATAGATCAAGTTAAATTCGAGAGGATGCATATCCTTATGTCTGACACGAAGAAACATATTCAATGAAGGCATAGAGTGTAGACACTGAATGTTACTTGCTAGGCCTAACACAAGAAAACATTTCATACGAATGAGTCACTTTCACCCCCACTTAAGAGGGATAACCCAAGTATAGGGTTTATGTTATACAAATGCAGTGAGTGTGTGGGGAGAAATCTACCAACCTTTAGTAAAAGCTAACACACAATCTTTATAAACAAATTCAATCCACACAACCTAATAAATTTAAAATCCATGAATACACACATCAATATGTACAATCACAAGTATGCATATGACATTAGGGTTTAAGGATGAATATAAACAAACAAGCACAACCAAGGGATCAAGGATTAAATTAAGTAAAATTCATAATTTCCATTTGCATACACAATAATTAATCCATTAATGGATTGACTCTCTAAAGTCCCCAGCAGAGTCATCAAGCTATGGTAACATCCCAAAAATTAAAAAAAATAGGGTTTATTTTGACTAAAATTGAGTTTTCTTTTTAAAATAAAAAATGTGGTTCGAGTGAGCCACCACCAAACTTCTTTTAGGGTATGATCGAATCACCCCAAAAATATTTTTTATTTAAATAAAATTTAATTTTAAAATTATTAAAACAAATTTTAGGTCTTCTTTCTAGAAAAACAATATTGAGAGTCGATTACGTGTGGGAAATGGTTAGCAACCCCCACAATGCCTGAAATTGATATCTAATTGATTAATTATTGTATTTGAAATAGAAATTATGTGTTCAATTTTAATTTAATTAATGATCCTTTTTAGTTAAATTTATACAATGTTATTTAACCAGTTAAACTTCTATAGAGAAAAGTTAATAATTCATTGCATTTAAGTGAGAGAGTTAATCACCTAATATAAAGCATGATTACATCATTCCCTTTTTCAACTAAATCGGTGAATTACCAATATTGTTTCTCAATAATTTTAAGTTAAATCGATAACACTTCAAATGAAGGGGAAACACCATCTAATATAAAATAGAACTTCGATTTTCCCCTTTTCGAAAATAAATAAGAAACATTGTATGATTGGACGTTGTATTAATTTATTTAAAGGTTATGCAACAAACAAATATTTTATTAATAAAAATTACCAAGTTTTTAAGATAGATAGGGAATGTTCAAATATTTATAAATAATGAGACTAAACCACCAAATAGGGTCAAGTGGTTTATCCTCGTTAAATCTAAAAATAAGAATATTTCCCTTTCTACCTTCCTGATTAATTTTAAAATTATCATTTTAATTTATTTCATTTCACTAAGGATACTCATTTATTTTAAACTATCAAAATTAGACTACCATGTGAGTTAGGACAACCCTCTTCGACAATCTAGAATAAATAAATATTACCTTTTAATTAATTATGAAAAGGTATCAAATGATACAAATGAGACTATCATGTTTATCAATTAAATAAAATGTCATGCAATCATTCAATACGCTTCATAGAAAATTAATTACAAAGTTAAAGAATCAAATCAAAGAAACAATTTAATTGAAAGTTAGGATCATAATGCAAAGAATCGAAATTAAAGGCATAAAGAGAATAATCAAATTAAAAGCATAAATATAAATTGTGGATCTAAAAGATATGAACATTAAATATGAAAATATATAAATATCAAAATTAATAAAAATAATAAAATAAAGTAATAAATATACAAATTAAGAAAGTACTAAAAAATAATAAGAATATAAAGAAAGAATATATAAAAGGAACTAAAAAGGGTAAATAAAGTTAAATGTGAAATTAAACATAAAAGAATACATACATATGACATTAAAAATATAAACATATAATGTTTATATAATATAAATGTAAGAAAAAAATATAAAGAAAATTAATTTCTAAATAATATATATAATATAAAAATAATATTAATGGTATAAAAAAGTATATAACATAATATAAATAAAAATTAACAATAAAAATATATATAATATAAAAAGATAAAATAAAAGAGATAATAATTAAAAGGGAAAAACCATTGATTTTCCTTTAAACCTCTAGGAATGCTAGATTTAACAAAATATATTTGCATGCATTATTATCCCTTGGTTTTCTCTCCTCCTAGATATTTTTTTTAAAAGAAAGAAAGGTCGACATCGATCGAAACAAAAAATAAAATGAAAAATAAAAGATAAAATAAAAAATTACCTTTAAGTAAATGTTCTTTTATTGTTTGTATCTCTATATTACAGTGGTAGAATCTCTTCTCTATCTTTTTTTTCTATTTTTTTCCTCTAATCTACTTTCTTTTTTTCTTCCTCATTTCTCCTTTTTTTTGTCTTTTTATGTTAGTTCTAAAGAGATGGAAAAGCCATCTATTTATGATTGAGTCTCCAAACATCAAATGGTCTAGATTATATATATTTACGATTAAGATGTGTCTAAACAATATAAGATCTTCTTATTTAAGGAAATAACATCTGATATTATATAGTCACATTAATTAACATAATTTTTTCTATTAATAGGAGATCACATTGAATATGAAAAGATTCATCTAAGATATTCTATGATATGTTGACACTTTCCTTTTCAACATGGTCAGTGTGAACATACTATCTTGCATTCAGATAAGTTTGGAGATCGGATAAAAATTAGGTATTATACACCATCATTGTCATTTGACTCGTGCTTTTACAAATACTTGTGATCAATGCATTACATGTGTTTGTTCTTTTTGGACGGAGTTCATATAATTTTTTAATCTTTTTTTTTCATTTTTTCTCGACCTTTAAAGGCTTCAACTAACTTTTGTCACGTTAATAAAAGACGCTTTTTATTGAAATTACTTTCTAAAAAACATATTTGACGCGATATATCTTTGTCGAAAGAGTTTCAAACCAATAGTTAATTTTTAATAAATGTTACTTTAAAAATTAATTTTTAGGTGATATTAAAGTACGAAAAAAATCCTCCACTCATATTCATTTGTTAACTGAAGTTTTATAAATTTTATACGTAACTATTTTCATTCAGCCACAAGTGTGACAAAATATAATCACAAATAAATTAAAAATATATGTATTATTAACTGATACTTTTAAAAGAATACATAATAATTTCTTAATTCATTCATGAAAATTAAAGAATATATTTAATATAAATATTTAATGTATTGAATGCACAAACTATTAATTAAAAAAAACATCTACCGCACGTTCATCATGGTTAAATTTGAGAAATTTTTTAAGTAAAAAATTAGATTTATATATATATATATATATATAATGTAATATTTTTGTTTAAATATATATATAGATATACTTTGAATAGATGAAATTATGCCAACAATCAACAAAGAGAATTATTATTTAGTCCTTCCAATTACGTTTTAATTATGTTTTATCATTAGACATTAAATAAGAAAGTTAATAAATAGGTACTAAAACAATTTTGAATATGAATTTAAAGAGTTAATTATACTATATGTCCCTAAACTATGACCAATATTTTAATTTGGTCCTTAAACTTTTTAACGTTGAAATTTCATCCTTAAACTATGACTCATTTTAAATTGGTCCTTAATATTTTGTACATTTCAATTTCATCCTCAAACCATGACCCTCATTCTTATTTAGTCCTAAACTTTTAAGTATTTTAATTTCATCCACAAATTACCAATATATGCTAATTGTGTTCATTGTTAAAAAATATTAGGCCAATCAATATATTATATTTTTGGAAAAAAAATTGAAATTTATGTTAAATTTTGGTTGAAATTAACATTTTAAATTGGTCCTTAATATTTTGTACATTTCAATTTCATCCTCAAACCATGACCCTCATTCTTATTTAGTCCTAAACTTTTAAGTATTTTAATTTCATCCACAAATTAGCAATATATGCTAATTGTGTTCATTGTTAAAAAATATTAGGTCTAACACCCGTAACCCGTGTATTTATACCTATACAGATTACAGATGTCACCCGTATTTTTTAAAACCATTTCAAAATTCAAAAGCGATTTAAAATTTATTTTCTTAAAATAGTAAATGATATTTAAAAATATCATATCATATAAAATTACGTTCATTATAATAATTTAATTCAAAATATTTTTAATTATGAATAGTGAATAGTACCTGAATAGTGAACAGTGAATAGTGGGGGAATCGATTCCCTGTAGCAGGGGAATCGGTACCCCTTTTACAATCTGGAAAATTTGGTTTAAAACGGGGTTATTGTTCATGCTACAGTAACTTTCGAAAATTTCATATATAAATATCATAAAAATTAACCTTTCATCACTATAACAATTTCCAAAATTTATTCAACAAAATAAATTTAACATTATCAAATTACATGCCACTATCTAAATCAAAATCTATCGTAGGATGTCTTACTGATATGAAATACCTCTCGATGCTTGATGTCATTCTGAACTCTTTATTCTTATTCTTTCCTTTTTACCTACGCGTGAAAATCATCACACGCTAAGTATAAACTTAGTGAGGCAATTAAAACAATATATAGTGCATACAATTCATGCATGAATTTAGATTTCAAAATCCAATGCCATAAAAACCATGCTAATAGCATCTTCAATATTTTACCAAGATCAAAATAATATAAAATTTCTTACCTTTCATCCCATAAGCTCATAAGCTTGTTTTTACCAAAATACTTACCATTTAAATTCCATAAGCTCATATGCTTATTATTATTTTTTTTCCATATACTTGCCATTATTCCGTAAGCTCATAAGCTTATTTGCATGGTTACCATTTATTAACCAATAAAACATAATCCATAGCCAATAAACCGTAGACAATAGCCCAATATAACACCCTGAGGACCCTGGGTATACGAGTAAAATACATGCACCGTAGTGCTAAACCTGCACTAAGCTTACGCCATAGTGCTAATCCGGACAATACACATAAGGTCGTGCCCACCACCGACACTAAGCTTACGCTATAGTGCTAATCCGGACATAAACCTGCACTTAGTGTCCTTACACTATAGTGCTAATATAAACCTGCAGCTGCTATACTCTATGGCATGCCAACTATACCATGTCCCTCAATGACTTACTTGGGCATATAGTCTTTTATTCAATTCATTCATGGCAAAGTATATTATCAATATTTAACATTGGGCAGTTCATACCCGAAAACATTCATGGTAAAATATCACATTTTTCATAATCAATGCATTTTGATTTCATACCGTGACATTTCAATGTCATGTCAATTTATAAAAACATGGCATAATATCATGCTAATATAAACAAGGTCGACTTATCGCAAGTCTTCCTTATGATGTAAAAAACATCCATGTGTAATTTCATGCATGTATTGCACTCGCCTTGACACTTTATGTCTTTCAAAATATATAAGCCTCACTATTATCCACCATAAGCCCTTTTATATTTGATTTGCTTCGATTACAAATCAATCACAATTTGTATAAATCATCAATTCATAATAATCCATATGTTAGTATTTTACTAACATAAATACATTCCACCATATCTCCATACTATATTTGAAATTCATCCTCTATCAAAATATTTAACTCTTAATAATTCCTTATAACATTGGAACCCACTTTTCCAATTTACTCAAAATGGTCTTCACCATTTTACCACTTAAATTCTTAATACCAATAATTCCAACATTGAAATTATTTCCATTCAAATGCTTTTACAAAAGCATAAATACTTTTAAGTACCCCAACTATGCATTGTTGTACTTAAATCACCAATCATTTCAATCTTCCCAAAATAATCAATTTCATATAACACTCTTTTCAATTCTCAAACAACAATTCCAGCATAGTACATCAATTATACAACTTACACAACAACCCATAAATTTCCAGAATTCAGACAACTCGCACTACCCATAAAGAATCATTATTGTGTATTGATATAGACACTGGAATTCAATTCCGTTTCTTCCGTTAAAAACTAGACTCGAATAAGAATCTATCCATATAAATAACTCCTTCTAATTCATTCTGTACAATTTATGGTGAATTTTCAAAGTTCACCAACAGAATCTGTTTTGTACAGAATTCTGCTGTCCGACTTTTCTGACCTTTCCTCAGTTAAAAATTCATATATATTTGTATACAACTTGAAATTGATTACCGTTTATTTTAAACAAAACTAGATCCATATATGAACACAATATATAAAAATAACCTCCAAATTATTTTTATATATTTTCTGGTGAATTTTCGAACCTACTGTAATTTCCCAAAATCTAAACTGTTTTTCTTTAACCTCATCCTTATATTCTTCATCAATTCATACAACCTCAAAAATCATCAATAATCATCACTAAAGAAATGGCTTGAAAATAGAATTGAAGCTTGTTCTTACCTTAGGAGAAGACCACGTTGGCTGGAGAAGAAGATAGCAAATTTGAGTGAAATGTTGGATGCATTTCATCTTTGTTTGAATTATTCCACTATAAATGAATATAATATTCATTTATTTGGAATAAGACCAAACACCCTGAATATTTTATTCACCATCAACCAAGGCATCTGATATTATAAAGTCAAATATAATTTAATTTGACTTTGACCTACGAAAATGCCCTGACATTTTCAAAACTTGCGTTTTAGTCATTAAATTCCACTGTTTCAGTTAAATCTGAAAAATTGCACATTTCCAGACCAAATTTCTCTGATATAAAATATTAAAATAATATTTCTAACCATTTTATAACATCCTTCAAATTTTTGTAAAATTCCAATTCGATCGGAATTTACCGATTCCTTACCGGCTTTAACTCTTTCTTTACTAAATTCCAAATCCAACAATATGATTTCTATAAAACTCCACTCACAAGAGTAGACCATCTATTTATGGAATAAAATTCTTTTTAGGAAATTATCACTTAATTCCCTAAATTTTTTCCCCAAATTTCTACTTTGACCATCAAACTTTCAAAATTTTCATTTTGGTCATTGTTTAAATTTTTGGGGTATTTCAATTCTCCCCTCCTTAAGAAAATTCGTCCTCGAATTTTAAAACTTTCTATGCATAACCTTAATTTAAGGTTGTACTGACTGGTAAGACGTGTCGATGCCTTAACTGTAGATTTCTTCTGATCTTTCCCACTTCTTAAATTCCGATTTTTCCTCCTTAATTTGACAATTTTGAGAAGATCATGCTAACCATTAGATTTTGAACCTGTTCAATTCATTTCTTCAACCTATTATGAAAATATCTACACATTTTCATATCATCCTCTCTTTCCCAAGTAATGTCATCTACATTATGATTTTTCTAAATCACTTTAACTAGAGTTGGACAAAGTACACAATGTTTTTCATGTGTCGATACTTAGAAAGTATTGATTGGATCTTTCACATGTTATTTCATCAAAGGAAATTAAGAGCCGACCAGATTTGATTTAAAAAATCAGTTTGGATATTAGCTCGAGAAATCAAAGAACTGCGTAACAAGATGATTTCTCTAGTTAAAGTGATTTAGAAAAATCATAATGTACTTGGGAAAGAGAGGATGATATGAAAATGTGTAGATATTTTCATAATAGGTTGAAGAAATGAATTGAACAGGTTCAAAATCTAATGGTTAGCATGATCTTCTCAAAATTGTCAAATTAAGGAGGAAAAATCGGAATTTAAGAAGTGGGAAAGATCAGAAGAAATCTACAGTTAAGGCATCGACACGTCTTACCAGTCAGTACAACCTTAAATTAAGGTTATGAATTCTCAAGGGAAAAAGAATGTTATGGTTTTCATAGAAAGTTTTAAAATTCGAGGACGAATTTTCTTAAGGAGGG
The DNA here is from genome assembly GCF_006381635.1 of Hibiscus syriacus. Taxonomy (NCBI): domain Eukaryota; kingdom Viridiplantae; phylum Streptophyta; class Magnoliopsida; order Malvales; family Malvaceae; genus Hibiscus; species Hibiscus syriacus. Next base: position 749,560 of record NW_024062382.1, read on the forward strand.
GAGAATTGTAATACCCCAAAAATTTAAACAATGACCAAAATGAAAATTTTGAAAGTTTGATGGTCAAAGTAGAAATTTGGGGAAAAAATTTAGGGAATTAAGTGATAATTTTCTAAAAAGAATTTTATTCCATAAATAGATGGTCTACTCTTGTGAGTGGAGTTTTATAGAAATCATATTGTTGGATTTGGAATTTAGTAAAGAAAGAGTTAAAGCCGGTAAGGAATCGGTAAATTCCGATCGAATTGGAATTTTACAAAAATTTGAAGGATGTTATAAAATGATTGGAAATATTATTTTAATATTTTATATCAGAGAAATTTGGTCTGGAAATGTGCAATTTTTCAGATTTAACTGAAACAGTGGAATTTAATGACTAAAACGCAAGTTTTGAAAATGTCAGGGCATTTTCGTAGGTCAAAGTCAAATTAAATTATATTTGACTTTGTAATATCAGATGGCTTGGTTTGATGGTGAATAAAAATATTCATTAAGGGTGTTTTGGTCTTATTCCAAATAAATGAATATTATATTCATTTATAGTGGAATATAATTCAAACAAAGATGAAATGCATCCAACATTTCACTCAAATTTGCTTCAGAAATAATATCTTTCTTCAATTCCTCATTATGAGATGTATCACCTATACACCAGATACTTTTTGTTCAATTCCAGTTGTACCAACACTGGTGCTTTTGTTAAAACATTCTTTAAAACTGTAAAACACTCTTGACATTTTGGCATAAAACTTTTTACTCTTAATTATCTCGAGCACAATACAATATGAACATCATGCTCTATCTTCATATTCGAGTATACTCGAATGTCATCAATACAACCACCTCAAATTAATCCAAGTAAAATTGAAATACTTGATTCATCAAGTCTATGAATGCTACCTGAGCTTTTTTTTTAAACCAAACGGCTTTACTACGAACTCGTAGTGTCTATACCGTTTCTTGAAAACTATCTTTGGAACATCTTCCTCTTTAAAATTTAACCGGTGATATCCCATTCGAATATCAATTTTAGAAACATTATTGCTCCTTTAAAGCTGATAAAACAAGTCATCAATCCTCAAAATAGGATATTTGTTTCTGATAGTTACTTTGTTTAACTATCAATAATCTTTTCAATAATCTATGCATAGTTGCATATATCCATTTTTTTATAACCAATACATGTTTACCCCAAGGTATAAAATATTCAGTCTAATGCATCCTTCATCTATCAATTCTTGCATTAGTTCTATATTCTCTTAGCTCAATCGAAATCATTCGATATGAACCCATAGATACAAGATTAATGTCTTGATAACCATCAATATTGAATTCTACCTCTCAATCTGGAGGTAACCCATAATAATAAATCTAAAAAGACTTATAGAAATTCCCAAGTTATGGAAATAGCATATAATCTTACTTCAGATACTTGAGTATCTATCACCTTAGCTAGAAAAGCTATGCATCCTTTTTACATCATCTTAATCGTAACCATTGTTGATATCACATTAGTGATGATTTCACTTTTTCATCAATCATTAAAATTTTTAATTTCTCTGCTCTTTTTTTTTTAATTAATCGCTTCTTGTGACCATTAACCCAACTTTAATATAGAGACAACCAACTCATGATCAAAATGATCTTAACTCGTTAATCCCATCGGATTCATCAGAAACATAAGCTCCTGAATCTTTATTGAATCTTTACGATTTGTCCATTTAACACTTGTATCATGACCGTGACCTATGGTCTTCCACTATAATATCACTCGATACCAAGTAGAATTGAATATTTCTACTTTGAAATTCCTTACTTCATTCTTAAGAAAATATTTATAACTTTTCCATCTCCAAGGAAAGTCTTAATGTTCACATCGTTCAATAAGGAAACTTGATAAATTTGTAGCAATATCTTCATAGCAGTTAATGCTAAAATCACACTATCAAACGAATTTACTATTTTTCTTATCATTACGTACTTGGCACTTTTCAAGTTCTTGAGAATCCATCTCAATCTAAACAATAATTCATCGTAACATGGAATGTTAGATAATCCATATTCGCATATTTACCTTCACAAGATAACTCTATCCAATTTTATGGACTTGATATATATTCTCAATCCAACTCATAACCTTTTGATTCACTAATAACTCAACTTTCTTTAAACTTTTAGCGGAAATCATATTTACCGCTTACTCAAATCATCAATGATTTAAATAATTTAATGCTTAGCTTAAATATTTCTCACTTATTTAAGCTTACTTGGATAAACCTCAAAATCATCACAGATTCAAAAATCTCCTTTGGATACTCATCCGATTCGACTTTTCTTGTAAGCCATTCAAACTTTTAAATCAATTCTTCCACAAAATGGAGAAAAATCCTTTATAACATCCACCCTTCTAAGGTGTTTTATATAAGTCATATATGTTCCCTTTTTGTCGATTTCAATCTCGACATTCTTTTCAACCATTTCGACTTTATTACCTTTGTCTTTAATTTCAACATCTGAACATAGTCAGAATCATCATACATTATTAAAAGTAACTTTACTCCCAATAAACATCATCACAGTATATATACAAATATCAGTAAATTTTGACATCCTAGTAGCATGTATACACTTTTTAACTCAAAAACAACCTCGGTTTAGTCCTAGAATTGGCTAAACCTGTAGCTCTGATGCCAATAAAACCTGTATATTCATACCTATACAGATTACGGATGTCACCCGTATTTTTTAAAACCATTTCAAAATTCAAAAGCGATTTAAAATTTATTTTCTTAAAATAGTAAATGATATTTTAAAAATATCATATCATATAAAATTACGTTTCGTTATAATAATTTAATTCAAAATATTTTTAATTATGAATAGTGAATAGTACCCGAATAGTGAACAGTGAACAGTGGGGGAATCGATTCCCGGTAGAAGGGGAATCGGTACCCCTTTTACAATCTGGAAAATTTGGTTTTAAACGGGATTACTGTTCATGCTACAGTAACTTTCGAAAATTTTCATATATAAATCTCATAAAAATTAACCTTTCATCACTATAACAATTTCCAAAATTTATTCAACAAAATAAATTTAACATTATCAAATTACATGCCACTATCTAAATCAAAATCCATCGTAGGATGTCTTACTGATATTGAAATATACCTCTCGATGCTTGATGTCGTTCTGAACTCTTTATTCTTATTCTTTGCTTTTTACCTACGCGTGAAAATCATCACACGCTAAGTATAAACTTAGTGAGGCAATTAAAACAATATATAGTGCAATACAATTCATGCATGAATTTAGATTTCAAATCCAATGCCATAAAACCATGCTAATAGCATCTTCAATATTTTACCATGATCAAAATAATATAAAATTTCTTACCTTTCATCCCATAAGCTCATAAGCTTGTTTTTACCAAAATACTTACCATTTAAATTCCATAAGCTCATAAGCTTATTATTATTTTTTTTCAATATACTTGCCATTATTCCGTAAGCTCATAAGCTTATTTGCATGGTTACCATTTATTAACCAATAAAACATAATCCATAGCCAATAAACCGTAGACAATAGCCCAATATAACACCCTGAGGACCCTGGGTATACGAGTAAAATACATGCACCGTAGTGCTAAACCTGCACTAAGCTTACGCCATAGTGCTAATCCGGACAATACACATAAGGTCGTGCCCACCACCGACACTAAGCTTACGCTATAGTGCTAATCCAGACATAAACCTGCACTTAGTGTCCTTACACACTATAGTGCTAATATAAACCTGCAGCTGCTATACTCTATGGCATGCCAACTATACCATGTCCCTCAATGACTTACTTGGGCATATAGTCTATTTTATTCAATTCATCCATGGCAAAGTATATTATCAATATTTAACATTGGGCAGTTCATACCCGAAAACATTCAAGGTAAAATATCACATTTTTCATAGTCAATGCATTTTGATTTCATACCGTGACATTTCAATGTCATGTCAATTTATAAAAACATTGCATAATATTATGCTAATATAAACAAGGTCGACTTATCGCAAGTCTTCCTTACGATGTATAAAACATCCATGTGTAATTTCATGCATGTATTGCACTCACCTTGACACTTTATGTCTTTCAAAATATATAAGTCTCACTATTGTCCACCATAAGCCCTTTTATATTTGATTTGCTTCGATTACAAATCAATCACAATCTGTATAAATCATCAATTCATAATAATCCATATGTTAGTATTTTACTAACATAAATACATTCCACCATATCTCCATACTATATTTGAAATTCATCCTCTATCAAAATATTTAACTCTTAATAATTCCTTATAACATTGGAACCCACTTTTCCAATTTACTCAAAATGGTCTTCACCATTTTACCACTTAAATTCTTAATACCAATAATTCCAACATTGAAATTATTTCCATTCAAATGCTTTTACAAAAGCATAAATACTTTTAAGTACCCCAACTATGCAATTGTTGTACTTAAATCACCAATCATTTCAATCTTCCCAAAATAATCAATTTCACATCTAACACTCCTTTCAATTCTCAAACAACAATTTCCAGCATAGTACATCAATTATACAACACTTACACAACAACCCATAAATTTCCAGAATTCAGACAACTCGCACTACCCTTAAAGAATCATTATTCTGTATTGATATAGACACTGGAATTCAATTCCGTTTCTTCCGTTAAAAACTAGACTCGAATATGAATCTATCCATATAAAGAATTCCTTCTAATTCATTCTGTACAATTTATGGTGAATTTTCAAAGTTCACCAACAAAATCTGTTTTGTACAGAATTCTGCTGTCCGACTTTTCTGACCTTTCCTCAGTTAAAAATTCATATATATTTGTATACAACTTGAAATTGATTACCGTTTGTTTTAAAAAAAACTAGATCCATATATGAACACAATATATAAAAATAACATCCAAATTATTTTTATATATTTTCTGATGAATTTTCGAACCTACTGTAATTCCCAAAATCTAAACTGTTTTTCTTTAACCTCATCCTTATGTTCTTCATCAATTCATACAACCTCAAAATTATCAATAATCATCATCAATTTCAACGACCATAGTATAAACCCAAATTTCCAGATTTGGGGATTTTGAAATCAAGTAAGATAATCATGCAATATTGGTACCAAATCATAGCGTTTTACGCAAATAACCATTTTCTATTTTCATCATACTCATAATCCTAAAGAAATGGCTTGAAAATAGAATTGAAGCTTTGTTCTTACCTTAGGAGAAGACCACGTTGGCTGGAGAAGAAGATAGCAAATTTGAGTGAAATGTTGGATGCATTTCATCTTTGTTTGAATTATATTCCACTATAAATGAATATAATATTCATTTATTTGGAATAAGACCAAAACACCCTTAATGAATATTTTTATTCACCATCAAACCAAGCCATCTGATATTACAAAGTCAAATATAATTTAATTTGACTTTGACTTACGAAAATGCCCTGAAATTTTCAAAACTTGCGTTTTAGTCACTAAATTCCACTGTTTCGGTTAAATCTAAAAAATTGCACATTTCCAGACCAAATTTCTCTGATATAAAATATTAAAATAATATTTCCAACCATTTTATAACATCCTTCAAATTTTTGTAAAATTCCAATTCGATCGGAATTTACCGATTCCTTACCGGCTTTAACTCTTTCTTTACTAAATTCCAAATCCAACAATATGATTTCTATAAAACTCCACTCTCAAGAGTAGATCATCTATTTATGGAATAAAATTCTTTTTAGGAAATTATCACTTAATTCCCTAAATTTTTTCCCCAAATTTCTACTTTGACCATCAAACTTTCAAAATTTTCATTTTGGTCATTGTTTAAATTTTTGGGTATTACATTAGGCCAATCAATATATTATATTTTTGGGAAAAAATTGAAATTTATGTTAAATTTTGGTTGAAATTAATTACACATTTGAATAAATTCAAGGATGGATTTGAAATATTAAAAAATTTTGAGATTAATATAAAATTAGAGTCATAGTTTGAAGATAAAATTAAAATATTTAAAAGTTTATAGATCAATTTAGAATAAGAATCATAGGTTGAACATATGAATGAAATAGAATAAATATCAATTTAAAATAAGAATCATAGTTTAGAGACATGTAATACAATTAACTCGAATTTAAATCATCTTTAAATTCGTGTACATTAATAGAAGTTTTTAGTGGATTCACATTTTTTAAATACATAAGTTACTTTTAATAAAATTTAATATAATAATTTTAAATTTTATTTATATTATTTTCTTAAAAATAAAAAAAATGTCATCAAAATATTCATATTCATATTTTATAGTTTTACTTGATTTTATTGTGTATTTAAATACCTTAATTGATGACAGTTAATTCAACTTATGATTTTAATAATTATATAAGCTTTTTTTTTTTAAAAATCTAGTATAAGAGGTTAAAAATTTTATGTTTACACTCTCATTTCTCTTAAATTGTGGGTCCAATATTCATTAACAACAAAATTTTCCTTCCCCTCCCAAGGTCGGAATTATTCAAGAAAAATCATATATATTTTTATCATTTAGATTTTATATTTTATTATGAAATGAAAGTAATTCACATTTTGACAATAATAACTAGTTTTACATCCTACTGCGCATTGAAATTTAAATAAATAATAAATTAATTTAAATCTAATGGTATTAATAAATATAAAATAAATTAAAATATGATAAAAATAAAATGAAAAATAAACAAAATGTGATATGACATAACATATGATTAAAAAATATGAATATTGCATGAATTCATAATTTTTTAAGAATTTATTAAACCAGTACTCTATGATCAATAACATTTATATACTTTACCTTAAAATATATAACAACTTACTAAAAATCAAGAACACCATCTTCTCGGGTAACCATCCAGTCAACTCGCTAATTGTTAATTGTTAATTGTTAATTGTTAATTGTTAATTGTTAATTGTTAATTGTTAATTGTTAATTGTTAATTGTTAATTGTTAATTGTTAATTGTTAATTGTTAATTGTTAATGTTAATTGTTAATTGTTAATTGTTAATTGTTAATTGTTAATTGTTAATTGTTAATTGTTAATTGTTAATTGTTAATTGTTAATTGTTAATTGTTAATTGTTAATTGTTAATTGTTAATTGTTAATTGTTAATTGTTAATTGTTAATTGTAATTGTTAATTGTTAATTGTTAATTGTTAATTGTTAATTGTTAATTGTTAATTGTTAATTGTTAATTGTTAATTGTTAATTGTTAATTGTTAATTGTTAATTGTTAATTGTTAATTGTTAATTGTTAATTGTTAATTGTTAAATGTTAATTGTTAATTGTTAATTGTTAATTGTTAAAATATATAAAAAAAAATATCAGTTTAAAGTATATAAAAAATAATAATAATAATAAAAGTTTTTGTAAAACTCAGCGTTTCCTTTTGCTCCGTCGCATATCTTCTTCTCTTCTCAGGCAAATTTACACGCTACTGTTTCTCTTCTTTTCATCAACGCTGCTCAAATCTTTTTCTTCTTTTTGGGGTCTTGGCTTTCAGGTATTGCATCTTCTTTTTCTTCATTTAAAGCTTCTATTTTTTCCTTTACTTGTTCATATTTTAACCGATGATTTTTGGAGATTCCTTAGAATTTGGATTTAATTTTGATATTTTCGGATACCCTTTTGTTCTTTGTGCTGAATTACTGGTGGGTTTCATCTGAAAGTGAAGCAACGTTGGTTATATTCGTTTCTTGACAAGAAGTTTCTTCTTGGCAATATGGGGTGAAACTTTAAGCGTTTCTTGGTTTTCAATTCTTTCTGGGTTTGGGATTAACTAGTTGTTGTAGTGAATTAGAAGTGTGATTATCTATGATGGTGAAATTCGATCGATTCAGATTTCAGGGCAATGAAATGTATTGCGGTGCCACGTTTTGTTTGTAAATGTTCTTGGTTCTTGTGCTTGTTTTATCATGAACTCAGGGTTTTGCAGATATTATGTTAATTATTGGAAGTGGTTGTTCCCTTGTTCTTTGAATTTGCATATGCTTTATATCGATTTCCAGACTCGAGCAGTGTAAAAATAATATCCTGGATTTATACGGTGGGTTTATATTCAAGCAAAATTCATGAAATACATAAGTTAATAGACTCATTTTTTGTGGGGTTCAGTGTTCAGTGCATTGTCATTTCTAGGTAAGCCCGTGCGATCCACTAGAGAAAGGATTGTTTGTTAGTCATTACAGTCTCAGGCTGTCCGGATAATATTAACACCAATGCATTTTACGGCAATGAATTAAGTTTTGATCTTATTTTAATTTTTGGAGGTTCTTCCGGAGTTTTCTCATCTTGTGAGATCATCTTCAATGACAAAAACTTTACTGTAACCAGCAATTGTAGTGTTTTCGAAGGCTGGATGTTTAAGTTCTCAATCAAAACTAATTGCTTGAAAAAGATTTAACTTTCAACTGTAAAAATGTTGATAAAGCTGGAACTTTGAAGTTCATTGACTTGAGATTGTAGCTTGGAACATAACGTTTATATGATATGAGAAGTACCCGATATTGAATATCCGAAGGTACTGTCCATGTGCATCCTACTTGCTGAGATCAAAATTTATGTCTGAGAACGTTCATTGTCAATACTTAAAGTCTTCCCAAACTTTGTCTCCTTCATTCAACCCCACTTATTTTGTCTGCGTCCTTTATAACCATTCTGGCTTCTTCTACCTTTCCATCTTTCCATCCCTTTCATTAAGAAAATATCATCTGATTCTAGGAGAAATTCAATGTGATAGAAACCAAGAAATTTTATTATGAAAACATCACACTTGAACCCCGTTAACAAACAAAAGGCTTTATGCAAAGCAATAGAAAAACTCTATTTTCCTCCAAAGTTTGTGATGAGTTGGCCATGCTTTGGCGGTGAATTTCTTCCATGGCGATTTCTGTATCCATTCAGTGTCTCGTGGAGAATTTTTTCTTGATTGTTGGAAAATTTTTAAAATTGATTTATAGCATTGTTTCACCTTCATATTATGCATGATTGCTTCTTTTTTTTGTTGGTATTGGTGACATTGACTGAATTTGATTTTCAATGAAAAAATGATGCTAATGGTGCTGCAAATGCATCTAAATACAATTATAGTGATTCTATTATGTCATGATTCAACTGCACTTTGATTAATGTATTGCTTCTGAAATCCAAAATTATTGTTTTGGTTCTTACACACAAGCTCTAAATTTTCACTTTCAGATTGCATATTCCACTGCTGTGGTTGACATAGCAAAACTTTGTCGGTGAAGAACAATTGGATTTGATTTAATCATCGTTAGTATGTCTGGATTAATTGAAGGCCTTCCCGATGCTGTTGCCCTTCGGTGCATAGCACGTGTTCCCTTCTACCTGTATCCTAAGTTGGAGGTTGTTTCTCGTTCATGGAGAGCTGCCATTCGTAGCTTTGAGCTGTTCAAAGCTCGACAAGAGGTTGGCTCAGCAGAGGAACTTCTTTGTGTGTGTGCATATGATCCAGAGAATTTATGGCAGATGTATGATCCCCTCCATGACCTTTGGATTACTCTTCCGGTACTTCCCACGAAGGTCAGGCACCTTGCCCACTTTGGTGTGGTCTCAACCGGTGGAAAACTGTTTGTGCTTGGTGGTGGGAGTGATGATGTTGACCCATTGACTGGAGACCAAGATGGGAGTTTTGCAACCAATGAAGTCTGGTCATATGACCCTATACTGTGTCGGTGGGCTCAACGTGCATCCATGATCGTACCTCGTGCCATGTTTGCATGCTGTGTGCTGAAGGGAAAGATCATTGTTGCGGGCGGATTCACCAGCTGCAGAAAATCTCTATCTCAAGCAGAAATGTATGATCCCGAGAAAGACCTCTGGACTCCGATACCTGATCTCCACTGCACTCACAATTCAGCATGCTCCGGATTCGTTATCGGAGGAAAGGTGCATGTCTTGCACAAGGGGTTGTCGACGGTGCAAGTCCTGGACCATATAGGTTCTGGGTGGACAGTAGAAGATTACGGTTGGCCCCAGGGTCCAATGGCAGAAGTACAAGGAACCCTGTATGTGATGAGCCATGGATTCATCGTCAAGCAAGAAAAAGAAGCTAGCAAGGTAGTGGTTTCTGCTTCCGAGTTTCGTAGGAGGATCGGGTTTGCAATGACAGGACTAAGAGATGAAATATATGTGATTGGAGGGGTAATCGGCCCTGATCGATTTAATTGGGATATCAAACCAATGTCCGATGTCGAAATCTTGACCGCAGGAGGCGATAGACCGACATGGCGTCAGGCAGCTCCGATGACAAAGTGCCAAGGTACAATTTTTGGCTGCACGCAGCTAAGAATGTAGGTATTTTTAGTAGTAGTTGGTTTTATTGAGAAAAGTGAACTCATATTGTTGAGGCATTGCAATTCCTCCTATTGGAGATGAGAAATGATCTTTCTTATATCACCGTATTTCGTTTTGTAATCTTTGGTCGTTTTCCCCCTCTGTTTTAGTTTCTATTTTCAAGTCTCGCAGTTGAGTTGGTCCTTTATAAATGAGAGTGACGTGGAAGTTCAAGCATAAAATATAGAGAAAAAGGGGGACAGAAGATAAACACACAACCTTGTGGGAATTGGCTGGACCCTAATGACAAGCTTAAAGATAGCGAGTTAAGTCAAGGCCTAGGGGTGTAAACCGTAAATGAATCGAACTTGAACGAATAAAGTTATGTTTGTGTTCGTTTGTTTATTTTTTAATATATTCATATTCGGTTCGGTTTATTATCGTTTAAATTTTTAGTACCGTATTAGTTTATTTATTTTTGAAAGTGTTCATGTTTGTTTGTTTTAGTATTCACGAATATGGTCATTCAATGTTTGTGAACATGTAAAAATGGTGAAATTACACTAGTATCCTCAAGTTCCTTAGACTTTAAAATTTGAACTACAAAATTCTTAAATTTAGTCTCATCTATACTGATTTACTACAAAATGGTTAAACCAGTGAAGAGATACTTCTAACAAAAAAAACGTTGGTATTAAATTTGACCCATAAACTATATCTGACATCAGTTTGGTCCATCAATCAATTTCTTTTTACTGTAACCCTTAAAGAATTAAACCAAAACCTTTCTATTTTTTAACCCCAACTTTCAAGTCTCCAATCAACACTTGAATTTTCCTCCAATGTTGTTGGGAAACTTGCTGGATTACTATAAATCATGTCATCAATTTTAAATCTCCCCTTAAGATTTTGTAGCTTAACAAACGCAAAAGAGTTTCATTTGCAGGTTTTAATGGAGATTTGTAATTTTCCAACACCCTCATCAATGTTTATGCAAGAGCTGGTGATTTAATGAAGTTGGGAGAGAGAATAGCACGATCCTTGTGGGGGCTTACCTAACAACGAAACTTCAAAAGTGAAGAACCTAAGTTTCTAAACTCTCCATCCTATTGCGTATATAGTAATAGTATAGATAAATGGCATCTCCAAGGCAAAGCTTTTAGAAAATTGGAAAGGGACGTCGCCACGGTTGCGCCTGTCAAAGGAAGTAGATAAGGCCTAATTAAAGATTAGGTTTTCATGGTGACACGACCCCTACAACCAGAGTTTTCTTGTAGGAATAATCATCCATGTAAAATAAATGAAAGAAATCGTCAAGGATTACGTTTCTTTCAAACAGGGTGAGACGCAAACAGATGAGATAAGCTAAGTGGGTTGGCTAAAACAAGGAATCTTAGTTTATGAAACTTGGCTTTTAATCAATCCATGCTCCTCTAGAGGGACATAGTCTTACCTGAACTTGTGTCTTTTTAAAAGAGATGGGATAAATAGATGCTCCATGTAATCGAAAACCCATTGCCTGCCCTGTACTGCACACAACAGTGAAAGGTTGATGTAAAAAAACACATGAAAAAAGAATGTCAATGGACTTTTTTGCATGCTTTTTCACTGCAAAATCATAGGTCTCTTTAAAAAGCCAAACCACACTAAACTACAAAACTCTACACCCTTTTTTGTTCCTCTCTCTCTCTCTCCTGCAAAAGTTTATTGCAAATTCGTAGCCATCTTTGCAGCTAGGAAGCACGGGGACGCCATCAGTGTGTCGTTTCAAGTACCCGATACGTCCCCGGTACGGGGACGACACGGGGACGGCTGGGGTACGTAACGGGAACGTGCCACGATGGCAGGGTACTGCTGAACGGCGTCGGGGACGTTTCACCGAGAGCTGGGGACGTTTCAGGGATGGTTGGATACTTTCACATGCGTCCCCAGGTTTTTTTTGTCATTTTACATTTAAAAAAAATTCCAATCGCATAACCTAATTTCACAGCTATTTAATTCTCTCTTTCTTCTCTCTTTTCTCATCGTCTCTCAACTCTCAACACTAAATTTGTGCTGCTGCTAAAGTGAAGACTTCCAGGTTTCAAAGTTTCAGTTGGCTAGGTAAGTTCTCCAATTTCTTTTCTCTCTTTGTGCTTCTCTCATCTTGTTTCTATCTGAAATTGATGATAAAAAACATGCTCAAGTGTTTCACGAATGGAATTCGCTCAAGTGCTTCTCTCATCTTGTTTCTTTTTCTGTTGTATTTGGATGATTATTTTATTTTGGGTTGTTTTTCCTTTCTGAGTTGTTTTTCCTTTCTGGGTTTTTTCATCTGAGGTTCACTATTTTACAATTTATTTGATTAGTTCTGTTGTGTCAGATATGTCTTTCTCGATGTCTTACATTCATTAAACTATACGTTCCAGATGTTTTGTATTTGATTTCTACTTAATGCCAAATTTTAGATTTTTTTTGTCATCCGATTTATAATTCTTTTAAATGTGATTTCATTTTTCTTGCAACCTGGTTGTTCTGATCAATACTCCATGTTCTGTTTTCACTTCTTTACCTTTGTTGGTCTCATGCATATACGTATGTTGTATGTACATAGTGGTGGTTTGAATTATATGATTGTATAATAGCCAAAGGATTAAGGATATGGCATACTTATGTAGGAGATTTAGACTGCACTTTGCCGCTCTTAATGGAATCCTGCACTTATGTCCGATTTTATGGCTTGCTGATTTGATTTCAACTTGTGTTCTTTCGTTGCTAATGAGCACTGGATAATTCATTGATACGAAATTGCTTACCAGATCTTAGTTTCCTCTTATTTTTCAGTGATTCTAGATAACTGGATTTTGTAATATAGCTCCAACCTTATCTGTTTCTTTAAGAGTTAGGTTTTCAAACTTTAATTCATTGTTTATTTTGCAAGGAGATTTACGAGCTTATTTGAAAGGAAAGGAGCATTGCAACCAATAATAGCTTTTTTGTTGCTTGCACTAGATATTGCAAGGTTTGTTACGGTATTATTGCAGTTTGGACTTGATAAACAATTGCTTTAGTAAGCCATATTGAACGATGGCTATTTTCTTTTTAATAAATGGGCAGTTTGATTTTAACTTTGATTTGGGAGTAACAGATAATATTTTAAATAAGTAGGTACTCTGGGGTTATTCTTGTGTTCTTAGTTTCATAACTAATCTTTTCTGAAAGATTATCTACCAATTGGTTGAATTTGTTAACCAGGTTAAATGAAAATAATCATCCATACGACAGGAACCAGATTAATTTTGTAGCCTTTATGAACAAAAAGATCAACACTTGTCTTATCGTTGTTACCCTTTTCATGCTCTGCATATAATACTTTTCATTACCGTATATACCTACAATTTAGAGTACGAACATAAACCTTAGAGCTTGTCTGACACATGACCTATGGAGTCAACTGTATATGATGACGGTTGCAAAATCATTTAACTACAGCAGCTAATCAAATTGATATGATGTTAAACTGCTTGTTTATTCAATGAGTTGTAGCAGTAGTAAAAGTGATATAGGTTGATGAGTTGATCCAAGTGTTTTGTTCATTTGAATTTTGGATGACTTAATGGCAATACGTCTTAGCTTTGAACCAGATTATATCGATTTTCATCGGTTCCTATATGCTTGCATGTGATTTTTGTCTTTTCTTCTGTGGACTGGATAGGTTGCAAAAGTTAACACAATGGTGGCGGATTATGGATTAAATTCATTGATGTTTTGAAACTATAATGGATTTTTATTTTTTTTTCAATTATTTGTTTCATGGGCAGTTTTCTTCTTTCTTTTTTTTTTAATTCGAAGCAAAACATAGTAGTATGCATGTAACTTATATTCACATTTCTTTTCGCTTTTTTTGCTCGCCTTTTATATTCGCATGTTTTGTTTTCAATTACATTTAATTGATTTATGATATTTAAACTCATTTAATTTATTTTAATGTAAACAAATTAATTTAGTATAAATATAACATCTCAAAGTGGTAGTAAGATTGCAAGTAATAGTGGGAGTGGGTCAATTTTATCGGCCCAAAATCTGAATTTATTTCTATTGTGGAATTATGTGACAAAGATAGAAAAATAAGGGACTGTTGGAGGTACTTAAAATTTTCGATGTAATATTTGCGGCAAAACTCGTAATAGAAGCTATACTAGGATAAAGACACATTATTTCAAAACCCTAAATAATAGGATGGCTTGTCTTGTAATTAGATCTTTTTAAAAAAACAAAACAAACAAACTCGTCTCCCCCGATTATATTAGTGTGCGGCGCCCCCTTTTTCACCAAAACCCTAGCAGCGCCGCTCCCTCCTTCCTCCTCGCACTCACCGCCAATTCGTCGTCCGATCACGTAGGAAAAGTCTTCGGTCGTTGCTCATGTACCTCGGCATCTCCCCATCGCTCGCCATCGACGTTGAGTGGCTCGGGTTCGTAAAACCCGTGAGCCTTGGCCGCTCTCCTCGCCGTGGGGGCCTCGCGTCGACTATGTATGGCGTGGTGGGGTCGAACGCTCACCGGGGAAAGCACTACGCAGCCTGGGTCACGGTTGAATGGTCTCACCAGCCATGAAAACGCTGTTGTCGGTTCTGTTTTGTGGAGAGGCTGCAGTGGGTAGCGCGGGTTCACCGTCACCGAAGCCGGCTGTAGCACCCCGACCATTGGGTGCTGCTGCCGGTGACCCTCGTCGTCGGCAGTCCTCTCCGGTGTACCGGCAGAGTTAGTTATTCAAACCAAAAGCTGTTGCGAATCCCAATCGAATCTGAAAATATTTTTTATTTATCAATAGTAAATTAGTAATTTATTTTGAGATTGATTTATCGGTTTTGAAATTGGTCAACATAATTTTTACAGGAAATTCTGAACTGGGAACCGAGTTACCACTTCCTCTACCGTTACCCGCAAACTTCAAATCGAATCGTGTAGTTTGTGTCAACCGTGAGTGTTACTTAACAAAATTTAGTATTTTATTTATGTAAATAATTTTAGAATAATTTATTTAACTAAATTATCTTATGTAGGCACTGATTCGAACTGATCTTCTGCTCGAGCTGACCGTGGTAGAAGTTACTACCAACATTAGTTTTGTCGAGATGTGCCTCTTATCGGTGCTATATTTATTGATTAGATTACTTGATTTTTTTGGTTGTCTGATAATTTGTTTGTGAGCATGTTTAATTATGGGATTGATTGTGTAATTGTATTTAGGAATTTATGTCATGTGGTTTTGGGAATATGTCAGGATTGCAAATTTTGTTGTGCATATTGATTATCTGGTTGCAATGAATTATTGGTATCGAAGTACATGCTTCAAAACAAATATATACTTCAATTAAATATATGCTTCAAAAATATTATTATTTGAATCAGATTAGGCATCGAATATTTTGTTATTTTGCATATCATATTGGGACAATTTCTAATAGGGGAAGTTTAGTTCATTCACTCGACGGGTTGAATGATACTTTTTCAGATTCAGTGGCTTTTGCCTTTGTGGCAGACCTCACTTATATGGTGTGTGGATTGGATTTAGTGTGGTCTGGGGAACCCACTCTTCTGGGTGAGATTAGAGTATGGGTGGGTGCATGAGCATTTACATAACATTTAAACTGTCATTACTGTTGATGATTTGACGTATGAATAAATTTTTGTGAGTGCTTTGGACTATACTTTTACTTGTTTATATTTACCCTTAGGGTCCGTTTGGAACGGGGAAAACAATTTACGGAAAATGTTTTCCCCGTTTTCGGTTGTTTGGTTCGCGTAAAACACCCAGTCAACGTAAAACCTTTTACGGTCAATGGAAAACTGAGCCAAATACACTGTATTTCGACTTATCATTTCTAAAAGGGTAAGTTGTTTTCCAACCGGCCCTTGCTCCACACAGAGAAGACGAAAATTGATTTCTCCCGTCCCTTGCTCCACACCGACGACTGTTTGGAATCCTTCTCGCCAGCAAGGCGGACGGTACGATTTTTCAGGTATGTCTCGTTTCTTCTTCTCCCTTTTCTTTATTTCTTATTTCACTTCAATTTCTGATTTTGTTTATAGTTTCTGTGTATTCAATCTGGGTTTGTTTTATTTATAGGGGTTATGAAACTTTAGCTAATCTCATTTCCATGAATTTTAATCTCAACTGTATATTTAGAAATCATCATTTACCTTTACTTTTTGGTACTTAGAGGCTCTTTGATTACCAAAGACTAAATTTTGTGCTAAAAACAATTGGGTGGTTGTGATTTATAGTATGAAACATATTTTAGTTAGATGAGGAAATTGTAACTAAAACAGAAGTGTTCAATCTGCTTATTGGAAGCTATGAAACTTTAATCTCCTTTTCTCTTTTCTTGTTTCATCTTTACCTCATTCCATTTTCTCAATTTCACCGACGAGGCAAAAATCAAAGCTCTGAAAACTGAAATTGCTCTTCTTCGTGTTGCTAAAGGCTATAAATAAGAAGAAATATATATTATAAGACAACAAATAAGACGAAATATTATTTGAGGATGATGGGTGCAACCTATGCTAATTTATCCCTTTTTTGACATAAAGATGATCAAATTTTAAGGCATTGATAAGTTTCACCATACACATCCAGCTCAAAGAATAGGCAGTGGGTTAAGAATATAGAGATAGGCTAGGTCTGTGTTCAAAAATATCTATTGCTAATATTAGGTATACTTACAACATTCAAATTTCCAACTTATATGGCTGCTTTATCAGAAATAGGTTTTACAAAAACAGATTTTCTATATTAAGATAAAATATTGGACTCCAATACAGCAGCAGAAATACTCACCATACTCGGTGTTGATATCACCTAGTTTAACATATTACCTTTATGTAGCACTACCATATTTGAAGTTTTAACAAATCCTTAACAATGAATGCACTTCTTAGGTAAAAACAATAACTTGTATTTGACTAGATCAACTACTAGCTTGATAAAGATAACAAAAAGCACACCTTATCAAACTCTATTGTTAACATAGCTGAGCTCACGTTGCAAGGAAGTTTCAAAGCCAACTCCATCACACCAGGAGACACTTTGTCTTTGGAAGGCGAAACATGTATCTTCCCAATAATATCTGAAATAGCCTTAGGTTGTTGATCAACACTTGCAGAGAATGGAAATATACCTTAACATACCAAGGCACAACTTGAAAAACATTCATCATCAAAATTAGCACCCATGGAGCCCTCACTCGGTTGTGTAGATATTAGGGAAATAACAATGGCACCCCTTTCATTTCCACTTCCCATCAAGAACCTGCTAGCATGTAATGTTCATACCATGCATATAATCAGCTGTAATTTTCGTTTTCTAAATGCATAAGAATTTTCTTAGCAACCTAACACAACATCTTATTTTTGTATTTTGACATTTTCTACCTTTTTTATGTCCATTGCTTTGATGTCCCTTTTTAGGTATTTTTACTTTGCTCCTATCCTGTATTCTAGCTTCTCCATGATGTTAGACTATCCTCCTTATTGTTTGCGTACCCCTCAACCCCCGTTCTTTACTTTCTTTCTAATTCCTCCATCTCTTTGATGTCTCCTACCCTCTTTGCAGAAGACTTTCATCTACTCTGTTGGGAAACTTGTTTTGTCCATGTTTTTCCAACCTTTATATCATTGGCTCCTTTTAGGGTATTGCTTTTTAGCTTAGTATGTCCTCACTATTTCGTTTCCATATACTCATTATAATGTTGATGATGACGCAACAACATTTCTCCTTCCCTATATGTCTTGCATATAGATGAAGAAGTTGTAATCTTCCCTATATGTTTGACACATTCACATAAGTGACTATTCAAGTCACTTATCTAATTATGAACTAATTCCCTTTAATCCACATAAAGTTTAGATTTTACATAGAATAAGCAACATTCTTTTCCACATTCAATCCACATAAACTTCATGATCCCTTAGCTAGAAACTTTAGATTATGTCTAAGGGCTTACTTCATTGTCATGGAACACACATTAACAAGGAAACACTTCATTTCATGCTCAATGGTATCAGTACTCCCAATAGAGTACCGATACTTCCCTTTTATGGTATCGATACCCCCTTCGGTACCGATATCATTTTGACATTCTGTAAAATTTATTCAATGGAAATGGTATCGATACTACCAATTCAGTATCGATATCATCCTCAACCAGTACCGATACTACTCTTCGAATTCAACTATTTTGGCCTTGAAGTATTGGTACTGTTCTTCCAGTACCGATATTCCATGCCTAGAATTGCCATTTCCATTTCGAAATTTTACCGAAAACTTATCTCCTACTTTTACCTCCTTTAACTTACATTTTGGTCACTGACCCGATGATTTGGATGTTACAATGAATGTAGATTGTGAATAGTTTACTGATTAGTATTTATTTTACAGTTCAAGTATTCATAAATTATTACGATCATTTCTTTATAGATGGAACGTAATTCTATTCATAAAATAATAGTGGGAGTTGTTGCTTCAGTATTGGCTTTTGGGGCTCTTTGGATTCACATAATAAAATCTAGAAAGCAAATAAGTCGTCAATTTCATGTGAATCGAGATGATGAAAGAGAAAATTACATCAATAATATTTTATATATAGGTGATCAGAATTGTATCGACATAATACGAATTAGACCACTTGTGTTCTTTAATTTGTGTGATATCCTTACTGGGAACAATTTTTTAAAGTCGACAAGATCGATGAATGTTAAGGAGCAAGTTATCATATTTTTACATATAATTGGTCATAATGTAAGATTTCGAGTGATTGGATCAAGATATTGTAGATCAATTGAGACAATTCACCATTACTTTAGGATTGTGCTGGGGGCTATTATGAAACTATATAAATTAGCTATTAGGTTACCCGATGAGTCAACTACTCTTGAAAAAATAAACAATTCAAGGTTTTACCCATATTTTAAAGATTGTTTGGGAGCATTAGATGAAACTCAATATCCGTGCATTTGTTCCACCTAACATTCAAGGAAGATTTCGTAGTCGTAAAAGGCGAACGACACAGAATGTATTAGCTACAATTAAACTTGACCTGAAATTTCCGTATGTTCTAGCTGGTTGGGAAGGCAGTGCACATGATTCTCGTATTTTAACTAATGCACTTACACGCCCAAGAGAATTTAGTATTCTAGAAGGTAATAATTAGCTTTAATAATATAAATTAATTAATTTCAACTCATAATATATTAAGTAATAATAACATTTTGTTAAAGTATAGGTAAATATTATATTGTTGATGCTGGATATGGCATCCGAAATGGAATTATCTCTCCATATTGTGGTGTTCGATATCATTTAAAAGAGTTCAATAATCATCGTCCAGAAAATGCAAAGGAACTTTTTAATCTTCGTCATTCATCATTGCGAACAACTGTTGAGTGAGTGTTTGGAATTTTAAAGAAATGTTTTCGTATGTTAGATGTTGAACCATTTTGGGATTTTCAAACACAAATAGACGTAGTATTGGCTTGTACCATCATTCATAACCATATAATGGGAGTTGGTCCTAATGATATAATTAATGAAGGATTGTATGAGGAACTTGAGCCTTATTCGATAAAATCAATGCTTACGCAACAAGAAGAGAGAGAATAAGCTAGAGAATGGGCTACTAAAAGAGATGAAATTGCAGAAGCTATGTGGAGTGATTATATAAATAAAAATATGTAATTTATTAGTTGAATATTTTTTTGAGTATTTGCATGTTACGTATGATGGATATTGTTGTTTTTAGTTTGTTGGAAATTGAACTTGCTACTGTTTTAAGTTCGTATAACATTGAAGTTAAATTTTATGGACATTGACAATTTTATTTTTAGGTTGTTGGTATTATAAGTGTTATGTTTTAAGTTTGTTGGACTATGAAATATATAATGTTATGTTTCCAGTTATGTTTGAAATTAATCATTATTATTGTAAGTTTTAAAATTATGTCTTCCATTGTCTAATTGCTTTCTATTTATATGATTATTAGCAATTAGTACATCAAAAAAATTTAGGTGGATAAAACCAATGAAACGTCATTTCCTCGAAATACTTGCAGAGGAGGCGCAAAAAGGTAATAAGCCATATAATAGCTTCAAATCAGTTTCTATAAAGTGAGTTGCAACAATTATTTTCGAAAAATTTGGAGTCCAATATGACGCTAAACACGTGGAAAATCATTTGAGGACTGCCAAAAACACATAAAACTATATGTACAATTTTTAAAGAAAATGGATTAGGATGGGACGACAACATGAATATGATAACATGTGACGGAGAGACATATGACGCAATAGTGACAGTAATTTCAATATACTATTTTTACTTAAGTTAAATTTTACTTGTTATTGTAATTGTGTATAATATTTAATAGGAACACTTGAAATATGGTCAATTTTTGAACAAAAAAATTGATTCTTATTGTAACACTCATCTCCCGTATACCATTTCGTACACGAGATATATATGTCACATCACTTTTAAAACAGTTCGACTTTTGAAAACCTTTAAAAGTTTGTTTCGAAAATTTAAATTAAAACATTTAGGACATTAATAAAACAATTATCGAATTATACTATCAAAGTTTCCTCTTAATATACATTCCAGAGCATTTTTCTTTAAATTAGATTACATGCCAACAATTGCTCAAAAGAAATCTGATTGTCCTACCGTTACTGATGCAAGTCAACCTTAACAGATGATATATGTTGCTACTATTGCAATCTTTACTTAATTTGTCTCCGATTTTACCTACACGTAGAAGAAACACACGTTAAGTATTTACTTAGTGAGGCATAATATTATAAAGTAACGTTTATGCATACATAAGTATGCCATATTTATTTAGTTCATATTAAATCGTATATTCCTTAAGGATTCTATAACCCTTTTCAGTTAAATCGTATTCCATTCACTATTATTCTGATTATTATTATTATTTTTAGTATGCCTAGCATACGTATCGTTCTTTATATTTTTCTCTTTAGTCATTATTCTTTATTTTCATTGATAACATCCATTCAAGCTTATAATGCACCATTATGACTTTTTATTTATGACATCCTTTCAAGTCTTTTATACACTATTATACATTTCATTTATGGCATCCTTTCATGCCCATTATTATATGTTTACCTTTTCCTTTATAACATCCCTTCATAGTAGTTATGCATTGTTGTACCATACATATATATATATATATATTATCCTTTTATATCACTTTTATGCCATTCATATCACATTACATTATAATTCCTTTATTCTTTAACCCAAATTTCGCTTTTCACTTAACTTACATATTTGACCATTTTTTCTCCAATGCACAGCTAATCCATTATTCTTTTACTCAATAGTGTTTAATTGTTCATCTTTTACACAACAGTGTTTAATTGTTCATCTTTTACTCAACAGTCTTTAACCGTTAATCTAACTGGTCTAATTGACACCTTTCTACTATTTACACAGTTATGCCATTATTCTTTTATTTTTGAATTGTTTTAACTCTAATAAGTATTCATAATATCACTTAACTCCTTCAATTTATTACAAACCTTATACCTTTGCACCCTTAGTGTTAACATGGTAATTTACCAACTTCCTATTCATGTTCATTTATTAAGATGCACATACAGAGCCTATACGGTAGTTCATCAACTCATGATGAATTTCGTGGGTTACACACATCGTGCCTATACGGTTATTCATCAACTCATGATGAATTTCGTGGAATGCACACTTAGTGCATGTATGGCTATTCATCAACTCATGATAATTCGTGAAATGCACACTTAGTACCTGTACGATTATACATCAACTCATGATGAATTTCGTGGAATGCAAACTTAGTGCATGTACGGTTATTCATCAACTCATGATGAAATCTGTGGAATGCACACTTAGTGCCTGATTACTTCAGTACTTTTGCCTTTCCCTTAGTTTTGATTGTTTCGGGAGCTTGGTTTCGATCTACTCAAGCATCCATTAAAACATGTACCATACCCAATGTTAGTATATTTTCTAACCATTATACTTAAAGAATACTCAAAAGAACATATCATTAACTTTATATACCAATATCAGCCTATTTTTAACATTTCTGGCTCCATAGTATTGATACCCCTACCATGGTATCGATACTATTATATTATGGTACCGATACTCCTTCCGATATCGATACCAATTTTAGCTTCGATGATGCTTGGTATCGATACCCTTACCATGGTATCGATACTATCAGCTAATTCATCCCATTTTAGCCTATAGTATCAGTACCAATCTATCAGTATCTATACCCTTGCCCAGATTTTCCAGTTTTTACCCCGTTTATTACACAAATGAAGTCAATTTTCGTTAGAATTACCTCTCATAATGCTACTAAACTCTTCATTACTTATACATACTAAATTTCCCTCATTTAGTTATTTAAAACATCTAGCATCATTCAATATCATTTGATTCTAAGAATCACACCACATTTTCTAACTTGTTTTTAAATTCATCTATTGCTTCTAATCTCTCATTTACCTCTTTGACAAGTCAAAACTACTAGCAAACATCAATAAACATTCATATCTTAACATATCATTTCAAAACCCATTTTCTATAATCTCCATTATTTCCCTTATCTCATAGTTTTAATCTCGTCTAATCCTTCCTTAAACTTCTATTATACTCAAATTGTCGAAACGATTTTTTCCTTAAATGTGAAAAAGTGAGATTTTGAAAACCACATCAATTTCTAACTTATCTATTTCAATTTAATTTAAAAACAAATGCGATTTAAAAACCTCTCATTTCGAAAATTTTGAAATTCTCTTTACGTTAAAAACATATTGTTCAAAAAGTCGTCACCAATATTTGATTAGGGTGTGATTGGGCACCCAAAAATGTTTGTTATTTTAAATAAAAATTAATTTTAATTAAAACAATAAATTGTGGTATGCGTTACAAAAAAATGAGTTCGAGAGTCGGTTACGTATGGGAATGATTAGCACCCCCACAACGCCCTAAAACGGCACCTAGTCGATTAATTAATGTCTTTGCATTGAACTTTACAAATTCGAATTTGATTTGATTTATGATCCCGAAAAACTGCAAATTTTACAATGAAATGTAGTAATATTAAATTATTTCATATCGAGAAGGAATAATTTATCAGTACTTGAGAAAATTAATTCCTACTCAAATCAAAATAATATAATATTAAAATTTCATTATAATATTCAAATGCACCCAAATAAATTAAATTAAAATTACCGAATTATTTTAGAAAGATAAGGAATGTTCGGTTATTTAAAAATATTGAGACCAGATCTTAGATGAGTTCTAACAACCTTTTCTCGAAAATTTTAAATTATCGAACATTTTCTTTTCTTTCGTTCCCCAAATTTTAGGTGACAAATCGATTTTTTAGGTTTCACTTTCGGTATACACTTTTAATTTAAAATGGTCATAACGACCCTCTAATCAGCTAAGACAGGCCACTCAAGACAATTTTAAATTAAAAGGGTATTACACTTATTCCGATTATGTATAAATCGAGTTATGCACATGAGGGTATCATACAAATTGTGAAAAAAATGTAATGCCAAAATTAATTAAACAAAATTAAAAAATAGCATACAACGTGACATACAAAAAATTATATACATATGTTTTAATTATAAATTATATACTATGCATATATCACCATGTAATGAAAAAATGTGACTTAAAAACATTCAATAAAAATATAACATCTCAAACTACAAATTTCGGACAATAATCATGCTTATTTAAATAAGGACCAAATCATATTAACTCGAACATTAGTACCTTAAATATAAACAAGATAATTGAAAAGGACTAAAATAACATAAACCATAAACATACGTAAGACTAAAAGGAAACATGGAAGAAAATTGCAAGTCCAATGTCTAAAACTAACGAAAATTAAATGACAAAACATCCGAGACTGAAATTAAATATGCCTAAAATAAAGAGATCAAATTATAAACATACAAACATTGATTTATGGACTAAGTTATAATGCACATAAAATATAAAGGTAAAATTAAAAGGTGCAGGAAATACGAATTAATGACTAGAAAGAACCCTAGCTCATTTATCACCTCCTAATCGTATCTCACCAATCCTCCTTCTCTCTCACTGCCTCTCTTCTTCTTCTCCAAACCCGCATAACCTAAACCCCTAGCCAACAACAGTGCCGCTTCTCTCCTTGAACCACCAGCGCCGAGACTCCAAAAACCTTAGTCCCCACCGACCACCACTTAGAACAACTGAAAATGGCTAAACCGACACCCAAGTAGACCTAAAAACCATCTATTTCCCTCCTAATCTCGAATCAAACCCTAAAACAACCAAAACTGACCCAATCACCTAAGACCATTCCTAGTCTTCCTCTTCTCCTCTCCGACTAGAAGTGCCTCTCTAAGGTAAATGACCTCTCTTTCTACTCTTAATCTTTTTATTTAAAAAAAACAATCTGATGACTAACCCTCATAACCCATATACTAGGTCTTCTGGATAGCTCTTAACACCCGAACCCCAACACCGGCGACATTAATGCTTCGACAAAGGACTCTAAAATTTCCGATTGACTTACTTTAACAGCAAAGCTATACTTCAAAGGTACTTACTTCTACTTTCATATTTTAGGATTAACATTTATTTTGAAAATTATTAAAACAAATTGTAAGAAGAAAAAAAAAAAAGACTAATGTAGATAATGATGAAGAAAAACCTTGTATGAATTGAGCTTCTCTTTGTATTGCGTTGTTAGCTGAAAAGAGTAAATTCTTCTGTTTCCTTTAATGGAAATATAGTACAAGGTTTTTCGTTTTTCTCTTCTCTGTAAGAATCAGTAAAGGAGGATTTTTCTTTGTTCTCCCGATTAATTCTTCTCTGGTTTTTCTTTATCTCTGTAATTTTGTGATCGTTCCCCTTTTTTTCCGTGTAATCTATGATGCCCGATAGTTTTCCTCCCTTTTTTTTATCATCTCCCCCCTTTCTTTTTATGGTTCATTCAAAATTAAAACCCCCATTTACAATTTTTAATCAATCCTCGTCAAAAACTGGTCTCCACGTTTTTTGCTCAATCGTCCCGTAACTGTTCGTGTTTTCCAGGTAATCTTCATGTGGGCTAGAAGCTACTCTGCTGGATCCTTGGACTTGAACTAGACCTCCAACTGGTTTGGGATGCAAGTGATTTCCTATAAACCTGTAAAAAATGATCATATTTAGTGTATTAACATTATATATTTAATTATAATACTTACTCATTTATACTTATATATATAATATGTATAATTATGATTACATATAATATTATGCATAATTAGTAATAAAATATAAACCTAAACAATATTTGAATAAAATCCCGGACAAAACGGGTGTCTACAGCTGCCCCTCTTTGTCCACTGTTGTATAACAAAAGTAGGACAAAGACTAAAGACACCGGTTTTCGTCCCAATGCAACCAGTTTCCATGGGAAATCCATTCCATTGCAACTTCATGATAAGTGAGACTTGAAAAATCTTCAGAAAACGTGTCCGCTCCCTATTCTTTCAGGGAGTATAGGACTTGAAATAATATTCGAAAAATGTGTCCACTCCCTATTCTTTCAGGGAGTATAGGACTTGAAATAATCTTTAGAAAATGGGTCTGCTCCTTATTCTTTCAGAGAGTATAAGACTCAAACAATCTTCAACAACCGTGTCTACTCCCTATTCTTTCAGGAAGTATAAGACTTGAACAATCTTCAGCAACCGTGTCTGCTCCCTATTCTTTCAGGGAGTATAAGACTCGAACAATCTTCAACCAACGTGTCTGCTCCCTATTCGTTCATGGAGTATAAGACTCGAACAATCTTCAATAAACGGGTCCGCCCCCTATTCGTTCAGGGAGTATAGAACTCGAACAATCTTTAATAAACGAGTTCGCTCCCTATTCGTTCAGGGAGTATAGAACTTGAACAATCTTCATAAAACGGGTCCGCTCTCTATTCCTTCAGAGAGTATAGAACTCGAACAATCTTCAACAAATGGGTCCGCTCTCTATTCCTTCAGAGAGTATAGAACTCGAACAATCTTCAATGAACTTGTCCGCTCCCTATTCCTTCAGAGAGTATAGGACTCAATCTTCAACAAACGAGTTTGCTTCACCACTCTTCCGTGAAGGCTTAAGTTTGAATTTCTTCACTACTCTTCCGTGAAGGCTTAAGTTTGAATTACTTCACTGCTCTTTCGTGAAGGCTTAAGATTAACTTGTTTCGAAGGTCAAACCTGAAAATCAAACATTACCAATCATTAATGTATGTTTGAAAAGTATTATACTCAAAAATTTAGAATTTGAGAAAATTTCTGAAAATCCATCTCCATCGTGAAAACTTGTCTGGAAGCCATTGGATACGTGAATCTACTTTGGCTCAGTTTTCGTCTAAACATCATTCTTTTCAAGATCTCAAAACTAGTTATCTTCCTCTCGATGCTTCAATATCTTCAATCTTCAACTATCTTTGGGAAACATGTAAATGCTTAAGTCATCATGCAATTATGAATGCCATGATCCTATTCATGCCTAAAATGTATGCAATTATGCAATTTAATGCATTTTCTTCTTCGAAAGAACACCATCTCATTTTGATCTCAATGGAACTCGGTTTCGTCTTGGGCACAGAACATTTGACCAGTTCACCCCAGTTGATAATCTCAATACCATATCCTTCAGTTTAACAGGACCTTGACTTTCTTTCTTGAAACCCACTAGTACCCATGACCAACTTCTTGATAAATGACAATCTCCTTGGGTTATCTTTTAATGGCCGAGATTTTCTATGAACTCCAAGGTTTTAGTTTCCCGTAGCCACACAATCTTACATGTTAAAACCATCATCAGCTTCAGAATACCTGCTTTTTCCAAAACCTTTTGCACAATAATACAAAATGATCTCATGTACTTTAAGTTAAGCTATATGTTTTAACTTTTCAAAATAAGATGCTTACAAAAGGGAAATTAACAAGAAAAAACATCTCTTTATTTATATAATGCAGAGAATTTTTAGGCAATTACATGGCAAACTTTTAACTAGGAAAATAAAAAGAACAAAAGAGTAGGCGTCTTCAAATATCCATAATGCAAATGCTTTTGAACTGGCACGCCGTTAGAATATCTCGAGTATAGCTTCTATCGAAAGGATCTCCAACATTGTGATGATGCTTAAGAGTGTGAAGCTCTTTCTGAATTCCCAAATCTCCCATTATTGGATGCCCTAAACTAGTATTGAATCTCATGTGCATTCAATTTCTCTCCTAGTTGTTTTCATCGAGACTCATTAATCTTTAGTCTCAACCCTGATCTCCAACTGTCATTGTTACTACCCGTATCATGAGCTCTTTCTACTTCCAAAATCAATTCAGAACCTCCACCATGCACGAATTCTGAATTTAAACAAAACTCAAGTCGCCCTTTGAGGGTTTTCAACTTGAGAACTCCTTTGGTTTCAAGACGCCCTTTGCAGATTTTCATCTTGAACCCCCTTTTATTTCTTTTTCTTTTTTCATCATTTTTCCTTTTTCCTTTTTCTATTTTTCTTTTTTCCTTTTTTTTCTTTTCATTTTTTTCATCATTTTCATTTTTTCTCATTTTACTTTTTTTATCATTTTTCTTTTCTTCTTTTTCCATCTCTTATTCAAGCAAAATATCTCTTTACTGCGTTGGAATTCACTGGATAGGGTAATTCTGACCCGTCCATTTCAGTTAAGACTAGAGCTCCCCTAGAAAAAGCTTTCTTAACAACATAAGGTCCTTCTCAATTAGGCGTCCACTTTCCTCGGAAATCTTTCTGAGTAGGTAAAATCCTTCTAAGCACCAAATCTCCTTCATGGAATTCTCGAAGGCGAACTTTCTTACCATGTGCTCGTATCATACGTTTCTGGTACATATGACCATGACAAATAGTTTTTAATCTCTTTTCTTCAATCAAATTCAATTGGTCATACCTAGCCTGTTCCCGTTCTGCCTCATTTAGCTTTACCTCAGACAAAATCCAAAGTGAGAGAATTTCCACCTCAATAGGTAAAACATCTTCCATCCCATATACCAGAGAAAATGAAGTTGCCCCAGTTGATGTCCGTACTGAAGTTCGATAAGAAAATAGAGAAAATGGCAACTTCTCATGCCAATCCTTATAGGTCTCAATCATCTTCTCTATGAGCCTTTTGATGTTCTTATTAGTCGCCTCTACTGCCCCATTCATCTTCGGACGATAAGTGGTGGAATTATGATGCTTTATTTTGAACTGCTTACAAACCGAATCCATCATCTTATTGTTTAAATTCAACGTATTATCGGAGATAATCCTCTCTGGTAAACCATATCTACAAATGATCTCCTTTTTTAAGAATTTACATATTGTCGACTGGGTAACATTTGCATAAGAAGCTGCCTCTACCCATTTGGTGAAGTAATCTATGGCTACCAGAATGAAGCGATGACCATTTGAAGCTTTGGGCGATATTTGTCCAATAACATCCATGCCCCACATTGAGAATGGCCACGGAGCTGTCATAACATGCAACGGATGAGGAGGAGTATGTATCTTATCTCCATAAATCTGACATTTATGACATTTTCGGGCATAATTAATACAATTTGCTTCCATAATTGACCAATAATACCCAAATCTCATAATCTGCCTAGCCATAGCATGCCTATTAGCATGGGTGCCACATATTCCCTCATGCACTTCTTCAAGAATCAACTTGGCTTCTTTCGTGTCAACACACCTTAACAAGACCTGATCCAGACTTTTCTTGTATAGATTTTCACCATCAAGCACATACCCTGATGTCATTCTTCTAATGGTTCTCTTATCATTCTTAGTGGCTTGTTCTGGATAACTCTGATACCTTATATATTGCAAGATATCATAATACTAGGGATTTCCATCTTTTTCCTCTTCAATATTAAAACAATGGGCTAGATACTCATAAGCCTTCATTTCAATGGGCATCATATTTGAATGCTTGTTCATCTTAAATGATGCTGTCAGTGTGGCCAAGGCATCTGCCATTTGATTCTCTTCTCTGGGGGTAATTGAAAGTTACTTCTTCAAATTCTTCAACAAGTTCCATAACCAACTTACGGTATTCTACAAGCTTGGGATCTTTTGTCTCCCATTCTCCCCTGAGTTGGTAAATTACCAAAGTTGAATCCCCATACACCTTGAGAATTTTTACTTTGCGTTCAACGACAGCTCTAAGACCCAAAACACAAGCTTCATACTCGGCCATATTGTTTGTACAATCAAAATTAAGCCGACTGGTGAAAGGATAATGTTCTCCCTCTGGTGAGACCAAAAATTGCCCCGATTCCATGTCCCATGGCATTTGAAGCACCATCGAAGTTCAACTTCCAATATTTACTAGTGGATGCAACTGCTTCTTCCATCGAAATAGCCATTAAATCCTCGTATGGGAAATCAAAGCTCAACGACTCATATTCTTCCGAAGCCCTGCTTGCAATGAATTTCGCTATAACACTTCCTTTAATTGTTGTCTGATTTACATAGTGGATGTCAAATTCGGACAATAGGATCTGCCAACGAGCTAATCTTCCAGATAACGCAGGCACACCCATAAGATACTTCAAGGGACCAAGCTTGGATATAAGCCAAGTAGTATGATACAACATATATTACCTAAGCCTTCGGGTAGCCCATACTAAAGCGCAGCACAACTTTTCAATTGATGAGTATCTTATCTCACATTCAGTGAACTTCTTGCTGAGATAATAGATATCCATTACTTTCTTCTCAGTTTGGTCACGTTGCCCAGCACACACCCCATTGAATTTTCATAAACTGAAAAATAAAGAATCAAGGATTTGCCTAAGATGGGTGGCACTAAGATTGGAGTGCTCGACAAATATCTTTTCACTGATTCAAAAGCTCTTTGGCAATCCTCACTCCATTCCCCTGAGTTATTCTTGCGAATAAGGTGGAATATGGGATCACACTTTTCAGTCAACTGTGAAATGAACCGAGCTATATAATTCAATCTTCCCAAAAATCCTATGACTTCTTTTTGTGTTCGTGGGGGTGGCAAGTCTTGAATAGATTTTACTTTATCTGGGTCTATTTCAATTCCTTTTCCGCTTACTACGAATCCCAACAGCTTCCCAGTTGTCACCCCAAAAGTACATTTATTTGGGTTGAGGTTTAGCTGGCATCTTCTTAGTCTTTTAAAGAGCTTTCTCAAATTCCTAATATGTTCTTCCTCTGTCTTAGCTTTGACAATCATATCATCGACATAAACTTCTATTTCTCTATGCATCATGTCGTGAAATAATGTCACCATGGCCCTTTGATATGTTGCCCCTGCGTTCTTCAATCCAAACGGCATTACTTTATAACAAAACGTTCCCCACATGGTAACGAACGTCATTTTTTTCCATATCTTCAGGGTTCATCTTAATTTGATTGTAGCCAGAGAAACCATCCATAAAAGAGAACAAATAATTTCCAGCAGTATTATCCACTAAAGTGTCTATATGTGGCAAAGGAAAATTATCTTTCAGACTAGCTCGGTTGAGATCTCTATAGTCGACACACATTCGAACTTTCCCATCCTTCTTTGGTACTGGGACGATATTCGCCACCCACTCAGGATATTTAGCCACTTTAAGAAACCCGACATCAAATTATTTCTTCACTTCCTCTTTAATCTTGAGCGGTATCTCGGGTCTCATTCTTCTTAGTTTTTGTTGTACCGACTTACATTCAGGCTTTATTGGTAGTTTATGGACAACCAACTCTGTATCTAAACCCGACATATCTTCGTATGACCAAGCAAATACATCCTTGTATTCTTGAAGCAATTCTATCAAATTATATCAACCTCAAACTGACAGAGTGATACCAATCTTTACTTCTCTCTTATCCTCATCTGTCCCCAAATTCAAAATCTCAGTAGACTCTTTATGAGGCAGAATCTGCTTATCTTTATTCTCCACCATTTTCAGCAATTCATAAGGTAGTTCACATCCCTCATCATCATCACAATCCTCGATTTCCCCTTGACATACAGGCTTCTCGAAATCAATATCCGGGTCAGAGTCATTAGCATTCATATTATTGATATCTGAGTTCCTGAAAGAAAAACGAAAGAGAATATATATATACATATATACATATGGGAGGATCTTTTCCCACATAAATAAATAGAAATGAATAAATACATATATATATACAACAAATAATGAAAAAATGCATGGGAGAATGCTTGCCATTTTGAACTAATGGAATGCATCTTTTATTGAAAACGAGCTAAAACAAACAGCTTAACCCTTTACATAAAATCACTTATTGCCCCAGGGTATGAACAACAGGGGAAAGTTCTAGTGCATTACTCTGTAAAAGATTTGTAAACTACAGACAGTTCTTCCGCGGTCCAATTGTTCAACACGAAGCCCGGCGGTGTAGGGTAAATGCCCCTAGCTCTCATTTCCTCAAACTCACCATCAGTTATAACATTAATGCCTAGATCTCCCAAGGCGTTCTAAACCATCACCTCATTATTCCTTGAATTCCCTTGAAACATATGCCCTTTTGTTAATGTTAATGTTTTATTAATGAATATGAAATATATGATTATGAATGAATAAAATACGATGTAAAAATTTAAATGCATTAAAAAAATGCATATGCAAAATGCAGGGTGCTGATCCTGGAACGACTCCTTAGAACAACTCTTTATATTAGAAACGACGTTCAATTACAAGGTTAAAACATATCACAAATAAATCTGCACCATCTCTCCTATTTGTTGCACATGTGCTAGCAACTCAACAATCTTCTGGTTTTCTTCAGCCTCGGGATCTAGTTCTTCAGTCACATATTGAGCTATTCCCCGCGCGTGTCCTAGGTAACAAGCAATAAGGTCCTCTCTTTTCTTAACTCTCACCTGAGCTCGCTCCTATCGAAAACGCCACTGTATATCCCCCTCATAAGGAACTATCGATAGCTCACTTGCTTGCCTCTGAAAATCTTGAACCATGGCTTCAAGCTCACTCACTTGTTTTTCTAGACTCTCAACTTCCCCACGGCTTGAGCTACCTTCCATGCTTTGGTATTGTCGTAATGTAGTCTCTAAACTTGAAATCTTCTCCTTCAACTTCTCATTCTAGGCTTGACTCTCTTGTAACCGCTGCTCTAAAGAATCCTTTTCCTTTGATAAAATCTTAACTTGGTGTATGCTTTGCTTGAGCTCTTCTTGACTCTCCCCGTCTACTCTTTTGAGGTTCGCCACTTCTTGCCTCCATTCGACAGATGACTTACTCGAGCTATAACCTGCCTGAGCTTTTACCATTCGTTGATAATTTGACCGAAGATCGTTAAAGTCTAGCCGAAGTTGCTTCTCCACGTTTTCAATTCGATCTGCTCTACTCTTCTGAATGTCAATCTCCAATCATTTTTGATATACTTTATCTTCTAGCTTCTGCAAAGTCATTCTCCACTGTCTTCGTTCTGCTTCGAAATCGCGCTTAGGTAACTTTAATAGAGATGGCACCATTCTTAAATGTTCTTCCACAGGCTGAATGTTTTCAGGATTCACCATCGGGATGTTGTCATTTATTCGACCGCTTCTCCACTGCTCGTACTCTTGAGATAACTCGAGATCATAGGTGAACATATTCATACGACGAGTTTGCTTTCAGGCCTCAACAACCCCTTTAACTTTACCCTTATATTGATCTCCTTTGAATGAAAAATCCGACCCTACCAAGTCCCATGTGGCTGGAATGAACTGCCTTAACCCATATTGTCTGGAAACTAGTAGCGGTGCATACCCAACAGAACCCCATATACCTAGAAAAGAAACCCAATCTTGCTCTCCACATCGATAAAGTATATCCGAAAAGACATTCCACAAAGCTCGCCATAAAATATCACCATCTCTGATATCCTTGAAGATGACCATCCATTTTTCTTCGGTGAAGCCCCCAGGCCATTCTTTAGAAAGAAAATCCTTCAAAGACGAAAACCCATCTAGAAATGACTAAGAATCCACACTAACAACAAAGGCGCACATCCTATGAAGCGTTCTTCTCCCTCACACCTACAAGAACTCAAAGACCGAAACGTCTCATCTAGAATGGCTAGAACAGGATCCACGTGCTTGGTATATATTCTATCTATTTGGGACCTCGGACAACGGACCAAAGCTTGATACTCCTCTATTTTTGGTGTCAGATCCACTCTACCAAATGTGAAACAATTATAAGCTGGATTCCAGAACTGCGCCAACGCTCTAAATAGATTTCGGTCAATAGGAACATCCAGAAGATAAGGAATATCGCCATACAACTGATAAAATATCTCTTTGTCGGTTGCTTCCCATCTTCCCCATTCCTCTTTTAGTTCACTCAGATCATTCTGACGTACGTTGATTTGAGTGTAACCAAATAACTCCGACACATATCCAGGCATCACACTGTCCCCGTTGTTCAGTTGGGACTGTTCTGACCACCTCAAAACATCTGTATTGTCCTCAACCTCTTTCTGAACCATTCATTCCATATTACTAGCCATCTATATAGACATCAATCCCAAATCAACACCATGTAATGGATATTGCAATGCAAAACAAAAAGAAATAAAGCAAAGACAACAAAAGATCGGTTAGTAAACATAAAGCGATTAAATCGGGATAATAATTTGTTCAAGAATTCTACCCACACATGTTGGCTGCCCAATCATGCTTTATCAGATCCTACCCAACATGATATCTACCCCCATGCTTTGTTATTCACAAAAAGAAATCCTAACCGTATGATATCTAATTCGCATGCTTGTTCAAAAAATAAACCTAACCGCATGATATCTAGTTCGCATGCATTTATTCGAAAAACGAACATAAATGACTCAAAAAAGCTTTTCCTTGTGTACCCTCCTCACGGGATTCTTAAGGTTCGGGTTTGGCTCAATCTAAGTTCAGGCTCTATGTTCACTATATGTTGGGTTCGGTTCTAAAGTAATAGGTTCTCGAATTATTCTGTTTGGTGTCCCCTTGGGTTATCGAACCCTTAATCCTAGCCCATCACAAGCTTTAGGGGATCGAGTTCAATTTCTAGGGAACACACCTCCTTATGTCCATGCAGAGGTGATTACCATCACGAGGACCATAAGGCGTGAGCCCCAGGAGCGATCCATTATCCCATGCAGAGGTGAAAACCACACGAGGGCATAGTCTCTCACTCATACTTAATTTGGATGGAGCAGGGTTTTAGCTCATGTCATGAAAATTCAGTTGTCCAATGTGTGAGGAAAAGCGAAAAACACACAATAAAAACACTCAAAATCAATTCCCAAAACACACAATTATTCTGAAACCATTAGCAAACAGATCAATACAACTATTTAATTGTTAATCGAAAAAAAAATTAAAATACAAACAAAAATTCATTTAAAACCAAACAAGGGATCAGAAACCAAATTAAAACAAATTCATAACTTTCAATTGCAAAAACAATTAATTAATCGACTATCGGCCTGACTCTCTAAAAATGTCCCAGCGAAGTCGCCAAGCTGTCGAAATGATTTTTTTTCAAAAATGAGAAAAAGTAAGATTTTGAAAACCACATCAATTTCTAACTTATCTATTTCAATTTAATTTAAAAACAAATGCGATTTAAAAATCTCTCATTTCGAAAAATTTGAAATTCTCTTTACGTTAAAAACATATTGTTCAAAGAGTCGCCATCAATCTTTGATTAGGGTGTGATTGGGCACCCAAAAATGTATATTATTTTAAATAAAAATTAATTTTAATTAAAACAACAAATTGTGGTCTGCGTTACCAAAAAATGAGTTCGGGAGTCAGTTACGTATAGGGGAGGATTAGCACCCCCACAACGCCCTAAAACGGTACCTAGTCGGTTAATTAATGTCTTTGTATTGAACTTTACAAATTTGAATTTGATTTGATTTATGATCCCAAAAAATGCAAATTTTACAATGAAATGTATTAATATTAAATTATTTATATCGAGAAGGAATAATTTATCAGTACTTGAGAAAATTAATTCATACTCAAATCAAAATAATATAATATTAAAATATCATTATAATATTCAAATGCACCCAAATAAATTAAATTAAAATTGTCGAATTGTTTAAGAAAGATAAGGAATGTTCGGTTATTTAAAAATATCGAGACCAGATCTTAGATGAGTTCTAACAACCTTTTCTCGAAAATTTTAAATTATCGAACATTTTATTTTCTTTCTTTCCCCAAATTTTAGGTGACAAATCGATTTTTTAGGTTTCACTTTCGGGATACACTTTTAATTTAAAATGGTCATAATGGCCCTCTAATCAGTTAAGACATGCCACTTAAGACAATTTTAAATTAAAAGGGTATTACCCTTAGTCCGATTATGTATAAATCGAATTATGCACATGAGGGTATCATATAAATCGTGAAAAAATGTCATGCCAAAATTAATTAAACAAAATTAAAAAATAGCATACAACGTGACATACAAAAAATTATATACATATGTTTTAATTATAAATTATATACTATGCATATATCACCATGTAATGCAAAAATGTGACTTAAAAACATTCAATGAAAATATAACATCTCAAACTACAAATTTCGGACAATAATCATGCTTATTTAAATAAGGACCAAATCATATTAACCCGAACATTAGTACCTTAAATATAAACAAAATAATTGAAAAGGACTAAAACAACATAAACCATAAACATACTTAAGACTAAAAGGAAACATGGAAGAAAATTGCAAGTCCAATGTCTAAAACTAACGAAAATTAAATGACAGAACATCCGAGACTGAAATTAAATATGCGTAAAATAAAGAGATCAAATTATAAACATACAAACACTGATTTATGGACTAAGTCATAATGCGCATAAAATATAAAGGTAAAATTAAAAGGTGCAGGAAATACGAATTAAGGACAAACCAAAAACAAGTGGACTCTCTTAGCAATAAGCCCACGCGAACCAGCTACCCAAAATGCTGTCATTTTGGTACATGTATACATACCCTGATTTGGGTAAGAAAGAAACCCTAGCTCATTTATCACCTCCCTACCGTATCTCACCAATCCTCCTTCTCTCTCCCTGCCTCTATTCTTCTTCTCCAAACCCGCGTAACCTAAACCCCTAGCCAACAACAGCGCCGCTTCTCTCCTTAAACCACTATCGTGAGACTCCAAAAGCCTTAGTCCCCACTAGTCACCACTTAGCACAACTAAAAATGGCTAAACCGACACCCAAGTCGACCTAAAAACCAACTATTTCCCTGCTAATCTCGAATCAAACCCTAAAACAACCAAAACTGACCCAATCACCTAAGACCATTCCTAGTCTTCCTCTTCTCCTCTCCGACTAGAAGTACCTCACTAAGGTAAATGATCTCTCTTTCTACACTTACTCTTTTTATTTAAAAAAAATGATATGATGACTAACCCTCATAACCCATATGCAAGGTCTCTTGGATAGCTCTCAACACCCGAACCCCGACACCGACGACATTAATACTTCGGCAAAGGACTCTAAAATTTCCGATTGACTTACTTTAACGACAAAGCTATACTTCAAAGGTACTTATTTCTACTTTCATATTTTAGGATTAGCATTTATTTTGAAAATTATTAAAACAAATTGTAAGAAGAAAAAAGAAAAAAAAAGACTAATGTAGATAATGATGAAGAAAAACCTTGTATGAATTGAGCTTCTCTTTGTATTGCGTTGTTAGCTGAAAAGAGTAAATTCTTCTGTTTCCTTTGATGGAAATATAGTACAAGGTTTTTCGTTTTGCTCTTCTCTGTAAGAATCAGTAAAGGAGGATTTTTCTCTGTTCTCCCGATTAATTCTTCTCTGGTTTTTCTTTATCTCTGTAATCTCTGTAATTTTGTGATCGTTCCCCTTTTTTCCGTGTAATCTATGATGCCCGATAGTTTTCCTCCCTTTTTTATCATCTCTCCCCTTTCTTTTTATGGTTCATTCAAAATTAAAACCCCCATTTACAGTTTTTAATCAATCCCCGCGAAAAACTTTTTTCCACATTTTTTGTTCAATCTTCCCGTAAATGTTCGTGTTTTCCAGGTAATCTTCATGTGGGCTAGAAGCTACTCTGCTAGATCCTTGGACTTGAACTAGGCCTCCAACTGGTTTGGGTTGCAAGTGATTTCCTATAAACCTGTAAAAAATGATCATATTTAGTGTATTAACATTATATATTTAATTATAATACTTACTCATTTATACTTATATATATAATATGTATAATTATGATTACATATAATAATATGCATAATTAGTAATACAATATAAACCTAAACAATATTTGAATAAAATCCCAGACAAAACGGGTGTCTACACAAATCTTCAATAACTAACTAAAAATACAAGGATAAACCATCAAATTGAAATCTCACATTTGCTATAGGGGAGGGCTTTTCCACGGGGAAGAAGAAGAAAAGAGAGAGTTGGCTTTTGATAATTTATTTTCCCCATTCCCCCTTTTTATTTAATATCTTAATACAAATTAATTTTAAATTCATTTACCCCTAAAAAGACCAAAATGCCCTCTTAATTAATCTATTGATACAATTTAGTTCAACCCCTTATTCCAAATCATTTTCTCATCTTTTACCATTTATTCAATTAAATCTTCAATATCCAATCTTTTCAACATAGTACTTAACCTGATATTTGGGATATTACAATTCTTCCCCCTTAAGAAAATTCATCCTCGAATTTAAAGACTTTATGTGTTTACCACAATACTTCAACTAGGGGGAATTGTTTTGCTACACCAATTCTGGATTTCCTGAGTCCATATCTATATGGGTTCTTTTTCATAATTCAAATCTGATAAATTTTCTATTTTTCCCAATGTAAGAACATGCAATGGATCTTATCAGAAATTAATAAGCAATGACACATGAAAACATTTTAGGTCTTAACCATTTTGGAAGGCAAAAACTAACTAACACAATCTCATAAGATTCAATAATTCTCAAACTCAGTCCAAACTGCAATACTTCCTTCCAAAACAATACTTCCAGAAAAACTTTATCATTTTCTTTCTACTCAACTACTTTTCTCTCTTTAGATCAGCATAAGACTTTTATAATTAGCACAACTATAGCACCGCTCACTATACAAATAACGACGTCCATTCATTAAACAACTCGACTGCTACCAACTCTAAATCGTGTATAAGAAAATTCCTCTTTTGAGTCTTTAACCTTATTGAGGCATATGCCACAACCTTACCTTTGTCCATAAGCACACTTCCTAACCCGTTGATAGATTCATTAGTAAAAACTACATAATATTTACCATCTCCAGTTGTATAATTACTGATATCTCTGTTACAATCCTCTTTAGTATTTCAAAATCCTCCTGACTCTTTTTCATTCTACAAAAACACATATCTTTCCTTAAAACATGGTTAGCAGCAAAGCTAACGTCAAAAAGTTTTTTTCACTAACCTTCAATAGTAAACAACAAGCCCCAAAGAAATCCAATTTTCAGGGTCATTCTTTGGGAGTTTTCAATTTACTACAACATGATTTTTTTCTTAAGATCTACTCTTATACCTTATGCCGAAACAACATGGTTAAAGAAAACCATCTCTGCTAACCAAAGTTTCATATTCGACTAGTTTGGCAAACAAGTTCTTCTCTCGAAGAGTCTTTTTTAACTTTAAAAATCTATGTATAACCACATAGATTTATCTTTATTTTCGCTAATAACACACATACTTCCCAAGATGAAATACTCGAGTTGATAAAACTTTGATCAATCAACTCTTATAATTGGGTCTCTAATTCTCTTAACTCGTTTAAGTCATTGGATACGAAATCAGAGAAACATGTTCATAAACTTTGAAGTCCACCTCTCAATCTGAAGATAACCTCATAATTCTATCTGAAAAGACATCTATAATTTCCAAACTTTTGTGAAATTATCAAACAATTCTTCTTTAATCAATTATCCACCCTATTAGCCAGAAAAATCTATATATATCTTTCTGACCTAATCGTCTCTAGAGACAAACAACATATACCTAATATGATCTTAATTCATCATATGACAATTTTATCAGATTCACATGGAACACAACACATGTAATATCTATTAAATATTTACTACATGTCCAACTCGCTCTTGCACCATGACTCCCCTAGGGTTTACCGCTACCATCTCACTCGAGATTAAGTTGAATAGAATACTTTTACTTTTAAAATCTTTTATTTCCTTTTTAAGGTAATACTTATAACTTTTATGAATTCATTTAAAATATTCTCGAGCAGTTGAAACTTTTTCTATCTCATCTATGAAAGTCTAATTATCCACATCATTTAATAAGAAGAGTTGACAACATTGTAGCAATAACTTTCTAGCAGTTAATGTTAGAATTACACTAGTAATCAATTTACTCTTTTTCCTTTCATCATGAACTTGACACTTTACCCAATTCTCAAGAATTAATTTTGATTTTAAATAATAATCCATTGAAGCATGAAACGGGCAGTAAATCCATTTTCACAATTTACTACCTAAAATAACTCTATTAGTTTCCAAAAACTTAACTTTTAATCTTAAACAACTCATAATCAATTGATCCACTAACAACTCCTCTTTCTATAAGATTTAAGCGGTCAATATACTTACCGCTTATTTATTTCTTCTTT
Organism: Hibiscus syriacus; assembly: GCF_006381635.1. Classification (NCBI taxonomy): domain Eukaryota; kingdom Viridiplantae; phylum Streptophyta; class Magnoliopsida; order Malvales; family Malvaceae; genus Hibiscus; species Hibiscus syriacus. The sequence continues at coordinate 789,740 of NW_024062382.1, forward strand.
CTCAAATTAACCATACTTTAAACACTTTAGTGCTTCACTTAAGTATTTCTCAAAGGCTGAAACGTCGTTAAACGCTAGGGCATTCCTTCCACAGAATGAAAGAAAATCCCTAGCAGCTTTTACCCTTCTAGGACATGATACTGAAGTCATGTCAGATTCTCTTGGGTTGACTGTGATCTCGACCTTCTTTTCAATATTATCAACTTTCTTATTTTTGTCCTTAGTTTCTGACATCTATTAGAACATACATAAGAATAACGCTCAAGTTAATAAGGAGTGATATCAATCAAACTCTAATTGACACCCTATCAGCAACTTTGACAATCTTAATGGCATGTAATCCTTTTTCTTAATTCAATTAAACTCGGTTTTGGCCGAGAATCGGCTAAATCTGTAGCTCTAATACCAATAAATGTAACACCCATCTCTCGTATACTTTTTCGTACACGAGATATAGATGTCACATCACTTTTAAAACAGTTTAACTTTTGAAAACCTTTAAAAGTTTGTTTTGAAAATTTAAATTAAAACATTTTAGTACATTAATAAAACATTTATCGAATTATACTACCAAAATTTCCTCTTAATATACATTTCAGAGCATTTTTCTTTAAATTAGATTACATGCCAACAATTGCTCAAAATAAATCTGATTATCCTACCGTTACTGATGAAAGTCAACCTTAATATATGATATCTGCTGCTATTGCTACGCTCCTTACTTAATTTGTCTCCAATTTTACCTACACGTAGAAGCAACACACGTTAAGTACTTACTTAGTGAGACATAACATTATAAAGTAACCTTTATATATACATAAGTACGCCATATTTATTTAGTTCATACTAAATCGTATATTCCTTAAGGATCCTATAACCCTCTTTAGTTAAACCATATTCCATTCACCATTATTCTGATTATTATTTTTTTTAGTAAGCCTAGCATACCTATCATTCTTTATATTTTTCTCTTTACTCATTATTCTTTATTTTCATTGATAACATCCATTCAAGCTTATAATGCACCATTATGCCTTTTCACTTATGGCATCCTTTCATGTCTTTTATACACTATTACACATTTCATTTATGACATCCTTTCATGCCCATTATGTTATGTTTACATTTTCCTTTATAACATCCCTTCATACTAGTTATGCATTGTTGTACCACACACACACACACACACACACACATATATATATATATATATATATATATATATATCCCTTCATATCACTTATATGCCATTCATATCACATTACATTATAATTCCTTTATTCTTTTACCCAAAGGTATTTAGCTTTTCACTTAACTTACGTATTTGACACTTTTCTGTCCAATGCACACTAATCCATTATTCTTTTACTCAACAGTGTTTAATTGTTCATTTTTTACTCAACAGTGTTTAGTTGTTCATCTTTTACTCAACAGTCTTTAACCGCTCATCTAACCAGCCTAATTAACACATTTATGCCATTTGCACAATTAGGCCATTATTCTTTTATTTTTGAATTGTTTTCACTCTAATAAGTATTCAAAAAATCTCTAAACTCCTTCAATTTATTATAAACCTTATACCTTTGCACCCTTAGTGTTAACATGGTAATTTACCAACTTCCTATTCATGTTCATTTATTAAGATGCACACATAGTGCCTATACGGTAGTTCATCAACTCATGATGAATTATGTGGGTTGCACACATCGTGCATGTACGGTTATTCATCAACTCATGATGAATTCCGTGGAATGCACATTTAGTTCATGTATGACTATTCATCAACTCATGATGAATTCCATAGAATGCACACTTAGTACTTGTACGGTTATTCATCAACTCATGATGAATTCCGTGGAATGCACACTTAGTGCATGTACAGTTATTCATCAACTCATGATGAATTCCATGGAATGCACACTTAATGCTTGTACGGTTATTCATCAACTCATGATGAATTACGTGGACTACACATTTAGTGCTTATACGGTTATTCATCAACTCATGATAAATTCTGTGGAATGCATATTTAGTGCATGTACGATTATTCATCAACTCATGACGAATTCCGTGGAATGCACACTTAGTGTCTGTACGGTTATTCATCAACTCATGATGAATTCCGTGGAATGCACACTTAGTGCCTGTTTGGTAATCACCATATACATATTAAGAAATCATACACATATAATTAGTACAACATATAGTTACACAATTAAGTGCATTCACCTGACTCTCCTCGCCATGTATCCAAAATGTAAGGTTGATTACTCCGGTAGTTTGCCTTTGCCCTTAGTTTTGATTGTTTCGGGAGCTTGGTTCCGATCTACTCAAGCTTCCATTAAAACATGTACCATACCCAGTGTTAGTATATTTTTTAACCATTATACTTAAACAATACTCAAAAGAACATATCATTAACTTTATATACCAATATCAGCCTATTTTTAACATTTCTGACTACATAGTATTGATAACCCTACCATGGTATCGATACTACTTTACTATGGTACTGATACTCCATTTCGATATCGATACCATTTTAAGGTTCGATGTTGCCTGGTATCGATACACTTACTATGGTGTCGATACTACCATACTATGGTATCGATACCCCTTTCTGGTATCGATACCAGTTTTAGCTTCGATGATGCTTGGTATCGATACCCTTACCATGGTATCGATACTACCTCGTCTGTATCGATACTGATTGATTCAGTATCGATACTACTCAGCTAATTCATCCCATTTTAGCCTAAAGTATGGGTATTGTTCTATCAGTACCGATACCTTTGCCCAGATTTTCCAGTTTTTACCTTGATTATTACATAAATGAAGTCAATTTTCGTTAGAATAACTTTCCATAATGCTACTAAACTCTTCATTACTTATACATACTAACTTTCCCTCATTTGGTTTTTTAAAACATCTAGCATCATTCAATATCATTTGATTATAAGAATCACACCACATTTTCTAACTTAATTTTAAACTCATATATTGCTTCTAATCTCTCATTTACCTCTTTGACAAGTCAAAACTACTAGTAAACATCAATAAACCTCATATCTTAACATATCATTTCAAAACCCATTTTCTATAATCTTCATTATTTTCCTTATCTTATAGTTTTAATCTCATCTGATCCTTCCTTAAGCTTCTATTATACTCAAAGCTTCAATAACTAACTAAAAATACAAGGATAAACCATCAAATTGAAATCTCACCATTGCCATAGGGGAGGTCTTTTCCACGGGGAAGAAGAAGCAAAAAGAAAGATGGTTTTTGATAATTTCTTTTCCCCCTTCCCCTTTTTTCTTTAATATCTTAATACAAATGAATTTTAAATTCATTTATCCCTAAAAGGACCAAAATTCCCTCTTAATTCTTCTATTGATACAATTTAGTTAAACACCCCATTCCAAATCATTTTCTCATCTTTTACCATTTATTCAATTAAATCTTCAAATTTCCAATATTTTCAACATAGTCTCTAACCTGATATTTGGGATATTACAATTCTTTCCCCTTAAGAAAATTCATCCACGAATTTAAAGACTTTATGTGTTTACCACAATACTTCAACTAGGGGAATTGTTTTGCTACACCAATTATGGATTTCTCGAGTCCAGATCTATATGGGTTCTTTTTCATAATTCAAATCTGATAAATTTTCTATTTTTCTCAATGTAAGAACATGCAATGGATCTGATCAGAAAATAATAAGAAACTACACATGAAAACATTTTAGGTATTAACCATTTTAGAAGGAAAAAACTAACTAACATAATCTCATAAGATTCAATAATTCTCAAACTCATTCCAAACCGAAATACTTCATTCCAAAACAATACTTCCAGAAAAACTTTATCACTTTCTTGCTACTCAACCACTTTTCTCTCTTTAGATCGGCATAAGACTTTTATAATTAGCACAACTATAGCATTTCTCACTATACAAATAATGACGTCCATTCATTAAAACAACTCGACTGCTACCAACTGTAAATCATGTACAAGGAAATTTCACTTATGAGTCTTTAACCTTATTGAGGCATATGGCACAACCTTACCTTTGTGCATAAGCACACTTCCTAACCCGTTAATAGATGCATTAGTAAAAACTACATAATATTTATCATCTCCAGTTGTATAATTTATGATATCTCTGTTACAATCCTCTTTAGTATTTCAAAACCCTCCTGACTCTTTCTTATTCTACAAAAAGACATATATTTCCTTAAAACTTGTGTCGAAAACATTTTTATGTTTCAATATAACAAATTAAGTGTTAATGAATTTTAATATTTTATATTGAATTTTAAATTATATATTTGATTAAATTATTCGAATATCAAAATATTACTCCAAGTTTTTCAAATGTCAATTTCAATCCTTACTAAAGTGTAAGATTATGTTTTAATCTTAAAATATCTTTTTAAACAAATTTTACAAAGTATTTCAAGCCTTAATCGAGCCAAAAATATTTTCTTTTTAAAGGGCTTCAAGAAAAACCAGATTGCCCAGAGGGAACAGATTCCCCCCAGCGGGTACAGATTCCCCCTAGGTTTTTGTCTCTGAGAGAAAACAGAATGTCCAGAGGGTATCGATTCCCCCCTGTGTAACGGTCGAAATATTTGAATTTTACACTGCAGGAACCGATTCCCTATGAGGGGGTACCGATTGCCCCCACACTCCAAGTTGTTTTATTAATTGATTCTCATCCCCAAATGACTCCAAAACATCAACAACGGCTATATATGACTTCAAACACATTCCAAGCTATAAATACAAGCTAAGGACACTTGAAGAAGGAAGAGAACAACTATCCAAGCAATCAAAAACAAGAGAAGAGTTTTTCATTCTTATTTCATCTTTCTCTTGTAAATATTTTGTTCTTGTGAGCTTAATTCTTGTAAACGCCTACCTTAGAGAGGTTTTCTTGTTTACATTTCTTATCCCTTTGTAAAAGGGAAAGGTTCTAGTTCAGCCCGAAAAAACTAGGGAGTTGTAAGGTTATCTCTTTGTCCTCAAAAGAAAGAACAAATTAGTGAATTTGTTGGAAAATCCTTGGTGAGGAGCTAAGGTAGTGGACGTAGACTTTGGTTGAGAAAGTCGAACCACTATAAATCGTTGTGCAATTCCCTATCTTTCAATCTCCTTACTCTCTAAACACAAAACCGTTTCGACTCCTCTTTGCAAACCATTCCGGTTATCGATTCGAGCTTCCAAAAATCCCAATAATTGGAATCAGAACCTAACTCGTTAAGAAGGTTTAACCACCTTGAGACAATCCTCGAAGAAGCTTTACCAATTCCCGATGCAACTGACAAAGAAATGAATTTTTCCTCCGATGCTTATTATCTTGAAGAATATCCTATTATTGATTCACAATCGGTCAACAAGCCACCCTTCTTCAATGGAGAAAATTATGCACATTGGAAGAATAAGATGATGTACTTTATTCAATCCTAAAATCTAGGAGCTTGGAACTTAATCATGGACGGTTACTCCTCTCCACCTGGCAAGTACAACGATTGGAGTAGAGAAGAGCAGAAAAATTTTCAACTTAATTCTAAGGCTATACATATTCTATTATGTGCTTTAGGCCCAAATAAATATGGAAGAATCTCTTTTCCAGTTCCAAAGAGATTTGGGATAAGCTCCAAGTCACTCATGAAGGAACCAACGAAGTGAGGGAATCAAAGAAAAGTCTTCTCAACCATAGCTACGAGAACTTCAAGATGAACCCCGATGAAGACACCAAAGCTATGACAGATAGATTTTCCGTGATTTTCAACGGTCTCAAGGGATATGGAGAAGTAATCTCAAATGAGAAGCTTGTGAGGAAGATGATCTACTCTCTTCCAAAGGAGTGGCAATCAAAGAAGACAACCATTATCGAAGCAAGAAACCTAAAGTCTCTCACTCTCTACAAGCTAATTGGTTCCCTTCTCACTCATGAGATGACGGTGAAGGAAGATGAAGAAAGGGAAGAGAAGAAAAACAAGAAGAAGGAAGAGGAGGAGGAGGTAGGAATTGCCTTCAAATCCACCAATGAAATCTATCAAGATTCAAGTGATGAGGTGGATGAAGACGATGATGAACAAGAAGAAGAGATGGTCAAGCTCTTGAAGGAACTCAAGAGATTCATGATTTCCAAGGAAGTGAAACATGAATCAACCAAGAAGAAGAGTCCCTCGGTATGTTTCAATTGTCATGCCAAGTATGAATGTCCTCTTATAAAGAAAAACGGGAAGAAGGCATTTCTTGCATCTTGGAGTGATGAATATGATTCCAATGATGAAGATGAAGTAATCAACCTATGCCTCATTACCATTCAGGAAGAATTTGAGGTATCTTCTAACTCAAATGAATTTAATTCATTTACTTTTGATGAGTTACAAGATGCTTATAATAGGTTGTATTTGGGATTTGAGACCATGAATTCCAAATATACGAAATTAATTTCAAAACTCAAAAATAAAGATAATTTGATTTTGAAAGCAAAAATTGATTTTGAAAATCAAAATGAAATTTTGAAAAATAATTTAGAGCTTTCAAAAATAAAAATAAATTATTTAGAAAAAGAAAATTTTGAGTTAGGAGTTAAGCTTGAAAGCTTAATAAAAGAAAAAGAATTAATTTCTAAAAACAACTTATTATGTTTAAATATGGCAAAATGCTCACATTGCCATTATCATGGTCATATGGAACATACTTGTCCTTTGAAGAAAGGAAAACGTTTTAAAATTAGGCAAGTATGAGTTCCGAAAGGAACAAGGAGCATTGAAACTAACGTCCAAGGATCCAAAGTAATTTGGTTACCAAAATCTACTTAAATGTCTCTTGTAGGTGTGTGGGAGCAATGGTGATGAAAATGATGATATTCAAGATGCTCTAGCCACATATGAAAAAGGAATGGGTAACCTCTAAGCTTAATACTTTTAATTTTGGTTATTTGGTTGCTCATTTGATTTTAAGCATGCATGAGTTTTGGTTTTAAATGATTATGCATCATTGTTCTAATCTCATGTATGTTGAAAAGATGATTATGATGAACATTTTAAAGATATATTAATTTTTAAGAATTTTTAGTTCATCATAATAAAATTTTGGTCAAATTCGTTTTAAATGCAAATGATATCCCTCTAACAATTGATATCAACTTTTCAAATACTTTGATTTTACAAATTTTAAATTTTTGACCTAAATTTGAATTTTTATGCATGTGGTTTAAATGAAAATGATATTTCTCTAACAATTTATATCAAAATTTTTCAAATGCGTAACATTTTTTTTTGGAAAACTTTATGCATAATTCAACATTTGGTATTGCATAAAGTATTTTAGACTTGGATATATTGAATTTCATGTGCTACTAACATGTTTGTTATTCTTTGTTGAAATTCAATTTTGTTTAAGTGTCAAGATCCTAAAAGCATAATTTCATTTGGAATGCATTTATTGAGGGGGAGGTTTGATTTTTCAAATGATTTTTAAAATTTCAAATTTACTACTTACTCTCCAAAGTTATTTTGAACTTCAAAGATTGAATTATTTTTTTATTTAACAAAAAGGGGGAGAAGTGTTAGAGTAAGGGGGAGTAATTTTCAAACTTGATTTCAAAAATGATTTTCAATTAGAAAATGTTAAAATTACTAAAATGTTTTGTTATATCAAAAAGGGGGAGATTATTGAAAACATTTTGATGTTTCGATATAACAAATTAAGTGTTAATGAATTTTAAGATTTTATATTGAATTTTAAATTATATATTCGATTAAATTATTCGAATATTAAAATATTACTCAAAGTTTTTCAAATGTCAATTTCAATCCTTACTCAAGTGTAAGATTATGTTTTAATCTTAAAATATATTTTTAAACAAATTTTACAAAGTATTTCGAGCCTTAATCGAGCCAAAAATATTTTCTTTTTAAAGGGCTTCAAGAAAAACCAGATTGCCCAGAGGGAACAGATTCCCCCCCCAGCGGGTACCGATTCCCCGAGAATAGATTCCCCCCTAGGGGGTACCGATTCCCCCCCCCAGGTTTTTGGCTCTGAGAGAAAACAGAATGTCCAGAGGGTACCGATTCCCCCCTGTGTAACGGTCGAAATATTTGAATTTTACACTGCATGAACCGATTCCCTATGAGGGAGTACCGATTTCCCCCACGCTCTAAGCTATTTTATTAATTGATTCTCATCCCCAAACGACTCCAAAATATCCCCAACGGCTATATACGACTTCAAACACATTCCAAGCTATAAATACAAGCTAAGGACACTTAAAGAAGGAAGAGAACAACTATCCAAGCAGTCAAACACAAGAAAAGAGTTTTTCATTCTTATTTCATCTTTCTCTTGTAAATATTTTGTTCTTGTGAGCTTAATTCTTGTAAACACCTACCTTAGAGAGGGTTTCTTATTTACATTTCTTATCCTTTTGTAAAGGGGAAAGGTTCTAGTTCAACCCGAAAAAACTAGGGAGTTGTAAGGTTATCTCTTTGTCCTCAAAAGAAAGAACAAATTAGTGAATTTGTTGGAAAATCCTTGGTGAGGAGCTAAGGTAGTGGACGTAGACTTTGGTTGAGAAAGTCGAACCACTATAAATCGATGTGCAATTCCCTATCTATCAATCTCCTTACTCCCTAAACACAAAACCGTTCCGACTCCTCTTTGCAAATAGTTCCAGTTGTCGATTCGAGCTTCTGAAAATCCCAACAACTTGGTTAGCAACAAAGCTAACGTTAAAAAGTTTTTTTTGCACTATCCTTCTATAGTAAACAACAAGCCCCAAAGAAATCCAAACTTTAGGATCATTCTTTGGGAGTTTTCAATTTACTACAACATGAGTTTTTCTTAAGATATACTCTTATACCTTAATATGAAACAACATGGTTAAAGAAAATCATCTCTTCTAACCAAAGTTTCACATTCGACTAGTTTGGGAAACTAGTTCTTCTCTCGAAGAGTCTTATTTAACTGTAAAAATATATGTATAACCACATAGATTTATCTTTCTTTTCACTAATAACACACATACTTCCCAAGATAAAATACTCGAGTTGATAAAACTTTGATCAATCAACTCTTATAATTGGGTCTCTAATTCTTAAACAACTCATAATCAATTGATCCACTAATTTTTATTCTTAAACAACTCATAATCAATTGATCCACTAACAACTCTCTTTTTATAAGCTTTTAGCGGTCAGTATACTTATTGCTTATTCATTTCTTCTTTCTCAAATTAACCATACTTTAAACACTTTAATGTTTCACTTAAGTATTTCTCAAAGGCTGAAACGTCGTTAAACGCTTGGGCATTCCTTCCACATAATGAAGGAAAATCCCTAGTAGCTTTTACTCTTCTAAGACATGATATTGAAGTCATGTAAGATTCTCTTGGGTCGATTCTGATCTCTACCTTCTTTTTAATATTATCAACTTTCTTATTTTTGTCCTTAGTTTCTGACATCTATTAGAACATACATAAGAATAACGCTCAAGTTAATAAGGAATGATATCAATCACACTCTAATTGACACCCTATCATTAACTTTGACAATCTTAATAGCATGTAATCTTTTTTCTTAATTCAATTAAACTCAATTTTGGCCGAGAATCATCTAAACCTGTAGCTCTGATACCTATAAATGTAACATCTATCTCCCCTATACCTTTTCATACACGAGATATAGATGTCACATCACTTTTAAAACAGTTTGACTTTTGAAAACCTTTAAAAGTTTGTTTCAAAAATTTAAATTAAAACATTTTAGTACATTAATAAAATAGTTATCGAAGTATACTACCAAAATTTCTTCTTAATATACATTCCAGAGCATTTTTCTTTAAATTAGATTACATGCCAGCAATTGCTCAAAATAAATCTGATTGTCCTACCGTTACCGATGAAAGTCAACCTTAACATATGATATTTGCTGCTACTGCTACACTCCTTACTTAATTTGTCTCCCATTTTACCTACACGTAGGAGTAACACACGTTAAGTATTTACTTAGTGAGACATAATATTATAAAGTAACATTTATGTATACATAAGTATGCCATATTTATTTTGTTCATACTAAATAATATATTCCTTAAGGATCCTATAACACTCTTCAGTTAAACCGTATTCCATTCACCATTATTCTTATTATTATTTTTTTAGTATGCCTAGCATACCTATCAATCTTTTTATTTTTCGCTTTAGTCGTTATTCTTTATTTTCATTGATAACATCCATTCAAGTTTATAATGCACCATTATGCCTTTTCATTTATGAAATTCTTTCATGTCTTTTACACACTATTATATATTTTATTTATGACATCCTTTCATGCCCATTATGTTCTGTTTACATTTTCCTATATAACATCCCTTCATACTAGTTATGCATTGTTATACCATATATATATATATATATATATATATATATATATATATATATATATATATATATATATATATATTATCCCTTCATAACACTTATATGTCATTTATATCACATTACATTATAATTCATTTATTCTTTTACCCAAAGTATTTAGCTTTTCACTTAACTAACATATTTGACACTTTTCTGTCAAATGCACAGCTAATTCATTATTCTTTTACTCAACAGTGTTTAATTGTTCATCTTTTACTCAACAGTCTAACTGGCCTAATTGACACATTTATGTCATTTGCACAGTTAGGCCATTATTCTTTTATTTTTGAATTGTTTTCACTCTAATAAGTATTCATAATATCACTTAACTCCTTTAATTTATTATAAACCTTATACATTTGCACCCTTAGTGTTAACATGGTGATTTACAAACTTTCTATTCATGTTCATTTATTAAGATGCACACATAGTGCCTATACGGTAGTTCATCAACTCATGATGAATTTCATGGGTTGCACATATCGTGACTATATGGTTATTCATCAACTCATGATGAATTACGTGGAATGCACACTTAGTGCTTGTACGGCTATTCATCAACTCATGATGAATTTCGTGAACTGCACAGTTAACGCATGTACTACTATTCATCAACTCTTGATGAATTCCGTGGAATGCACACTTAGTGCATGTGCGGTTATTCATCAACTCATGATAAATTATGTGCAATGCACACTTAGTGCATGTATGGTTATTCATCAACTCATGATGAATTTCGTGGTATGCACACTTAGTGCCTGTACGGTTATTTATCAACTCATGATGAATTTCGTGGAATGTACAATTAGTGCTTGTACAATTATTCATCAACTCATGATGAATTCCGTGGAATGCACACTTAGTGTCTGTACGGTTATTCATCAACTCATGATGAATTTTGTGGAATGCACACTTAGTGCATGTTTGGTAATCGCCATATACATATTAAGCAATCATACACTTATAATTAGTACAACACATAGTTACACAACTAAGTGCACTCACCTGACTTTCCTCGCCATTTATCCAAAACGTAAGGCTAATTACTTTGTACTTTTCCTTTGCCCTTAGTTTTGATTGTTTTGGGAGCTTGGTTCTGATCTACTCAAGCATCCATTAAAACATGTACCATACCCAATGTTAGTATATTTCCTAACCATTATACTCAAGAGAACATATCATTAACTTTTTATACCAATATCAGCCTATTTTTAACATTTTTGGCTCCATAGTATCGATACCCCTACCATGGTATCGATACTACTAAACTATGGTACCAATACTCCATTTCGGTACCGATACCACTTTTAGGTTCGATGTTTCCTGGTATCGATACCCTTACTATGGTATCGATACTACCATACTATGGTACCGATACCCCATTCTAGTATCGATACCAATTTTAGCTTCGATGATGATTGGTATCGATACCCTTACCATGGTATCGATACTACCTCGTCAGTATCGATACTGATTCAATCAGTAATGTTCTATCAGTATCAATACCCTTGCCCATATTTTCCAATTTTTACCCCGATTATTACACAAATGAAGTCAATTTTCGTTAGAATTGCCTCCCATAATGCTATTAAACTCTTCATTACTTATACATACTAACTTTCCCTCATTTAGTTATTTAAAACATCTAGCATCATTCAATATAATTTGATTCTAAGAATCACACCACATTTTCTAACTTGTTTTTAAACTCATCCATTGCTTCTAATCTCTCATTTACCTCTCTGACAAGTTAAAACTACTAGCAAACATCAATAAACACTCATATCTTAACATATCTGTAACACCCCTATTTAGGGGCTAAAATTTAGAAATTATAAAGTGGTGGATTTAATTTGGTATTTTGAAAGAAACAGTGGGTTAAATTGCAAAATTTTAAAGTTGGCAGACCGTTTTATGAAATGCAAGAAGTTCAGTGGCTAAACTCTTGGTTTAGCCATTTTTAATTATGAGATGTTATAAACCCCCGTGCGCGGGCAAGTTCAGCAGAATGGTTTACAATTTCCTCTCCCGTTGACCCAACTTTCAACTCCGATCTACTCGCCGTCCGACCTCCGATCGACGAGCCGAAACCACCATAGTGTTCGTTGTCGAGCGAGGAATAAAACCCCTCAAAGCTTTCGTCATGAATCGTCGTCGTTCGTCGTTAATTTCAGTCAGAATTATCGTCAGTAATAACTCGATTTTAGTTGGTTTTTCATCGATTCACGATGATGGGATCATCCGTTTACGACACCTCCCGCACCATCGTGTTCCTTGTGCCGTTCGGAGTCCACCTGTGTCCTCCCTTTTCTCCGGCGACGACGGCGCGTATGGAGGTGAAGCGGTCAAAATTTCCGATTCGTTGAAATCGAGTTTTCTGCAGTTCAAAAATTTGAACCGAGCTTTGTAAGTATCTCGAAATCGCTTAAAATAATTTTTAGTAATTTTTCCGGGAATTTTCCGATATCAGGGCACTGGTCACGCGCCCCCACGCGCCGCCATTGAGCGTGGGGAAGAAAAAAGTGACCGGTTTGACCGGTTTTGGTGTATAGTTGACCGGTTTGACCGGTCATAACCCGACCCGTTTACCCGACCCGTTGACCGGACCTGACCCGTTGACCCGACCTGTTGACCCTGTTGACCACTGTTGACCAAAACTTTGACTGGCATTGACCGGGCATTAAATGACCTTTGACTTTGACCGTGTATACCTATCCTGACATTTTTCAACGTTCCAAATCCGATTCCGCAATCTGTTTTTCAAAATTCGAACCCGAAGTCCTCGAAATATCCAGTCAAACCCGTTGACTTTGATTTTGATCGAAAATTCCAAATTTCTGAAAGTCATATTTTATGCTTTCGACGTCCTAAATCCGAATCCCAAGTCCGTTTCGCCAAATTCGAACCCGGTAAGCTGTCTTTCACTGATTTATCACCCGATTTGATCCGTTTATCGCAATTAAGCTCCGTTTCTGATATAATTTATGTTGATATGTATCTGAGAAATTATTGGAAGTTGAATTGAAGATCAAAGGTGTTCAAATGGAATTTTTATGGTCGATCAGTATTGCACAGAAATCGAGGTAATACTTTACTACCTCATTATGCTTTATAGAACATGTTGGTATTGGTAAATGCATGAATGGAAATGTTTGGTCTCATATGTGTAATTAATAAAGATCTACATTTGATACGAATACGTTAGCAAGTAGGTAACTGAATATGGCTCAGATGACTATTATAAGAGATTGAGGAATTGTTTAAATTACAAGTTTGTGATTGGTGATAAAGAAATCAACCCTGGATTTGTAACTTATATTTTATATCATCATAGATTAAATGTTAAAGGTACTTGGATGGGAAATTATGAGAATATTCCGATAGGGTAAAATTACGAAAATACCCTTATGTTGTAGGATGACAAGAATTATCCCTGGAAGGTGGTTAATAACTCTGAAAAGACATATTGATCCGATATAACTACTGGTGTTCATAAGAAATGTTAGTTTTATTTGGAAATTATGGATAACTGGTTTTAATCCTATGAGAGTTTGTGAAGGATACTAGAAGTTTGTTAAGAGAACCGTTTCAAGATCAGAGAGTATTCAAGAAAGCAATTAATCATAGGATTTCTAAATTATATTATTTTTGTTAAGAGCTAATATCGAAATTATCTGGTTAAGAAATTATGAAAATACCCTTGAAAGGTAAAATAGTCTGAGTTAACCCTGAATGAGAAAATACTTTGAGGATTTGTACTTAACTCGATTAAGTACGTATTTGATTGTTAAGATCCTGACTTAGTGTAGGAAAATTCCTGATATTCCGTTTGTAAAATATGAGAAGGCACTTGACCCGGAAATATCTGAGTTATGAGTAAATATCTGAAGAACAATTTGTCGGGGGTGTTCTGTTGTCAGAATTGTTTGAAAGGACTAAAATAAATGGTAAGATTGAATTTAATAGTAAGATCGGACGGAAGGAAAGGATTGAAATACACTGTTGTAAAATGACAAAAATACCCCTGTAGTGGAAATGACCCAAGAATACCACCAAACTCAAGAATGATTGGATATCTTCGAGCTATGAAATAAATGGAAAAAAAATGAACACCAAAATTACCAAAATAACCTTATGTCCTATTCTAAGTAAATGCATTGGATTAATTAAGGAATCCAAATAAGCATAGGTATTGGACTACCTTTAAAAAGTTATGGAACACAGCTTAAATAAGCCGATCAACTTTAATGATATGTTAGTACCTGAACGGCATAAATATTATTTGAATGCGTGTTTGTCTTCTTAAGTTTAGCTCGATGATAATTTTGGAAGTATTCTGCTCAGCTCAATTCTAGATCGCATTCAGTATTAAGAATTGGACGTTTGTTCGACAAATCAACCAAGAAGACCAAATTGAATGGATCTGAAGTACAATATATATCTGAAATACAAGAACGTTGTATTACTCTGGAAAATCCCGAAGTAACTGGAAGGGACTTGGATGCTAAATGAACTAAGTAACTTCAATGATTGAGGATTAAGTAAGTGATTAGGTTAAGCCTGGAAATTTGGATGAATTTATATGATGTATCGCCCTTATGGAACATGAACTACAAATCAAGTACGTCAGTATTTCATGTATAGTGGAACCTTGGAAATGAAATAAAGACCATTGGAATATCTATTCAGCGATGATTCTGAAGATGATCTATGGACAAGAATTTGTGGTATTAAAGAGTAAATACCCTAGAAGGAAAATGAATTGACCAGTCGACATATATTGTTAAGGTTCTGAATCTTCATTCTCAAGTTGTTCGATTATCCGATCAATTGACATGGATGTAAAGGATTCTGAATACCCTTCTAATTACGTACACCTACTGAAAACTGTCCGAATAAGATATGATCCTTATAATTCACATTCTGAATAACTGATGATTCTGTCAGTTAATGAACTCTTCCAATAGTGATTCTAAATTCCAATATTCTATCGACATACTGAAGATCTGTGTTTCTCTGCCTTATAAGATTATCTAGTCCCTCTAAATAATATCCATAAACTATGGTGTGTTCCCTACTCACATGAATATTTTATCTGATTTTTGATTTGAATTCTAATCTGATACTTGACATGGATTCGGATCTGATATCTGACATGGATTCTGATCTGATACTTGACTTGGATTCTGATCTGTTACTTGACCTGATTTTTCATATGATACTTGACCTGATTTATGTTTTGATTTTTGATATATCCGTTTACGGACGGAAAATGTTTTAACTGGGGGGTATTGTTGAAGGAAGAAGTTTCGCAGGTTCCTCGACTTTGTGCTCAGGGCCTTATATGATGTGTTGGGTTGGGTGTATGGTTCTGGGGAACCTACACATTATGATGTGTTGGGATGGGGGTATATATATATGTTTTAAAAAGATCTGAAAAGTTACATGGTTTTTGGGAACACACTAGATAACCTATTCTGATCTCCTGAACTCAGTCATCCGAAATATTTCTCTGAACTGAAAGCTCATTGTTCGTTATCACATGAAATATCAGTAAGATCTCTGCTCAGCATAAAAATCTGTAAATGTTTAGAAACAATAAGGATATATATATTTATCTGTATCTGCACGTTCATCAGCATCATCTGGTAGTTCTGTATTATTGAGCTTTTCGAAGCTCACTCTATTACTCACCTTTTTCAGGTTAAAAGAATTGTACCAGTGCATCTATCGACTTCAGTAAGGGAGTTCTTTCGGCGTTGTTGCAGAGTATGGTACATGTGATTAGGGGGCATGTAATTGTATTTTGATTTATATACGATTCTGGAAATTTGTTTTATTTTTAAATAGCGACAACTGATTTTATAAGTTACACGTTTTAATAAAAGTTTTAAATTTTCCGTTATTTTTATAGTGGGTCGCTCCGGTGGCCCAAATGTGACACTCTGGATCGGATCTGGTTACCCGCATCGGTCTGGGGGTTACATTTAGTGGTATCAGAGCTATGGTTTGAGTCAAAATTTTCAAGTTAGACCGGCCGGTCGAATGTCAAAATATGTCTTATCAGTACATGCCCCTAGACTGCAATCGTACCTCTTTGAGCCGGAACTCCAGGGTTGAGTCCATAACTGTAACGAGTAAACAGAAGTTTCTATCCATTAAGGCTATAATTGTACAAAAAAATATACCATTAACATCTGTCTAAACACTGTGAAGTACCTAACGAACCATGTGAGAGTTATTTATCTGAAAAATTCTGACTTGACTCCGGAAATGAAATTGGGATATGCTACTGCTCTATGAGCCTATTCTCATGACCAAGACTTCATTGATTACTCAAGGAAATTTTCGTTCGGATTCTTTTATTGAAATAAGGAAAATTTAAGATAAGAATGTATGCTCAGCTGGTTAAGGATTAGTGGAGGATCTATACTTTTCTAAAAGCTACGTGAAAGATATGAAAGAATTGATGAAAGTTTCATTTCTATAATTATGTGACATGAATGAATTTCGAGGACGAAATTCTTTTAAGGAGGGGAGAATTGTAACACCCCAATTTAGGGGCTAAAATTTAGAAATTATAAAGTGGTGGATTTAATTTGGTATTTTGAAAGAAACAATGGGTTAAATTGCAAAATTTTAAAGTTGGCAGACAGTTTTATGAAATGCAGGAAGTTCAGTGGCTAAACTCTTGGTTTAGCCATTTTTAATTATGAGATGTTATAAACCCCCGTGCGCGGGCAAGTTCAGCAGAATGATTTACAATTTCCTCTCCCATTGACCCAACTTTCAACTCCGATCTACTCGCCGTTCGACCTCTGATCGACGAGCCGAAACCACCATCGTGTTCGTTGTCGAGCGAGGAACAAAACCCCTTAAAGCTTTTGTCATGAATCGTCACCATTTGTCGTTGATTTCAGTCGGAAGTATCGTCGGTAATAACCCGATTTTAGTTGGTTTTTCATCTATTCACGACGATCGGGTCATCCGTTTACGACACCTCCCGCACTATCGTGTTCCTTGTGTCGTTCTGAGTCCACCGGTGTCCTCCCTTTTCTCCGGCGGCGGCGGCGCGTGTGGAGGTGAAGTGGTCAAAATTTTCGATTCGTTGAAATCGAGCTCTCTGCTGTTCAAAAATTTGAACCGAGCTTTGTAAGTATCTCGAAATCGCTTAAAATAATTTTTTCGGGAATTTTCCGATATCAGGGCACTGTTCACGCGCCCCCACGCGCCGCCACTACACGTGGGGAAGATAAAAGTGACCGGTTTGACCGGTTTTGGTGCATAGTTGACCGGTTTGTGATTGGTGATAAAGAAATCAACCCTGGATTTGTAACTTATATTTTATATCATCATAGGTTAAATGTTAAAGGTACTTGGATGGGAAATTATGAGAATATTCCGATAGGGTAAAATTACAAAAATACCCTTATATTGTAGGATGACAATAATTGTCCCTGGAAGTTGGTTAATAACTCTGAAAAAGACATATTGATCCGATATAACTACTGATGTGCATAAGAAATGTTAATTTATTTGGAAATTATATGATGTATCGCCCTTATGGAACATGAACTACAAATCAAGCACGTCAGTATTTCATGATATAGTGGAACCTTGGAAATGAAATAAAGACCATTGGAATATCTATTCAGCGATGATTCTGAAGATGATCTATGGACAAGAATTTATGGTATTAAAGAGTAAATACCCTAGAAGAAAAATGAATTGACCAGTCGACATAGATTGTTAAGGTTCTGAATCTTCGTTCTCAAGTTGTTCAATTATCCGATCAATTGACATGGATGTAAAGGATTCTGAATACCCTTCTGATTACATAAAGCTTCTGAAAACTGTCCGAATAAGATATGATCCTGATAATTCACATTCTGAATAACTGATGATTCTGTCAGTTAATGAACTCTTCCAATAGTGATTCTAAATTCCAATATTCTATCTACATATTGAAGATCCGTGTTTCTCTGCCTTATAAGATTATCTAGTCCCTCTAAATAATATCCATAAACTCTGGTGTGTTCCTTACTCACATGAATATTTTATCTGATTTTCGATTTGAATTCTGATCTGATACTTGACATGGATTCTGATCTGATATCTGACATGGATTCTGATCTGATACTTGACTTGGATTCTGATCTGTTACTTGACCTGATTTCTGATATGATACTTGACTTGATTTATGTTTTGATTTTTGATATATCCGTTTACGGACGGAAAATGTTTTAACTGGGGGTATTGTTGAAGGAAGAAGTTTTGCAGGTTCCTCGACTTTGTGCTCAGGGCCTTATATGATGTGTTGGGTTGGGTGTATGGTTCTGGGGAACCTACACATTATGATGTGTTGGGATGGGGGTATATATATATATGTTTTAAAAAGATCTGAAAAGTTACATGGTTTTTGAGAACACACTAGATAACCTATTCTGATCTCCTGAACTCAGTCATCCAAAATATTTCTCTGAACTGAAAGCTCATTGTCCATTATCACCTGAAATATCAGTAGGATCTCTGCTCAGCATAAAAATCTGTAAATGTTTAGAAACGATAAGGATATATATATTTATCTGTATCTGCACGTTCATCAGCATCATCTGGTAGTTCTGTATTATTGAGCTTTTCGAAGCTCACTCTATTACTCACCTTTTTCAGGTTAAAAGAATTGTACCAGTGCATCTATTGACTTCAGTAAGGGAGTTCTTCCGGCGTTGTTACAGAGTATGGTACATGTGATTAGGGGGCATGTAATTGTATTTTGATTTATATACAATTCTGGAAATATGTTTTATTTTTAAATAGCGACAACTGATTTTATAAGTTACACGTTTTAATAAAAGTTTTAAATTTTCCGTTATTTTTACAGTGGGTCGCTCTGGTGGCCCAAATGTGATACCCCGGATCGGTCTGGTTACCCGCATCGGTCTGGGGGGTTACAATATCATTTCAAAACCCATTTTCTATAATCTCTATTATTTCCCTTATCTCATAGTTTTAATCTCATCTAATCCTTCCTTAAGCTTCTATTATACTCAAAGCTTCAATAACTAACTAAAAATACAAGGATAAACCATCAAATTGAAATCTCACCTTTGCTATAGGGGAGGGCTTTTCCACGGGGAAGAAGAAGAAAAGAGAGAGATGGCTTTTGATAATTTATTTTCCCTTTTCCCCTTTTTTCTTTAATATCTTAATACAAATGATTTTTAAATTCATTTACCCCTAAAAGGACCAAAATGCCCTCTTAATTCATCTATTGATATAATTTAGTCCAACACCCTATTCCAAATCATTTTCTCATCTTTTACCATTTATTCAATTAAATCTTCAAATTTCCAATCTTTTCAACATAGTCCCTAACCTGATATTTGGGATATTACACTTATGGTGAGATAGCTCTTGTTGTCGGTCAAGATATGTCAACAAGGAGTTTTGCTAGAATTTTTACCGATATAGACTTGGATGATGTTAATGAAGGATCAATACCGTTAAATTTCGACACTCAACATGTCGATGAGGAAAGAACAAATGTATCTTCACCTGGTACATCAAAATGTAAAAGGAAGAATGTCCAAGAAAACGTCGATGATGATCATATTTAGTTTGTAGGTGAGAAACTTGGTGAAATTGCTGAAGTACTCAAAATAATTACCGAGGATAGGACACCATATCTTTACGAAGAAGTTATGTCAATGGAGAAATAAGGATTTGGTGACGACTTTCTTTGTGAAATCTTCAATTTTCTAGCCAAAAATGAGCTTGAGGCCAAAGCTTTCTTAGCTAAAAAAACAAAGCATAGGAAAATTTGGCTTCAGAAGTTTACCCAAGGTTAAGATGTGAACTTTAAATGTGGTGTATTATTATTTATGGGTTAGACAATATTTTAGCTCTAATGTGTTGTAGTATAGTCTTCAGTATTTATATTGTTGGATTGATATGTTGTAGCACTAATTATGAATTAGACTATGTATTATTACGGTTGGATATTATTGTTGTTTTAATGTGATAAACCCTTTAATTATATATTTTGACAATATTATTATTAGTACAATGTTATGTACTATTGTTGTTTTAATTTGGTGTACTATTAATTAAACATTCTTAAGATTTGTAAACTTTTATAATATATTTTTAATCAATTATTAATATTATCTAAAATACATATTTTTATAAAATATAATTATATATAAAAAAAATGAACCTTTAAAAATAATAAATAATAAAACATATTCAAAATGTACAGCTTCTTCAAAAAATAGATTCTGAAAACAATTTTCAGGAAAATTACCCAAACAGTGTAAAACATTTTACAATGTACCATCCAAACACTGGAAAATGTTTTCTGGAAAATGATTTACATTTCTGGAAAATGATTTACATTTCTGTAAAACATTTTCCGTATTTCATTTTCCATAAATTATTTTCAGTGAAACAAGCAGACCCTAATTCTCATTGCTTACTCCCCCTTAGTTTCTTATTTCAAACATCCAAGCTCGATGAATTGGTACTTGGAGTTTGACATTTCCCCATTTTCATTATTTATATAGTATGACATTTTCTTGGACTTTATGACTATTACTTTGTCAGTATTTTATTCAGAAAATATTTTTTTGTTTAAACATTTTGGGACATTGAACATTAATTTATTATTTTGGACGGTTAAGAATGTTTTAATACTTATTTGACATATTGGAATTTCTTCAATTATTTATTTAATAATATTTATTAGTTTAGGAGTTTAAATGATTATTTTAGAATTTCAAAATTCAAAATCTATTTCGTGATGGATAAGTTTTAATGTGATTTTCGAGATTTGACCTAATTTTCTTCTAGGTCGGATTTAGGGGGTTACATTTAGTGGTATCAGAGCCGATTCAACCCTCGAATAGTGGAACTCGATCGCAAAATATTTTATCAAAAAGTATTTTTTACATGTATATAAATATTTTCGGGTCAAAATAGGTGTTTTCATAATGAAAATAAATCTTATTACTTTTCATGTTCTAGTTTTTTTTATAAGTAAATGAATATTTTAATTCGGGAACTTCAAGTACCAATTCTAATATTAGGACTTTGTCTTCTATAGATAGTTCATATGCCATCCCGTAATAGTTCTCGTTTAGCATCTAGTCAAGTTCAAGGTCGTACCACTCCAACTGATATTAACCCTCCACGTTCAATGGGTTATGCTCAAAAATATAGATTAAGTTAATGAGACCAAAAGAGACGAGCAACTTGTGAAACTGAGATTAACCCTGTTAATATTGAATATTGGTTGAAGAAGTTACAGCGACTTTTTGAGGAAATAGATTACTGACTGATCGTATGTTGAGGACTATAATATTGATGTCAGGCGATGAAGCTCGGGATTAGAGGGAGTCTGAGCAAGATACCGTTCATCAAGCTATTATGGATTGTGATCTAAAAAGGACTACTTTGAATACTTTTGATAATCGTGAAGTTATCTTTAGCGGGGAACGTCGTGGTTTTCTAGCTAATATTGTGTCGACTCTCAAGGTCGAGAAGATGATTAAGAAAGGTTTTGTTGCTTATCTTGCTTAAATTCTAGATCTGAGATAGTTTGGCGATTGTATAGATAAGATCAGAGTTGTGAAAGAATTTTTGAATATTTTTCCAGAAGAGTTGTCTGGTTTACCACCTAAGCGTAAGGAGATTGAGTTCGTCATTGAGGTTTACCCGGGCTTAGCTCCGGTGTCTATGATACCTTACCTGATGGCACCTAAGGAGCTTAAGGAGTTGAAGGCTTAGTTGCAGGATTTATTGGATCATGGTTTTATTCGACCGTGTCTCACCGTGGGAAGCACATGTTTTGTTCGTTAAAAAGAAGAATGGGACATTACGACTGTACGTTGACTATCGGAAGTTGAATAGACTGACTATTAAGAACAAGTGTTCGTTATATCGTATCGATGATCTTTCTGAACAATTTCGTGGAGCTTCAGTATTTTTTAAGATAGACTTGAGATCTGGTTATTACCAACTTGAAGTTAAGGATTATGGTGTGTCTAAAATGGCTTTCCGAACTCGTTATGGCTATTACGAGTTTCTCATGATGCCTTTTGGTTTGGCTAATGCTCCAGCCGCAGACATGGATATGATGAATCAAGTATTCCAACCCTTCCTGGACTAGTTTGTTGTCATTTTCATTGATGATATCTTGGTTTATTCTAAGTCTGAAACTAAGAAATAGAAATATATGAGGATTGTGTTGCAAACGTTAAGAGAGACAGTTGTATGCAAAGTTCAGCAAGTGTAAGTTCTGGCTTTCGGAGGTGACATTTTTAGTCCATATAGTCTCTGCGAAGGGTATTCAAGTGAATCCAAAGAAGATTGGGGCTATCATGGGTTGGAAGCAACCGAAATATGTAATGGAGGTTTAGAGTTATTGGGTTTAACTGGATACTATCGAAGATTTGTGGAGGGTTTTTCTATCATTGTCGTTCCTTTAACGAATCTTCTTCGTAAGAACGTATCTTTTGAATAAATTGGGGCCCAATAGGCCAGGTTTGAGATGTTAAAACCGTGTTGGATGAAGCACTGGTTCTGATTCAGCCAGATAAAGCTTATACTATGTACAATGATGTGTCCCATACCGGATTGGGATGTGTATTCATGTAGGATGGGAAGGTTGAAGACTCATGAGTGTAACTACCCTACTCACGATCTCGAGTTGGCAATCGTGATATTTGCCCTCAAAATTTGGTGGCACTATCTTTACGATGAGAAGTGTTATATTAACACTAATCATAAGAGTCTGAAGTACCTCCTTACTCAGAAAGAGCTTAACTTGAGACAACGTTAGTGGATGGAATTGCTTAAGGATTACGACAAATCGAGTATGACCTCGACAAAGCTAATATGGTTGCCAATGCGTTGAATCGTAATGCTATTATGGATTTAAGGGCTTTGCTTGCTCAAATGAGTTTGTATAAGGATGGTAGTCTATTGGCAAAGTTACGTGTAGTTCCTACTATTATTTCTGAGATCCATTTGGAACAACGTAATAATCCATTTTTGATTCACCAGATTAGAGAGGTTGAGAGTGGTGTATCTCAGGATTTTACAGTTGGTTAGGATGGTGTTATGTGTTTTAGAGGTCAGTACTATATTTCGAGAAATTCTAGATTGAAACAAGTTTTCCTTCGTGAGGCTCATGATAGTACGTACTCTATGTATCCTGGTGGAGACAAGATGTATAGGAATCTCCGAGAGAGGAATTGATGAAAGAACTTAAGTCGAATATCTTCGGTTATGTGTCTCGGTGTTTAACTTGTCAGAAACTGAAGGCGGAGCCATCAGTATCTATCAGGGTTGCTACAACATATTGAGATTCCACAATGGAAATGAGAATGTGTGACTATGAACTTTGTTTTTGGGTCTTCCTCTAACTCTCTGAATAAGTTGGCATGACTTTATATGGGGAAGTTTTACTGCATTCACTCGATAGGTGAATGACACTTTTTCAGACTCAGTGGCCTTTGCCTTTGTGGCATACCCCACTTATATGGTGTGTGGATTGAATTTAGTGTGGTTCTGGGAAACCCACTCTTCTGGGTGAGATTGGAGTACAGGTGGGTGCATGAGCATTTTCATAACATTTAAATTGTCATTACTGTTGATGATTTGACATATGAATAAATTTTTGTGAGTGCTTTAGAGTATACTTTTACTCGTTTATATTTGCACTTTAGAGACACACTATGTCTCATTGCTTACTCCCCCTTAGTTTCTTATTTCAAACATCCGAAGTAGATGAACTTATACTTGGAGTTTGACATTTCCTCGTTTTCATTATTTATATAGTATGTCATTTTCTCGGACTTTATGACTATTACTTTGTCAGTATTTTATTCGGAAAATATTTATTTTGTTTAAGCAATTTGAGACATTGGACATTAATTTATTATTTTAGATTGCTAAGAATGTTTTAGTAGTTATTTGACATACTGGATTTTTTTCGGTTATTTATTTAATAATTTTTATTAGTTTTGGAGTTTCAAATATCTTCTAGCATTAAATGACTATTTTAGAGTATCAAAGTTCAAAATCGGTTTCATGAGGGATAAACTTTAATGTGACTTTTGAGATTTGACATAATTTTCCACTAGGTGGGATTTAGGGGGTTACAAGGCCAGTGCTGAAGCTTATTTTATCAATAGATACAGCTTCTTTTGCGGTAAATAACACTGGCAGAGAGCAGTTGTTTATGTTCATTGATCTGTTTGTTCCATTTGGTTTCTGGTTTTGCAGTGATGAGTTTAATATACCTGAGAAGTGAAAGTTATGCTGAGGAATAAACTCAGAATATAGTAACCAGCAAGCAAGCTTTAATGGCTGATCACACTTCTCTCTTCTATTCTCCAAGATTCAAAGCTTTCACTTTTGGTTTCCATGCAAACCAACCCAAATCCCCCAAAAGATTCATCTCACCGAACCATTGGAACCAAAAGGTATTGCTCTCGCCATAGTCGAAAACAACACTTCTCTGCAGACAAGTAATAAGAAGATCAAGGTTGTGTTTGGGACCAAACTCAGTGTTCAGAAATGGAACTATTCGAGGATTATACATGCGTGAAATCGCACGGCCCTTATCCAAGAACGACTCATATATACGATAACTGCGTTGTTAAGAGCTGTTGCAGTTAAGTTGATGGGGCCAACGCCAAATGTGCACCAAAGAGTGACCATTTCCTCAGCTTTTGTCACACATGCAAGAAGAATCTTGAACAGAAGATTGACATTTACATTTACAGGTTCACGTTCCTCAAAACCCAGATTTCTAAACTTGATTCTATTAGGTTTTGTTTAATGTATAATCTGATCATTTGTTTAACTCCTACAATGCACAGAGGAGAGAGGTTTTTGCAGTGAGGAGTGCCGCTATCAGGAAATGATCCTCCCTGGAGACGAGAGTTAATAACTTTGATTTCATCAATGCTTTGGATAAAACTATTACTAAATTTGAGTGTTTGAACGAAATGGTTGTATATTATATTATCTTTGTAGAACAATGTTTGAATGATAAAGTAATTAGGTGGGTAAGTTTGATGCTTATGTAGAGTTATCAACAAACAAGAAGCTTTTTCAACTGGAATCACCCTCTTCCTTTCCTCCTATCTTCATCTTTTGGCTTAATATAAAAATATTTAACAAACTACACTTCTCATAACTTTAAATTAAAATTTTTCGTTGTACATAAGTTTTTTTTAATATTATTCCTTTAAGTGTCTACAGATCATGACCGTTGAAAAAGTCATTATTCATTTAGCTTTAGCCCATGGTGTAGTTTATAATTTTAAATAATTTTCTTTAATATTTAAAAAAACAAATTATAATATTTTAATTGGTAAATTATATGTTTAGTTCTTAAACTAATAGTTTTGATCCGTTTTAGTACCTAAAATTTAAAAAAAAAAAACTAAAATCATATGTAAATTTTAGCTTTTATTTCATTTTAGTACTCCTGTTCAAAACTTAAAGTTAAGTTTTGAAGAAAAAAATTAAAAGTTTAACTATTAAAATAGACTAAAATTGATAGTTTAAGTACTAAATGCGTAGTTTACCCTATTTTAATTTTATTCTCCTCATCTCTCTCCTCCCCACTCTTCTGCATGAGCTTCATTTTAATTTGGTTAATAAATTTGATATAGGCATAAAATCTAGCTCTCAACTTTAATAATTTATTTAGTTTGATTTGAATTTTAAAGAATTAGCTTTTAATATTATATAATTCAATCTCTAAAAATTAGTTTCTTTCATTGTTATCTTCTTCCGATTTTTTTAGACATGTTTCTCATGTTAATGGACATGAAAATAAAATGATGTAAATAAAAACCATTAATGAACTGAGAAAAAATATTTTTAGATTTTAACAAAAATTAAAACTTACTTGTTCATGATTTTTAGAGTATCCGCAAAAAAAAGAGTCAGAAAATGCCATTGGGAAGGTAGGATTAAGGGTCCTGGTATTACTCATAACACTGGTGGTATTTTACCTTAAGGGTGAGTTTGGTTCACGGAATATAAGATTACTAGTGGGAATGTAAGATTATCAGGAAATAGGATTATTGAGAATGTTGTATTTTGTGTTTGGTTGGTTTAGCAGGAATGCAAGATTATCGTATTTGGTTGGTTTAGCAGGAATGCAAGATTATCATATTTGGTTAAAGGAATAAAATATTATTGGAATGTATATTTGACCAAATTGTCCTTATTATATATATTTTTTTTAACAAGTTGAAAAAATATTTATATATTTTCTTTAAAAAATTTAAATTCATAAAATTTATATATTTTTTTTACAAAATTAAAAATATAAAAAGGTTTAAAGAAAGAGTAAAATTTTATTTTAATCCCTGAACTTCATATAAAATTTAAATTATATACTTTTTTTAAATCTAAAATAATTTAAGGATAAATTTGTAATTTAACATTAGTATAATTTTTATTATTAAATGACAAAATAATGATATTTTTTTTGGGGAAAATTAAGGGCATTTTAGTCAAAAATGTTGGTAATTCAATAATACCTAAGGAAATGGAGGTAATGACATTCTCGGTAATATACCCAAAAAAATCTAATATTAGTAATAAAACATTATCGGGAATGAGATTTCCGACCAACCAAACATGAAAATGTGGATTCTATTCTCATGGAAATCTCACATTCCTTGATCCAAACACCCCTAGACTGTAAGATCTGCAGATATTTGATTTAAAACTTTGAGCATTCTGCTCTAGAAGTTTGCCCATCATTATAAGGAAGATGTTAGGGGTCACATCGCATCGTTTTTTGAAAATTTTTATATTTTTACTAATGACTTAATTTTATATATTTTTTTAAATTTTATAATTTTAATCTTTAAAATTTTAATATAAATTCTTAAATTTATACTCTCTAACATAAAATTCTATGTCTATCTCTATCTATCACGAGTGGCAGATATATGATGCCTTATACATGCAAAATTATATACTCATTCTTTTGAAAAAAATCATTAAATTTAGTATAATATATTAGAGAAAGAAAAGAATAAGAAAATTTGAATATTAATTTCTAAAAAATAATACTATTAAATTTTTGGACCTAGAATTTTATACATCTAAATTCATCATTGCTAACCAGACCAATGGTTGTAAGATAGCATAATTCATCTTTCAATTTAAATTCCAAATAATAACATCATAAAAGAGATAAGATTTTTATGATTAATAAATTTTGAGTACTATAAATAAAATATAAATTCAAACTTTTTCATAGAAGCTTTTCATTTTATTAAAAAGATGAAATATCTAGGATTACAATGAAGGACATATATCTATAGAAGTTGACACAAAAATTAGTTACTTAAGATCACAAAAGAATCATACAAGGAAAAGACTAAAAATTTAATCAAGAAACTCTAACAAAAAATAGATACAAACAAATCTGACACATAGGTAAACAAACCATAAAATGAGATTAAACGGTTGAAAGACCACAAAAAAACCGCAAATCAAAATGAGCGACGTGAGAAAACTATCTACAAACGCAAATCACGTATTCAAAAACAATATGAGGGTCAAAAGAATGAAAGATCGACATGATAACAAATAAATATCATCTTAATCAGTCGTAGTGATGCTCAATCTAACTCTGCGAACAAAAATAAACAAAAATAATGGCCAATCGACCATAAACACGTCAAAAGATAACAAAATGTGTCATAAAGACAAAAATATGTTATAAAGATAGTTATTAACAACTAAAAAACAAAAAAAAAACAAAAATGTAATATAAGAAAATAAAAAGAAGAAAAAAACTGATAACGACAATGATCAATCCCAAAATTAATACTGTCACTTATCATCTAAAATTGAAAAAAATAAACGGCTATACCGTTTTTTTTAGAGAAAACCTTAAGACGATAAACTTATACTTTTTTATTATGAATATTAATTATTGCACTAAACCTTTACAAACATCTATTTGAATCCTCCAAGGAAGAACTGCTTAGAAATGAAAGAGAAATTGATGACTTCAAAAGTTCCAATGTATTGGGACATGCATTTTTTCCATTAGCACAAGCCTAAACTTGTAAGGTTCATTAAACTTAGCCAATACCTTCTCATGGGTAATCATCAATGGAGGTATTTTTTAAAGGTTTTCCCTCACATTAACAATTGTAAACATGAAGGACCTAAATGATAATATCTTATATTCAACTCTTATAGGTTGTGATTTGTATTTAATTACTTAGTTGGATGAATTTGGAGATGAAATTAAAATATTCAAAAGTTTAGAGACTAATTTATAAATAGGGACATAGTTTACGAATTAAATTAGAATGTTCAAAGGTTTAATGACTAATTTAAAATAAAAGTCATAGTTTAAAAATGAAATCAAAATATTTAAAAGTTTAAGGACCTATTTAAAATTAGAGTTATAGTTTGGAGACGTAGAATACAATTAAATCTAGGGTAAACTACGCATATAATACCGAAACTATCAATTTTGATATGTTTTAGAACCTAAACTTTTAATTTTTCAAAATTATACTTAATGTCTAGTTTTTCTTTCATTTTAGTATCATGTTATTAAAAACTTAATGCATTTAGTACCTAAACTATTACTTTTAATCTAATTTAGTACCTAAACTTTCATTTCTCCCCCAAAATTTAACGTTAAATTTTTAATGGGTTACTAAAATAAAACAAAAACTAAACTTTAGGTATTGTTATGAACAAATTGAAAGTTTAGGAACTAAAACAAACCAAAATTGATAATTTAGATATTAAACGTGTAATTTACCCTTAAATCTATTTATTCCATCATCAATATATAGATAAAAATCCTTATTTAAAACTTAAACTAATTTTTTAATAATTCTTATTTAAAACTTGAACTAACCGAAAATTCTAAACCTAAATTCATTACAATTAACAAAAGAAAAATATAGGTAAACTACATCACATAACATTATTATTTGTAAATTTTCAATTAAACATCATATTTCAATAAAATATAACTGAATCATTCAATTAACCAATTATAACAGTTAAATAATTGAATCATGGTAGTATTTTTATATCTCAAACGGTTGTTAAATATTTCAAACATAATGTCAAAATTAACTTTTAATATTTATCAAAATAACATTTTGATTCTTAATTGTTTTTTTAATATTTTAGATATAACATAAAAATTAATCCCTAATTCTTATCAAAATAATTATTTTAACCTCAATTTTTTTAAAGCATTTTAACTCTCAACATCTCATCTTAAAGACAAAAATCTTTAATATACGACTCTATAACTATTTTGACCCTTATTTTTTATTTTAAAATATTTTACCCTCCAACATAAAAAAATAAAACTTAATCATTTGTTAAGAAATGATTTTTTATCCATAAAAAAAAATTTGTCCCAGAACAAAACATTGTACACCAAAATACTCCAAGAAAGGAATAAAGGCCAATAGACCATTTAGTAAACATTGAAGGCTAATCTAGTACTATGCTAATATTTTATTCATGCAAAATTGATTTCATGTGTATACTTTATGTGGACAAATTACATCATAAATCACTCTATTATTATTCAATTACAATTACATCACTAAATCTTAAAAAGTTACATTGAAGCAGTCTAGCCACCGTCTACACAGTGACTAATGAACCCAAATTTTACTATAATAATAATAATATAGTCTCCTTTGTCAGATTTATCAAATTAAATACTCAAATAAAAGTACAAATACTTTCACAACCCAGTTTCTAGTTGTGTGAAACCTGGATTTAAAAGGAAGATAGCAACATCTTTTCACTTTAAAGAACAGAGTATGACTAGCGGGCAAGCAAGACTATGAGCATTTTCAAGGACGCAAGCTACCAGTTTCAAAGACAAACTACTTTGCCCAGTATGATAACATTCCAATAGATTCATATTCCGATATACTCTAACATCATAACACAAATATATAAGTGACAAAACACAGCTAACAAGAACATACTGCACTTTGAAGTTTGAATATTAACTTGACACTTTAAGAACAACACAAGACTCCCGTTTTAAGAACTCGAAAACAAACATTTCCAAGACGATTGCTGGCTACAGATATGGGTCCTAAAGGCTTTGCATTAAAGACATCTAACATCAGCACATCTACTTTAACAAAAGCCTCATGAAAACGACTTACCACAGTGACCGCTACCTGTTGAAAACCATAAGAGTAGATCATTAGTAATGGCTAACAAAGAACAAGATAATGTAAATTAAATGTCAAGGAAAAGAAAAATACCTTGCAAGCAGCTTGGAACAATCAACAATCTCCATGAGAGATGGCTCTAAGAAACAACTATCACAGTGGGCATTAGACACCAGGATGAACAAGACACGAACGACACTTTCAACTCAGCATGGAACTGATTAACCTAACAAGTTTCAGATGAAACAGATAACCACTTTACTTTTCCTTGCCGCCTTTTTCTTTACAAAAAAAAACAGAAAAAGGTGGCGAGAAAGGGAAAACAGAGAGAAATACCAAGTAAGACTATATTGAGGATATTTGATTGTTAAGCAGCCAATTGAGGCAATGCTGGAGAAAGGAAAGGAGTTGAAAGAAAAAAGAAAGGTCATATAGGCAGGCTAATTTAGTCTAAGGTTGAAAAAGAGAAACAAAGGACACTAAGAAAAAAGACCCAAGGAATTTGGGAAGCAATTTAGTAGGGGATCTACAGACTAGAGTCTATACACTGTATCAGAAATTAGCTTAAGGACAACAACTAAACAGACATTAATCACCAAGGACTCGATATTGTAAAGTCATCCACTACCAAATCATCAGTTTGATTTCATGTCAATCCAAAGATAGAAGACAATGTTTGGTTCTAACGAAACCTCCCCTTCGCTTCCTAATAGCTCAAATCATCTTCCATCCAAGCTTACAACAGCCACAGATCACATAGCTTGTGCCTTAAGTCAATCAGAAGTTCTCCTAAACCATCTCATAAAGGAAAGCCTGGAGATTGTCAACCTACCATCTCTCTCATATTACCACCCAAAGAAAGTTAAACCAACACATACTGACCCATGCTACCTGCTACCAACGGTCTTATTCAATCTCTATACAATCTAAAAAACAAACTTCAAATTTTGCACATGAACTTATTTACAGGAGCTGAAGAACTCCACTCTTTTCACTCTTCAGTATTGTCAAGGTTGAGAATGCGGCGTAAAGCCTTAGTCGCAGTCGCAGAGTCAGCACTAAGAAAAAGTTCAGCTACAGAAGGCTTCCCTGGTAGGAGATGCAGGTGCAGACTTAGCAGTTTGGTGAACATCTACAAACAGGGTCAGCAGCACGCAAATCAGGCGACATGGTCCTCTTCACCAAAGTGAGAATGTGGGTATCGGCACCAACGGTCTTATTCAATCTCTATACAATCTAAAAAACAAACTTCAAATTTTGCACATGAACTTATTTACAGGAGCTGAAGAACTCCACTCTTTTCACTCTTCAGTATTGTCAAGGTTGAGAATGCGGCGTAAAGCCTTAGTCGCAGTCGCAGAGTCAGCACTAAGAAAAAGTTCAGCTACAGAAGGGCTAGGCTCCCTGGTAGGAGATGCAGGTGCAGACTTAGCAGTTTGGTGAACATCTACAACAGGGTCAGCAGCACGCAAATCAGGCGACATGGTCCTCTTCACCCAAAGTGAGAATGTGGGTATCGGCAAAGAACTCGGAGGCGGCGAATTGGAATAAGCTGGTCCAGCCCAAAGCTCAGGATAAAGAAAACCTTCCCCTGAAATCTCATCGGTAAAAGGCTTACCATTTCTAGGGGTCCTACTGCTGTTGATAGGAATAGGAGAGCTTTTCCAGGTGGGTTTTGAGTGTCTTCCATCAGCAAAAGGAGATGCAAAAGGAGATGCTGTTTGGTTGAAGGAGTAGAATTATACTTAAATGGGGTTGGGAGCAATCCTGCTCCGGATTGAAAACTCCTGCAATTGACCCCTCTGAAATTTCTAGACGGTGGTGATGACCCAAATCTGGCAGGATCGTGTGGCTTCACCCTGCTACAGTACTGATTCCTATGGTGTGCCACCACAACAAGTGTCTCCATAACTCTCTTTTTCCAATTTTGATAATCAAAAGCCATATATTCAACCCAACAAACAAAAAGCAACCAAGTCCTTCTAAAATCCCCTAAATCCTTGTTACGAATCACTGAAGTACATAATAAAGGTAACAACTCTTGAGTCCAAAATCATGCCCAGATACAACTAAGATGGAAACTAAAATCGAACTGATTTACTTCTGTGAATAACTACTGGATTCAAATAAAAAAAACCCCACAACACTATAACCTCAAATCAGATAAGATCTTCATTGATCACAACCATCAGTCATCAAAACTGCAAAAAAAAAGAATCTTAAATTAAAAAAAGAGTAAACATAAAATTGGGGATAAATATCTCAAGATAAACTAGTGAGTGGGAAAATAACCGGAAAAAAGTGATGTTGGCCCTTGAAAAATGTTTGGGAGTGAAGTAAGATTTGATATCGTTTAGATCTAAAGAGGGAGTGAAACTTTCTTCTTCTTCTTTCTTCTCCTTCTTGTTCTTCCGGTGAAGGATTATTTCATGTAAATGGGTATCGGGTGAATCTTTTTTTTTTTCCTTTGATGCAGGAACTTTTTTCTTATCTATGTTTTTTGGGCTCAAATCAGCAAAACGCCATGGAAATGAGAGGGGAAGCTTAAGAGATAGAGAAGGAAGCAGACTCTCACGGTTCTGGAATTATTTCCTCACTGTTATATTTAAATATCGTTTCCATGTACTTTATGCTCCTCCATCTTTTTCTTTTTACCAACTTAGGCCTCGTATTTTACCTGATTTACGATTTTGACATTTTATCTATTTTTAGGTTTTTTTTGCCCAATACCTATACGGGTCAATTATTTAGGATATTGGGCCAACATAGAAACTATTTTGGGAATGACGACATTCTCTACAGTTCACACCGAACTTGTCATCTGGAGGTGACGAGTTCTATTAAATATGATTTTTAATAGGTGGGTCTCACGTGAGAAATTAAATTTTTAGTTTTATTGGGACTCATCACGTTGAGGTGACGAGTCCATTAAAAAATATTTTTTGTTAAAAAATTAAATTAAAAAAGGGGACTCCCTTTGAATTAAAAAAATAGTCGTTTCAAGCCTTTTGTTAACGATCAAATTCAACGGTCGTGTGGAACTCGTTACCTCGAGGTGACGAATTCCACCTGCTAAAAAAATTAGTCGTTGGAATTTAGGAATGAATAGGGGTTTGGGGTTTTGATTTCTCATCAAACCCTAAATCCAAAATAATTAAGAAAAAATCGACTTTTTGTGTAAAATCCCAAGAAATGGCTTCCCGAGCATAGATGTTGCACCTCAACAACATCCATGTTTCATCGAACGAAGTCCCGCTGGAGCAAAAGGGAGTATTCGTCAGCGCAGGATGACTTTGAAAGATCCACATAAACGAATGTTGATATATCTTCAACAATCCAATCTTTATCCATCCATATTTCTTCGTGGCTTCAAGGTCTATCCGGCGTTGATCGAAGCTCTAATCGAACATTGGCGGCCCGAGACACACACTTTCCATTTCTCGAGTGGTGAAGCGACGATTACCTTGGAAGATGTCACTTACCAACTCGGTGTTCCTATCAATAGAGACCCGGTGGTGAAGCATAACATGTACGACCCCTTAGAGTTGGTGTATCAAGTTTTGGGAAAGTGGCCGCCATCAAATGCTATAGAGGGCTATCGGGTAAGAATAATGTGGTTGGAGTCTGAATTCGCAGTAACCAGTGACTTTACTGAGAACAATGTTATTTTTTTGTCCCGGGAATATCTTCTCCAACTTATCTGAGGGATATTATTATCTGATAAATCCGGTAATTTAGCGCGCACACAATATTTACAAATATTAGATGACTTCGGCAAGTGTCACAGAACCATTTGGGGCTCGGTGATTTTAGCATTTCTATACCGAGAGCTTTGCAAAGCATCTATTGTCGAGCATGGTCGAAAAGTCGATGTAGCATGGTGTCTGATACTACTACAGTATTGGGCATGGTATTAGTTCCTGTTTTTTTACGCCGATTACAACAGATCCCTCGAGTTTCCTCTTGTCGAAAGGTAAATTTCTAACATTATATTTTAAATTTGATAAACTTAATTAATAATTTTACTCTAGTTATAATTTTTTTAATTTTTAAATATTTTATATGGCGCCATAAAATAATCGATACGAAGTTATCGGGTGCGACAACAAAAACTGTACGGATGAAGATCGACATCGCCAGTCGATATGCGATATATAATTTTTCTTTTATTATTTTTTTTAAAAATTTTAAACTTTATATATATTAACTTTGATATTTAATATTTACAGTTTTTTCCTTCCATATATTAATGACGAGATCCACCGGTTATTATTGCGGGATTTTTTTTAGGAGTCTGAGTTATGGTGTGTCGTGACGTCGTTACTAGATTTATTTGGCGGGAAAATAATGTGATTAAATGGTTTTTAAAAATTTTGGGAGTCGCCATCGGCCTTTTGGGTCAGGTAGGTCGAATACTAAAATTATCTTTTAAAAGAGTTTTAAGAAAACATCAGTTAAAAGATAAATGATCTGCGTTTAACCAAAAATTCATTCTTTTAGAAATAAAAAGGGATTCGTGGTCTGTTACGTTTAGGGAAGGATTAGCACCCCTACAACGCCCAAAATTGATACTTTTTAATTATAAATTGTCTCTATTATTAAAAAAATCAAATATATTTAATTCATAATCCTTTTATTTCAAATTTATAATTTTAAGAAAATATATTAATATATATAAATAAGATATTTATTTATTTAGAAATATCAAAAAAGAGCTTCTAGGTGCTTTAAGACAGCTCTTTTCTTCGATAAAATAAATAACTAAAACAAAAAATTTATTTTAATATAGTAAGATATTTTATTTATTTAAAATATTAAAAGAACTTCTAGTTACTTTAAGACAGCTCTTTTTTAATATTAAATAAATAAATACCTAAATCATTTTCTTAATAAAATAAAATTAAACATATAGTTCATAAATAGGATTTTTATTTCATAGAAAACAAATAAAATAAATAAATAAATATTATTTTTATTATATATTTATATTACTAAGATAATAATAATAATAATTAAAGTAATCATTTAAACATATTGGATTTGAAATGATAATAATACAATTAAATTGTAATTAAGTAGGGACTAAACATATTAAAATAAATAAAAATATTAAAAATTAAAATTTACAGCCTTTTTATAGTATTATAAAAATATAATTACTATGTAATTAATCCTAATTATTAATAGGTGATTAAAATAAGATTATTAAAATTAAAGGTTCTAACTCGAATGATAAAAAGATCTAAGTGCTAATAATATATTTAGCCTTATTTAATTAATTCGGGTTAAAATGATTTACTAAACTGTAAAGGACTTAGGTATTTACCCTAATAAATATATATGCAGATAAGGACTAAAATAAAATAATAATGTAAAGACTAAATTTTAAATAATTAGAAGTTGATTGTAGTGACTAATTTGTAAATAATAAAAACTCGAAGTGACCGCGGACGAGGTTTTCCCGTGAAGGGAATTACGCACATACCCTCATCAAAACGGTGTCGTTTTGATGAGGGTATATAAACCCTATAACCGGCCCCTAAGGGCCAAAGCTTCTCATTTGCCTCTTTCCTTTCTCTCTCTAAAATGAGAGAACCAGAGTTCTCTCTGGCTTCTCTCTAGTTTCCCTCACCGAAGGGAAACCGGCAGCCATAGGCCACCGTACTCCGGTGGCCGGAAATTACAAAAATACACCAAAATATAGATCGGGACGATCTAAAACCGTTTCCGGTGTTCTTTTTCCTTAAAAAGCCCCCAATCGGAGCAAATCTACGAAAGTACCTTCGGTTTTCGAAGGTTTTCGATGACGTGTGAAGGCTTCGGTGATATTGCAGTAAGTATCTCTCCGTCTTCTCCTTGTTTATTTTTGGGTTTGTGGTTGTTGGTTGTTCGCTCTGTTTTGGCTCGCTATCTCTTTTTTTGTTTTTTTGTTTTTGTTTTTGCTTTCTGTTTTTCTCTTGGGTTGTTGTTGTTTTCTGCTGTGGTCGTCTCTTTCTTGCAGGTGGGGTGGCTTTTATAGCCACCACCGAGGCTCTCGTTGGACCGATTCCAGAGATGAGTTCTGGTGAGTCACCAAACTATGTGGTGACTCACCCCATAGCTGCGACGTGGACGGCCGGCGTGGTGTTTCTGGAGTCTTCGAAGAGGCGGTGGTGTCGTGGCTACAGCGGGGTGGAACACCTGGAGGCGGCAGCTGGGCTCTTCTGGAATCTTGGAGGCGGTGGCAGCAGTGCTAGGGTTTAGAAACCCTAGCTAAAACCCTAAATGTTTAGGGTTTTATTTTGGTCTGGGCCGGTTCTGGTTGGGCTTGGGATTTGGGCTTGTAAACGGGATTGGGCCTCTGATATAATTTGTAATATATATATTATATATATATATATATATATATATATATATATATATATATATATCTATATAATATAATAAATAATAATATTGTATTAATATAATATTTATAATAATAATAATAATTTTAATAATAATAAACGAAAAATTAGTGTTTATAGTTGCCCCTCTTTGCTCATTCTTGTGTTAACAAGAATAGAGCAAAGACGAAAAAAACAATAATTTTTCATTTGACTACTTTTGAGTAAGACTGAAATGTTGAAAACATCATTTCAGAGGTCTTAAAAACATCATGCACTGAAGGGCTTACAGATGACCTGAAGGTTTGAAAACATCAAAAAGCTCCCGAAGGCTTTTTGGAAACATCATGCACTGCAGGACTTACAGATGACCCTAAGGCTTTGAAAACATCAAAACCTCCCGAAGGCTTTTGGAAACATCATGCACTGCAGGACTTACAGATGACCCTAAGGCTTTGAAAACATCAAAAAGCTCCCGAAGGCTTTTTGGAAACATCATGCACTGCAGGACTTACAGATGACCATAAGGCTTTAAAAACATCAAAAAGCTCCCGAAGGCTTTTTGGAAACGTCATGCACTGAAGGAATTACAGATGACCCTAAGGCTTTGAAAACATCAAAAAGCTCCCGAAGGCTTTTTGGAAACATCATGCACTGCAGGACTTACATATGACCATAAGGCTTTGAAAACATCAAAAAGCTCCCGAAGGCTTTTTGGAAACATCATGCACTGAAGGACTTACAGATGACCCTAAGGCTTTTAAAACATCAAAAAGCTCCCGAAGGCTTTTTGGAAACATCATGCACTGCAGGACTTACAGATGTGTGAAATAGTTTACTAAGTAAAAAAAAAACTAAGGAACTCGTTTTCTTACTTTTCAACAATTTCATTTTTAGAAAAGATAAAATGAGAAACTATGGAAATCGTTTTCATTATGTTTTTGAAATAACATATTGATTAGGTAACATGCCCTAATCTCAAGATAATGCCCATTCTTGTGGATTGTGTCCATCTCTTCTTCAGATGTTTGCGTGATTCCTGTATTTTTGGTTTTGAATACCTTCTTCTTGTAAGGTATTTTTTACCTTCTTCGTTCTTCCGAAGATCTGTAAAACTTCATGTTTGAATGCACTCAGATGCATCAATGTGATGCATTGTGTACTGTGTAAATGATATTCTTATGAATGCATGAATGTTGATGCAATCTTCATTCGTCTTCAAAGTGGTGAACTTGGTCTTCCACTAATTCATCATTTATTGCCAGGGTTACCTCTGGATATCAGTGTAGAAACTTATGCTGTCAAGCTTGCATTTCTACAGAATCATCTGATCAACT
The DNA here is from genome assembly GCF_006381635.1 of Hibiscus syriacus. Classification (NCBI taxonomy): domain Eukaryota; kingdom Viridiplantae; phylum Streptophyta; class Magnoliopsida; order Malvales; family Malvaceae; genus Hibiscus; species Hibiscus syriacus. Next base: position 828,104 of record NW_024062382.1, read on the forward strand.
TGTATCTTTGCATTTTCTTTGCTTCATTTAAGTCTCAGAAGAAATGTTTCACTTGTGGAATTCTTGTCGTAGTCAAAATAATGACCCTGATGCCCCATTTTATCTTGGATAAAACCAACTTTCTTTGCTTGGACTTGTGTAAAAATCCAATATAGATTTCATCTTTGAAAAGAGAATCTATCATCTTTAAAAAGAGAATCTATCATCTTTGAAGAGTGTAGATGTAGATATGCCTAACTCAGCGGGGATTAATTAGGGGAGTAGAGTCTGTTCTGATTTGACTTTTGAAACACATCATAAGGAGAATTTATCCCAATTCCTTTCATGTCTCCACATATAATCAGATCTCGAATAAGGCAACTTGGACCAATATCATGTCGAGATACTTAACAACAACCTGTAGTTCAACCTTAGTTGACCCCATTAGTTTCTTGTTTAAAATTTCAGCTCTCTTTGGAAAGAAATCTTCATTATATCTCACTTCTAATCTTGGGGTTGAAGAAGACAAACTTCATCTTGGATCAATAAATGGAAACCATATGATTGCAACATTGGTTCAGCACCATAATCACTGGTTCGTAAAACATTTGACAATACATTCATCTTTTCCTGTGGTTTTTGCTCAGATTGTTGGTCAAGGAAGCATTTGACAACACATTCATCCTTTTCTGTGGCTTCTGCCAAGATTTCTTAATCATTGAAGCTCTTTTCCTAGTGTTCAAAGCTGTTGTATGATGTCACAAGACCATTTGAGAACAAAACTCAATGGGGATACAAGTGATATGTTGGTATGACCAAAAAGTTGGTCAAATTCACAAAATGTGCTGGTGTCGAATTGAATACGAAATACCAACTGATCTTGATATCATCTCTGGCAAAGGCAAATGTAATACTTATTATGTTTTCTTCTATAACTGAGTGTTATAGAAAGTAGAAACACTTCAGCTATAGGATCCATGTACAGAACGGTATCCATAGAATTCTTGTTGCTGGGGATGAAACGCACATGATAAAACCCCAAAATAGATAAAAATTCAGTTCAGCATGGCTTGGAAATGATAACCCTAGTAATAGTGGGAATGGGTAATATGTGTAAGTTGAGATTCTCTCTTTAATGTCATCAAGTAAACAAAAACTGATGTGAAAAATAGCTTCATAACCTCAATAGTATGGTTGAAACTAAATGCCAGGAACCTCAAAGAAATATTTTCAATTATCACTGATACAGAGAATGCAAAATTCAAAGCTGAGATCTTGAGGAACTGAACCCTAGATCGAGTAGTCTCCTGGGGACCATCTTTATTCATGCAACCGTGATGTAGTTTAACAAAGAACACGATGTCATGTGAAACACGGTTAAGAAGATTGGGTATTTGAAACCATAATTGCTGAGTAGATATTTGTTCAACAATAAGATTCTAATGCAACTGCCTGATAAACGAAGCAATTATGTATAATCAGCTCGACTGTCACTGTTTCACCATTTTCATTCTTCATACCTTTTTGTCTCATTGAAAATATTTGTTCAAATCAATGATCTGGACACATGATGTTGTGGGCCTTCAGCATGCCCCAGTATTTGCTGATATGAGCGTTCAAAATACATCAACATTATTCATTCTGATTGAAAAGGGCTTTCAACATGCCCTAGCATTTTGCTGATATAAACATTCAGGATACATCAACATTCCTGATTCTGATTGACAAAGGTTTTCAGTATGCCCCAATATTTGTTTCTTGTTAATTTGAGCCTTCAAAATGCCCCACATGGATCTGTTAGAATGAACCTTTAAAATGCCCCAACATTTGCTGATACAGATGTTAAAAGTGTGCTCAATCATTATTTTTTTGTTGAGATGAGTCTTCAAAAATGCCCAAATATTCATACTGGTTGAAATTGGCCCTCAAGATGTCCCACATGGATCTGTCTGACTTGGACTTTCAAGATGCCACCAACATTTTAATTCTGGTTTATTTTCAATGTCTGCTTGACTTGAATCTCATGATCCCTATGAGGTCCAATTTTGACAATGCATTGTTATGGGTACATGTGGATTTATTCGTGCCCCAAATCTGTTTATCTTGAATGCTCTCATTCTGGTGTCACTAAACAGTAGTGTTATCAAGTAACTGAAATTCTCTTTATGTTGTCACAAACTTAAGAAGTATTCAATCATTCTGACAGAAACGTCTGAAATATATGTCTTCTGAATGAGGTGACCATTTTCTGTATCTGGAGGGATTTAATCAGACAGAGTAGTAAAAATAGCTTGGTAATCTGTTCCAGGCTGACACAGTGGCTTATCATCTTTCAGTGAAAGCCATCTCTGAAATATACTTTTCTGTGGGAGAGAAACCAATTTATGTGAATAGTAATCTGATGCAATAGCAAGATTACATATACAGTGGTACATGCTTTTGAAAAATCTGCACCTATGCAACATGTTGATTTTGATAACAACTCATCTGATTATGAAGCGATCTTTCAGGATGATTTCACAGATATTGATAGTTCTTTCTGATATCGAGGAAATCTTGAATTCTAATTCTGATGAGGAGAGTAAACTGTTACACTTGACAAAAATGAGATTCTCAGAGGCTGAGGCTTCAATAGCCATGGAGAGATGTGATCCAGATTCATCAATTACAGAGTTGACAGATTTTATATGTGCTGCTCAAATGGCTAAGGCTGCTGACGCACTTCTTATAGTAGAAGATAGGAAGCCATTATGCAATGATTCCAATTACAAGCAAAGGCGAAACTTGGGCTATGATTTTTGAAAAGGAAGAAACAGAGAAAGCTTGAAAAGAAGCTTCTTAATGAAGACGATCATGCAGTTCATCTTCCTAATCCAATGATTGGTTTTAGGGTTCTTACCAAACCAGATCAGATAACTCAAAGAACACTTCCAGAAGATGATATTGGGCTTCCTTATTTCTACTACGAGAAAGTGTCACTTGATTCAGTTGGTGTTTGGACTAAAATGTCATAGTACTGATGTAAAGCCAGAATTTGTAGATTCAAAGTATTTTCAATACTGCTGTACTGAAAATGGGCTATGTTCATAATCTGCTAATTGAGAACAGATTTCCTCTTATTCTACTTTCTTCATGTGCCATGCATGATGCTTTTCTATTGACAAAAAAAATGGTGGCCTTCCTGGGCTCCAAGAACAAAGTTAAACTGTTTACAAACATGTACGGGAAGTGCCAAATTGACAGAAAGGATCCATAAGGCTCTTGAAACTTCTGATGATGAGCCATCTTCGAGTGTCCAGAAGTATGTTCTTGATGAGTGCCGAAAATGGAATCCGGTATGAGTTGGAAGGCATAAAGCTTTTCCATTTGAACCTGATGAAGTGGAAATGCTTCTAGGTTTCCCTTTGAAAACATAAATGAGGAGGAGGATCTGTTAGAGATATATTCCCCGGTGGTATCAATGTTCTGTCTCTTTTTTCTGAGATCAGTGATGTAGAGGTTGCCTTCTACTGTCTTGGAAGACCTTTGAAAACAGATGTGCAAGAACTGAATGATGATCGGTTGGAGCAATTGATGAGTAGTTTTGTCGAATTCGACCTTGTTGTCAGTGGCATCCAACGTAACAACCTTACTGGAAGAAATAAACATCATCAGGATGGGCTAGATGATTTTTGTTGGTGCATTTTCTTGCAATGACTACTACGACAGTTGTCTCTTCTGCTGCTTCAATATATCCCACTCTTTTCGAATCATGGAACGGTTTAGTTGACAATAAAACTGGTCATCTTCAACTTTTGGAATCCTGTAACCAATGTTACCCTATATAAAAGGCCTATAAGGGTAGATTCTGTTCCAATGTCTTATTCTGTGCCATAAGTCCTTAAATTCAAATTCAGCAATCTTCTGAAGGACATAATGGATATCATCTTGACAAAGAAAATGATCGGTATAGAAGAAGTATCAATGATGTATCAAGACTTGAGCCAGCATCACGGTATAACCAGAGTGCAGGTAGTGACTTGTTCATAGCTCTATGATGTAATCTTCTAGAGAACATGAATTGATGGTTGGGGAAAATAATCTGTCTGGTGATGCTTATCACCCTCAGCATGAGATAAACGATAATATTTCTTGATAAGTTGCTAATAATGTCATAGGAGAGTGTCAAAAGTTCAATTCTCCATATTTTCTGGCTTCTTGGACCATTTGCTTTCAATAAAGTGAAATGCTTCATCATTCTGGCTTCGTTCATTCTTCTTCTATAACAGAGGTAGAATAAGCAACAATTGCTTCAAAGACCTTTCTCATTTGAGACTGTCCTGTTTGAAAATGTTTTTTCTCCTTTCTTTGAAGAATGAAAGAATTTTGCAAAGTGTTGTCTATCATAGGTTCACAATGGAATCAAATCATAAACATGAATTCAAAGAATATCAAAAGAATCAACAATTCTTTAATGTTTGAGAATTATAGCTATTTGACAAGTATCAAAATTTGGGTTGGTTTCGGGATGGCTTTCCTATTTTCTATGGTTACATCTATTTAAGATGTCACTCCTCTCTCTCTTTGTGAACTTTGCCACATGCCTCACTTTAAGGACTTGGTATTTTAACCGGATGCGTACAAAATGACGAAACTAGGATTGTCAATTACTAGACCTTCTAGAGTTCTTCCATTTTAATTCTCTGGAATTTTTCATTTAGACTCATCTAATCAAAGTAGTGCGAAAATATCGGTCTAAAAATGAAATTTCTGAGTGCTTGTGTGAAGTTGACTATAACAGGTGTTTCGTAACTCCCTTAGTCCATTTGTAAACACATTTGCCATTTTGGATAGCTGAATTCAACTTTATTGTATATAATAATATAATCACCTTTATCAGGCTAATTGAAACTTATCCATAAAGCCGGGGCGATTAACCAATTGCTCTAGAGGGACAGTTTTATTGCATATAATAGTATAATAGACTAGCTGAATATTATCCATAAAGCCAGGGCGATTAACCAATTGCTCTAGAGGGACAACTCAAGCTTTATTGTATAATAATATAACATGAGTATTTAAATCCAATTTCTTAAGCTTGTTAAGAAGAACCTGTTATAGTCTAGGTGTTTTGGTGGAATTAAGAATATCTCTTCGTTAGAGTTCAATTCCCAAGCAACTGACTTAAACTAGATTTACCTATTTGTAAAAATTATGTTCATCATCGAACGTCTTCAATAGAAAAATACTCTAGTCGGTTTTGTAATGTAATACACCAATGATGCCCCATGTTGTACACTCCTATATATAAATACCAAGCCTTTTTGTAATTCCTTTCAATAGGAGTAGGCTATCTCATATTTGTAATAGGATAGTGTTTGGGTGTATTTCTTCTGAGGTAAGGTCAATGGTCCTTGTTTTTCTGGTTTTCAATCCTGATATTCTGTCAAAGATTATAACTCTAATCATGCAGAACTTTTAATCCAGTTGATATTCAAAGAACTGGAAGCTTACAAAATTGATTCAATGCTCATAACCTTAAAAGCAACACAAATTTATTTATTGCACAAAAAGTGGAGAAAGGAACAAAAAAAACGAGTTCAAACAAGATGTTAAAAATAGAAAAGTACTATAGTGGTAGATAACACTTCCACTTGTTTATGCATCATGCCTCATTATTCCTATAATGTTGGGTATGTAATAGGATCAGGATTCTCATCCTTATTTGCCCCCCCATTTCTTGATCATTTCTTGTGTCAAAACCCCTTTATCAACAAGCATCTCAATTTCTTTTAACAGTGGCCTACAATTGCCTGTAGAATGCCCAGATACCCCCAAGTGAAAATTACAAACTCTATCTTGATCATAGCTATGAGCAGAAGGGTTTGGTGTCACTTTAGTTGGTCTTGGTGTGATGTATTGACCTTTAACCAAATGAGGATACAAGTCTGAAATGGAAGTTTGGAACACTTTCAAAGTTTTTCTTGATCGCATGACTTTCTTTGGTCGATCCGAATAGTTACTTGCTCTTTTTCCTTTGCAGTTGCGGGGATTCTGGATGCGACACTCATTCACATGATCAGCTTTTGCTTTCTGATCAGTCGGGCTCTTCGATGTGACTTTTGAGTTTTCTTCACTAATTACATTCTCAATTAAATCTCCACTTGTCATAAGATTCCCAAATTCCTTTGTCGGATTTGCCTGCATCAACTCGCAGAAAGGAGCGAGAAGGGAATCACGAAACATACATGATATCTCTTCTTTTAACATGGGAGGTTGAACTTGTGCTGTCACTCCTCTCCATCTTAGGGCATATTCTTGAAATCTTTCATTGGCTCTCTTCTTTACTCTTCGAAGATCCATACGTGTTGGAGTTAAGCCTTTAACATACCGATATTGTCCCAAAAATGCATCAGCTAGATCCACCCATCTCTTGATCTGTTCTTGGGTCAACTAATTGTACCAGACTACTGTTGGGCCAACAAGACTATCATGGAAAGAGTGAATTAATAGATCATCAGAACTCAAATATCCTTCCATTTTTCTGCAAAACATTCTCAAATGGATTAAGGGACAACTGGTGCCATCATATTTCTCAAAATCAGGCATTTTGAATTCATGGGGAATAATCAAATCTGGAACCAAGCTGAGCTCTCTTGCTTCTAATTCTTTGTGGTGGGCACTAACATCTTTCATGTTTCTGATTACTTTCTCTGTCATCTTGACTCTCTCCTCATATTGTGAATAATTAATGAGGCTATTCTTTGGGTTTGAGTGGGATGCCCCAGGGTATGTTATCTTTCTCGACTCTTCAATTTGATAGCACGATTTCTCTTTAGCAGTTATCTCTTCTTTATCAGATTTCATTCCCTGAATAATTTGATCTGATCCATCTGGTATTGAATCTGACGTTTCTTTCCTTGTATCCCGAGGTAACCCTGTCAATTATTCTGGCCACTAGTCTTGTAGTCCCTTATAAGATTGCTCCATTGTTTTCATGATGATAGTAAAGTAATATGAATGAATGGTCTTGGTTTTTACTGTTACAGAACCTTTCATGAATTATTTATATGTTTTTATATTTAATGTATATAACAATACTTAAAATAATAAATGTAATGTAAATGCGAAAATGCATAAATGGAAAAATAAGAATGCAAAATGTGCAATTCAAAGGCAAACAAAAAAGTATGAATGCAAAATGAAAAATGCAAAGATGCAAAATGAAAATGCATATATGAAAAGGTGTTTACTCAAGAGTGATCATCTTAGAACAGATTTCATTGAACACAAAAGTTTCGGTACATCAAACAAAACTTTTACATGTAGGGAATAGCTTTCACTCCTAATTTCTCTATTTCACTTAAAAGCCAAACTAACTTCCACTCATACTCAGGTGTGGAGTTAACCATCTGCTTTAATTCTCTCGTGAAGCCAGCTAAGTCTACCAGCTTATGAGCCACATTGTTTGCTTGAGCAGCAGCTTTATTCATGACATTGTCTTTTTCCTTCATCCTTTGTGTCAATTCTCGAAGTTGTAAACAATGTTGTTCATTTTTTCTTGTGAGAGAATCTTTGTGTTCAAAAAGTTCTCATACAAGATCTCAATAATCATCTAAACATTTCTTCAATGTCTTGTTCTTGTCTATATTGGCTTTTAATTCAGTATCAATTTCATGCTGATAGATCTGATTGATGCTTCCATGTTGGTCGTAGCACTATTCAACACTTGATTTTCGACTTGACATCTTTTCAATTCACTGACAGACGTATTGCGTATTTTCTTCTGCAACTCGTAAATCATGATAAAACTTCTTTGCTCGACCTTCATGTATGTTACAATTCTTTTTCAGCTTGGTGACCCCTGTGATCCACTCTTCTAGGGTGTTTCCTATGCCAGCATTTCGAAAGGCTTGACTGATCTTTTGGAAATCTTCATGCATGTTTTTCATTTTGGTGCTCAATTTATCGTTTTCAATCTTTAAATGACGTATTTGAGCTTCAAACCTCAGCAAATCTTCTTCTCTCTGGGCGCCCCTACTGATACTCTTACCTTTGAAGACTTTTGGTATTAATCTAGCAGGATCTTCAATTACCAAACTAGGTTGATCATTTATCATAAACTGCAAGATTCCCTGATCCAAAAGACTTTGGACTCGACGTTTGAAGGCAAGACAATTCTCAATGGTATGTCCTTGAGCTCCGGCATGATATTTACAATAAACATTGATGTCATACCAATTTGGATACGGAGGTTGGAATGGTTTTATGTAATATGGAGCCACTTCTCGTGCTTCAAGTAACTTTTCATACAACTCTTTATATGATATAGGTATAGCATCAACATGAGAACCACTTTTTGTCTTGGATTGAACCTGAGTTTTAGACATCGGGAGCAGACCCAACTTTGATGATTTCTGATTACATAATTTCTTCTCATCTCTGAGAGCTTTTACAGTGGTCACCATTTCTTTGATATCTCCAGACGATTTGTGAATACGAATGATGACTGTCGGTAATTTCTCAAATTGATTAAGAATCGAAGTCCCTTGCGTATCTGAAATTGCAGGGTTAAGTTCATTGAGCTCTTTCTCTTTCCGTGCAGGAATTTCTTTTCCTTTGTCCAAAACAAATATTCTCTATCCATCATCCTGGTCATTTGCTCTCTTATTTCTCGTATCTCCTTTTGCTCTTCAATGGGCATACGATCTTTGGGTGCATAGCTTGCTTCTATCCTTGGAGTTTCCTCAGGATGTCTTTTCTTGGCCGCATCATATTTTGTTTGATCATAAAACTTTTTGTCCATTTACGATTTCTTTCCAATACGATGAACAGTCTTTCCAGTAAACACCTTTTGGTTATGCTATGATCATGCAATGCAAACAAAAGAAATGAGAAAAAATAAAATAGTTAGTACCAACTAATGAAAAAATCTATCTATCAAGGTATAAATCTTAACCTCATGCTTTCTAGTTCCATGCTTTGTTTGGAAAAATAAAACTAACCGCATGATTTTTAGTTCGCATGCATTTATAATAAATTAAAAAATTAAAAGCTAAAGCTTATTTCTCCTTTGTGTACACCTAAGGACAGAGGTTCAGTACTGTCTTAGATCAGGAGAAGTTCTAAGGTTTATTATATGCAGGGTTTTAGTTCTAGGAGTAAAGGTACTCGAATTGTCCTTGTTAGTGCCCCCTTAGGCTGCCAACCCTCAATCTTAGTCCACTACAGACTAAAGTGGATTGAGTTCAATTCAAGGGGATACATTTCTCTATAACTAACACGGAGAATAAATTCTCACGAGACATAGAGTATATGAACCCCGAAAGTTACTTGCTAGGTCTGACACGGAGAATAAATTCTCACGAAGACGTCGCTTTCACTCCCACTTAAAAAGGGACAAACTCAATTATATAGCTTTATGTTATGCAAGTGTTGTGTGTGAGGAGAAATGTTAAAACCTCTAACAAACAAATAAAATAATTAATTCTTGAATATAATAATAAAATAAAAAATAATAATATATAAAAATTATAAGTAATAAAAAATTTGAAAGAAAAGAATTAAAAATTAAATATATGAATTTTTAATTTCTAACTGATAGAGACAATTTACAATTGATTTTAAAGTTTGACTGAAATCCCCAGCGGAGTCGCCAAGCTGTCGTAACTGGTTTTCGTCCGGGCATGAATTTTTTATTTGGCGGGAAAATAATGTGATTAAATGGTTTTTAAAATAATTTGGGAGTCGCCATCGGCCTTTTGGGTCAGGTAGGTCGAATACCTAAAAATTATCTTTTAAAAGAGTTTTTAAGAAAACATCAGTTAAAAGATAAACTGATCTGCACTTTAACCAAAAATTCATTTTTTTAGAAATAAAAAGGGATTCGTGGTCGGTTACGTTTAGGGAAGGATTAGCACCCCTACAACGCCCAAAATTGGTACTTTTTAATTATAAATTGTCTCTATTATTAAAAAAAAAATCAAATATATTTAATTCATAATCCTTTTATTTCAAATTTATAATTTTAAGAATATATAATATAATAAGATATTTATTTATTTAGAAATATCAAAAAAGAGCTTCTAGGTGCTTTAAGACAGCTCTTTTCTTCGATATAAATAAATAACTAAAACAAAAAATTTATTTTAATATAGTAAGATATTTATTTATTTAAAAATATTAGAAAAGAGCTTCTAGTTACTTTAAGACAGCTATTTTCTTTAATATTAAAAAATAAATAAATACCTAAATCATTTTCTTAATAAAATAAAATTAAACATATATAGTTTATAAATAGGATTTTTATTTCATAGAAAACAAAGAAAATAAATAAATAAATATTATTTATTATATATATTTATATGACTAAGATAATAATAAAATAATAATTAAAGTAATCATTTAAACATATTGGATTTGAAGTGATAATAATACAATTAAATTGTAATTAAATAGGGACTAAAACATATTAAAATAAATAAAAATATTAAAAATTAAAATTTACAGCCCTTATTTATAGTATTATAAAATATAATTACTAATGATGTAATTAACCCTAATTATTAATAGGTGATTAAAATAATGATTATTAAAATTAAAGGTTCTAACTCGAATGATAAAAAGATCTAAGTGCTAATAATATAATTTAGCCTTATTTAATTAATTCGGGTTAAAATGATATTTACTAAACTGTAAAGGACTAAATTAGGTATTTACCCTAAAAAATATATGCAGATAAGGACTAAAATAAAATAAAATAAAATGTAAGACTAAATTTTAAATAATTAGAAGTTGATTGTAGTAACTAATTTGTAAATAATACAAACTCGAAGTGACCGCGGACGAGGTTTTCCCGTGAAGGAAATTACGCACATACCCTCATCAAAACGGTGTCGTTTTGATGAGGGTATATTAACCCTATAACCGGCCCCTAAGGGCCAAAGCTTCTCATTTGCCTCTTTCCTTTCTCTCTCTAAAATGAGAGAACCAGAGTTCTCTCTGGCTTCTCTCTAGTTTCCCTCACCGAAGGGAAACCGGCAGCCATAGGCCACCGTACTCCGGTGGCCGGAAATTACAAAAATACACCAAAATATAGATCGGGACGATCTAAAACTGTTTCCGGTGTTCTTTTTCCTTAAAAAGGCCCCAATCGGAGCAAATCTACGAAAGTACCTTCGGTTTTCGAAGGTTTCCGATGACGTGTGAAGGCTTCGGTGATGTTGCAGTAAGTATCTCTCCGTCTTCTCCTTGTTTATTTTTGGGTTTGTGGTTGTTGGTTGTTCACTCTGTTTTGGCTCTCTGTCTCTTTTTTTGTTTTTTTTTGTTTTTGCTTTCTGTTTTTCTCTTGGGTTGCTGTTGTTTTCTGCTGTGGTCGTCTCTTTCTTGCAGGTGGGGTGGCTTTTATAGCCACCACCGAGGCTCTCGTTGGACCGGTTCCAGAGATGAGTTCTGGTGAGTCACCAAACTATGTGGTGACTCACCCCATAGCTGCGACGTGGACGGCCGGCGTGGTGTTTCTGGAGTCTTCGAAGAGGCGGTGGTGTCGTGGCTACAGCGGGGTGGAACACCTGGAGGCGGCAGCTGGGCTCTTCTGAAATCTTGGAGGCGGCGGCAGCAGTGCTAGGGTTTAGAAACCCTAGCTGAAACCCTAAATGTTTAGGGTTTCATTTTGGTCTGGGGCGGTTCTGGTTGGGCCTGGGATTTGGGCTTGTAAACGGGATTGGGCCTCTGATATTTGTAATATATTATATATATATATATATATATATATATATATATAATATATATATATATAATAATAATAATAATAATAATATGTATTAATAATAATATTTATAATAATAATAATAATTTTAATAATAATAAACGAAAAATTAGTGTTTACACCATAGAATCGATATGCGTGGAAAATATTCGAAAGATTGATCGACGAGGTATGCTGCCTACATCGAGCATTGGAATTAGTGTCACCTATTGCTCCCCCGTGTTATGAGATTACACTGTTTGACCTTGATTTTGACCATTCTCTTTATCTCATAAATTACGAAGCAAATAGAAAACAATATCTCATGACAACAGAACATAGGGAAGAATGGGGACAACTTCAGGCCAAATTTCTCATGTCCAAGTCCAAGAAGAAATTATCGGCATCTTCATTTTTTTCAGCATCTGTCACTGAAGATTACTACCATGCATATCAGGCTAGTTTCGGTTTTCATACCTCATATCATACTTCAGACGCAACTCAGTCGACTTGGGTTGGACATTCATGGAATGCAATCCAACACGCATCTATGGTACACGAAGATACGGGTCAGGGTGAATGGGATCACTTCGTATATAGTCAATGAAGTCACCAAGTCAAATCAGTAACGACTATGATGGCGTCAAACACCATAAACACATCCTCGTATTTTGAATGTGTGTCTAAGAGTATGTTGAGTACACCTCAATTTTTTCAGCAACCAACCCAAGATGCAGCTGCTGAAGACGATGACGATGATGATTAAGGCAGACAACTCTAGTGTACTCGACGAGTCACGCGCCATTATCATTCGACAACTTCTCAGCATCGACAAGAACTAAAGAAATATAAATAAATTTTGTTAGATTGTAAATAATTTTTTTACTTTGTATACAATTTTATATTAATAAAAAATTTAAAATTTTCTTAGTTAATTTTTTAAATTTTTAGTCGATGGTGACGAGTTCCATATGACTGTTGAATTTGACCGTTGAATTTTCTAAATTAATTTTTTAACAAAAAATTATTTCTTTAATGGACTCGTCACCTCAACGTGACGAGATCCAATAAAACCAATAATTTAATTACCCATGTGAGACCACCTATTTAAAAATTATATTTAATGGAACTCGTCACCTCGAGTTGACGATTGTGAGCTGTAGAGAATGTCGTAGTTCTCAAAATAATTTTCATATTGACCCAATACCCTAAATAATTGACCCGCTTGGGGTATTGGGCCAAAAACCCTCTATTTTTATTCATTTTACTCTTCGCCATTTTTTAATAAATATGTGATGAATATAATATAGTATATATATTTTAAAATAACTCTCAGATATTTAATAATGAATTCTCATGCTTTATACATTAGGTGTTCGAATTCGAAATTTTAAGAGATAATAATAAATCTTTTAAACACTAAAGTCATTTAATTCATGCGCTATTCTCATATTTAAATTTTATTTTCTTTATTTTTTATTTAAAGTTAAATTACAATCAATAATAATATGAAAATAATTAAATTAAATTAATAATAATGGACTTAAAATATCAAATTTAAAAATAAAGTTTTTTTAAAAAATAAAAATAGAGAAATTAAGTTCATTTATCACGAAAGTCATTTGATTTGTGGTGCTCTAACTCGGTTTCTTAAGGAATAACAACAATTCAGTTATCACGGAAGCTACTTGATTCGTGTTTCATAAATTATTTATATTATTATCTAGTTTGAAAATAATTAAGTGAGTTTTGGTTATTCGATTTTTCTCTTTGAAACTGTTATCTTTTACTGTTTTCTGTTTCATTTCTAGATTTTCAGATCTGCGCTTGTAATTTAAACATATTTGAAGATACTTTTCAAATCTTAATAACTGCTATTTTTCCTCTTTCTGGAAACTGTTGGTTTGGTTCCTTTCCAACCGTCGTAAGTCCCCTCTTTTCCTGTTATCGCCGTTATCGTAAGTCTTATCTTTCTCTTAACCTTCGAACAACTTCTCTGATCCGAAGGACGAATTATCAATTGTCGGTGGTATCATTCTTCTTTTCTAGATTTTTTTTAATAGATCATGCAGTCAAATTGATTGGATATTTTCTGATTTTTTTAACCTGCTTGAACACTTTGGGTTTCAATTTCTAGGGTTTGTTATATTTGGGCATTTTGAATTTAGGAGTAAGTTGAGGTTCTGGGTTAAATTTCATTTTGTTAAGCTTCCCAATCCGGGGATTTTGGTTTAAGCATTTGAATTAATGGTTTTAGATTAAAAATTCTTTCATTTTACGGAATTTGAGTGCCAGGAAAGCACCGAGGCTTTTAAGAATTTAGAAAACTATTGTGAAACAAATCGTTTTAGTTCCAATTCCATAACCAAGGATTTACCTATTAATTAACCAACTAGGCTTCTTAGTACCACTAAATTCTTTAGCCTTTTTTTCTTTTCTTTTTTTCTGCATCTCTGTCTTCTTTAGATTCTTTTTTCATAGATCCTCATAGCTTTGGATATAAATGATTACTTGAGGTCATGTCTTTCTTTTAGACCCCATAGGGTGTATAGGGGGCGGGCTCGACAGAGTGGTGTCAAGGAGACTAGACTTAGAATTTGTACGTTGAATGTAGGTACATTAAATGCTAGGCTGCTGGAGCTGACCGACGTACTAAGTAATAGGAAAATAGATTTTGCATGTATTCAAGAGACTAGGTATAAAGAGGTTCGCGCCAGAGAGTATAACAGGTGCAAGCTGTGGTATTCAGACATAGATAAAGCTAGAAATGGGGTGGGTATCTTGGTATCCTCTAGGCTCAAGGAAAATGTAGTTGAAGTTTATAGATACCGTGATAGGATCATGATGATAAAGGTTATTATAGAAGCGGAAGTGGTGAATATCCTTTCAGTGTACACCCCACAAGTTGGCCTAGGGAGGGGGAAAAATGTTGCTTATGGGATTCGTTAGATGATGTACTTAGGAGCATTCCATAGGACTAAAGAGTTTTCATAGGGGGAGACTTCAATGGCCATATAGGTAGTGAAATCGACGGGTATGATGGTGTTTATGGGGGTTTCAGTTTTGGTAGTAAGAACAAGGAGGGATGTTCGTTGCTTGAATTTGCTACTACACACGATATGGTGGTCACTAACTCATTCTTTAACAAGAGATATGTGAACTTGATTATGTTCCATAACGGGGGTCATTGTACCCAAATCGACTATATCCTGGTTCGAAATCGAGATCAATGGGCTTGCATTGACTGTAAGGTGTTCCCTGAAGTGGCATGTGCATCATAACACAGATTGTTGGTTTTGGTGTTCCGCGTACGCCACGGGCGGAGCACTCATAGGAGGGCTAAACTAGGTAAACCAATGATCTTTTGGAAGAACTTACATGGAGCGACATCTGATGACTTTAGGAGTAAGGTTTTGTCTCATACAGGTTTGGGAACTACAAACTCAAATAATACAGATATGTTATGGAAAAATATGGTAAATTTCATCAGAGAGGTGGGAAAAAACACCATTGGGTTGTCGACAGGGAAGGTCAATGAACATAAAGAATCGTGTTGGTGGAACGACGAAGTCCAAACTAAGGTGAAGACAAAGCAAACTTGCTTCAAGGAGTTGCTACAATGCACTGACGACGAAGAAAGATCGAGAGCTAAACAAAGATACAAGGAGGCAAAGAGAGAATCCAAGAAAACAGTGGCTAAAGCAAAGGATAAGGCATACGAGGAAATGTACAAGAGTTTAGACACCAAGGAAGGACAAAACGACATATTCAGGCTTGCAAAATCCAGGGAGAATAGGAAAAATGATATTGGTAGCATTATGTTTATTAAGGACAACAATTGTGTTCTTTTAGTGAAAGATCATGATATTAATAGGGTTTTGGGTAGTTACTTCTTTGGTTTATTTAATAACGGTGTCTCTCCCTGTAGAGATAGTATCGTTGATGGGTCAGTCGACCATCATACTACGGCCAATGACAGCCCTACAAGTAGGATTGGGATTGAGGAAGTCAAAATGGCCATTAGAAAGATGGGGAGTGACAAAGTTATCGGTCCAGATCAAATTCCTATCACTGTGTGGTTGACCCTAGGAGAAGAGGGAATTAAGTGGTTGACCAATATCTTTAATATTATTTTAGAGACTGCCAATATGCCAGAGGAGTGGAGAGAGAGTCTACGGTGATATCAATCTATAAGAATAAAGGAGATCCCCAACGTTGTGGTAACTACAGATGTATTAAACTACTCAGTCATACCATGAAGCTATGGGAAAGGGTGATAGAGGCAAGGTTGAGACAGGTTACTAAGGTTTCGGAAAACCAATTTGGTTTTATGCCAGGCAGGTCTACTACGGAGGCGATTCATCTACTTCAACGGCTTATGAAGAAATATAAGGTAAAAAATAGAGATCTCCACATGGCATTCATTGACCTTGAGAAGACGTATGATAGCGTACCTCGCGATACAATCTGGAAGACCATGGAAACTAGACAGATCCCAAATTCTTATATACAGGTGATTCGTTATATGTACTGTAGATCTACTACTTACGTCAGGACTACAGTTGGCGACACCGAGGCATTCTCGGTGGAAATCAGACTCCACTAGGGGTCGGCTCTTAGCCCTTACATCTTTGCCTTGATTATGAACGACATCTATTACGCGACACCAGACGATATTCCATGGTGTATGCTTTTCGCTGACGACATTGTCCTAGTTGTTGAAACAAAAAATGAGTTGAATTGAAGACTGGCTACCTGGAAGACTGCTCTGGAAGATAAAGGTCTAAGGATTAATATTGAAAAGACAGAGTATTTATGTTCAAAATTCAGTGGGAACCAAAACGATAAAGATGTAGAAATATGCATCGAAAGACATGTTCTCCCCTCAAAGGATTGCTTCAAGTACCTAGGGTCTATGATACATAAAGATGGGGTGTAGATGATGACGTTACACACCGTATAAAGGCTAGATAACTAAAGTGGAGGGCTGCTACTGGAGTTTTGTGTGACAAGAAGGTGCCTCTAAAACTTAAGGAAAATTTTTATAGAATGGCAATTGGACCAGCGCTGCTGTATGGATCAGAATGTTGGGCAATCAAGAAGGATCACGTAAGAATGATGGAGGTAGCAGAAATGAGAATGCTTTGATGGGCATGTGGTAGGACTATGTGGGACATGACACCAAACTCTACAATTAGGATGTCATTGGGGGTGGTGCCTGTATCTGAAAAGTTGATGGAGGGAAGACTACGGTGGTTTGGGCATGTCCTTAGACGACAACCGTCGGATGCAGTCAGGAGGGTAGAGTCGATTACAGTCGACGGTGCCAGAAGGAGAGGTCGACCAAAGAGGAAGTGAGTAGACTGCTTGAGATCTGATTTGAAAGATTTAGCCCTTACTGAGGACATGACCTCTGACAGAAAAGTATGGAGACTTAAGACCAGAGTAGCCGAGTAGTGTGGGTCACAGCAATAGGGTGTATCATCTCTGTCTTCTTTTTAATGTCTTTATAGTAATTTCCATGACTTCTACTTTTTATATGTTTCTGTCATTGGAATTTATGAAGGCTTAGAACTAGGGTAGCGGAGTAGTGTTGTCTTAGTTTAGGTTTTAACCCATTTGACTTTATTCCTTCTCATAACTTGCTATCTCTTACTACTGTGTAACATTCTCTTCATGTTTCATCTTTTTAAATTTAGCCCGGACTTACGTTTCTGTCTATATGCTAAGATTTTTACGCAGGGATTTATTTGCAGGGATTATTTCCCATTACAGACACGCATATGTAGACTGCATATGAAGACTGTTCAACTATGTATTTATTTATTTATTTATACATGCATTGTATTTTATTTTTATTTTTAATTTTCTGACTGCCAGATGTCTTCCACGGAAGCTGCTCCCAACCTGGCGTTGGGGTCAACCTACTATCCTACCTCCACCTTACCTGAATAGGGTTTTGTTGTTGTTGTTGTTGTATCCACACAACTTACAACTAATATCGTGATTTGATCTGTAATCATGTTTCCATTTCGACAAGTATATTGTATTCAATCACAATGAGTGTTGGCATAAGTATTCTATAAAAAGATAAAATATATTGATATTCGATATCACTTTGTACATGATATTTATTACTCGATATAATATTATTATGAGTAAAATAAACACTCATAATCCTACATGTATTTTGACTAAGTTACTTCTTATAATCAAGTTTGAGTATTGCTTAAACTTGGTGTAATTTTTTAAGAATATTCCTTTATTGAGTTTGGTTGTTTCATTAAATTTAATATTTTAACTCAATTTTTTTTATTTTTAGAATTCGTGTTAATATTGATATTATTAGAATTTAACAAAATTTTGATATGACACAAATTCATTAATAAATAATTAAAAATTAAAAAAATCTAATTTGATAGAAAAATGAAGCACATTTTCTTTTATGTTAACTAATAATAGAAAACTTATTTTTAGTTGATTTTTACTTAAAGAATAATCAAATAATCATATTTGTAAATAAATAATTAGATTTAAAGTTAAGTTATAATATTATTTTAATTTCGACATTAATTATATACACTCATCACTCATTACTATCGAGATTTTTTATTAAGAATATCCGATTGTGGTGAAGTGTATGTGCTGTCCCTTTCTCGTGACGAGAGCAGCTCCTTAGAATCAGCTGCTGCCGTCACCAAATTGTCATGCCAGGACATACCTTTCCAGCTGTCGGTTTTCTATTTAAAGAATGCTCAAGCCTTCTCTTCAATGGTTATTGTGGCGAGTGTGCTGTCCATTTTTTATTGTGACAACTCACACTCCTGATTCAGGAGTAGGCACTGGTCAAGTTTCGATTAACAATCCGACTTGAAAATTATATTTTCTCCATCATATTCAATCCATCTTATTGGAATTCGATCAAATTTTTTAAAATAAATTTAAATCCGATCCAAATAAAATAATATATTTATTAAAAATTAATTTTTTCAATAAAAATAAAAAAGTAATTAAAAAAATTAATATATAGACGATAATTATTATAATTATTCTTAAATATATAAAGTAGAATTATATTTTATTCGAGTCGGATTAAGTCAAATTTTTTTACTCTAAATCCGATTCAACTCGAACATAACCTCTAAAAAAATATTATTCAACTCAAACATAATTCAAATTTTTAAAAAAAAACTTAATCTAATCAGGTCAAATCAGATTAAAAGCCATCAATTTCCATCTCTACTCCTGAACAGCCTCCTCCCTATGCAGTTTTTAAGGATGGTACCCGGAGTCGATTTTTATCCATGTAAATTCGGCGATTTCCCTCAAAAATCACCCTTTCTCACCGTAAATATTTTTTACAATTATGTCAAATATGTAATTAATTTATGTTATGGTAATATTTATGTAAAAACATCAACTTTATTTATTTATTTTTTTGTGTGTGAAAAAAAATTTATACATTAAAATCTTTAAATATTCTTTTCCAAATTATTTTATAACTTGAAAAATTTTAATTTTTACATGAAATTACACAATACATATAATATAGTATAGGAAAACTTTGAGTGTAAATAATTTAAAATATAAATAATTTTATAAAAGTTTTATAATTAATATATCAAAATACACAAAATGATTAAGATGCCGTGATGAAGATAAAAAAGCAAATGTTAAAGAATAAGTTGTTCAAATCATATTCTACTAAAATTTGTTAAGTTCAACAGGTTACACACACCCCATACGTTACTGCTCATTTACCATATTGTAGAGGTCTATGGTAGTAATTTATATTTCCTATATACATGTGTAGACACTAATTTTGTCCACATATTTATATATATATACATATACATCTATGTATATATATTATAGTTCGCAAACGGTTTTGAAAATACATATATAATATATAATTTTTTTAAAAGCATTTTGAAAATAAATATAGTATATAGTTTTTAAAACACTTTTGAAAACTATATAATATATATTTTTTAAAACATTTTTAGAAAAAATATATAATATATGGATTTTAAAATCATTTTTCAAAACTTTTATAATATATAGTTTTTTTTAAAAACATTTTTAATAACATATATAATATATAATTTTTAAAACATTTTTGAAAATTATATAGTTTTCAAAAAACATTTTTGAAAATTATATAGTTTTTAAAAAATATTAAATTTATATATAGTATATAGTTTATAAAAAGAAACAGTTTTAAAAAATGTATATTATATAGTTTTTATATTTATTTATTATTATTATTATCATTATTTATTATTATTTTTTATTACTTATTTTATTTTATTTTTTCCCATTTTAGGTTCAAATGGGTCAACTGTCCAATCCAACAAGTCACGGTCAGAGTCCAAACACATATGGGCCTGATCCAGCTCGGTAAGTTTAGGGTTTGGAAACCCTGAATAATATTAATTTCAACAACGCCGCAAGACCATGGAGATGAACGGCCAACAGTGCTAACGACCGGCCGAAATCCCCGGGACTAACCCATCCCGGGGTGACCGGCCACAACAATCACGAGCGCCCTTATTTCAGAACTGACAGGCCACTGATGGGGGGTATAAATACCCCCACCAAGCCACTGCTAAGGGGGCCCGGAGAACCATCGACGAACACAGTACACAAAAATCCACAGAGAACATTAACAGTAAACACCATCGAAACAGTACACAAAGCCATCAACTACATAGAACGGAGAGCCAACATCAAATACCAAAAAACCATAAGATCGAATCATCGGTCAACACCACTGTCAACGAGAACAGAAAACACATAAACCAACGGTAGAACCACAACCGAGCCAAACAACAACCACAACAACAAGATACCAAGCAACCAAAAGAAGGACTAAAAGGTAAAACAAAAGGGAAAATCGAACATATTTCTTTAGATCTGCACCGATTTGGTGATGTGTTGAAAAAATGGGATGTGATTCGGGGTTCACGATGTCGAGAAAAGGCTTCTAAGTGTTTTAGGTTTTCCCGACCGCCACCACCGGCGGCCGAAAGCGGCGATGATTGGTTGTCGGGGTTCGTTCGGTCTGGGTATGCTAGAGAGAGACGAGAGGATTGTTCTTCTCTCGTTTTTAGAGTGAGAGGAGAAATGTGGAGAAATGAGGGGAAAAACCTCATTTTAGGCTTAAATAGCCGAATCAAAACGGTGCCGTTTGTCTAAAGGCTTTCTGCGCATTTTTACGCCTAGGTAAATCATGTTATCGGTCCCTATAACTTGTAATGTTTACATTTTGGTCATTGATTTTAATATTCATTATTTTTAATTCTGACTTCTAATTTTACGCATATTTTATTTCACTCACTAACATAATTCATTTGTTTTCTTTCTTTTTTTTTCCTATTTTTCAATTAACGTTTTTCGTTTATTTAACATTTTTTCTATTTTTTAATTTTTCCCCTCTCATTTATTCTATTTATTCCTTTTTTTTCTTCTCATTTTTTTCCTTTATTATTTTGTTATTTTTATTTATTTAATATTTTTTGATTTATATTTATATTCTTTGTCTATTATTTTCTTTTTTCCTTTTTCTTTTATTTATTTATTATCTTTTGACTAACATTTTCGAATGCTTTTTTAGAAACTCCAGTCATTCGAATCGAATAATTTTAATTTGAATTTAAACTTTTAATTTTCGCAATTAAAGACAATCGATAAATTAATTGGTACCGAAAAGGCGGTTCAAGGGTGCTAATTCTTCCTTGACCGTAACTGACTCCCGAATCCAATACGTTTATGGTAAAACGCTGATCAGGTAAGATGGTGTCCGACCCACCTAAATTCATTTTAAAATGGTCGGTGGCGACTCCAATTCATTTAATCCAAGTCGAAGCCTAATTCTGGGTTCAACCGAAAGACGGCCGCGACAACATGCATTTATTTCCAAGCTTATTTGCTTCCTCAATTGTAATTAAAAATGAATAAATATTATTAATTATTGTTAAAAAATAATAATTAATGAATAATGAAGAATAATTCATTTGATTCCTCAATTGTAATTAAAAGTTTATTTTTATATTTTTATATTTTTAAACAATTAATTTTAAAAGTAAATATTTTTTTTCAAAAATATATGAAATTTATAATTTTTTAAATTATAAAATATTTTTTATCATCATCATCATTTTGTAAAAGAAATACTAGTTATAAAACTTTTATAAAATTATTCATATTTTAAATTACTTACACTCAAAGTTTTCCTACACTAAATTATACGTATTATGTAATTTCTTACAAAAATTAAAATTTATCGAGTTATAAAATAATTTGCAAAAGAATATTTAAAGATTTTAATGCATAAAGTTTTTTATGCAAAAAAATAAATAAATGAATAAAGTTGACGGTTTTATATAAATATTACCCTAATAGAAATTAATTATATATTTGGCAGTATTTTAAAAATATTTACGAAATTAACACTTGATTTTTTACAAATTTAGCAAATTACGGTACATGGGCTGCGCTTTTTAACACGTGACTTTCCTGCAAAGGATGTTAGATCGGAAAATAAAGATGAAATGGTGTCTGACAAGGAAATAAAATGAGAAATGATGATTTTTGGGGAAAACATGTAAACTCAATCTAAAAATTAAATCTTTTTATTAGTATTATACTTGATCAAGTTTTTAAAAATTTCATTCAACTTAAAATTTAATCTGATTTTTAAATTAAAATTTATATACTATATATATAATTCACTTTTATTAAATAAATAAGAATATAATTAAAAATAATAATACAAAAAGAGACATTGTTATAATTATTCCTAAATATATAATTAATCATAATAATATTATGTCGAATCGATAGACTTTTTTACCCTAAATGTGAACTAAACGTAATCTGATCCCACCCTCTAAAAAATTTCAATTCGATTTGAATTTAAATTTTAAAATAAAAATATGGTAAAGTACAAAAATAGTCCCTCGACTATATGATATTATTTTGTTAAGTCTCTCAGCTATTAAAAGTTATAAAATAATCCCAACTATAGATTGTTGTTTTACCTAGTCCTCAAACTATTAAAATTAAAAAATAGTCACCCGACTATTCATATGTTCCACACTCATTCTTTTCCGTTAAAAATTGATAGTAGTTTGAGCTAAATGTTAACCTATTAAATGTGATATGATAAAATTTGATCCCAGAATCTCAAATGTCTGTCATATTACAGTCAGTATGTTAACGTCTAGCTTAGACCGCTGTTAATTTTGAAACGAAAAATAACGAGTTTGGAACATATTCGATGACTACTTTGTAATTTTTAATAGTTGAGAGACTCAACAAAACAACACTCTATAATCAGATGATCATTTTATAACTTATAATAATCAAATAATTTAGTAAATCAACACCTTATAATAAAAAAAACATGTGTATACTTTATCTTAAAAAATACACTCAACCAAATCAAGTCGAACTAAACCACGTCAGTTCAAATGAAATGCCAATCCATAAAACTATCTTAACACATACGCTCTCTTGAAACCAAATGTTTCCCTCATAACCGATCATACATGTTAGCTAGAAACATAGCCCTTCCTTTCTAATTGTTTAACACGTGATTCCTTTTTGTTTTCTTGTTCGGTTTTCATGTGCAATTTTAAGCTTAATGACCAATCTTATCATGTGTCGGAACCGTCTTTCGGTTGGGCTCCAGAATTGGGCTTCGACTTGAATAATTGGATTTAGGAGTCGCCACCGATCATTTATTTACAAGTAAATAGATTGACCGAATACTTTATTTCTTTCTTGATCTGCGTCTTACCAGTAATATGTCGGGTTCGGGAGTCGGTTACAGTTAAGGAAAGATTAGTACTCTTGAACCGCCCTTTTGGTACTACGTAATTTCCAGTTGTCATCCAGTAAAAAAATTGTAAGTTTAACTTGAAAGGTAACATTACGATCCAAAATTACTTACCTTAGATTGATTTGAAAATATCTTTAAAAAGTCAAGAAACATATTAAAAATGTATTGAAAATAAGGAAAATGAAATAAAGGAAATAAAAAATGAGATAAGATAAGGATAAAAGAAAGTAAATAGAATACCTACAATAAAGGAAATGAACAACATAAAAAAATAATAATAATGATATACGTATAATAAACAAATAGATGAAAACAAGAATGAATTAAAAAAGAAGTAAAGAAATAGAAATAAATGTAAAAGAAAATAATAGTACATATATCCATAATAATAATATGATAGTTTTTAATGCAAAACAAAATAAAAATGATAAAATACGATATATAATTAAAATATTAAAAAAAAAACTAATAAAACTAAGGGATGAAACGTTTATATATATATATATATATATAAATACATATGATAATTTGTAAACAAAAATAAAAAAAATAAAAAGTCATGAAATAAGGAAAAAAATAAGAAATATATGTATATAAAAAGTAATAATACTAAAAAAATAACGGTTATAATAAAATTAATAAAAAGGCAAAATAATAGTAACAGGACTAAATTGAAAGAAAACCACGATTGAAGGTTGAATTAAAAAAAGGGTTTAAAAATCAGATTTGTGGGTTAAAATTGAAATTTTCAAAACAGGAGGGTCAAAAGCACAGTTTACCCTTTATAACAACAGAAACACGCGGATCTCTTGATGGGTTCAATATTTAAGCCAACAAAACGTTTTAAAATTCATTTCAGCCTTATTTGAAACCAAAGGCTCTCTCCCATTTCATCTTTTCTCTCGCCTGTTCATCCTAGTGGATGAACACAGGCTGCCCATTTCTAGAATCCGACCATCGGCCGCCGTTCATCGGCGGTGATATATATTTTTTGCTTTTCCGAATCCTTTCCTTCTCTTTTTTAAGAAAATCAAAATGGTTTTTGAAAACGAACCTCGGGGGTGAGTAGATCTAAAAAAAGAAAACTCGATTTTCCCCATGCTCATCGGTTCAAAACTTTGCTTTTCGAGTCAAAAACGAAGAGGAGAACACATGCAAGCAAAAAAACGAAAAAGGTACAAACTTTACCTTATGTTACTTTCAAAAATATTGAAAAATGCTTCGATTTCAACCCAATATTGCTCGTAGTCTTTGTGAAATTTGTGCTTGTATTTCGTATGAAATTCGTAGTGTACAATCAGTTTGATTACAAGCATATTTATAGTAAGAAAAAACTATTCTTAGCCCCTAAGTTTTAGAATTTTATTTGGAGTCTAACACTGCTTGGGTGATTATGGTTGAATCCCTTCGACTCACGTTATTGGTGGTGAGAACGATCGGCGTAAAGATCGGGCCGGTTGACCGAGATGTACGGGGGAGAGGCGTGTGAGGCATGGGGTCTTCGAACGGCTGGAAACAAGGGATGCGATATTGGTGGAGAAGTTGTTAGGGTTTTACAAACCCTAATCCTACACTGGTTCGGGCTACATGACTGGGTCACGTGGGACCTGGGTTTGGTCCACTGTTGAGCCTTGAAAATGTGTAAAGATAAAAATGTAATATAATGTAAATGTATGTGTATTATAGAATATAATATGTAACTATATTATATAATATCATAATTTTAATTAAATAAAAAAGGTCAAAATTTGGTGTCTTCAGCTGCCCCTCTTTGCTCATTATCGTATAACGACAATAGAGCAAAGATTAAAGACACAAATTTTGTAAAATGAATTACAAACAACGACTCCCTCGTCGTGAGGTTGAGTCGAAACTGGGAAACTCTGAGTACGAAATCCTTCACCGTGAAGTTGAAATCGAACTCAAAGCTTTGACCAGTAGCTCATGGATCATCTTTTGGTTCAAGGAACTTCGTTGTGAAGGTGAAACTTGTCTTGAAGATTTCTGTATGGCTGTGTTACAGATGACTCCTTCGTCGCGAAGTTGGGTCAATCTGTTTTTGAAGTTGAAATTGTATATGGCCCCTTCGTTGTGAAGTTGAACCTGGTAATTGGATATCCTTCGTCGTGAAGTTGAAATCCAAGTAAGTTGTATTGCTCCGAGTCCAATATCCTCCGCTGTGAAGTTGAAATTGATTATGGAACTGGGAAATTGTTTGTTGACAATCAATCGCCCCTTCGTCGTGAAATTGAACTTGTTCTGTCTTGAGTCCAATATCCTTCGCTGTGAAGTTGAAATTGGCTCTGAAATTGGGAAATTATTTGTTGACAGACAGCCACCCATTCGCTGTGAAGTTGAGCTTATGCTGTCTTGAGTCCAATATCCTTCGTTGTGAAATTGAAATTGGCTCTTAAATTGGGAAATTATTTGTTGACAGTCAGCCGCCCCTTCGCTGTGAAGTTGAGCTCGTGCTGTCTTGAGTCCAATATCCTTCGTTGTGAAGTTGAAATTAGCTCTGAAATTGGGAAGCCCCTTCGTCGTGAAGTTGAGCCCTGAATGGCGCGATATCCTCCATCGTGGAGTTGAAATCGCGGATGGCCCCTTCGTCGTTAAGTTGAGCCTTGACTTGAATATCCTTCGTTGTGAAGTTGAAATCCAAGTATTGTATGTTGTGGGTGGACACGATTCCCTTCTTCATGAAGTTGAAACCGTGGATGACCCCTTTATTGTGAAGTTTGGCTTCGAGCTAGATATCCTTCGTCGTGAAGTTGAAATCTACTCTCAAACAAATTGTGTTATTTTGAGTCCAATATCCCTCGTTGCGAAGTTGAAATGGGCTCTAGATAAAACCTGCAAAGATATGCATATATGCGATGTTATGGATGCAATGCTCTTAGGTATGCCTAAAATGCATATGCAACATGGGTTATTCTGGGCTCTGGAGAGAAATCTCGATCTCCGGTTGCCTGTCTGGAATCTTGATTCTGGAAGCTTGAAATTTCGATCCCTGATCTTCAATTCTTCAAATGTTAAAATATGATGTGCATATTTTGTTTTTTTATCCTTGATCTGGGAAATACTTCTCGACCATCTTAAGTATATGCATGAGCCTTGATCGGCTTCCGGGTACCTGTACTTTTCAATGAATCTTTGTATAGTAATATGCGATTATCTTTTGCATAAGTAGATAAATCATTGAGTTTAAGTTCAATTCAAGATGCTCGAAAGGAATTGATTTATAGAAAAAAAATTGTCTTTATTCATAAGGGAGAAAAAGAACAAATAATATATGACAAACATTTTGGAAAATGAATACATTATGAAGTATGAGATCTCGATAATGCGGGCACTTCTGAGCTGAAAAGCCGTCAGGTGACTTTGAACACAACCTTTGCCAAGGGATCTTTGAAAATGCGACAACGTTCTGGAGAGTGCAACCTTTCTCCGATTTGCTGAGTTTGTAGAAGATTCAGATGTCGGGATGTTTCCACTGTCAATATCCAAATCGCCCTTTTCGGGTTTTCAACTCGGACCCATCCTTGGTTGCAAGACGCCCTTTGCGGGTTTTCATCTTGAACCCACCTTATTTTTCTAATTCTTTTTTTATTCCTTTTCTTTTTTCCTTTTTTCTATTTAGGGCGCCCTTTCAGGTTTTCACCCTAAACGTTTTTTCTCTTTTTTGTTTTTTCCTCTTTTTTGTATTTTTCTTTTTTCATCTTAAGACGCCCTTTCGGGTTTTCATCCTAAGCGAAGTATTTTTTTACTGCATCCGAGTTGATGGGATGCGACAGTTCAGGTCCCTCCATTTCAGCCAGGACAAGGGCTCCTCCGGAGAATGCCTTTTTCACGACATAAGGTCCTTCCCAATTTGGTGTCCATTTTCCTCGGAAATCTTTATGGACTGGCCAAATTCTTTTTAGCACCAGATCTCCTTCGCAGAATATTCTGGGGCGCACCTTTTTGTCATGTGCTCGGATAATTCATTTCTGATAGATTTGACCATAATGAATGGCTTTCAATCTCGTTTCATCTATCAGATTTAACTGGTCATATCGGGATTGCACCCATTCTGCATCATCTAGTTTGACTTCTGTCAAGACCCGGAGTGACGTAATCTCTACTTCAATGGGTAGCACTGCTTTCATTCCATAAGCTAGGGAAAATGGAGTTGCCCCAGTCGAGGTTCGCACCAAGGTTCGGTAAGCGAACAAAGCAAAAAGCAACTTCTCATGCCAGTCTTTGTAAGTTTCAGTCGTTTTCTCCACAATCTTCTTAATGTTTTTGTTTGCTGCTTCTACTACTCCGTTCATCTTTGGTATATAAGAAGTGGAATTTGATGCTTTATGTTGAACTGCTCACAATCAGCATTCATCATTTTATTGTTCAAGTTTGTAACGTTATCGGTGATGAT
The DNA here is from genome assembly GCF_006381635.1 of Hibiscus syriacus. Lineage (NCBI taxonomy): Eukaryota > Viridiplantae > Streptophyta > Magnoliopsida > Malvales > Malvaceae > Hibiscus > Hibiscus syriacus. Next base: position 856,064 of record NW_024062382.1, read on the forward strand.
CCTTTTAGGTAGACCATACCGATATATGATTTCTTTCTTCAGAAACTTACAAATAGTGGATTGAGTGACACTGGCATACGACGCAGCCTCTACCCATTTCATGAAATAGTCAATTGTTACGAGAATGAAACGGTGACCATTCGAAGCCTTTGGATGGATTTGCCCGATAACGTCTATGCCCCACACAGAGAAAGGCCAGGGCGACGTCATTACATGAAGTGGATAAGGTGGTACATTGATTTTATCTTTGTAGATCTGACATTTATGACATCTTCTAGCATAGTTGATGCAATCACTTTCCAGTGTGGACAAAAAATATCCGCATCTCATTATTTGCCTTGACATCATATGTCCATTTGCATGCGCTCCGCAAACTCCATCATGTACTTCTTCCACTATCATTTTTGCCTCTTCAGCATCGACGCACCTTAACATGACTTGATTATGGCTTTTCTTGTATAAAACTTCTCCGTCAAGGACGTATCCAGCTGCCAGCCTTCTAAGGGTTCTCTTATCGGTTTCGGTGGCTTCTTCTGGATAACTCCAATGCTTGATATATTGTAGAATGTCGAGTACCAAGGCTTAGTGTCTTTCACTTCTTCAATTTGGTAACAATGAGTCGGGTACTCATACGACTACATATTAATTGGCATCATTTCAGACTCCCCGCCAGTCTTGAATGCGGCTGCCAAGGTAGCTAAAGTGTTAGCCATTTGATTTTCTTCTCTAGGCACGTAGTGGAAGGTGACTTCATCGAATTCTCTGAGCAGATCCATTATTAGTCTTCGATATTCCATCAGCTTGGTATCCTTGGTTTCCCATTCCCCATGGAGATGATAGATTACTAATGCTGAATCTCCGTATATCCGTAAGGTCTTTATGCTTTGCCCCACTGCAGCTTGGATTCCCAAGACACAGGCTTTATACTCTGCCATGTTATTGGTGCAGTCAAAGTTCAGTCTGCTGGTAAATGGGTAGTGATTCCCTTCTGGAGAGATCAGGATTGCCCCGATGCCATGTCCTAATGCATTTGATGCACCATCAAAATGCATTCTCCAGGAACTGTCCGTTGAAGTACTTGCTTATTCTAAGGATATAACCATCAAGTCTTCATCTGGAAAATCAAAGTCCAATGGCTCGTAATTCTCATTGGTTCTACTAGCCAAGAACTCTGATATGGCACTTCTTTTGATTACTTTTTGGCTCACGTACTCGATGTCAAACTCAGGCAAGAGCATATGTCATCAGGCTAATCTTCCAGATAGAGCAGATACACCCATCATGTACTTCAGGGGATCTAACTTGGAAATTAGCCAAGTAGTGTGGTACAACATGTATTGTCAGACTAAAGAACAACAAACCTTTTCGATAGGAGGATATCTGACCTCTTAATCAGTGAACTTCTTACTTAAATAGTAGATGGCTCTTTCCTTCTTCTCGGATTCATCATGTTGACCTAGGACACACCCCATAGATTTCTCGAATATGGAAAGATACAAGAACAGAGGTTTGCCTGAGATAGGGGACATCAGGACAGGAGTGTGAGAAAAATACTTTTTTACTTTCTCGAATGCAATCTGGCAGTTTTCATCCCATGCTCCTGGATTGTTCTTTCGAAGAAGGCGGAAGATTGGGTCACATTTGTCGGTTAACTGAGATATGAACTGTGCTATGTAGTTCAATCTGCCTAGAAAACCTCTGACCTCTTTTTGTGTTCGTGGTGGAGGTAGACTTTGAATAGCCTTAACTTTGTCGGGATCGACCTCAATGCCTTTTATGCTAACCACGAAGCCTAATAGTTTTCCGAATATTACCCTGAAGGTGCACTTGCTAGGGTTCAATCTCAGTTGGAACTTTCTCAATCTCTGGAAGAGCTTCCTCAAATTCTCGGCATGTTCATTTTTGGTTTGTGCCTTGACAATCATGTCGTCAATATAAACCTCAATTTCTTTATGCATCATATCATGGAATAGGGTCACCATAGCTCTCTGATATGTTGCCTCAGCATTCTTCAAATCGAAAGGTATCACTTTATAACAAAAAGTTCCCCACATCGTAACGAACGTGGTCTTCTCCATGTCTTCATGATGCATCTTAATTTGGTTATATCTCGAGAATCCATCCATGAATGAAAAAAAAAGCATTCCCAGCCGTATTGTCTACCAACATGTCAATGTGAGGCAGAGGAAAGTTGTCTTTAATTCTCGCCTTGTTAAGATCTCGGTAATCGACGCACATGCAAACCTTCCCGTCTTTCTTCAGAACTGGCACTATGTTGGCCACCCACTCTGGATACTTGGCCACTTGAAGGAAACCAACATCAAATTGCTTCTTGACTTCTTCTTTAATTTTAAGGAGCATCTCAGGTCGCATCCTTCTCAATTTTTGTTGCACGGGTTTGCACTCTGGCTTAATTGGCAGTCTATGAACTACCATAACTGTGTCTAGTCCCGGCATGTCTTGATATGACCAGGCGAACACATCTCTATACTCCTGAAGTAAGACTATAAGTTTTTGTCTTGCTTCAGCTGAGAGAGTTAATTTTAACCTCCTTCCTGTCATCTTCAGTGCCTAGATTCAAGATTTCGATCGCCTCCTCATGTGGCAGTATTTGCTTCTCTTCTCTTTCTACCATTCTCAATAATTTGGTAGTCAAGTTACACTCCTCTTCAGTTTCGTATTCATCAAATTCCCCAAGACAAATGGCCGAATCAAAATCCACTTTAGGATCAAGATCATCAGTGCCTATATTATCGTTATTTGGGGTCCCGAAGGAACAAAGAAGATATGTGTGTGTGAGAGGAAATATCCCACACGAAACAGTCAAAGAATTAGATTTGAAAGAGAATATAATAGAGTATTGGAATGAATAAAATAATCAATGAATTCAAAAAGAAATGAAAATAAGAAAACTTGTTTGCCATGGAAAGGAAAAAATGCATCTTTTATTAAATTTAAACAAAATGTTTATTCACCCTTACAAAAGATCGCCTATTGCCTCGGGTATAGGAAAATAGGGATAGTTTGAATATTACTCTGAAAGATTCTTGTAAACCACAGGTAGTTCTTCCATCGACCAACTGCTAGGCACGAACCCAGGTGGCAGAGGGAATATCCCAGATCTATCTTCATCTTCTGTGGTCACGACATTGATGCTTAGATCTTCCAGAGCCTCTTCTAATTCGGATATGGTGGTTTCAAACACATAACCACCTGACTTGAATGTTTTGTAAAGAGGCGGGAATGTCATAGGCTCCCGTTGAAGTTCACCCCCAGTTAACTTGGCTAGTCTTCTTTCTCGGCTCTTCTGGACTTCATTCCTCTTTTCATGGTAACTGGGCTGAAAACTGAGCTCAAACTAATCTAACTTCAAAACAGAAAGGATTGGATTGATCATTCCTTGTAGTAACTTCCCAAACCCTCTTTCGGTCTTGGCACCTCATCTCAAGGTTTACTTGATCTCCATCTTGGTGCACTGGGAGAGTTGGGGTTTGGAAATCCTTCTTTATTCTGCCACGAATGTAGCATTCACGAATTCTAAGGAGTGGAATGAGCACTCTACCGCTTTCTCATTTACTTTGATGTATGGGGCCTCTGTGGTCACACTTGCCACGATATCCTCCTCAGCATTGATAATTACTAAGGCCCCGTCAATAACAAATTTAACTTTTTGCTGCAGTGTGGAGGGTACTACACATGCTTGATGAATCCATGGCCTTCCCAAAAGACAACTATAGGATGAAATGATATCCATCACAAGGAACTCAATATCATAGGTGGTTGGTTCGATGGTTAAATGTACCTCGATCTTACTGACTACCTCTCGTTTGGTCCCGTCAAATGCTCAGACCACGTTCTGATAGGCTCTCATATGTGAGGTATCTATTGGCAGCCTCTTCAATGTCACCAAAGGCATCATGTTCAGGGCTGAGCCGTTGTCAATCAATACGCTCGGTAAAGCGTGCCCCTTGCAATACGTAGTAATATGCAATGCCTTTGTTCGGCCTCTTCCTCTGGATGGAATCTCATCATCTAAAAACGAGATGAGATTATCAGCTTGAATATTGTTCACCAGTCGATCCATCTTGCTGACTGGTATATATTGTGGTACGAACATTTGATTAAAGACCTTCAACAATACTTCTCGGTGCCCCTCTGAGTTTAAAAATAGTGCTGGTATTGAAGTACGTGTAGGTAAGCTGTGGAGATGTTCTACAATGTTATACTCGCTGTGCTTCAAGATTTTGAGGAACTCTTTAGCTTCTTCCTCCTTTATAGGTTCATTGACAACTAGCACATCTTCTTTGAATAGCTCAAGTGGTCTTTGCCCCACTTTGCTATGACATCCTTTGGAAGCACTCACCTGACATTCATACTTCTATGGCACTTACCGATTGTCCTTATATTGAAAAGGCCGAGGTATTGTGATCACCACCTTGGCTGGTGTTGTTGTTTTCATCTTTGCCTTAGGGGTAATTATCAAAGTACTACCCATTCCGTACTTTTTGTCAGATGATTCTCTAGTAGCACAAACCTCTGCTTCCAAAGAATCTTGAATTTTCTCATAAAACTCCAGCTCTTTCTGGTCCATCATGAGCTGGACTATCGTTCTGAATTCTGGGAACTCTTGTACATTGTGCCCCTCTTCATTGTGGTAATAACAATGGTTACCATTTTCAATCCTTGTTGAATGGGGTGTAAGAAACCCCGCTTTTACCATTTGGCTCCATATCCAAGCCAAAAGAGCTTTAACTTCTGAAACACAAGTTTTGACTCTCTTGCCATTCTCGTTGGTGATTGCGTCGATTCCTGCCTCCGGATGATTAGACAAGGGATTCTGGGTGATGTTCAGTGCTCCAGAGTTGAAATGAATCCAATTCTTGTTTCGCATTCGTTGTACAAGCCTCTTGAATGCGAGACAATTTTATTGAATGCCCCTGTACACTTCCATGATATTCGTAGTGGGCGTTTTCATCATACCACTTCAGATATGGGGGCTTTATCGGATCTATTGGGTAGGGTGATACCGCATGAGTATGGAAGAGTTGTTGATATAACTCTTTATAGGTAATGGGAATGGGATCGAACTGCTCCCTTTCCCTTTCTCTCATTGGTTCTCTCTGAGTTTGGTTAGAAGTACCGGATGGTACAACTGCAGTTGTTTTTGAACTTGAGACCGTAACACCTTTGTTGGTGCTGTATGTGTTGACATTGTTGATCTCTCACTCTTTATTCTTCATGGGAGGATTTTTACTGGAGTCACATCCCTCAATTTTTCCTTGTTTTATGGCCAGTTCGATCATCTCACCGACCATGAATAAATCTGAGAAACTTCCCGATGTGATTGCTACTAAGTGCCCGAAGTAAGGTGTCTTCAGGGTCTGTACAAACATCTTTCTAGTTTCCTTTTCATCCATGGGTTGATGAACTTGCACAGATAAATCCCTCCATCTCTGTGCGTACTGTCGGAAACTCTCGTTATGCTTCTTTTCCAGGCTCTGCAGCATAACTCGGTCTGGTCTCATATCATTGATATGTTTTTACTGCTCTAAGAAAGACTTCGTTAAGTCTTTCCACGTCTTGACATGAGTTCGGCTGAGCTGGTTGTACCACCGGATAGCTGAACCGGACATGCTCTCATGAAAATAGTGGATCAGGAGTTTGTCATTTCCCCCGTATCTTGTCATCTTCCGACAGAACATAGTGATATGGGCTGAAAGGTAACTGTTCCCATCGAACTTCTCAAACTTAGGAATTTTAAACTTAGGTGAAAGCACCAAATCTGGAACCAGGCTGAGCTCCATTACGTCCACTCCATAATAATCATGGTCCCCTTGGACCATCTTCATTTGATCTTCTAACATTCTGATTTTCTCTTCCATCTTTTTCAGTTTATCATCCTCGTCAAAATCCGGGATAGGGTAGTCATCCGGATGACTGTCAGGAATTACTGCAGAAGTCTGTAAATTTGCGACTGATACAACTTTCCCTTTAGCGACGGATGAGTCACCTTGCAGTACGGGTAAGATCCTGGATGAGACAACCACTTGTGGGGTCGGTGTTATGGTCTGGTCTGGTCTCTTTTGAGATGCTTTCTTGCCACTTTAGTGTGAGGAATTCCCCCAAAGAAGAGTAAGTGGCGCTGAATTAGCGGTAAGAGATCCGCTTAGTCTTCCAGAAGTGACTATGGATCCATACCTGAAGAAGTTGTGTGCACCCTATAAATTTTCCTCCCATAGTATTTCTGCAATGGTTGAGTGAACAAAAAGTTTCAGCTAATATTACTGGTGCATGGTTCACCTGCTTCAGTAGTTGTTCGAACATTTCCACCACAACTGCCTCAACATATCTTAAAGTTTTTGGGAAAATAACTAAGCTGTAGATACCCAATGCGAAGAGATCAATCACCTTCCATTCATTAGGATGATTCTTCATTAATTGCTTGATGTGGGTCCAAGCAATTCATTCTCATTTGCCTGTGTTGAATCCGGTCGGTTACCCACTTTTCATCTACCCCTGCAATCTTTGTCAACCCACTCTTGAAAGACTGACTTTTGATGTACTTGGTGTAAACCCGATCCATTGTGATTCCTACACAATGTAGTTAAGTGGTATACTCTTCAATTGTGGGCAACATGTCTTCTTGATTGAATGTGAAACAGCTGTACCGTATATTCCAAAATTACACTAAGGCTCGAATTAGGGGCTCATCAATCTTGGCATGGAGTAGGAGCGTGATATCACCATATCGCTGACATAATTTCTGTTTCCAGTCACTTTTCCAACTATCCTAAATGCTTCACAGTTCTTGAACATCATTCTGCTTAAGGCTGACAGAAGCATAACCAACTAGATCTGACACATAGTTGCCTTGTAGACTATCTCCCTTTTCTTTCTGAGTCTTTTCTGATCATAATTGGACCTCTGTGTTTTTTATCTCTTGCATTACAACCCTTTGTCCATTAATGCGAATTATTTTTGTTTAACAGACACTCTTTGCGGATCAACTCTTCTTTAAATGATGCAAATGATAAAAAAAATAAAAGAAAACAAAAATGAAAGGGAAACAAGTTAATAAGATAAAAATTAATAATCAAAATAATAATGAAAATAAAAGTCCTTCCCCACGTGATATATACCCCACATGATTTTATTCTTACCCGGACATGATATCTATCCCACATGTTAATTTTTGAGCAAGTCCTAATCGCATATTTTTCTAGTTCGCATGCTTTGAACAGAAAATAAAGCAGGAAATAACTCAAACAACCTAGGTTTTGAAATGAATTTTTGGGGTGGGCTCTAATTCCTTGTCTCCCGGTTTATGTTCTATAAAAGGTGTCCGAGTTCTCCTTGCTAGTGCCCCCTTAGGCTTGCTAGACCCTCAGTCCTAAGTCTATTACAAGCTTATGTGGACCGAATTAAACTCGAGAGGACACATTCCCTTATGTCTATATGGAGAATAAATTTACACGAAGACATAAGGTATATGAATCTCGAAGGTTACTTGTTAAGCCTATACAGAGAATAAATTCCCACGAAGGCATCACTTTCACCTCCACTTATAAAAGGGTTTGGGCTCAGGTATAGAGCATGATATGAATTTTTAAAAAGCTAAAACCTTTTAAAAAAATCAGTACAACTATTTACTGAAAAATAATCAAAGATAAATAAATTAAAATTTAACCTTATAATTTTCGTTTAAGAAGACAACCGGAAATTAATTTTAGCCTGACAAATTTACCTCTCCCTAGTGGAGTCACCAAGCTATTGTAATTGTCTTTCGAGTGGGCCCGGAATCGGATTTCGACTTAAATTTGAGGTGATGGAGCCGCCATTGATCATTTAAAATTAGGTTGATCGGATACCTTAATTTATCATTTTACCTAACCGCGTTTTTACCAGAATTGAATCAAATTCAGGAGTCGATTATAGTCAGGGAAGGATTAACACCCATGTATTACCCTTTCGGTACCAATTTAATTTATCGGTTATCTTAATTACGAAAATTAAAAGTGAATTTGAAATTTATAAATTTGATTCGAATTACTTACCTTTGATCGATAAAAATTGCTCCTAAAATGGGTCAAACACATTAGATTATAAAATAAAACAAAAAAATAAATATTAAGTAAATCAAATAGAAAAAAAGGTTAAATTAAAAAATAAGGAAAAAAGTTAAAAAAAAAAGAAAAGTCAAATAAATAAAATTAAGAAAATATAAACTTAAAAAAAAGAAACGAATAGAATAGAATAGAATAAAAAATGTTAAATTTTGAAAGAAATAAGAATAGGAAAAAAATAAAATATAAAATGTTAAAAGTGAAAAGAGAAAAGAAAACAAATATTAATAAAAAATACTAAAGCATGTTGAAGTGCAAACGAATAAATAAATAAATAAATAAATATATATATATATATTAAAGGATCAAATTGAACAAAATTGAAATTTGTGGATCTGATTAATGCTAGAAAATGAGCTGCCAAAAAACAAAAGATTAGGGACTAAATTGCAAAATATAATAAATATAATAAAGGATTAAATTGAATTAATTAAAAATTTAGAGGCATAATTGAAATAGGTGACCAAAATGAATTACACATCAAAGTTAGAGGGACTGTGGAAATAATTAAACTATCTTGTAATTACACCAAGGTCCCCCTATAAATACCCCTTAAAACACAAAAAAAAATATCATTTTCACCCCAACTTCAAAAATCATCCCCCAAACTCTATAAACTCTCTCCCCAACTAGCCATGGGCCAGCCATACTCCGATAAACCCTTCCGCAGCCAGCCGCCGCACCGATCACCACTCCGGTGGCTGAAAAAACATACTTACCCAAAACGTTATCCTCATCCCGAGGATCATCGAACCGAAGCCAAAATCCAACAAAAACACCCCAAATAACGTAGATCTACACTGAAAGGTTCATTTTTTACCTTAGTTCAGCGGTGGCTCTTCGGCTTCTGATGGCTTCCTTTTCTCCGACGAGGCTCCCACGCACTTCTATCGACTCTCGGTGTCGCAAAGTTTTGCCTTTTGGTTTCGGTTTAGAGGTTTTATTCTTGTTTGGTTGTTTTCGGTTTTCGGCCGAATATGGCTTGGGTTTTTTATGGTTTTTGCTATATTTTGAATGTGGCTTTGTTGTTTGTTGATCGCTGGTTGCTCGTATTTTTGCTCAGATTTCTCCGTGTTCTTCCCTTGGCCTCACCGGTGGCTTTTATAGCCTCGGGTTTGGCTGTTTTGATTTCTGAAAGGGACAGGATTCGTGTGGATTTGTGATTTTTCGAGTTGTTCGTGTTTTTGTTGGGTTAATTGTTCCGATTTTGTCTCAAAACGTTTCTAGATGCATGCTGTTCGGTTGGGATTTCCGAGATGGTTCAGTCCCAATCTCGGCCGGTTGTTGGCTTTCGATTTCCATGCTCTGTGCGTGGCTTCCACGCGCCATATGTGCGGTGCCAATGCTATATGATTTAGGGTTTAAAACCCCTCAATCTAGAACCTTTATTCACGTCCGATCTGACGATTGAGATGTGTGTGGCACGCCTGGTTAATGTGTGGAAACCCTAATAACCTTGTGGGCTGAGTCAGGCCTGTATGCTCAAACGGCCTCACATGCTGCCTTGGACTTGGACCCTGTCTGCTTGAACCAAAAAAATGATAATAAGAAAAAAAAATAAGTAAATAAAATAAAAAAATAGAAAAGAAAAGAAAATAATACCATGTATATACTTTGAAAAATATGTTTCCAAAACGTTTTCACAAGCTATATTATATATACGTTTTCAAAAAAATATTTTAAAAACTATATATTATATGTTTTTCAAAACCGATTTTAAAAACAATATATTATATATGTTTTCAAAAATATATTTTTAAAACTATATATTATACGTTTTTAAAATTGTGTTTTCAAAACCATATTATATATATATATATTTTCAAAACCGCTTTTTTAAAAAAAATTATATATTATATGTTTTTAAAAATCGTTTTCTAAAAAATTTATATTTTTCAAAAATCTATACTATATTATTATGAAAAAAAGAGCCCCGGACGAAAATGAGTGACTACAACATGCACACACCTTACTAGCTTACACCCTTCTAAGATTCAATTAAAATATGTATGAAATAAGTATTATAAGCCAATTTATTTTATTTAATCAATGTCATTATTATTTCATTAATATCAAGTAAAAGTTATAAAAATAGATGATTGAGATTATTTTTCTATTTTATAAAAGGATAGGATCTATTACTATCAAATGAAAATTTTCACACTAATATTGGATCGTTCTATTAATGAAAATAGATGGCTTGGATTATCTCTTTATTTTTTTCTAATAAATATATTTTCATTTTCTATTGGTAATCTCAACAATCTATTTTCATTCATCTAAGGATCTAAATCAATATAATATTTTTAAAACTTTTATATTGTATAAATATATCCTAGTTTATACAGAGAGAGAAAGACGACATATGACTTTTTCTAGAGAAATAATGTTCTTTTAAAAATGCTTTGAGTTAGGCTATTTCAAAATTTATGGAGAAAAATAATCAAAAGCAAAAATATTGCAGAGTCCTCGGATTATAATAATTATGGTTAGTTATCAGTGATTTTGATGAAATTGTAGATAATTGTTGATGATTTTGATAATTTATGGATAATAAAGATAAAGTTAAAATAGAAAAATAAAGATTAAAACTATAATTCAACCTATAAATTTTAATTGATATTATCCTAAAAAATATATCATGTGATATGTATCGTATAATTCTTTGAATCATATAACTTTTTGAGATATATATTTGTGTGATTACATTTGTGTCCATGTTAACACGTATATATGGTACACAACATGTCATATATATTTTTTTTAAATAATATCAACTGAGATTCACAAGTCAAGCTACAATCTATTTTTTTATTTTCATTATTATTATTTAGAACGCATCAAATATTGAAAATCAATATAAGATGATGATGGTAATTTTATCGTTATTATAACTTTTGATATATTATTTTGAATAATTTCAGGGTTGACCTAAAATATTTAAAATAAATCGCATTATATTTCTAAAAATATCACATGTTGGTACTTGGTATGAAGTAAGAAAAGATGATAAGTGGCGTTTACCTGCAAAAGGTGTGGGTTGATCGTAGGAGAATGAAATAGGGGAGGAGCAACGGAGGAGGAGGAGGTGGAGGTTGAAGGAATGGCAATACATGTATACGGAAATAAGCGATGACCATGCAGACCTATGATACTATATTTATAGACGTATATGCATGATGATGTTTCATTTATGCATGTGTACCTTTTGGACGTAATCCATTTACGTGGCATTGTCTTCACCATTTGAAAATATTTTTATTTTCCAGTTTTCATATGTACAATCGAAAATATGATAGAAAGTATAATATTTTAAGTTTAAAATAATTTAAAATATTTTTTAATATTTTTGATTAAACTTATATTTTGGGTTCACATTTTGATTCAATAAAAATTATTAGACATTTTAAATTACATAAAACCAAAAATATTATATTTTTATTATATTTTTAATTACGTCTACTTTTATTGTTTTTAATCTTAAATTAGATTATTAAATTAAATTACTGTACCACAGAAATACAGTCTGGTTTGGATTGAAAAATCTCATCAAAATGTGAGAGTAGGACCTCAAATCAATAACTGGAGATGGAGAATAAAACTGTTACTGCTTGACGAATCACGCGAGCATTCATTTCTAGACATGCCAAAAAAATGTTACTGTTTATCAATAACTGGAGGGATTTCATAGAAGGTTCGAACAAGTCCAACAACACCTCCTCATTGGCTATATAGAACGAGCGGAAAAAAATTGAAAATTATTTTAAAATTTAAGACATCACACTGCACGTGAAATTTGTCACGTGAGTTATTGGTTGAATTGAATATGAAGAGACTTGAAGTATTATTTTGAAGTGTTAAAGTTGAATTTGATTGTAAGAAATGGAATTAGTACCGAATAAGAATTAAAATGATTTTTAACAATTTTTATACTATTGTACGCCTACTATGTTGGATTTATACTAACATGTACATTGAATTGTATGTATTGGTAAATGATGCTTGTGTAGATCGAGATAGAGATACAAGCAAGTTAAAAACGAAGGAAAAAAATATAAGAGTAAACTTTACCAATCATTTTTAAGGTGTGATTGGAACACCTAAAATCGGGTAGTTTTAATAAAATATTTTTTAATAAAAAATACCAAATTTCGATCGACAAAAATCAGAAAATAAGTTTAGGAGTCAGTTACACATGGAGGAAGGGTTAGCACCCCTACAACACTGAGAAATTGGTACCTAGTCGATTACCTTATATTTAAAAATTAGAATTTTTGAGCTCGAGATTTTATTTAATTTAAAAATCATTATGTATACCAAGTTTAGAAAAGGATGTTGATTTACCAAGACCAATAATAACCACCCTCGAGTGTAATGCTCCAAATATTGGATAAGGGACTTTAATGAAACGATTTCAAATTTGGGGATTTATTTGTATAAATGCTAAAAGATGAGAATAATTTGGAATAGTGTTTTGAACTAAATTGTATAGATAGATGAATATAGTGGGCATTTTGGTCTTTTAGAGGAAAATGAATTTAAAATTATTTTCTTTGGTATAGTATTAAAGGAAAAAGGAAAAGGGGAAAACTAAGTCATAAAAACTATCTCTTTTTTCTCTCCTTTCCCGTGGAAAAGGCTCTCCCCCATAGCTCAAAGGTGAGATTTCAAATGGCTAGTTTATCATTTCGTTTTTGGTTGGTTATTGAAGCCTTGAGTATGATAGAAGCTTAAGGAAGGATTAGATGATATTAAAACTATGAGATGAAGGAAATAATGGAGATTTTAGAAAATGGGTTTTGAAATGATATGTTAGAATATAAGTTTTTAATGATGTTTGTTAGTATATTTGACTTGTTAAATATGTAAATAAGAGATTAGAAGTATTTGATGGGTTGAAAAACAAGTTAGAAAAAGTGGTGTGATTCTTAGATTTGAATGTTCTTGAATATTTTAGATGTTTTAGGAAGCTAAATGAAGGAAATTCAGTATGAATAGGTAAAAAAATGTTTAATAGTATTGATGGGTGTAAACATAACAAAAATTGACCCCATTTGTGTAATAATCGGGTTAAAAATTGAAAAATCTGGGCACGAGTATCGGTACTGATAGAACAGTACCGATACTGTAGGCTTAAAATAGGAAGAACAACGGGTAGTATCGATACTGATTCAAAAGGTATCGATATCGAAAGGGGGTATCGATACTGTAAGGAAGGTATCGATACCATTAATAACATAATGTAAAAATGGTATTGATACCATATAAGAGTATCAATACCATAATATAGTAGTATCGATACCATAATGGGGGTATCGATACTCTTGAACCAGAAATGATAAAAATAGGCTGAAATTGTTATAGAAAATTAATAATATGTACTTTTGAGTATTGTTTAAGTATAATTGTTAAGAAATATACTAACAATTGACATTGTACATATCTTTAATGGATGCTTAAGTATATAGAAATCAAGCTCCCGAGACAAGCAAAACGAAGGGCAAAGGCAAAGTACCTGAGTAATCAGCTTTGCATTTTGGATTCAGTAGCGAGGAAAGACAGGTGAGTGCATTTAATTATGTAACTATATGTTGTGTAACTATATGTTATACTAGTTATATATGTATGATTACTTAATATGTGTGTGGTGATTACCAAATAGGCACTAAGTGTGCAAAGTACGGAATGCATCATATGTTGATGAATAATTGTTTCGGTACTAAGTGTGCAAAGTACGAAATTCATCATATGTTGATGAATAACCGTTTCGGCACTAAGTGTGCAATTCAGGGAATTCATCATGTTCATAAATAACCGTTTCGACACTAAGTGTGCAATTCACGGAATTCATCATATGTTGATGAATAATTGTTTCGGCACTAAGTGTGCAAAGTACGAAATTCATTATATGTTGATGAATAACCGTTTCAACACTATGTGTGCAACCCACATAATTCATAATGAGTTTATGAATGACCGCATAGGCACTACGTATGCATCGTAATGGAATGATATTAACTTGGAATCAATGAAGTGGTACTTGATCAATATGAAATAAGGAAATTATATGTTCATTGTACTACTAGTCTTGTCTCACTAAGTAAATACTTAACGTGTGTTTATTTCACGCGTAGGTCGTATTACAAGCAGAGTAAGGAGATCATCGGACATCAAAGCAAAGGTCGCATCATCAGTAACAATATGACATACTTGTCTATTTTTTTATGTATTTAGTTGACATGCAAAATATTAAGGAAAAACGCTATGAAAAATAGTTGAGTTACCATTTTATAAAAATAATGAAATATTCGAATGATACTTTTTATTATGTAAATAAGTTTAATGCATGTTTTATATTAGCTTTAATTAAAGTGTTTTATAAAAAAACAAAATATTACGGGTTTTCAAAGGAAGAAATGTTTTAAAAGTGATGTGACATCCGTATCTCATGTACGGAAAGGTATACAAGAGACGAGTGTTACATTTATTGGTATCAGAGCTACAGGTTTAGCCGATTCTTGGCCAAAATCGAGTGATTTTGATGTAAAATGAATTTACATGCCACTAAGATGTGAAGGTTACTGATAGGGTATAGAATGAATATGATAGATGTCTCTCCTTACTAACGTAATTACTATCTTTATGAATATTATACTAGATGTCAGATTCTACAAATTCGAGAAGAGCGACTGGACGAGAGAGTAGAGATGAATCAGGTAGTGAAAGTTACGAAGAAAATAGTGAACATCTGATTCCGTCTAAGAACGCCAGCGCACCGATACCTCAAAGTATGCATGTTCCGGAGTTCGGAGCTTTTATGCAAGCTCTCGATGCTATCTTGACAAGGTTTCAACCTCATCCGCCCCTTTCTCCTCCAGCATCGCGAATGCTAATTCCTAAGGAGTTAAGAAGTTTGGGAGCTCTAGAGTTCAGGGGAGAATAAGGTGAAGGTCCGATGGACACGAAATTATGGCTGAACGATGTTATGATGATGTTGGAAAGTCTATAATGCTCCGATCATGAAAAATTGGGCGGAGCTGTATCATTACTTCGAGGATCAGCTCGGGTGTGGTGGACAAATATGACGATGTATGCGTCGCCCGAAAAGTGAAATGACAATTCTTTCAAGATGAGTTCAAGAACAAGCATATCGACCCCCGCGCATGTTAATGTGAGAGCCAATTCAAATTACTTTCTAAATTAAAGGATTAAAGTGTGAGAAATCTAAATCTAGAGGTTAAATTTAAAGTTTAAGGTTTTAAATATGAACTAAATTGAAGAAAATTAAATCTAAATGATCTATCCTATAATTGTAACTAATTAAAGAAAAAAACTAAACTTAAAGGAAAACGAAATAAAAGCAATTAAAAATAAATAAATAAAGAAAAAACATGCAAGAATAATTTAAAATTAATAATACAAATAAAAATTTAATAATTCACAAATTACAACATGAATTTATTAAACTAAATTAATATTAAGGTTAATAAATAAAATAATTTATTAAGGGACTAAAGTACAACCTACAAAATAATTCAGGGACCTAATTTAAACTAACTATACAAATTTTAGAATAGTGAATAAATTGAAAAATCGTTAAAATTAAGCATGCAATTTTAGAATTAAAATTGTAACCTAAGTGTAAAAATGCGACTGAATTAGAGGGATTGAAGCATAAATTTTCAATCTTAATAAGCCTAAAATATTCTAACATACAAAATCCGAGCAATTACAAAATCAAGACACTAAAATTAAATCAAAATCGTAACGAACCAAATAAGTGACTAGGATGCAAATTCGTTCTAAACATGGGAGGATCTAAGTGAAATAATACCCTAAAGTTACGACGCTAAAATTAAATTAACCTAAAAGTCGTCTATATAACCCTAATTTCAAATTAAACTAACCATAATCTAATCACAACCCTAATCTAAGCCGCCTAACCTTTCGTGTTTTCTTCCAAACGTCCTTTCTTCCTCTTTTCTACCAACAAACCCTCTAAGAAATCCACTAAGCCGTAAATCAGCTTCGTTTTCCTTCCGACCGCCACCTGCCGCCGTCGGTTAAACCAAAGCTCTTTATTTTACCCTCTAAACTTAATAGATCCCAAAACGAACAGTATCCCAAATCCTAAACACGAACTGATGACACTGAAACCCCTAACCTTAGACCTTCGCTTAGTCACCATGAATTGACCTCATTCACCTCCAAACACTGATTGGACAGACTCCCCGGGTAAAGTCGACCCCCTTCTCTCTTCGATTACCTTCTTATTTTCAATCAAAAAGGTTTCATGCAATAAAAAAAATGTCAAAAAACAAAACTGAAATACCTTTCAAAAATGATTTTTTTTTATTTCGATTGATGTTGCTGCCAACTAGCGTTTACAATTGATTTCATTTTGGGTTTTATACCCGTTCATTTTGGAAGGCCAATTGTCACAGAAGCGTTGTTGGAGGCGGGTTAGGGTTTTTGACTATCCTTATTTCGGGTCTGGATGGCTTTAGACCGTTAGATTTGTTTTTATCTAACGATCGAAACTTGGTGGCGTGAGCATCATCCAAGTTTGGGTTAGAACCCTAACCATTGGATTGGTTCAGATCCAACGATCCAAACATTGACGGCGTTAGACGAGTTTTGGGGGTTACGAGAAAACCCTATTTGATTTCTGATCTAGACCGTTGGATACGGCTCAAATTTGGCCGCGGGCAACTAAGGGTTGCAAAACTGTTGATGGCTCGAACCTGAACCATTGGATGAAGAACAAATCCAACGGTCCCAAAATTGAACGGCGCTGGAAACCATCAGAACCCTAGATGCTTGAATTCTTCCATCTGGTGGGCTTGGGGTTAATCTTTGGGCTTCTATTGGTGTCGGGTTGAAATCCAAGTTTTTATTTTTGTTTTTATTTATATGCATTATATTAATTTATCACTATTATACTTATCGTTCCAACGTAATTCATCTACTATTTAATAACCATATTCAATTATGCAATCCTAACCAGACCTTATAACATATTTAATACTTATAATAAAATATATCTAATATCCTGTAAACTTAATTTGTTTAATATAATATATATAGCTGAAATAAACGAAAAGAATTTGCCTAAAACAAGATTAAAAAATTAAAATTTTCGAAAACCATAACCCGACGAAAACGACTGCAATGCAAGCTTGCTATCTTACGGCACAAAGTCTTTATACACCTCTGTCGACACTGTTTTCCGCCCGGGCGGGGAAAAACTTAGTACGACTTGAGATTTTTTTTTAAAAGGTTTTGAAATGTTTTAGAGTCGCCATCGACCTTTTGG
This sequence comes from Hibiscus syriacus, assembly GCF_006381635.1. Taxonomy (NCBI): domain Eukaryota; kingdom Viridiplantae; phylum Streptophyta; class Magnoliopsida; order Malvales; family Malvaceae; genus Hibiscus; species Hibiscus syriacus. The sequence goes on from NW_024062382.1 coordinate 873,503, forward strand.
GTTAGGTAGGTCGAATACCTAAAAAATTTCTTTTAAAAGAGTTTTTAAGAAAAACGTCATTTTAAAAGATACATTGATCCACGTGTAACCAGAAATTCATTTTTAAGCAATAGTAAGGGTTCAGGGGTCAATTACGTGTGGGGAAGGATAAGCACCCCCACAACGCCCATAATTGGTACCCCATCGATTATAAATTGTCTCTAATAGTGAAAATCTAAGAATTTTAATATAAATTTAAGTTACGATCCTATTATTCCAGATTCAACCATACAATTTTTATTTACTGAAAAATTCTAAGGAGAAATAGAAAATATTCTAATATTTCCAATTGAAGAGAAAATAATCCCTAAAATACTATAGGACGGATATTTCTCTTTCTAACTGAAATAAAAAGAATATAATAATTTCTCCAAAGAACTCAATATTAAAATAATGTGATTCAACCAAATTGAATAAAACTAAAATAGGCATATTCAAAAGTTTTAGGTTTTTCTAAATAGAATATTTATTTATTTATTTTAAAATATCAGAATAAGACATCTAGTTACTTTAAGATCGTCCCTTCTTAATATTTTAAAATAAATAAATACTACCCTTAATCCAATTATGAAATCGATTAAGTTATGCTTATGAAGCTTTCATACATATTCCAAATATCTAGATCTATATGCACAAACAAATTTTCATGGCAAAAATTATAAATTAAAAATACTAATTAGGAACAAATAAATGAAAATTAAAGCAAAGATAAAAATTAAATGCTATTCAATGATGGAAATAAAATTGGACTAAATTAACAAGTGCATACTTTAAAACATAAATATTACGTTAAATAAGCAAACAAAATATAATTATTAAAATGAACATTACAAAATTTAAAGTTCTAAATAATAAAGATTAAATAATAAATACAAAAATGAACATTACAAATGTAAATAAAGAAATTAAAGTACTTAAGTTAAAAAAACATAAAATTGTACATTCACCTAAATTATAAATAATAAAATATAAAATATGCATCACTTAAAATACATACTACAAATTTTACATGCCAAATATAATGTATAATACATTACACCACAACTCGGGACTAAAATAGAATATTACAAATTATATGCCAAATGAGAAATAAAAAAAAAGTGACTAAAATAAATAAATTACAAATATCACATCCAAATCATAATATAATAAAAACAAAATCCAAATTCAAAAGTTAATAAAATCAATATGCATATTCAAAATAAATAACAAAATAAATTACCATAGTGCGATAGAAGCTAAACTATGAGGAGCTTAAGGATGCTTTTACCCTGATAGTGACCAAAATGCAAGATATGCTGGAATAGGGAGGACCTGGAATGCGATTTGACCCGGAAACAAATGAACAAAACAGAAAACCCCTAGAAATAGGGGACCTGATACGTGGTTTAACCATTTTCCATACAAACATAATATTTTCCTCATGTTTCACGTGAAATTGCCGAGAACTTACAAAGCCTCCCAAAACTCACATCGGTCGCCGCTTGCCGGCCCTCACACGTCGGCCACCGAGCCGGTGACCGACATACACCCACCGCCGACCTCGATCGAGGCCGTAGGAGGACCGACCACCCTTGAATGACCGAAAAAAAACTCCCCGTTGTCCTCCTCTCTATTCGGCGGCCGAGAGGGCTCAAACACGAGCCCCAACGACGACCACCACCTTGGCCACTCAACGATAAAGACCCGAACTCCGACCAACGTCCGAACCAGCCGAAGCAAACCACCCAAGGGTCTAAGTGACCCAAACTATTCTTGTTTCTCATTTCTTTCGATCAAGGCCTGACCAAGGACCCTCCCTACGCTCACCTACGGCCACCAACAGCCGGAACTCCCTCGTCGGCCGCCGCTCAACGGTAGCCACTCTCCCTGCAACTTATGAACCCCTGAAACCGAAGCAAAAACCAAGTGAGAAAGCCAAAAAAGAAAGGAAAATGAAAAGCAATATTGGAGAGAAAAAAGAGTCAAAGCAAACTGTCTTTCATTCCATCTTTTTCGGGGAAATGCTGTTGATTTTACATAGGGTGGTTGGGGTATTAATAACCTCAACCACTACATTTCAATATTTTTTTTACACATAATAAAATAATATTGAAAAAATGGTGTTTACAGCTGCCCCTCTTTGCTCATTACTGTGGAACAGGAATAGAGTAAAGATAGTAAGCACCATTTTTTATCTAGACTAAATTGCTAAAATCTTGAACTTCAATTTTTTCTGATCGGACGAATTCTTCTCATTATGAACTCTTCGTTGATGATGTCACTCCACTTTCTTCTGTGATGGAATCACCAAGGTTGAACAAGTTCTTCTCATTATGAACTTCTTCTCCCTCACCGTATGAGTTCTTCTCATTATGAACTCTCAATTGGAAATATTGATCCACCTCCTTTTGTGATGATTGAGCCAAGGTGATGCTAATCCAACTCCTTATGTGAGGGACTGGCAAAATGATTATGCTGATCTAACTCCTTATGTGATGGACGAGCAAAAGTCGGTGATGTTCCAATTCCTTATGCGATGGAAACAAGCTAAAGTTGAACAAATTCTTCTCATTATGAACTTCTTCTCCTTCCTCGGATGAGTTCTTCTCATTATGAAATCACCACTGGAAAGGTTGATCCCTCGAGTGAGGTGTTGTTGATTCAACTCCATATGTGACGAATCGAGCTAAGGTTGAACAAGTTCTTCTCATTATGAACTTCTTCTCCCTCATCGGATGAGTTCTTCTCATTATGAACTCTCCACTAGAAATGTTGATCCCTCGAGTGAAGCATCACTGATTCGAAATGTCATGAATCGAGTGATAAGTCGAACAAGATCTTCTCATTATGAACTTTTTCTCCCTCTATCGGATGAGTTCTTCTCATTATGAACTCTCTACTGGAAATGTTGATCCCTCGAGTGAGGTGTTGCTGATTCAACTCCATATGTGACGAATCGAGTTAAGGTTGAACAAGTTCTTCTCATTATGAACTTCTTCTCCCTCATCGGATGAGTTCTTCTCATTATGAACTCTCCACTGAAAATGTTGATCCCTCGAGTGAAGCATCACTGATTCAAAATGTCATGAATCGAGTGATAAGTCGAACAAGCTCTTCTCATTATGAACTTCTTCTCCCTCTATCGGATGAGTTCTTCTCATTATGAACTCTCCACTGGAAATATTGATCCCTCGAGTGAGGTGTTGCTGATTCAACTCCATATGTGACGAATCGTGTTAAGGTTGAACAAGTTCTTTTCATTATGAACGTCTTCTCCCTCATCGGATGAGTTCTTCTCATTATGAACTCTCCATTTGAAATGTTGATTGGTTCATCTTCTCTTTGAAAAGTTTTAAACCTGCAAAAGATTATCATATGTCAGTGATTTGGTGTTTGAAGTACCCGAAGGTATTGATTCAAAGGTCTTCAAATTTTGCTGAGATCCATTTCTTTAATGGTGAAAAATATGGATTGATTCTTTGCTGAAGTCGTGAAATGAAATCTTTGTTGGCTCTTTGAAATCCTTAATGTTGCAAATTGCTGTGTTTTTGTCTTTGTTGGGTCCATCCTGGAAACGAAACTGCTCATTCTCATTGAAGTGTCCTAGAAAAGTCAAGTTGGAAGAAAGACATAATTTAAAATGCTTCTAGGGAAAAATCTTAAGAAATACTCATGCGATATCCCAAAAAAACGATCCTAAGAATGACTCAAAAAAAAGTAATCCTAAGAAGGACAAAATAGTTTTTCAAAATAAACTTTACATGAATCCTCGTGAGAGGGAAATCAAAATTTATCATGTGTATGAAATGATGAAATGTATAATGCAAAGATGCTAGTCATGTATGAATGATGGTTTTCTTGATCTGTTGGAAATGGTTGCGAGAGCAGTCTTCATTGCTAGATCAATCTTCATTCTTTTCCTGGTTTGATTGCCTTCTTTATCTACCGCACCTGAGTGTATTCTTTCGAATCTTGACTTGTGAATTGGCGCATCTTTCTCCAGTAAAATTTTTTCTTTTGATAAATTTAACTTCTTCAAAAATATTCATTTACAGTTATCAAGAAACCCCTAAAATTAGGCTTAGCTTCTTTCAAAAATTCAAAAAAAATCAAGAAACCCCTGAAAACCAGGCTTAATTTCTTTGAAAATTCATTTGAAAACATCAAGAAAACCCTAAAAATTAGGCTTAATTTCTTTGAATGTTCATTTAAGAAAAATCAAGAAACTTCCGAAAATCAAACTTAGTTTCTTTAAAACACATTTGAAAAGCGTCAAGAAACTTCTAAAAATCAGACTTAGTTTCTTTAAAAACTCATTTGAAATCATCATGAAACTTCTGAAAATCAGACTTAGTTTCGTTGAAAACTTATTTGAAATCATCAAGAAACTTCTGAAAACCAGACTTAGTTTCTTTAAAACTCACTTGAAAATCATCATGAAACTTCTGAAAATCAGACTTAGTTCCGAAAAACACATTATCTGGGTAACATGCCCCACTTCAAAAATGATGATTATTTTGTGTATTGGTTTCCTCAATTCTTGAGGTTATGCCACTATTAATGTAATTCCCTCCATTTGAGGGTTGAATTCTGACTTTTCTTTTATTTCTTTCTTGGAAAATCTGTAAGAATTATTTATGTATATATGAATGCACTTAAATGAATCTAAATGTAATGTATGACTTTCTTGTATGCAAAAATGTTAATTATTCTTCTTCTCGCTCCAAAGTGGAGATCTCAGTCTTCCCTTACTTTGATCACCTTGAATGAATTTTGCCTCAATGGCAATTTATCAGCTTAAGCTTGCATCTTCTGAGGAGTAATTTGACTACCTTGTGCAATCGTGTCATTTTGTCTTCTATCTTTGGTTTCTTCGTTACAGTCTTAGAAGAAGTGATCTCCTGCAGTCAGGCATACGATCTTGATACCTTTTTCTGGCTCTAATTCAATGGTTCTATCAGAAACAGTGAGATAAGCTCTTCTTGTCCTCATATTCTGCCCTTGGCACTCCCAAACGGCGAAGCTCATTCACCATGTATGTTTGATTTGAATCATGTATCTTAGCGAGATCTGGTTTTGGTAATACCCTAATGTGGGTACTTGTGGCTCTCTTCATGCCAAAGTCTTAATCTCGAATGGTCTTGCTCTTGTATCGCCAAACAGTAATGTTATCGAATAACTTGAGGGATGATGCCACAATTATATGGACATTTAGGAAATGGTCAATTCTTCTAACAGAAATGTCTTGAATCTTTGCTATGAACTGAGATATGTGCCCCTTTTAGACTAAGGTGATCATCCGATTCTTGATGGATTACCGACCATGTCATAAAGAAGTGTTAGACATTCTATCCTTCAGTCTTTCTGATCTCTCAAACTATGTGAAATGTCTTTATTACTCTTACATCGTTTGTTCTTTTCTCTGATTGAGGCAGAATGAAACTCACCAGCTTCAATGACCTTTTTCACTTGAGATTGTCATGTTTGAAAATGTTTTTCTCCTTTATTTTATTTTAGAAATATGAAAAAAAATTGTTGAATAAATTTAAAAAATGTTGTCATTTTCTTCAGGCTCACAATCAAAACAAATTATAAAACAATAGTTCATTGAATATCAAATAAATCAACTTTTCTTTTAATCCTTCAAAAATTATATACATTTGAAAAGGGTAAAGATTAATGTTGATATAAAGCTTAGGCTGACTTGGGTAGGTAATGTGTTTCAAGTTGGCTTCTTGCTTCTTTAATTCTGGTGTTCATTGATATGATGAAGCAATCGTCATGCTTCTCTTATGGAAATGTTCACTGGTTCTCAGCCCTCATGCGCGTCTTTGGACTGTGCAATGCATTATCAATAGATGTATAAGATCGTCTTATGTTCAGTAGTTGACAATCTTCATATTTGAGCCGCCTTTTTAGGTTTTCAACTCGAATTCTCCTTTGGTTTCAAGACGTAATCTAAAATTTTACGTCTTGAACCCTCCTTTTATTTTTTTCCTATCATGCATTAAAGATTTTAGAAAACTATTTTTTTACAAATAAAATTAACCCTGAGGGGCGGAATGAAATCTGAAGATAGTCCACTTAAAAATCCATGTATGATTAGAAGGAACTTTTCAGGCACGTAACGTAGGCTAAGGCTCACGGTTATGAAAGAAAAGGATAAATAGGCCCAAACAAGTGTTTAAGGGTTATCGAACCAAGGATCAATTCGTTATGCCATCTTCAATATTGCTCGGCCTGATTTGAATCTGCTCATCCGTCTTGTATTCTATTTTCTTTTGGTGTTCTCTAATCTTTTGGCGAATTGATTCTAAATCTTTGAACCGCCCATCTTGAAGTGTTGGATCTGTCTATTTCTTTTTTTTTTAATTTTTTTTTCTTTTTCTTCTATTTTTTCTCTTTCTTTTTTCTCTTTTTCTATTTTTTTATGTGTTTCTCTTTTTTTTTCTCTTTCTTTTTTTTCTTTCTTTGTTTGTGTTCTTTTATATATCTTTTCTTTTTCTCTCTATGTTGTCAATTCGATTTGATCTTCGAGCGCTTCGTATTTGGTCCACCTTGTAATATCTTGTTATTTCTTCCTATGACTCGCCTCTGTAGCGAAATCTAGATTGATGATCTTCACACATGCGAGCAGATGTCCTTCATCTTTACCCCCCAGTGTGGAGGGTGATCCTTGGTTAGGGTTGGATCAGAAGAAACAATATTATAGGCTCAAAAGGGGACAACAAGGGGTATATATATACATATAAAAGGATAAATGAAACAAAGCCATTCATCATCTCATACATGGAAGTCTTTGTAAACGATGTATCCCTAGGGGGGACGAGTATTCAAGATTAATTTTATTTACATGAAAAATGTAATTAATGCATGATAGAATTATTTCAATGATACCCTTTATTTTTTTTCTTCTTCCATTTGCTCTGGTATGCCCCAATTATTCTAATCCTCATTAAAAAAACTTGATCTGCAACACTCCATCTTGTCTTTCTTCTTGCAGAAATGGTTCTTGTATATGCAGACATCTTGTACTTTATACCTCCCGATTTTATTGAAATTGGGAAATGAATGGTGGTTCTGTGTATAGGAAGGGAAATGTGTGACTTTAAAGTCGTAATTCTGAAAAAATGTAATGTCATGAAAAGATTATTTATGTCTGGGAAGGTAAAAGTACCAGTTTTTGCGCCTTAGGGGATAAGGACATGACTTTATTGTTTCAAAGGGAAATGATATCAAAGTTTGGTCTTTTGGGAGTAAATGTGTGTTATTTCAGGTAAGGAACTCATCAATGGTTATTTCGGCTTTGGATGGGGTATGGAAGGTCTAATATTGCCCATTGTCAAAGATCTAAAATTAATGAAGTAGTAAAAGAACCTTTAATTCATTCGATATTCAAAGAACTACAAGATTAAAACTTTATTTATTGCTCATAACCTTAGAAAACGACGTAAGTTCAATTATCAAAAATATATATTAAGGAAAGAACAAAAACACGTTCAAACAGGACAAGGCCAGGGCAACAAGGTTTCATGATGGGTGGAAGAATTTCCTGGTAACTGGCCCCAGAATGTCTCATTACGAGTTAAAGGTTAATACCCTTGGGTCAAACAAAATCTGGGCCTTGCTTCTCCATGCCCCACGGATCTCAATGATGTGCCTCAAACTTCAGAAAGCTCTAAAATCACGTCTTTTAGCTCTCAATTATTTTCTAAATACGAAGGGGTGACTTCAATTTGCCTCAAAAGATACAACGAGTTACTCCCAGGATCCGTGATAATGCACGTTGATATGCAATATATATCATGCAATGTACGATGTATGGATGCTAATGTAAATATGTGAAGATGCACATGCAAATGAAAAGATACAAAAATGGGAATGCAAAAATACAAAATGTAAATGCAACAAAGGAATTGATCCCAAAGTAATTGTAATAAAACAACTTCCAAAGAACACACAATGTCTTAATACAATGAGGCAGATGGAAACTACAAATCACGTCATATTGCTCGACTTCTTCAATTTTGATCGAGAATGCAAGGAAACAATCTTCTTTTATCCTTGACTTGATGGAAAATTCAACGCTTCGACTTCTTTTCCAGAAATGCATTTGTTGAGCGACCATATGCGACTGACATCATCCACTGTCTCGTGTTGGCTGTCGTTGTTGCCTGATGACTTCAATCATATTTTTTACTTGTATCAACATCATCGTAGCACCCTTGAAAAGATTATTTTACTGTATCATTTGAGCTTCATGTATTCCAGCTTGATGTACCTCTTCAGTTGTTTCCTGGAACACCCTTCTAGACCATTTATGCATTTTTGCATTTCTATTATACCTCTTCGAGTGACATTGTCTTATTGAAAACCTTCTAATGTGACTATTAACTCGGGAATCAATACCCTCTATGTTATGATATATATGAAACATGTGTTAATTCCAAGGTAATTATCCTAGAACAACTTTCAAAGAACACACAACGTCTCAATATGTCAAAGTAGATAAAAATATTTACCCCTTCGTGTGACGTTGTTGTTTTAAAAGCCTTCTAACTTTGATAAATAGCTCGGGTATTAACAACATGTTTATGCACAAATAAAGAAACAATACAAGGAAAAGATGTTAGTAAAAATAATAATCAAAGAGAGAAAATGTATGTTAGTGAAATATGAAAAGATTAAATTCAACTAGTAAATAAACCATAAAATACAATGAATAAAACACAGAAGGGGAAATAAAACCCTAATAGCATAATTTTTAGTTCACATGCAATTATAAAAATAAATAAATAAAAATAAAAAACAAAGGTTAGAGTTCATTTCTCCTTTGTGTACACTAATTTGGGTACCTATGGACGAGTTTCGACATTGTCTTAAATCGGGTGGGTTTCTACGGTTTATTATATGCAGGGTTTCAGTTCTAAGAGTAAAGGTACTCGAATTGTCCTTGTCGGTGCCCCCTTGGGCGAGCCAGACCCTCAATCCTCACCCATTATAGGCTTAAGCAGATCGAGTTCAATTCGAGGGGGCACATTTTCCTATGCCTGACACGGAGAATAAATTCTCAAGAAGACATAGGACATATGAACCCCGAAAGCTAATTGCTAGGTCTGACACGGAGAATAAATTCTCACGAAGACGTCGCTTTCACTCCCACTTAAAAGGAAGAGCTCGGGTATAGAGCTTATGTTATGCAATGCAAGTGTCGTGTGTGAGGAGAAATTATCAAACCTTTGACAAACAACCACACAAAAATGAACTAAAGCGAATCTGAGACTTTAACATCTGAAAATCAATCAAATACAAATATTAATATACAATGATAAAAAAAATAATAAAAGAATTGAAAGAAATCAAAATAATCGTAAATTAAATAAAATCAAATTCTCAATTTACAACTATAGAGACAATATATAATCGATTTAGGGCTTGATCCACAACGTCCCCAGCAGAGTCGCCAAGCTGTCGACACTGTTTTCCGCCCGGGTGGGGAAAAACTTAGTACGACTTGGGGTTTTCTTTGAAAAGGTTTTGAAATGTTTTAGAGTCGCCATCGACCTTTTGGGTTAGGTATGTCGAATACCTAAAAAATTTCTTTTAAAAGAGTTTTTAAGAAAAACGTCATTTTAAAAGATACACTGATCCACGTGTAACCAGAAATTCATTTTTAAGCAATAATAAGGGTTCGGGGGTCAATTACGTGTGGGGAAGGATAAGCACCCCCACAACGCCCATAATTGGTACCCCATCGATTATAAATTGTCTCTAATAGTGAAAATCTAAGAATTTTAATATAAATTTAAGTTACGATCCTATTATTCCATATTCAACCATACAATTTTTATTTACTGAAAAATTCTAAGGAGAAATAGAAAATATTCTAATATTTCCAATTGAAGAGAAAATAATCCCTAAAATATTGTAGGACGAATATTTCTCTTTCTAACTGAAATAAAAAGAATATAATAATTTCTCCAAAGAACTCAATATTAAAATAATGTGATTCAACCAAATTGAATAAAACTAGAATAGGCATATTCAAAAGTTTTAGGTTTTTCTAAATAGAATATTTATTTATTTATTTTAAAATATCAGAATAGGACATCTAGTTACTTTAAGATTGTCCCTTCTTAATATTTTAAAATAAATAAATACTACCCTTAATCCAATTATGAAATCGATTAAGTTATGCTTATGAAGCTTTCATACATATTCCAAATATCTAGATCTATATGCACAAACAAATTTTCATGGCAAAAATTATAAATTAAAAATACTAATTAGGAACAAATAAATGAAAATTAAAGCAAAGATAAAAATTAAATGCTATTCAATGATGGAAATAAAATTGGACTAAATTAACAAGTGCATACTTTAAAACATAAATATTACGTTAAATAAGCAAACAAAATATAATTATTAAAATGAACATTACAAAATTTAAAGTTCTAAATAATAAAGATTAAATAATAAATACAAAAATGAACATTACAAATGTAAATAAAGAAATTAAAGTACTTAAGTTAAAAAAACATAAAATTGTACATTCACCTAAATTATAAATAATAAAATATAAAAATATGCATCACTTAAAATACATACTACAAATTTTACATGCCAAATATAATGTATAATACATTACACCACAACTCGGGACTAAAATAGAATATTACAAATTATATGCCAAATGAGAAATAAAAAAAAAGTGACTAAAATAAATAAATTACAAATATCACATCCAAATCATAATATAATAAAAACAAAATCCACCTTGGCGGCCGAGAGGGCTCAAACACGAGCCCCAACGACGACCACCACCTTGGCCACTCAACGACAAAGACCCGAACTCCGACCAACGTCCGAACCGGCCGAAGCAAACCACCCAAGGGTCTAAGTGACCCAAACTATTCTCGTTTCTCATTTCTTTCGATCAAGGCCCGACCAAGGACCCTCCCTACGCTCACCTACGACCACCAACAGCCGAAACTCCCTCGTCGGCCGCCGCTCAACGGTAGCCACTCTCCCTGCAACTCATGAACCCCTGAAACCGAAGCAAAAACCAAGTGAGAAAGCCAAAAAAAAAAGGAAAAGGAAAATAAATATTGGAGAGAAAAAAGAGTCAAAGCAAACCGTCTTTCATTCCATCTTTTTCGGGGAAATGCTGTTGATTTTACATAGGGTGGTTGGGGTATTAATAACCTCAACCACTACATTTTAATATTGTTTTTTTTCACATAATAAAATAATATTGAAAAAATGGTGTTTACAACCTCATTGGGAGTCGGTTCACTGTTGGCATCCACAAGTGTTTCCAGAGCACCAATTAATAACTCTCAAGTCCAAGACTACGCAGTATCTGTTGCCTCCGCAACAGGAAATTCATCTCATAGAGAACTATGTTGATTTTCTTGTTTGTAAAGCTTTTGACATTGTTGGATGTAACCTCCATTTGTAGAGAATAGCACCAGTAGCACGAACCACGAAAAGACAAAGCAACGAAATCCAAAGAAAAAACCCCCACGATCGCCGACGAAAGATACAACGATGAAAAGAGAAACTTTCGAAAGAATGCAAGATAGTATTCAACGTGTTCTTTAGGGTACAAGATGCTATCAATATATAGCATGCATGCACGCACAGTTATCAAGGCTGTTAACACTAAGGTGACGTTTGGTTTGATGAAATCTTTTGTTGGAGAGAATTGAAATTTGACCATACTACCCTCATCAATCTTTTGGAAACTTATTTATATATTGAATAAAAATATTTTTTTATTATTTCGGGTCGGGATTCTAATTCATATATTCGGGTCGGGTCAGGTCGGGTTCGGGTTTAGGGTGAAAAATACCCGACCCGAAAATATATATAATTTTACCTTATATATTTAGAAATAATTACAATAATACCCTCTCTATATATATTTTTTCCAATTAAGTCACTATTTTTATTGAATAAAAATATTTTTTTATTGTTTCGGGTCAGGTCGGGTCGAATTTCTAATTCATATATTCGGGTCGGGTCGGGTTTTTTAAGTGTGATATTCGGGTCGGGTTTATTTAAGTGTGATATTCGGGTCGGGTCCGGTTCGAGTTTAGGGTGAAAAAACCGGACCGACCCGAAAAAATAATAATTTTACTTTATATATTTAGGAATAATTACAATAATACCCCTCTATATATAATTTTTTTCAATTAAGTCAATGTTTTTATTGAATAAAAATAATTTTTTTATTATTTTGTGTCGTGTCGGGTTTCTAATTCATATATTGAATAAAAATAGTTTTTGGTATATTTTTTTGGTAACTAATTAACATACTCTGATTGGAATGTATCGAAATATTGCTCTATCTTTTGATAACTTATTAACATATTTTGATTGCGATGATTTTAACTTATGATATTTATTAACATGATTTTTATAATTTATTGAAATGAATAATCAATCAATAAAATGAAAATTTAATATTTTTTTAATTTTTTTATAATATATTACTACATGTAAGTTGTAAAACAAACTAAAATAAAGCAAAAAAACAAGAAGGGCAATTATGTCATTTTACATTAATGATATCAAATTCATCACATGTCTGCGAACCAAACAGAATATGAAATTGGATTCCAATTCTATTTCCTGCCAACCAAACAGAATATGGAATTGGATTTCAATTCCTAAGAGATTCCAATTCCTTCACAGATTCCAATTCCGTCATAAACATTCCAGCGAACCAAACGCCACCTAACTGGCTTACAACGGCATAACAATCATTAGTTACAAACAACAACCACATCCATCAACTCACGCCATGTGTAGTTAAGTAAACCTAACTCTAGCTTTAATATTGAACAAAACTATCAAAACTGAAGCAATGATTCAGTATGCAGGTTTTTATATTACTCCTTCAATGGATACTCGGAGTGAAATGATTTGATAAAAATATACTGATATGATCAGATACCTGAAGCAATGATTCCACAGTAGCACATGTAAAAATGTCAAAACTGTCGGGAATTAGGAGTTTAGTGTCTGCATCAAGAACGTAGACAGCTAGCAGTAGCACAAATTCTCTTCCAATGTATACGTGATTTATGTAAAATAATAAAAATGCATTTAAAATCATCTATTAGTAAAGGTTAAATTTGATTTTGGCCCCTTCACTGCTACATTTGCACTATACTTTGACATAATATGACATCTATTCGATTAATTACATAGTAATATTCATAGTAATCTAATATTTGTAGTTGCTACATGATCATATATAGTTTAATTTGTTTGGGAGGTGGAAAATACAAACCGGTTGCCAAGAAGGTTGTGCACTCGGATAATGAGGTCTTCTTCCTTAGACGTTTCTCCTCGTTTGATGTTGGGCCTCAGATAATTCTTCCATCTCAGTCTGCAACTTTTCCCCCTCTCTCTTCAACATATATATATTAGCAATGCATAAAAACTTGATCTCTTAGAGATGTTTGCTCAGTTGCCTTCTTTGCCATAGATCACTACAAGGATGGATGTACATGGTTTCCTAGGGATGAGAAAAATGTTAAATTTTATTTAGTTTCTATTATTTTGAGAGAAGTGTTAAATTTAATTTAGTTTGTTAATGGAAATAGAAAAAAATAAGGAAATTTGCATACCCACAATTTTTTAGAATAGAGTATTAAAATTTTGGACCCTATTTCTTTATTTCTAGATATCTCTATATAATTCTTAGAGATCATGTCTTCCTCTGCCCTTCCATAGTCAAACCGTGATGATGGAGGAAAAAAGTTTGATGACGATGAAGAAAGTAAAAGAAGAGAGGAGAGTCAAATAACCTGTCAAAGGGTATCCCGCATGATCAAAATATGCTAGATCAGTTGGTTTAATGCATCACAATAGTATTTTGTTAATCTAGTAACCATTGTTAAATTTTTGAAACATAAGTGAAAAAAAGAAAAATTATTCAAACAATGATGATCATTTGTGTAATTTATCTTTTGTTTAATTATTTCTTTTATTAATCTCAATGTCGGAACTGTCTTTCGGGTGGACCCAGAATTGGGCTTCGACTTAGGAAAATGGATTAGGAGTCACCAACGATAATTTATTTTACGAAAAATGGGTTGATCAGATACCTTATTTCTTACATGATCTGCGTCTTACCAAAGATGTGTCGGATTCGAGAGTCAGTTATAGTCAAGGAAGGGTTAGCACCCTTGATCTGCCCTTTCGATAATATGCAATTTTCAGTTGTCTTTATTAAGAAAGTTGTAAATTTAAATCAAAAGGTAAAATGACGATCCAAAAACTTACCACTGATTAATTAAAGGTGAACCCTTAAGAAATCAAGAAATGTGTTAAAAGGAAGAAAATGAAAATAAATAAAATAAAGGAAAGGAAAGCAAAGGAAAAGAAACAAAGAAAATAAAGATAAAAAGATAAAGAAAATAAAAGGGAATAGAAATAAAAATAGAAAAAAGGAAAAAATAATAAATAAATAAAATAAAGACAATGGTAGCAATCTATATACAATCAGTACATAAAAATGACAAAAAGTAAAATAAAATGAACATCAAAGAAATAAAAGTAAAGTAAAAATTAAAGAGAATAATAAAATAGAAGAAAACAAGAATTGAAAATAAATAAACAAAGTAAAAAAAAGAAACATATGCATATATATATATAATATAATGCAATAAAAAAATCAAATAAAAAAATATACATAATAATAATAAACGTATAAATAACATATTAAATATATATATATATATATATATATATATAATGATAAAATATAATAGTGGTATAATATATATATATATATATATAATAAAATAAAAAATAATAATAATAAAATAAAAAAAATAATAATATAAATAATAAATAATGAAAATATATAATTAAATACATATAATAATAAATATACTATTTAAATAAAAAAATAACCAAATAAAAATAGTTTTAATATATATATATATATATATATATATATATATATAAATATTTAAATGAAAGTAAGGGAGAAATTAAAAATACCAAGGGACTGAATTGAAATAAAAATGAAATTGGGGGCTCAATTTAAGAGGGTTTAGTGTAAAGAAATCAGATTTAGGGGGCAAAATTAAATGATTTAAAAATTAGAGGGACTAAATGGGGATTTCCCCACTTTCACAAGAAAACACGCGGACCCTGAGCTATGGATCAGGTCAAAACGCGGGTCGCCCAGGGTCCATGGATCAACTATAAATGCCAACATTTTTTTAAAAAATCTCATTTCTCCTCTCTTTAAACCGAAACCCCTTATTAAAATGCTTTCTCTCAACTGTTATTCAGATTGAAGAACAAAGGCCGTGGTTCTTCAAGAACCCAAAAAACGGCCACCGTTGCCACCTTGTCGGCCGCCATCATTGACGGCGGAAAAAATTATTTATTATTATTATTATTTTTAAAAAACCCCCCGAAAGATTTTTTTATCCCCACTTCAAAAATCAAAAATATTTTTTTAAAAGAGCAAGCCTTAGGTGTAGATCTGGGCTCGAAACTTCGAAGCCCCCCTTGTTCATCGGTGTTCCACACAAAAACAAAGAAAAGAAGACCACCAACCATGCATGTGAAATCATAAACCGAACGAGGTAAAGCCTAAAATTCGTGTAATCTTGTGATCTTGTGTAAATTCGTACCCCATTGTGTTCGATTACATCGAATATTTATAGCCTAAAATTTTAGCATTTGATTCCTAATAGAACTCTATCTTGGTTGTTTGTTGGTGCGAGATCTGTACATGTTGTTGGTGGTTGTCGAGATCCTTGCGCCGGAAGATGCGGGCTGAGAGACGTGCGGCCATATAGTAAAGATTGAAACCCTAAAGTGGGGTCTACTGTGGACCGTTGGATCTTATCTAGATCCAACGGTCAACGTTTTTGGCGTCTGGGATAAGAGAAGGGAAAGCTAGGGTTTCAAACCCTAGCATGGTGGGCTGTTGTACTGGGCTTATCGTGCTCCTGGGATTGGTCAACTATTGGGCCCTGTAAAAAAATAAAAATGAAATATAACTTTACATGTATTATAATTTATAATATTATGTAATAATATTAACTTAGGTGGACAAATTAAGTGTCTTCAGCTGCCCCTCTTTGCTCATTATCGTGTAACAAAAATAGAGAAAAGATTAAAAGACACAAATTTTGGAAATATCGAATGCCCTCTGTCGTAGAGTTGAAATCCGATATTAAGACTGATTTGTCAGTTTGGATCACGAAGTGACTCCCTCGTCATGAGGTTGAGTCGAAACTGGACAATTTTGAGCTCGCCATTCTTTTGTCGTGAAGTTGAAATCGAACTCAAAGCTTTTGACAAGTGACTTCTAGATCGTCTTCTGGCTCAAGATACTTCGTTGTGGAGGCGAAACTTATCATGAAGACTTCAGTGTTGTTGTATTACAGATGACTCCTTCGTAGTGAAGTTGGGTCAATCTGTTAGGGTACGATATTCTTCGTTGTGAAGTTGTATATGTATACGACCCTTCATCGTGAAGTTGAGCTTGAGAATTGGATATCCTTCGTCGTGAAGTTGAAATCCAATGTAAGTTGTAATGTTCCGAGACCAATATCCTTCGTCGTGAAGTTGAAATTGACTCTGAAACTGGAAAGTTTATTGACAGACATTCCTTCTTTGAGTTGGATATCCTTCGTCGTGAAGTTGAAATCCAATCTAGAGATGGATGCTGCTTGTGTGAACGATTCCCTTCGTCGTGAAGTTGAAACAGCGGGTGGCCCCTTCGTTGTGAAGTTGAGCTTGGAATTGGATATCCTTCGTCTTGAAGTTGAAATCCAAGTAAGTTGTATTGTTTCGAGTCCAATATCCTCCGCCGTGAAGTTGAAATTGGATCTGAAACTAGGAAGCCCCTTCGTCGTTTAGTTGAGCCTTAATGGCACGATATCCTCTTTCGTGGAGTTGAAATCGTGGATGGCCCCTTCGTCGTGAAGTTGAGCCTTGACTTGAATATCATTCGTATTGAAGTTGAAATCCAAGTATTGTATGTTGCAGGTGGACACGATTCCCTTCGCCGTGAAAATGAAACCGTGGATAACCCTTTCGTTGTGAAGTTTGGCTTCGAGTTAGATATCCTTCGTCGTGAAGTTGAAATCTACTCTTGAGAAAATTGTGTCATTTTGAGTCCAATATCCTTTGATGCAAAGTTGAAATTGGCTCTAGCTAACACCTGCAAAGTTATGCATATATGTGATGTTATGGATGCAATGCTCTTAGGTATGCCTAAAATGCATATGCAACATATGTTATTTTGGGCTCTGGAGAGAAGTATCGATCTCTGGTTGCATGTATGGAATCTTGAAGTTCTGATCCTCGATCTTGAATTCTTCAAATGTTCAAATCTGATGTGCACATTCTATTTTTTGATTTGGGAAATGCTTCTCGACCATCTTAAGTATGTGCACGAGCCTTGATCGGCTTCCGGGTACCTGTACTTTTTAATGAATCTTTGTACAGTAATATAAGATTATCTTTTGCAGAAGTAAACAAATCATTAGGTTTAAGTTCAATTCAAGATGCTCAAAAGGAATTGATTTAGAGAAAAAGACTGTCTTTATTCATGAGGGAAAAAGAACAAATAGTACATGACAAACATTTTGGAAAATGAATACATGAAGAAGTGTGAATGGATGTCTTAGATTTCGATAATGTGGGCACTTCCGAGCTGAAAAGCCGTTAGGTGACTTTGAATGCAGCCTTTGCCAAGAGATCTTCGAAAACGCGGTAACATTTTGGTCGCATTCTCCTTAGCTTTTGTTGTACAGGTTTGCACTCTGGCTTGATTGGCAGTTTGTAGACTACCATAAATGTGTCTAGTACCGACATGTCTTGATATGACTAGGCGAACACATCTATATACTCCTGAAGTAAGACTATCAGGTTTTGTCTTGCTTCAGCTAAGAGAGTTGCACCGATTTTAACCTTCTTTCTGTCATCTTCAGTGCCCAGATTCAAGATTTCGATCGCCTCCTCATGTGGTAGCATTTTCTTTTCTTCTCTTTCTACCATTCTCAACAATTCGGTAGGCAAGTTGCACTCCTCTTCATTGTCGCATTCATCGAATTTCCCAAGACAAATGGCCAATTCAAAGTCCACCCTCGGATTAGAATCATCAGTGCCTACATTATCGTTATCTGGGGTCCTGAAGGAACAAAGAAGATATGTGTGTGTGAGAGGATATATCCCACACGAAATAGTCAAAGAATTAAATTTGAAAGAGAATAGAATATAGTACTGGAATGAAGAAAATAGACAATGAATTCAAAAAGAAATGAAATAAGAAAACTTGTTTCCTATGGAAAGGGAAAAAAATGCATCTTTTATTGAACTTAAACAAAATATTTATTCACCCTTACAAAAGATCACCTATTGCCCCGGGTATAGGCAAATAGGGATAGTTTGAATATTACTCTGAAAGACTCTTGTAAACCACAGGTAGTTCTTCCACCGACCAACTGCTAGGCACAAACCCAGGTGGCAAAGGGTATATCCCGGATCTATCTTCGTTGTAAACATCTTCTGTGGTCATAACATTGATGTTTAGATCTTCCAGAGCCACTTCTAAATCGGATGAGGTAGTCTCGACCACATAACCACCTGACTTGAATGTGTGGTAAAGAGGCGGGAATATCATGGGCTCCCACTGACAATCTTCCTCTTTTTATGGTAATTGGGCTGAAAATCGAGCCCAAACTGGTCTAGTTTTGAAATGGGAAGGACTGGACTAATCCTTCCTTGCAGTTGTTTCCCAAAGCCCTTTTCGGTCCTGGCACCTCAGCCCAAGGTTTACTTGATCTCCATCTTTGTACACTTGGAGAGTCAGGGTCTATGAATCTTCTTTCCTTCTGCCACGAATGTGGCATTCATAAACTCCAAGGAGCAGAATGAATATTATACCTCTTCCTCGTCTACTTCGATGTGTGGGGCCTCCGTGGTCACACTTTCCACGATATCTTTCTCAGCATTGATAATTACTAAGGCCCCGTTAATAACAAACTTAACTTTTTGGTGCAGCGTGGATGGTACTGCACATGCTTGATGAATCCATGGCCTTCCTAAAAAGAAAGTTATAGGACGACATGATATCCATCACTAGGAACTCACCATCATAAGTGGAAGGTCCGATGGTCAACGACACCTCAATCTTGCCAATAACCTCTCTCTTGGTCCCATCAAATACTCATACCACGTTCTGGCAGCCTCTAATATGTAAGGTATCTATTAGAAGCCTTTTTAGCATAGCCAAAGACATCACGTTCAGGGCTGAGCTGTTATCAATTAATACACTTGGTAAGGCATAACCCTTGCAATAGGTAGTAATGTGCAGTGCCTTTGTTCGGCCTCTCCCTCCGGATGGAATCTCATTATCTGAGAATGAGATGAGATTATCAGCTTGAATATTATTTACCAGTCGATCCATCTTGCTGACTAGTATGTTTTGTGGAACGAACGCTTAATTCGAGACTTTCAACAGTGCCTCCCGATGTGCCTCTGAGTTTTACAATAGTGCTAGCATTGAAGTACGTGTAGATAAGTTATGGAGTTGTTCTACAATGATGTACTTGCTGTGCTTTAAGAACTTGAGGAACTCCTTTGATTCTTCCTCTTTTATAGGTTCGTTTATAGCCAACACATCTCCTTTGAAAGGCTCAAGTGGTCTCTATCCCACTTTGCTATCACATTATTTGGAATTACTCACTTGGCATTCGTACTTCCATGGCACTTGTCTATTGTCCTTGTATTAGAAAGGTCGAGGTGTCATGATCACTACCTTGGCGGGTGTTGTTGTCTTCATCTTTGTTTTAGGGGTAATTATTAAAGGACTACCTCTGCCGTATTTCTTGTCGGATGATTCTTCAGTAGCGCAAACGTCCGCTTCTGGGGAATCTTGAACTTCTTCGTAAAATTCCAGCTCTCTGCGGTCCATCATAAGCTGGACTAACGATATGAATTTTGGGCACTCTTTCACTTAATGCCCTTCTTCGTTGTGGTAACAACAATGTTACCATCTTCAATCCTTGTTGCACATGACTGGGTTGCAAGAAGCCCCGCCTTTACCATTTGGCTCCATACCCAAGCCAAAGGAGCTTTAACTTCCGAAACATTGGTTTTGATTCTTTTGATGTTCTCGGTGGTGACTGCATTAATTCCAGTCTCCGGATGATTAGGCAAGGGATTCTGGGCGACGTTCAGTGTTCCAGAGTTGAAATGGATCTAATTCTTGTTCCGCATTCGTTGTAAAAGCCTCTTGAATGCAAGATAATTTTCGATCGAATGCCCCTGCACACTGCCATGATATTCACAGTGGGCGTTCTCATCAAATCATCTCAGATATGGGGCTTTATTGGATCCATAGGGTAAGGCGACACCGCGTGAGTGTCGAAGAGTTGTTGATATAACTCTTTATATGTCATGGGAATGGGATCGAACTACTCCCTTTCCCTTTCCCTTTCCCTTTTCTTCCTTGGTTCTCTCTAAGCTTGGTTAGAAGTATCGGATGGTACAGTTACAGTTGTTTTT
Organism: Hibiscus syriacus; assembly: GCF_006381635.1. Classification (NCBI taxonomy): domain Eukaryota; kingdom Viridiplantae; phylum Streptophyta; class Magnoliopsida; order Malvales; family Malvaceae; genus Hibiscus; species Hibiscus syriacus. Next base: position 894,080 of record NW_024062382.1, read on the forward strand.
GAACTTGAGATCGTGACACATTTGTTGGCATTATAAGAGTTGACATTGTTGATATCTCGTTCTTTGTTCTTCGTGGGAGGCTTTTTACTGGAATCCTCTCCCTCAATTTTTCCTTGTTTTATAGTTAGCTCGACCATCTCACCAGCCATAACCAGTTATGAGAAACTTCCCGATGTGATCACCACCAGGTGGCCAAAGTAAGGTGTCTTCAGGGTCTGTACAAACAACTTTCTAGTTTCCTTTTCATCCAAGGGTTGATGAACTTACACAGATAAATCCCTCCATCGTTGTGCGTATTATCGGAAACTTTCGTTATGCATTTTCTCCAGGCTTTGTAACATAACCCGGTCTGGTCTCATATCTTTGATATTCTTGTACTACTCTAAGAAAGATTTGGCTAAGTCTTTCTACGTCTTGATATGAGTTCGCATGAGCTGGTTGTACCACAAGATAGCTGAATCGGACAGGCTCTGCTAGAAGTAATGGATCAGGAATTGGTCATTTCCCCTATATCCTATCATCTTCTGATAGAACATAGTGATATGGGCTAAAGGGCAGCTGTTTTCGTCGAACTCTGAGACTTTGAACTTTGGTGGAAACACCAGATCGAGAACCAGACTCAACTCCATTACATCTATTCCGTAGTAATCATGGTCCCCTTTGACCATCTTCATTTGGTCTTCCAGTAACTTAATCTTTTCTTCCATCTTCTTTGCCTTATCATCCTCATCAAAATATGAGATAGGGAAGTTGTCCGGATGAGTGTCAAGGTTAGCTATAAAAGTTTATATATTTATAACCAATACAACTTTCCCTTTGGTGGTAGATGAGTCACCTTGCAGTCCAAGTAAGATCCCGGATGAGATAAGCACTTGTGGGGTCAGTGGTATGGTTACCCCCTCAGACGCACCTACTCCGGGTGCACTTGCTTACTGTTGTAAACTAGACAACTTAGCCACGATCTGGTCGACTAAGGACTCTTGGCTTTTCGTTATGGAATCCAAGGTACTTTTACTATTCTAGGCAATTTTGTCCTCCAATTCTTTCTGCAGTTTTGCCATGTTTTCCTCAATCTTCTCGATTCTGACTTCCATTTGTCTCTTTTTTGCTCAAGTATTGTGCGGATAATGCATATCTAATGCTTGCGGTGGTAAACTTGGTGTTTACTATTTCCCCTTCTGAGACAGGTTCTGTTAGTTAATATGAATGTAAAAACATGAAATATATATATAAAAAATAAACATGAAATATAAAATGCAAAGGATGCAATGCATGATGTATGTAATTTAGAGGCATTGATCCAAAAAAGTGTTCATTATTATAAATAATCCTTATTTAGACAAAAATGTTTTATCTTTTAAGAGACATAAAACACAATCAAATGTATATCCAGACTAAATCCTTTAGACCCCGAACATTTTCCAATAGGATGACAAGTCTTCTCCCTTCATCTATCACTGGTTGAATGCCTTGTCGAACCACTCCAGCTTCTCTTTCCAGGCCATGTAGATGACGTGCTGCCTTCTGTACTTGATCCAGGAAATCTCGGATGAATGCATTTTTGGCCTTCAGCCTTTGTTGTGCTTGCTCCCAACGGAAATGCCACTATAAACCTCCGTCAAAAGGCACTATCTGAAGCTCACTCGCTTGTTTCTTGAACCCATCTACAATAGCTTATAACTCAGCTATTGTCTTGCCATCTCTCTCTTATTATTTCTCTAAATCAGCCACCCAGATTCTCAAGCGTTGATTCTGATGTTGATTGTCTGCTAAGCGCCTCTGAGCAGTCTTCAATTGTTCCCTCCAAGCTCTTTCATCAGGCCCCTCGAACTTCTTTTTCAGACTGTGAGCTTCGTCTTTCCAGTATTCAGAGGTTACTTTCAACTTGAAGTTATCCTTAACTTTATCTTAATACCCCTTTCTCAAGTCTTCGAGCTCGAAACGGATTTTCTTATGTTCATTCTCCAGTTTGTCTGCTCGATCTTTATGAGTGTCGGCATCTAGCTTCCACTGATAGCGTTCAGCTTCAAGTTCCCTTACCCTCTGCTTCATCTCATTATTCATAGCTTCAAACTCTTCCTTGGCTATCTCAAGCTCGGAAGGGACAGGTCTGAGATGTTCCTCCATGGTCCAGGTTTCCTCACAGTCTGGCACCGAAATGTTGTCATTTTTCCTTATTCTTCGCTACTCTAAATAATCTGGAGTAAGCATGTTTTTGGCAGCTACGACATCCATATGGAATAATTTCTTCTATGACTCAGCTGTTTCCTTGATCATCTTCTTATAGCTATCACTGTGATACATAAACTCTGATATGACTAGTCTGCAAGTTGCTAGGATAAACTGACGTGCCCAATACTGTCTAAGTGCCAACAACAGAGCATACCCAACTGCACCCCAAAGTCCAAGTAGGGTCATAGTGTCAGAATCCCCACACCGAAAAAGAACGTCACTGAGGAATAACCAGGGGGCTCTCCAGGCAATATCCTGGTCTTGAATATGAGTGCAGACTTTCATCCACTTTTCCTTTGAAGCGCCTTCATGCCATTTCATAGTGATGAACTCTCCCAAAGGTGAATAGGTAGTACTGAATCGGTGGTAGGCAACCCCGTTAGTCTTCCATAAATGGCTGTGAATCCAGACTTGAAGAAGCTGAACACATCATATGAACCTTCCTCCTCCAGTTCTTCGGCAATGGTTGAGAGATTGAAAGGTCTTAGCTAAGATGGCCGATGTTGGGTTGACTCGTCTCGAAAGTTGTTCAAACAGTTCCACCACAGCTGCGTCAATGCACTCCAAAGCATTCGGAAAGATAAGAAAACCGTACAGACCCATTACAAAAAGGTCTATAGTCTTCCACTCATTAGGTTGGTTCTTCATTAGCTGTTTTATGTGGATCCATTCAATTCATTCCCTGCTGCCTCTGCGCTGAGTCCGATCAACTACCCATTTCTCGTCTACTCCTGCAACTTTGGCCAGTGCATTCTTGAAAGGTTGACTTTTGATCTGTTTAATGTAGGCTCACTCTAGTTTGATGTTTTCACATTGCAATAGTGTAGTGTACTCTTCGGTGGTGGGCACCATGTTCTCCCGGTTAAAAGTGAAGCAACTATATCACGGGTTCCAAAATTGAATCAAGGCTCTGATTAAGGGCTCATCAGTCTTAACATGAAGCAAAAGTGCAATGTCACCGTACCGTTGGCTGAATTTATGTTTCTGATCATTCTTCCAACTGTCTCAGATATCTCGAAGCTCTTGTACATTGTTCTGTTTCAGGCTGACAGAGGCATAGCTGACCAGTTCTGACACATAACTTCCCTGAAGACTGTCTCCTTTCTCTCTCTGAGTCTTCTCGGACCATAGTGTTGAATTATGTTTCGATATAACAAATTTAAAGGAAAAATGTTTTTGGACTTGAATTGAATTTATTCAAAGTTTTAAAAAGGTTTCAAAAATAATTCAAAGTCCATTAAATTCGGATTTGAGAAAAAATGCTAAAGGGTGTCAAAGTGCATCCATGCACTCCTACAGTGCATCCATGCACCATGCAGTGCATCCATGCACTCCATTTCGAATGCACTTAGTGTATCGATGCACCCTGTTGTGCATCTATGTACGAAGGCTGCAATGGCTAGTAACAACTAGTTTATTTGAATTTAATGAAGGGGTATCGATGCACCATGATAGTGCACCGATACACCACGTTATGGGCAGGCTTTTGAGTAGAAAAATCATCCCCAAACGGCTCCAAAACATCCCCAACAGCTATATACAACATATACACATTCCAAGCTATAAATACAAGCTAAGGACACTTGAAGAAAAGAGAGAACAACTATCCAAACAATCAAACACAAGAGAAGAGTTTTTCATTCTTATTTCATTTTTCTCTTGTAAATATTTTGTTCTTGTGAGCTCAATCTTGTAAACACGTACCTTAGAGAGGTTTTCTTATTTACTTATTTTATCCTTTTGTAAAGGGGAAATGTTCTAGCTTATCCCATGTAAAAGCTAGGGAAAAGTTCTAGTTTAGTCCGGAAAAACTAGAGAGTTGTAAGGTTATCTCTTTGTCCTGAAAAGAAAGAACAAATTAGTGAATTTGTTGGAAAATCATTGGTGAGGAGCTAAGGTAGTGGACATAGACTTTGGTTTAGAAAGTCGAACCACTCTAAATCGTTGTGCAATTTTTTATCTTTCAATCTCCTTACTCCCTAAACTCAAAAACCGTTCCGACCCCTCTGTGCAAACCGTTCCGGTTGTCGAATCGAGCTTCCAAAAATCCCAAAAATTAGCATCAGAGCCTAACTCATTAGAAGGTTTAACCACCTTGAGATGATCCTAGAAGAAGCTCTACCAATTTCCGACACAACCGAGAATATGGCTTCCACCTCCGGCTCATTCCACATGGAAGACTCCCTACCAAATGACAAGCCTCCATACTTCAATGGAGCTAACTATCATAATTGGAAGAAATGAATGAAGTTATTCATTCAATCCAATGATCTTGATGCATGGGAGATAATCGAGAATGGTTACTCTTCTCCAAAAAAGAAGGAGAAGTGGAGTGACAAAGAACGGAAGAAAGCTCAACTTAATACCAAGGCAATGCACATGATATTGTGTGCATTTGATCCTGAAATCTATGAAGGAGTTTCTTCGTGTTCAAGTGCCAAGAAGCTTTGGAATAAGCTTGAGGAAATCCATGGAAACAAGAAAGAAGAACCATCAAAGGTGGTGTCTCTAATGGCTCGTGAAGAGCCCGAGGTATCTTCTAACTCAAATGAATTTAATTCATATATGTTTGGTGAGTTATAAGATGCTTTTAATAGGTTATATTTGGAGTTTGAGACCATGAACTCCATATATAAGAAAATGATTTCAAAATTTAAAATCGAAAATGATTTTCTTTTGAAAACAAAAATAGATTTTGAAAGCCAAAATGAAATTTTGAAAAAGAATTTAGAGCTTTCAAAAATAAAAATTGAAAGTTTTGAAAAAGAAAATTTTGATTTAAAAGTTAAGCTTGAATGCTTAACAAAAGAAAAAGAAATCATTTTAAATAATTCATTTAGTTCAATAATAACAATATGCTCACATTGTCATTATCATGGTCATAAGAAACATACTTGTCCTTTGAAGAAAGGAAATCGTTTTAAAATTAGACAAGTATGGATTCCAAAATGAACAAGGGGAATTGAACCTAACGTCCAAGGATCCAAAGCAATTTGGATACCAAAATCAAAATAAATGTCTCTTGTTGGTGTGTGGGAGCAATGGTGATGAAAGTGATGATATTCAAGATGCTCTAGCCACACATGAAAAAGGAATGGGTAACCTCTAAGCTTAATGTTTTTAATTTTGGTTATTTGGTTGCTCATTTGATTTTAAGCATGCATGAGTTTTGGTTTTAAATGATTATGCATTATTGTTTTAATCTCATGTATATTGAAAAGATGTTTATGATGAACGATTTTAAAGTTTTAATAATTTTCATAGTTTTTGGTTCATCATAATAAAATTTTGGTCAAAATTGGTTTTAATGCAAATGATATCTTCTAACAATTGATATCAAATTTTAAAATTCTTTGATTTTACAAATTTTAATTTTTGACCTAAATTTGAATGTTTATGCATGTGATTTAAATGAAAATGATATCTCTCTAACAATTGATATCAAAATTTTCAAATGCATAACATTTTTGGAAAACTTTATGCATATGCACTTAATTTCAATAATTAATATTGTATAAAGTATTTTAGACTTGGATATATTGAATTTCATGTACTACTAACATGTTTGTTATTCTTTGTTGAAATTCAATTTTGTTTAAGTGTCATGATCCTAAAAGTTTAATTTTGTTTGGAATGCATTTATTGAGGGGGAGATTTGATTTTTCAAATGATTTTTAAAATTTCAAATTTACTACTTACTCTCCAAAGTTATTTTGAACTTCAAAGATTGAATTATTTTTGATATAACAAAAAGGGGGAGAAGTTTTGGTTTGAAAAATTCAATTTCTTAATGAAAAAGGGGGCTTAACATTTTCATATATTTTCAAACAATTGGAAACAATTGATATCATTTTGTTAATAATTGATATTTTTTTCATTAAACATTTTATTAAGGGGGAGTTTTGCCAAAAACAATTTTTCAAATATTTTGTTATATCAAAAAGGGGGAGATTGTTGAATTATGTTTCGATATAACAAATTTAAAGGAAAAATGTTTTTGGACTTGAATTGAATTTATTCAAAGTTTTAAAAAGGTTTCAAAAATAATTCAAAGTCCATTAAATTCGGATTTGAGCAAAAATGCTAAAGTGTCAAAGTGCATCCATACACTCCTGCAGTGTATCTATGCACCCCTGCAGTGCATCCATGCACTCATACAGTGCATCCATGCACCATTTAGTGCATCCATGCACTCCATTTCGAATGCACTTAGTGCATCGATGCACCCTGTTGTGCATCCATGCACGAAGGCTGCAACGACTAGTTTATTTGAATTTAATGAAGGGGTATCGGTGCACCATGATAGTGCACCGATGCACCATGTTATGGGCAGACTTTTTGAGTAGAAAAATCATCCCCAAACGGCTCCAAAACATCCCCAACGGCTATATACAACATCAAACACATTCCAAGCTATAAATACAAGCTAAGGACACTTGAAGAAGAGAGAGAACAACTATCCAAGCAATCAAATACAGGAGAAGAGTTTTTCATTCTTATTTCATTTGTCTCTTGTAAATATTTTGTTCTTGTGAGCTCAATCTTGTAAACACCTACCTTAGAGAGGTTTTCTTGTTTACTTATTTTATCCTTTTGTAAAGGGGAAATGTTCTAGCTTATCCCGTATAAAAGCTAGGGAAAGGTTCTAATTTAGCTCGAAAAAATTAGGGAGTTGTAAGGTTATCTCTTTGTCCTCAAAAGAAAGAACAAATTAGTGAATTTGTTGGAAAATCCTTGGTGAGGAGCTAAGGTAGTGGACGTAGACTTTGGTTTAGAAAGTCGAACCACTTTAAATCGCTGTGCAATTTTCTATCTTTCAATCTCTTTACTCCCTAAACTCAAAAACCATTCCGACCCCTCTTTACAAACCGTTCCGATTGTCGAATCGAGCTTCTGAAAATCCCAACACATAGTCGTACCTCGGAGTTTTTGATCTCTTATATTACAACACCTTTGTCCATTAATTCAGATTATTTTGTGTGTAACAAACGCTTTTTAGGGATCAATGGCCTCTTATTATGATGCAAATGATGAAAAAACAAACACAGAGGCAAAAAGTTAGTAAAATAAATAAATATATAAAAAATGACGAAAGAAATAAAGAAAAGTAAGAGAAAAAAAATAATAGCATGGTTAGGGTAAAAGTGTTCTAAGGTTTGAAATGGGGTTTTGGGGCAGGCTCTATTTCTCCATAGTCTCCTGGTTTAGGTTCTCAAAAATGGTACCCGAGTTCTCCTTGCCGGTGCCCCCTTGGGCCTGTCAGACCCTTAGTCCTAAGCCCATTACAAGCTTGTGTGGACTAAGTTAAACTCGGGAGGAAACATTCCCTTATGCCCATACAGAGAATAAATTCACACGAAGGCATAAGGTATATGAATCCCGAAGGTTACTTTCTAGGCTCATACGGTGAATAAATTCACACGAAGTCGTCGCTTTCACCCCCACTTAAAAACGGGTTCGGAGCTCGGGTTTAGAGCCTTAAGTGAAAAATGAGTTTGGAATGCTGAAATCATTAGAAAACGGTTGGTACAACTATTTACTCGAAAATATAATCAAAAGTAAGCAATAAGGATCGAAATGTTACCTTAAAATTTAAACTTACCCTTTTCGTTAAAAAGATAACAGGAAATTACCTTAGCCTGACTCACTTACTTGTCCCCAGCGGAGTCGCCAAGCTGTCGGAACCATCTTTCGAGTGGGCCCGAAATTGGGCTTCGACTTAGGAAAATGGATTAGGAGTCGCCACCGATAATTTATTTTATGAAAAATGGGTTGATCGAATACCTTATTTCTTACATGATATGCGTCTTACCAAATATGTGTCGGATTCGGGAGTCGGTTACAGTTAAGGAAGGGTTATCACCCTTGATCTACCCTTTCGGTACTATGTAATTTCCAGTTGTCCTTATTAAGAAAGTTGTAAATTTAAATCAAAAGGTAAAATGACGATCCAAAAACTTACCACTGATTGATTAAAAGTGAACCCTTAAGAAATCAAGAAATGTGTTAAAGGAAGAAAATGAAAATAAATAAAATAAAGAAAAACAAAGGAAACAAAGAAAATAAAGATAAAAAGATAAAGAAAATAAAAGGGAATAAAAATAAAAATAGAAAAAGGAAAATAATAATAAATAAATAAAATAAAGAAAATAGTGACAATCTATATACAATCAGTACATAAACAATGACAAAATAAAATAAAATAAAATGAACATCAAAGAAATAAAAGTAAAGTAAAAAATAACGAGAATAATAAAAATAGAAGAAAAAAAGAATTGAAAATAAATAAACAAAGTAAAAAAAAGAAACATATGCATATATATAATATAATGCAATAAAAAATCAAATAAAAAATATATATACATATATAATAATAATAATAATAATAATAATAATAATAATAATAATAATAAACGTATAAATAACATATTAAAAGGATATATATATATAATGATAAAATATAGTAGTGGTATAATATATATATATATATATATATATATATATATATATAAATTAAAATAAATAATAATAAAAAAAGAAAAAAAGAAAAATAAATAAATAATATAAATAATAAATAATGAAAATATATAATTAAATATAGATAATAATAAATATACTATTTAAATAAAAAAATAACCAAATAAAAATAGTTTTAAAAAACATATATATATATATATAATAAAATATTTAAATGAAAGTAAGGGAGAAATTAAAAATACCAGGGGATTGAATTGAAATAAAAATGAAATTGGGGCTCAATTTAAGAGGGTTCAATGTAAAGAAACTGGATTTAGGGGGCAAAATTAAATGATTTAAAAATTGGAGGGACTAAATGGGGATTTCCCCACTTTCACAAGAAAACACGCGGACCCTAGGCTTTGGATCGAGTCAAAACACGGGTCGCCCAGGGTTCATGGATCAACTATAAATGCCAACATTTTTTAAAAAATCTCATTTGTCCTCTCTTTAAACCGAAACCCCTATTAAAATGCTTTCTCTCAACTATTCTTCAGATTGAAGAACAAAGGCCGTGGTTCTTCAGGAACCCAGAAAACGACCACCGTTGCCACCTCGTCGACCGCCGTCATCGGTGGCAGAAAAAATTATTTTTTTAAAAAAACCCCGAAAGCTTTTTTTTATCCCCACTTCAAAAATCAAAAATATTTTTTTAAAAGAGCAAGCCTCGGGGGTAGATCTGGGCTCGAAACTTCGAAGCCCCCTTGTTCATCGGCGTTCCACACAAAACAGAGAAAAGAAGACCACCAACCATGCATGCAAAATCATAAACCGAACGAGGTAAAGCCTCTCACCTTTTATTTAACTTCGAAATCGGTACAAAAGCTTCAAAATTTGTTTTGTATTTCTCTAGATTTTTCCTCGTGTAATCTTGTGATCTTGTGTAAATTCGTACCCCATTGTGTTCGATTACATCGAATATTTATAGCCTAAGATTTTAGCATTTGATTCCTAATAGAACTCTATCTCGGTTGTTTGTTGGTGCGAGATCTGTGCATGCTGTTGGTGGTTGTCGAGATCCTTGCGTCGGAAGATGCGGGCTATTAGGGTGAGAGACATGCGACCATGTAGCAAAGGTTGAAACTCTAAAGTGGGGTCTACTGTGGACCGTTGGATCTCATCTAGATCCAACGGTCATTGTTTTTGGCGGTTGGGATAAGAGAAGGGAAAGCTAGGGTTTCAAACCCTAGCATGGTGGGCTGCTGTACTGGCTTGGCGTGCTCCTGGGCTTGGTCCACTGTTGAGCCCTGTAAAAAAATAAAAATGAAATGTAAATTTACATATATTATAATTTATAATATTATGTAATAATATTAACTTAGGTGGACAAAAATAAGTGTCTTCACTCAGATAAGTACAATGCATCATTTGTTCAAATATAACTCTCAAATCAATTGATATTGAACGTTCACACCTCTAACATTCTTGGTGCTCGAACTCAAGACCTCAAATAATAGCAATAATTCATTTACCACTGAAGTCGCTCGATTTGTACCTTTTATTTATTTCTTTGTGATTATGAATGACTACAAATCATGCTATGGAAAAAGTAGATCAAAGAGTGCATTTCTTTTTCTCATGTGTCAGTATTACCAAAATAGGAAATTTCGAATGGAGAGGTAGGGGTGTTCAATCGGCCGGTTCAGTTATCCGACCGAATCGAATTATCAAAAAATCGTTAACCAAATTTTTTTCCTCTTAACCATTAGGCGAGTAAAAAATTTTCTGAAAATTTGTAACAGAATCGAATAAAGTTCAATTAATCAGTCGTTTAACCGTTTAACCGAATTAACCGAAGTAAACTTAATATATAAATAATATATATTTAATATTTAATATTTTTAATTAATTCGACTAATTCTGTCGGTTAATTTGGTTAAAACCAAAGTTTAAACACTCATAAGATTAAATATTTAAAATATTGGTTAATTCGATTAATTACTAATTTTGAACTAAATTAACCGATAACCGAAGTTTAAAAAAATTCTTAACCGTTAACCGACCGATTAACAAAAAAAATTCTATTCGATCGATAAATCCGGTTAAAATCAAATTTTGAACACCCCTATATAGAGAAAGGGATTGAGATAGGGTAACACTGTAGTATACTCCAAATTCGGCTTCAAGAGTATTGTCATAGGCTGATTCAAGGTTTGAGATTACACTTATGTACGTTGTGAATATTATTTTATAATTTTGAGGCGAATTTAATGAAATATTTGTTTAAAAAATTTTAATCATTTAAGAATGAACGATTATATTTCTATATATGCTGTGCTCAAATCCAAAGATCTCAATGATAATAATAATATTTTAACTACTAAGATCGTTTAATTCATTTGTAGGTCACCAACGTTAAATTAACACAAGTTTATATAATTATGAATAATAAATATATTTCTATTTATAAAATATGTTTGGTTTAAGATTTAATATCCTTTTAAACGTTACATAAATAAATAAATATGAACACACATAACGTTAAATAACAAATATTAATATGATTATAAAATTTGTAATAAATATGAACCGAACAATAATAAACTTAAAAGTACCTAAAATGTTCAAAGGGTACTATTAAGATTGGCTTTTAAAATTCCCAGCTTTTGATGTAATCATCATCTCATCATCTAAAGCAATTACATGTCAATGTTTATTGCTTCAAAATCTTATCAAATATGGGAATTGATTGCAGTAAAGGAATGTGATTTTTTTTTTTACTTATATCTAAAATTACCTCAAAAAGATATTTAAAGAAATAGATGAATATCTCATATTTAACGAATATCACTAATAATGAGTTCTGTTGAACATCGTTAATTTAATTTATAAAAATTAAATTTTTAAAATATTCAATGTATAATTATAAATTAATTAAAATTTTAAATATAAATCATTCAAAATAAAATATTAATTATATTATTTTTTATAATTTTTTAACAATAATTAGATCAAATATCACCCTAAATTAAAAACCATAAATATTTTTTCTTGTTTAAATAATTTACTTTTAATTTTTTAATTAATTTATAATTATACGTTGAATCATTTAGAATTTTAAATTTTTATAAATTAAATAATAACACTCAACGGTGTTCATCGTTAGTTATGTTCATCGAGCATCATAGAATTTTCCTAAAAATACCAAAACTTGGTACATTTCATGATCACAAAGTTCAAATCTTTAATATACAACGAAGCCTTTTGCACTAAAAAAGGCAACACAAGATGCAAGCTAAGAAATAAAACAATCATGCTAACTAATGGCTTACAAATTATGTAAAAGGAGCAAGCTTGCTGTTTCTTCAAGAATCGTCGCTAAAACGCTACATTTTCGGCTTCGGTATATATAATGCAACGCCTGGGATTTTGCTAATCTTTCATCTTGAGATTGTCGGAGCACATTGTGTATCACTTTTGCTCGTCCAACTATCTCTAATTCCACATGGTCGGATTGGCCGTTCGATCTGATGAACGTCCGAAGATTCCTTTTGCAGTTGGGAACAATATCTTTGAAATGTATCAACGGTTACCTGAAGTCTGAAATCGAGACTGAACAAAAAACTCATCTCCAACCTGTTCAGCTCACCTGTGGTTACCCCGCCCACTCTGGCGTAGTATGCATTGTTGAAAAACCTGCAAAAAAGATAATCAAATGAAAAAAATGGAAACTACTTTTCTCCTATAGGAGCTAATTCGTCTTCATAAGGGAATCCGTGTTCAAAGGATATCTAAGGCCGACCTCGACGCTTAATACGAGTATCGATACATAAACTGCAACAATGCAAAAGGAAATGTTGCATTCCAACCCAAGAAAGGTGAACACTTACGCATCATCAATGAATTTTGTGGCTACCAATACACTCGTTATAAGGAGTCGATGAACATTAAGAGAAGTCAAATGCACAGCAGTTTGTTGAATAAATCTATCCACATAAATGTACGCAACAAGAAAGCACGAAGGACTGCAGCCAGCATACTTGAAGATGCGATCGATATAATTTTTAATGCTTATGGTGGGAGCTCTTAAGCCATGAAAGATTGCAACATTATCTTTAAAGTTCATTGTCTCGGATTCGGTCTCATTCTTTTGGACAGATTTCTCAAGAAGCGAAGAAAGAAGTGATAGAATCCGTGGAGTTCCAACAACTCCTTTACCCAATTCTTTGAATCCCAAAGAGCGGTATATATCCGAATCCACACCCTTGGTATCGAAATCGATAGCAAGAGTTCCCATGGCTACCCTGAACTGCAAAAGATTTTACATTAAGAAGCTCATTAGTCAAAACTAATAAAACATCGCAATTTCTGACAACTATGAAACCCCTATCTGCAGGATCTACAAGTAAATTGCAGAAACATAATGCACTCATCTTTTGTTGGACACGAGATTTTATGTTAGAAAATTGTTTATAAAATTTTAAGGTACAAAATAGATTAACTATAGAATAGAATTTAAAATTTTCAGGCCGCCACCACCGCCTCGGCAACCTCTCTCAGTTCACAAGTTCAAAATTCAACACCAACAATCACCCCAAAGACAAATCAAAGCAACCAGCAACCAACTGAAAATACAGCAGAAAATCACCCAAAAATCCAAGTTTCTTAGCTGACATAGAATAGTACAATAAGAATTATGAGAATTTAAGCAACACCCATCAAGCCAAATCTGATTAAAACACACTATCTTTCAAAAAAAAAAAACCCAAATCCAGAAAAAGAACAAGCTTTTAACAGTTATAGCACCAGATTTCCATTTAGACAGAGAGGAACAAGAATAACTTACAAAATCTTTGGAAATTGTTTCACAATATCCCCGAATCAGCTTCTTCTGTTGTTTACACAAAACAAGGTAGACAAAAGAGAGAGATTAACCAAATCTTAACTTAGACATACCGTTTTCCCCAACATCTCTCTCTGTCTCTATCTCTGTGTCTGCTGCTGCTTCCAGTTTATTGCAGAGACAGAGAGAGAGAGAGAAAAGAACAGGTTTTTTTGTGAACACTCCCACAAGTTGTGTTTTTCCCTCAAACCATGTACCCTTTAGCGGAAATGTCTGAATATTTTTGCCTTGTTTTACTATCTCAAGTTTGAAGCTTTACAGGGAAGACTGTGTCGGTAGTGGATTTTCGTTTCAACCCCCATTGTTAAAAGTGGAGAGAGAGTGGAAATGAAGGATAACCCCAAACTCCTTTCGATGTGCCACTGCCTTTCCCTTCTGGTTAAAGACTCTTTGGGACCCACTTTCAGTGAACCCAATATACCCCCTTCTTCATCGCCGTCTATTCTGGATTAACTTAGGATCAAAGGAGACTGAGATGAAAAACTTTTTTGACTAAAATATACCTTATTTTTAAATAATTTCCCATTCAATATATAAAATAAAATTATACAAATTTAAAAAGTAAATGTGCACGATGTGCATCGAAAACATGTAATTATATAGATATAAATCAAGTGACAATACGTAAATTAATTTATGTTCAATTATTTGATAAATAAATATTTAAAAATATATATATTTAAACAGTTAAAAACATATATAATGAAATAATGTAAAATTTAAAAAGTCATATGAACTTACATCTCACATTATTCATATATGTGATTTTTTAAATGCTTAAATATAATTTTAAATATAATAATTAAAAAATAAGGTTAATATACATGAGTTGTTGCCTTTGTCCGACTGGACATGTGCTTATGTAATTATATGTCTTTGATGGTGTGTTAATGTTTTTTTTTTACAAAATTCGTATATTATTTTTCATATTTTTTGCTGAAATGTGCTTTTATCCTATATTGCAGAAAATAATGTTAGATTGGGAAATAATCTAAAATTAGTGTTAGGATAAAAATTTATTTTTAAATAGAACATATTCAGATAAAAAAGTCAAAGAAAAAAATCAATAAAAATCAAACGGAACTATAATATTTAGATAACTAATTATTTACAAGTGTAAAAAATTATAATTATATGAATTGATTTCCAATTTTTTTTTATATATTTTTATTTTTATATTATAAAAATAAATATTTTATATTTTAAATAATCAAATATACTATATTTTATTAGAATATTATATTTTTATCATTTATTTATTAAAATGATACTCAAATAATATTATTTATTAAAATGATATTTTTAAAAATACACGTCTTGTCACTAAGAACAAAGCCAGGATTAAATATTGACAGTTGCCGAAATATTAGATTATTTAAGAGAAATATAAATACTTATTATGTATTTAAATTTGAATTTCAGCATGAACCAAATGACCTTATTGATTAAGGGATTTTTATTATCATTGAGGTCCCGAGTTCAAGCACGTATGTAGGGGTATGAGCGTTCATTGTCAAATAGTTGAAAGTCTTTGTACATATATTACCTTGTATTCACCCTAAATTAAAAAAAAAAACTCAAAACTCAAAAGACAACTTCTAATTTGTCTAATATTTAAACTTATAATGACTTAAATTGTAATTAGACCAAAAATTTGAGAACACAGACTTATCATGTTTTAGTTCGACCCTTATTTGATTAAATATTTAATAAATTTTTATATTTATATTTTTAAATTTAAATATTTATTTTTGCATGAATCAAAATACTATTAAACCAAAATTATATCGAATATAGAAATTTTAACAGGAGTCGAGGCCCCTTGGGCCCTAAGGGAACTATGTCCCTGGTTGTCACGGTTATTGTTAATCGATTCTTGTTCGTATTCATACTTGTATAATTACTTGTCTTTGACCCGTATTTTACACATAGTTTTTCTTAATAAATTTTCGTATAATTTTTGGCTCAATATTTTTATTTCTTTTCAATATTTATAAGTATAAAAATAATAATTATTTGAATTGATTTTAGTTTTAAATAATTTTTTTGTAATATGAAAATATTTTTGTATTTTAAGTGATTTTAATCTACTTCAAAAGTAATAAGAATTTATATTAACTGTTTTTTACTTGTCGTGAGTTGCATGCGACTTAAAAAGAAGAAAGGCGAAGAAGAAAGAAGTGGGTTGAATTTGTGGTTTTGTTTGCAGATGCGCATGCATTGTTTTTCACGTTACGAGTGCTTTTGAATCCATGTGAAACTTTTTTATTTTCTTTTTCCTTTTGACAAATATTTGTTAAAATTAAAATAAATGAACTTTTATATATTGAAGAGAAAAACCAGTTTGTGTCGAATCTAATGTAAGGGAAATTTTATATAAAAAATAATAATGTAAGGGAAATAAAATATGGGTTATTATTTGACATATTGTTGGTGAAATATAATAATTTCAGAATAATATTCGGATGACATCAAAAATATTTGTAAATAAATCCAAAATTAATTAACAAATAATAAGATATTAAACGGTAGGGTAAACTACATGTTTAGTATCTAAATTATTATTTTTTATTCTATTTTGTATCCAAGTTTAATTTGATTTTAAAATCATATCTAACATTTAATTTAAGTTTCATTTTGACAGTACACTGTTAAAAAATTAACAAGAATTTTTGATGATATATATATTTTTTTTATTTTTCAATGATGATGTGACATTATCTTATAGTGATAATTTAACATCATTTTTAAACTCTTAATAGTGGGACACCATATGAAACTAATTAAATATTATGTATGATTTTAAAACAAAATAAAATTTATACCAAAACAGAAAAAAGTAATAACTTTTGTATTAAACGTGTAACTTACTCTAAACATTAAATAAATACAGCCTGTCAAATTATTATTATTATAATTTTTAGTTTTCATCCTTTGACACACCACCAACTAATTAGAAAATAATTGGTGCGGTGGTGGTAGCTGGACCACACCATCACAATTGATGTTTGCTAAATGTTCTCATTTTTGTTAGACTTTTAAGTTTCCAATTGAATGTTAAAAAATCTTCATCTTTTATTACTTTGGGTGAAGCTCAATTGTATACGGATTTCTCAAATTATATACAAATGATTCATTCATCATTGTTGGTGGTTAGTATATATTAAAATTATAATCTTTTAACATTAAATGTTTGTATTCTTAATACTTATAATATTTTATCTAAAAATTTTAAAAACTAACAACAATTTCTTTATTATCTAATCCACTTTATTCACACGAAATCATTCATCATTGAGAAGAAAAAAAAATTGTGATTGATATTGGTGGTTAGTATATATTAAAACCGCAATGGACGGTGGGATTACGCGCTATTAATATATAAATTTATAAAATATCCTCACTTAAATGATCTTCTGCGTGTCATGAGTTGGCATGTCCATGTCACGCCTCCTTCTGCCTGAAAACCTACATTCGATAAAAAAAATAAGAAAATTATTGTATGAACATGTTTCGTCATATTATTCATGATTTTGACAAATTAACATTATTTATTTCACTTGATTTTTTCTTTTCTAAAGGTAATTTTTTTTCTTTCGGTATAGACATAAAATGGATAGTTGTTTGTTTAGGTAGTTTTATTTAGATATGACAATTTAACTCGAATTTAATGAGTTTCGATCCGATTCGATTCCATAAAGTTAGATTTAAAAAAAATTAAGTTAAGGTCAGATCGGATCAAATTTTTGAAGTGGAGGGGGTAGGGTTGGATTTGGGTGGAGGGTGAAAAAACTCTGACCTAAGGATAATAATATAATTTTCTTTAAAAAATTTATTATTTTTTAATAAAATCTTTATTTTTATCTGCTCAGGTCAGGTCGGGTTAGATTTATACTCTAAAAATTCAGGTTAGATCGGAGTCGGATGGAGGATATATATTTTTCGGGTCGGGTCAATTCGGGTGGATGCTATACAATTTTCGAGTCGGGTCGACAAAATCCCGACCTGTTGCCATCCTTATATACAAGAAAAATGTAAAAAATATCCAAAAAACTCGAACAAATATATATATACAAATGGATCTGGTTACAATTGTAAACGAACTATAATAAGGGATCAAACTATCGAAAGATCATCAACAATCCCATATCAGAGTCAAGTGTCGTGAAAAAACTATCTCTTAATACAAATCATGTATCTAAATCTAATATAAGGATCCAAAGCAGGAAATATCAACATGATAACAAATAAATATCATCTTGATAAATCGAGACGATGTCAAATCCAACACTAAATAAATTAAACGAAAAGAATGGTCAAATGATTGATAAGAAAGATAAAAAAAAGCGTGTCAAAAGAAAGAGGAAAACATATCATAAAAGATAGAAAAAAAAACATGCCATAAAGATAAAGTTATTATAAACTAAAAAAACATAGATGTGATTTGGGGTGCTTATCAAGCGAGTTGATTATGAGTAGGGTAGTGCTCAACTCATACTCATTAAAATATTTTGGTGCTCGAATCGACTCATTGCTCGCCGCATTTCTCGTTAAGCTCATCAAATTTTTTACCTTATTTTTTAAACTATAGATAAAATATACTAATACTATATAGAATTTAATATAAACATAAATTGATAAATTTAATAAAAAAATAATCAAATAGTGTATGAAGTAATTTCAAAGTATAAACTCTAAAGTAACAATTCATAAATATATTAAAATAATAATTATCAAAAGAGTGTATGTAGTAATTTATTATCTTTTTTATTATCTAGAAGTAAATTAGTACTTTTTAATATAATAAGTTTTTAATATAACTATTAAAAATTATAAAAAAATTAATATGATGTTTGCGAACTGTAATACCCCAAATATCAGGTCAGTGACATTATTGGAAAGATTTAGAATTAGATGATTTATTTGAATAAATGATAAAAGATAAGAAATGATTTGGAATAGTGTTTAAGACCAATTAGTAACAATGGATGAATAAAGAGGGCATTTTGATCCTTTAAGGATAAATGAATTTAAAATTATTTCATTATTAAAAATTTAAGAAGGGGAAAGTTATATATTCTTCTTCTCCTTCTTCCCGTGCTCATGTACTCTTCCCATAGCCAAGGTAAGTTTCCTTTAAGTTAGTCATTCTTTAGTTTATGGACAAGTTTTGAAACCTTAAGTAATATAGAGGCTTAAGGAAAGTTCAAGGATGATTAAAACTAAGTAATTAGTGAAATATTTGAGATTTAAGAAAATGGATTTTTGAATGATATGTTATATATGAGTGTTTATTGATGTTTACTGGCAGATTTGACTTGTCAAAGTAGTAAATGAGAGATTAGAAGCATTGGATGAGTTTAAAAACAAGTAAGAAAATATGGTGTGATTCTTAGACTCAAGTAAGCTTGAGAGATTTTAGATGTTTTAAGAAGCAAAATGAAGAAAAGTTAGTATGAATAAGTAGAGAAGAGTTAAATAGCATTCTTGGGTGTAAATATAAAGAAATTTGACCCCATTTAGCTGATAAACGGGTTAAAAACTGGAAAATCTGGGCAAAGGTATCGGTATTGATAGAACAGTACTGATATTATAGACTAAAATGGGATGAATTAGCTAAGTAATATCGATATTGATTCAATCAATATCGATACCGACGAGGTAGTATCGATAACATGGTAAGGGTATCGATACCAAACATCATCGAAGCTAAAATTGATATCGATACCTGAAGGGGGTATCGGTACCATAGTATGGTAGTATTGATACCGTGGTAAGGGTATCGATACCAGGAAGCATCGAACCTAAAATTGGTATCGATACCGGAAGGGGGTATCGATACCATATTATAGAAGTATAAGTACCAGGGTAGTAATATCGATACTATGGAGCCAGAAATGTTAAAAATAGACTGATATTGGTATAGAAAGTTAATGATATGTCCTTTTGAGTATGGTTTAAGTATAATTGTTAGGAAATATACTAACATTGGGTATGATACATGTTTTAATGGATGTTTGAGTAGATCAGAACCAAGCTCCCGAGTCAAGCAAAACTAAAGACAAAGGCAAAGTACCAGAGTGATCAACTTTGTGTTTTGGATACATAGCGAGGAAAGTCAGGCGAGTTCCTTTAATTGTGTAACTATATGACGTACTAATCATATATGTATAATTGTTAAAATGTATGTGGTGATTACCAAATCGACACTATGTGTGCATTTCACGGAATTCATCCTATGTGGATGAATAACTGTACAGGCCCTATGTGTGCAAATTCACAGAATTCATCATGACTTGATGATTAACCGTACAATCACTATATGTGCAAATCCATGGAATTCATCATGAGTTGATGAATAACCGTACATGCACTATGTGTGCAAATGCACGGAATTCATCATGAGTTGATGAATAACCGTACATGCACTATGTGTGCAAATCCACAGAATTCATCATGAGTTGATGAATAATCGTAAAGGCACTATGTGTGCAAATCCACAGAATTCATCATAAGTTGATGAATAACCATAAAGGCACTAAGTGTGTAAATCCACAGAATTCATCATGAGTTGATGAATAACCGTACAGACACTATGTGTGCAAATCCACGTAGCTTGTCATGAGTTGATGAATAACCGTACAGGCACGATGTGTGCAACCCACATAATTCATCATGAGTTGATAACTATCGTATAGTCACTACATGTGCATCTTAATCAATGAACATGAATAGAAAATTGATAAATTACCATGTTAGCACTAAGAGTGCAAATGTATAAGGTTTATAATAAATTATAAAGAGTTAATTGATATTATAAATAATTATTATAGTAGAAACTAGTCCAAAATAAATGATTGATTAATGGCCTAGCTGTCCATTTGACAGAAATGTGTCAATTATGACAGTTAGATGAACGATTAAAGACCCTTGAGTAAAATAATAATGGCCTAACTATACAATTGGTAGAAATGTGTCAATTATGCCAGTTAGATGAACGGTTAAAGACCGTTGAGTAAACGAATAATGGTCTAATTGTGCGATTGGTATAAAGGTGCCAATTATGCCAGTTAGATGAACGGTTAAATACTGTTGAGTAAAAGATGAAAGGTCAAACAATGTTGAATAAAAGAATAATGGACTAGCTATGCATTTGATAGAAAAGTGTCAAATATGCAAGTTAGGTGAAAAGCTAAATACCTTTGGGTAAAAGGATAGAGGAATTATATGAATGATATATAAGTGATACGAATGGACGGTATATATATATATAATGCACAATAATGCATAACTGGTATGAAAGGATGTTATAAAGGAGAACGTAAACATATCATAATGGGCATGAAAGGATACTTAAATGAAAATACAAAATGGTGTATTAACAGTATTTAAGGTACCACCATAATGATTATAAAAGATATAAGATCAATTAGCATATTGATGCAATACATGTATAGTACTTTCACATTTAATGTGCACAGGGCAAATAAAGAATAAAGGGAGAAAATATACAGAATGATAAGTATGCTGGACATACTAAGAATAATTTCCATGATGGTATGAAAGAATTATGGTTTAACTGAGGAGGGCTTAACTGGTTCTTATGAATAATGAAATGAAATTATTCATTCAATATTGATAAGATATTGTCGTATAATTGTAATATACTTGTAGTATTATGTCTTACTAAGTAAATATTTAACGTGTGTTTATTTCACGCGTAGGTAAATGCAAAGATTAATTACGTAAGGAGTGTAGCAGTAGTAACAACTTTCATCTGTTAAGGTTGACTCTCATTAGTAACGGTAGGACAATCATGTTTATTTTTGAACAATTGCTGGCATGTAATCAAATTTAAAGGAAAATGCTCTGAAGTGTATATAAAATGTAAAGTTGGTAGTATATTTCGATGAATGTTTTATAATTGTGCTAAAAGATTTTAATTTAAATTTTGAACAAAATTTTACTGGTTTTCAAATGACAAAATGTTTTAAAAAGTGATGTGACATCCGCATCTCGTGTACGGAAAGGTATACGAGAGATGGGTGTAACATTTATTGGTATCAGAGCTACAGGTTTAGCCGATTCTCGGCCGAAACCAAGTTTAATTAAATTGAGAAATAGGATTACATCCCATTAAGATTGTCAAAGTTACTGATAGGGTGTCAATTAGAGAGTGATTAATGTCACTCCTTATTAGCTTGAACGTTATTTTTATGTATGTTCTAATAGATGTCGAAAACTAAGGAAAAAAGTAAGAAAGTTGATAATATTGAAAAGAATGTCGAGATCACAATCGACCCAAGAGAATCCGATATGACTTCAGTATCTTGTCTTAGAAGGGTAAAAGCTGCTAAGGATTTTCCTTTATTCTGTGGAGGGAATGCCCCAACGTTTAACGATGTTTCAACCTTTGAGAAATACTTAAGTGAAGCATTAAAGTGTTTAAGGTATGGTTAATTTGAGTAAAAAGAAATGAATAAGTGGTAAGTACATTGATCGCTAACAACTTATAGAAAGAGGAGTTGTTAGTGGATCAATTGATTACGAGTTATTTAAGAATAAATGTTAAGTTTTATGAAACTAATAGAGTTATTTTAAAAAATAAATTGTGAAAATGGATTTACTACCCGTTTCATGCTTCAATGGATTATTATTTAAAATTGAGATTAATTCTTGAGAACTTGGAAAAGTGTCAAGTTCATAATGAAAGGAAAAAGAGTAAATTGGTTACTAGTGTAATTTTAGCATTAACTGCTAGGAGGTTATTGCTACAAAGTTGACAAGTCTTCTTATTTAATGATGTGAATAATTAGACTCTCATAGTCGAGATAAAAAATGTTTCAAATGATTGAGAATATTTTAAATGGATCTGGAAAGTTACACGAATTTTCTCAAGAAGGAGATGAAAGACTTTAAAATAAAAGTATTATATTTAATTTAATCTCGAGTGAGATGATAGCAGTAAACCCTAGGGAGTCATGGTACAAGTGTGAGTTGGACATGTAGTAAACATTTAATAAAGATTACAGGGGCTATGTTCCTTGTGAATATGATGGAATTATCATATGTTGTTTGTCTCTAGAGATGATTAGGTCAGAAAGATATATAATATATATATATATATATATATATATATATATATATAGCTTTTGTGACTAATGTGATAGATACTCAATTGATTAAGTAGAATTGTTTGATAATTTCACAAAAGTTGGGATTTATAGATGTCTTTTTGGTGGAATTCAAAGTTGATGGTTAGTAAATTATTAAACATATTTCTCTGATTTCGTATCCAATGACTTAAACTAGTTAAGAAAATTAGAGGCTCAATTAAAAGAGTTAATTTATCAAGGTTTTAGTAGACTGGTGTATCATTGTGGGGAATACTTGTGTTATTAGAGGAAAGAAGAATCTATGTGGTGATGCATAGATTATTGATAGTTAAATAAGGTAACAAGAAAGAATGGGTATCTTCTCTTGAGGATTGAAGATCTGTTTGATCAATGGAAAGGCAGAACAATGTTCTTTAAGATAGACTTTAGGTCAGGATGCCACCAATTAAAGATTACAGAGGTTGTTAATAAAGGCACCGGTGTTTATACTAATTGAGTTGGGTAAAATTTTATATGGTTTTTAGAGACGCATCTCCTAACGACTTAGAAAGGGGTGCTTATGGAAAAGATAAAGTTGTGACATATGCCTCAATAAAGTTAAAGACTCACAAGAGGAATTTCCTTATACACTATTTAGAGTTGGTAGCAGTCGAGTTGTTTTAATGAATGGACGTCATTATTTGTATAGTGAGCGGTGCTAAAGTTGTGATAATTATAAAATTCTTATGATGATCTAAAGAGAAAAGTAGTTGAGTAGGAAGAAAATGATAAAGTTTTTCTGAAAATATTGTTTTGGAAGGAAGTATTGCATTTTGGACTGAGTTCGAGAATTATTGAACCTTATGAGATTGTGTTAGTTAGCTTTTGCCTCCCAAAATGGTCAAGACCTAAAATGTTTTCACGTGTCATTGCTTATTAAATTCTGATAAGATCCATTGCATGTTCTTACATTGGAAAAAATAGAGAATTGATTAGATTTGAATTATGAAAAAGAACCCTTATAGATCTAGACTCAGGAAATCCAAAATTGGTGTAGCAAAACAATTCCTCTAGTTGAAGTACTATGGTAAAAACATAAAGTATTAAAATTCGAGGACAAATTTTTCTTAAGGGGAGAGAATTGCAATACCCCAAATATCAGGTCAATAACATTATTGGAAAGATTTAGAATTGGAGGATCTATTTGAAAAAATGATAAAGCAGCCTTTAAATCTGGTGAGGTGGTCTCAAACTCATAACCACCATATTTAAATGTTTCATTAAGAGGTGGAAAAATCATGGGTTCCAATTGAAAATATTTCCCGTTCAATCTGGCCAACTTTCTGTCTCGGCCTTTCTGGATTTCCTTCCTCTTCTATTGTTGACTGGGCTAAAAACCAAGCCCGAACTGGTCTAGCTTTGTTATAGGAAGGACAAGGTTGATCACTCCTTGCAATAGATTCCCAAATACTCTTCCTATATTGGCACTTCTTCCCAAGGTCTGCTAGATCTCCATTTTAGTGCACTCGAAGAGCCGGGGTTTGGAAATCTTTCCTCCTTCAACCACAAATATGGCATTCACAAACTCTAATGAGCGGAACGAACATTCTACCACTTCATCATTTACTTCTATGTATGGGGCATCAGTGGTCACACTCGCCACGATATCTTCTTCAATATTAACAATTACCAGAGCCCCGTCAATGACAAACTTAACTTTCTGGTACATCGTAGATGGTACTGCTCCAGCTTGATGGATCCAAGGCCTTCCCAAAAGGCAGTTGTAGGAAGGCATGATGTCCATTACCAGGAATTCAATATTGTAAGTAGCAAGTCCGATGGTTAAATGCACCATAATCTTACCGATTACCTCCATCTTGGTCTCATTAAATTCTCGAACCACGCTCCGACATGTTTCTAATGTGGGAAGTATCCATTGGAAGCCTTTTCAACGTAACTAAAGGTATCACATTAAGGGCTGAACCATTGTCAATTAACACACTTGGTAAGGCGTTCCCCTTATAATGAGTGATTATGTGTAATGACTTAGCTCGACCTCTTTCTTCAAACGAAATCTTATCATCATAAAATGAGATGAGATTATTAGCTTGAATGTTGTTAACCAGTCAATCCATATTGCTAACTGGTATGTCTTATGGCACAAACGTCTGATTTAAGACCTTCAAAAGTGCCTATCCGTGTGCCTCTGAATTTAACAGCAATATCAACATCGAAATACATGCCGACAGGCTATATAATTGTTCCACGATACTGTACTCGATGTGCTTTAAAAATTTCAGAAACTCTATAGCCTCTTCCTCCTTTATTAGCTCATTTATCGTCAATATGTCCCCTTTAAAGGGTTCAAGTGGTCTCTGGGGAGACTTAGCCTCTTGGGAGTAGTGTTTCCCCACGACATGCCCCACTTTGTTATCATCTTCCTTTAGAGTGCTTACTTGACATTCATACTTCCAAGGCACTTACTTGCTATCCTTGTAGGAAAAAGGTCGGGGTCATGTGATCACCACCTTTGCTTGTGTTTTCTCTACTATCTTCACTTTAAGGGTAATTACCAAAGGATGACCCCTGCCATATCTGCTTTCGGATAATTCTCCAGTAGCACAAACATCCGCTTCCAGAGAGTCTCGGACTTCTTCATAGAATTCCAACTCCTTCCTATCCATCATGAGCTTGATCAAAGCTTTAAACTCCGGGCAATCTTGTACTTCATCATGCCCTTCTTCATTGTGGTAACAACAGTGGTTACCATCTCCACTCCTTGATGTATCAAAATGTGGTACAAGAAACCCTACTTTCACCATCTGTATCCATACCCAAGCCAAATGAGACTTTACTTTAGAAACACCAGTTTTAACTTTCCTACCTTTCTCTTTAGTGACTGCATTAATCCCAGACTCTTGATTATTAGGCAAAGGATTTTGTGCAATATTTGGTGCTCCTGATTTGAAGTGGATCCAATTCTTGTTGCGTATTCTTTGCACGATCCTCTTGAATGCGAGGCAATTCTCAATAGTGTGCCCCAGCATGCCACCATTATATTCTCAATGTGCATTCTCATCATACCACCTTTGGTATGGGGGCTTCATAGGTTCAACCGGGTATGGTGACACTACATGAGTGTCAAAGAGTTATTGACATATTTCTTTGTACATCATGGGAATAGAATCAAAATACTCTTTTTCTCTTTCTTTCCTAGATTTCTCGGATTTTATGTAGAAGTACATGACGGTACAGTTGCAATTATTTTTGAGTTAGAGATTGTAATACCTTTATTGACGTTATAGGTGTTGATTTTATTAATCTCTCCATCTCTCTTCTTCATAGGAGGTTTCTTGCTTGATTCCCCTCCCTTGATTTTGCCTTGTTTTATGACCATTTCTATCATCTCCGAGACCATAACTGTCATAAAAATTTCCTGATGTGATTGCAACCAGGTGCCCGAAGTAAGGAGCCTTCAGGGTTTGCACGAAGAGATTCATGGTTTCTTTCTCATCCAAGGGTGGATGAACTTGCACAGCTAAATCCCTCAATCTCTGTGTATATTGTTTGAAGCTTTCATTATGTTTCTTCTCCATGCTTTGCACCATGACTCGATATGGTCCTATATCATTTATATGCTTGTATTGTTCTAAGAAAGACTTGGCTAAATCGTTCCAGGTCTTGATATAAGATCGATTTAGCTGATTGTACCATCGGATAGTTGAACCAAACAAACACTCCTAGAAGCAATGAATCAGTAGTTGATCATTTCCCACATATCTTGTAATCTTTTGGCAAAGCATGGTAATGTGAGTTGAAGGGAAACTGTTCCCATCGAACTTCTTAAACTCGGGGACTTTGAATTTTAGTGGAAGCACCAAATACGGGACTAAGCTTAGTTCTATGGTATCAACTCTATAGTAATCATGGTCCCCCTAAACCACATTCATTTGGTTTTCCAACAGCTTGATTTTTTCTTCCATCTTCTTTGTATTGTCTTCCTTATCAAAATCTGATATATGGTAATCATTCGAATTATTCTTAGGGTTGAATACAAAAGTTTGTACCTTTACAGCATATAAGGCTTTCACTTTTGCAGCGGATGAGTCCCCTTGTAGTCTTGGTAAAATTCCAGGTGAGATAACCTCCTGCGGGGTAGGTGGCATAGCTACCCCATCAGACGAACCTTCCCTAGACACACTTGCTTGATTTAAGCTAGATAACTTGGTAATAATTTGATCAACCAAAGACTCGTGGCTCTTAGTGATTGTTTCCAGAGTACTTTGATAATTGTGGCTTATCTTTTCTTCTAATTTCCTTTGCAACCTCAACATGTTCTCTTCGAGTTGAGCAATTTTGGCTTCCATTTGTCTTTTCTTTGTGCGGGTGTTATGAGGATGATGCATGTCCAAAGCTTGTGGAGGTAAACTCGATATTTGTTCCCTCTTCTGATGAGACATTTTCTATTAGTTAATGTGAATTTAAAAACATGGAAAATAAAAATAAAATGCAAGGTATGAAAATAATGCATGATGCATGAGAATTAGGGGCATTGATCCAGAAATGTGTATGTTATTATAAATAATCTTTATTGAGAAAAAAGTGTTTTATTTTTTTAAGAGACAAAAATATCTTAGAGGTACATTCTGACTAAGTCCTCTAAACCCCGAACAACTTCTAACAGGTTGACAAGTCTTCTTCCTTCATTTGTCATTGGTTGAATACCCTGTCAGGCCACTCCGGCTTCTCGTGCTAAACCGTACAAGTGACGAACTGCTTTTTGTACTTGTTCCAAGAAGTCTCAGATAACTGCGTCTCTAGTTTTCACCCTCTGTTGAGCCTATTCCCAACGAAAATGCCACTAAAACCCTCAATCAAAGGGAACTATCTAAAGCTCACTTACTTGTTTCTTGAATCCGTCCACAATGGCCTCCAACTTAGCTATGGTTTTGTCATCCTATTCTTGCTGTTTCTGAAGATACTTATCTAAATCAGTTACCTGGATCCTCAAACGCTTGTTCTGGTGCTGGTTGTCTAAAAAACGTCTCTGAGAAGTCTTTAGCTATTCTTTGAAGGTCTCTCTTTCATCATGCCCTTCAAACTTCATTTTCAGGCTGTTAGCTTCACTTTTCTAGTACTTAGAAGACCTTTTCAGATTGGAATTGATATGAACTTGTTCTTGATACCCTTTTCTTAAGCCTTCGAGCTCAAAACAGACTTTCTTCTGTTCCATTTCTAACTTGTCTTCTTGATTCTTCTGAGTATCGACATCTAATTTCCATTGGAATCTTTCAGCCTCGAGTTCCCTTAGCCTTTGTTTCAGCTCTTTCTTTTCAGCTTCAATTTTTTTATTTGTTATCTCTAGCTCGGAGGGAACATGCTTAAGATGTTCTTCCATGGTTCGAGTGTCCTCATTATATGGCATGGGGATGGTGTCTTTTTTTCTTAACCTCTGCCATTCCAAATAGTCTAGAGTAAGCATGTCTTTAGCGGCTATGACATCCATATAGAACATTTTCTTCCATGACTCAGTTACTTCTTTGACCTTTTTCTTGTAGTTATCTCCATGGTACGCAAATTGTGATCCAAATATTTCGTGTGTAGTTGTGAAAAACTGGCTTGCCCCATACTACCGAAGTGCTAAAAGTGGAGAATATCCGACTCTACCCCATAAACCAAGTAATGTTATGGTTTATGATTCTCCACATCGGAAAAGAATGTCACTGTAGGTTAACCAAGGAGCTCTTCAGATAATATCCTTATCCTGAAGGTGTGTGAATACTTTCATCCACTTTTCTTTCGGGACATCTTCTTGCCATTTCAGGGTAAGAAATTCCCCCAAAAGAGAATAAGTAGTGCTGAATCGACGGTAAGAAATCTTGTTAGTCTTCCAGAGGTAACTATGAATCCAAACTTGTAGAAGCTGTGCACACCCTATAAATCTTATTTTGCCAGTCTTTCTGCAATGGTTGAGAGAGCAAAATGTTTCAGCCAAAATTGCCGGTGCTGGATTTACTTACTTTGGGAGTTGTTCGAACAGTTCCACCACAACCGCCTCAATGTATCCCAAAGTCTTTGGGAAAAGATAACCAAACCATAAAGGCCCAGCGCGAAAAGGTCCATTCCCTTCCATTCATTGGGTGATTCTTCATTAGTTTCTTGATATGGGTCCAAGAAATTCCTTCCCCACTACCTTTTTATTGAATCCGGTCAGTTACCCATTTCTCATCTACCCCCGTAACTTTTTCCAGTCCGTTCTTGAAAGTCTGACTTTTGATGTGCTTGATGTAATCCTGATCCATTCTGATTCCCTTGTAATGTAACAAAGTGGTATATTCTTCGATTGTGGGTACCATGTCTTCTTGGTTGAATGTGAAACAACTGTACCCAGGATTCCATAACTGTAATCTAGATTCCAGAACTGTACTAGGGCTCGAATTAGGGCTAATTTCTCTTGACATAGAGTAGAAATACAATATCACCATACCGCTGACAGAACTTCCGCTTCTGGTCACTTTTCCAACTGTCCCAAATGCTCCGTAGTTCTTAAACATCATTTTACTTTAGGATGATAGAAACATAGCCAACCAGATCTGACATATAGTTTCCTTGCAGACTGTCTCCCTTTTCTTTTTGAGTCTTTTCGGACCATAGTTGTACCTCGGTGTTTTTCACCTCTTGAATTACAACCCCTTTGTCCATTAATGCAAATTATTTGTGTGTAACGAACACTTTTTGTGGATCAATCACCTCTTTTATGATGCAAATGATAAAAAGCAAACATGAAAGAAAATCAGTTAGTAAGATAGAAATAATAATAATAATAAAAGTAAAAAAATGATAAACTGCATGCTCTGAACAGGAAGTTAAACATCCTAGGTTTTGAAATGGAGTTTTGGGGTGGACTCTAATTCCCTGTAGTATCTCGGTTTAAGTTCTAAAGAAGGTACCCAAGTTCTCCTTGCTGGTCCCCCCTTGAGCTTGCCAGACCCTCAGTTCTAAGCCCATTACAAGCTTATGTGGAACAAGTTAAACTCTAGAGGATACATTCCCTTATGTTTATATAGGGAATAAATTCACACGAAAACATAAGGTATATGAATCCCAAAGGTTACTTGCTAGGCCTATACGGAGAATAAATTCTCACGGAGGCGTCGCTTTCACCCCCACTTAGGAAAAGGTTTGGAGCTCGGGTATAGAGTCTGAGATGAAAATGTTTAATAAGTTGAAACCATTAAAAAACGTCAGTACAACTATTTATTTGAAAAATAATCAAAGGTAAATAAAAAGGATCGAAAAATTAAATTAAAATTTAAACTTACAATTTTCACTTAAGAAGATAACCAGAAATTAACCTTAGCATGACTCACTTACCTATCCTCAGTGAAGTCGCCAAGCTGTCTAACCGTCTTTTGGGTGGGCCTGGAATTGGGCTTCGACTTAAATAAATGGGTTAAAGTCACCACCGACCATTCATCTTTAAAAATAAAAACTAGGTTGATCAGACACCTCAGTTTACCTGATATGCGTCTTACCAAAAATATGTCGGGCTCGAGAATCAGTTACATTTAAGGAAGGATTAGCACCCTTGTTCTGCCCTTTCGGTACTAATTTAATTTCTAGTTCTCTTAATTAAGAAAATTGCAAGTTAAATAGAAAAATAAAAATTCGATCCAATTACTTAACTTTAATCGAATTAAAGTAGCCCTAAAGGGCCAAAAAGAGGTTAGATTTCAAAAAGTAAAATACTGAATTGACCAAAAGAAAAACGAAGGGTTAAATTATAATACTTGGAACGAAATAAAGAGAAAAGAAATATAATGAACATAATGAGAAATACAAATTAACAGAATGAAAATGCTAAAATAAATAGAACTAATTCATGCTACGTATAAACAAAAATAAGTTACACATATTAAAAAACATGAAATGATGAAGAAGAAGATAAAAAAGAAATGTTAATTAAAAGTACTAAATGCAAGATCAAGTGCAAACAAAAATAGAAATCGATTAAATAAAAATAAAAATAAAAATAAAAATAAAAATAAAAATAAAAATAAAAATAAAAATAAAAATAAAAATAAAAATAAAAATAAAAATAAAAAAATAAAAAATAAAAAATGTTAGATCAAGAACTCAAAAATAAAATGACTTTAAAAATATAATTAAATAAAACATGTATTAAATGAAAAAAGGACCAAATTAAAAAAATAAAATGAATGGTGAATTTGAAAGAAAAACGTAATTAAAATTAAATGTAAAGCGCGAAAGGGGTTTTAAAACATAATTGGGGGACTAACGCTGCAATTAGACCCAACCCACGTGAAACCTCGAGGAGGGCTAGATCTACAAAAATATCTTTCACATGCCCCTTCTCCGTTCATCGGTTTCATCCTTCATGGGGGTTTTTCGAACCAAAAAGAAAAAATAAACCACAAAAGACCTAAAACCAAAACCAAAAATACCTCCAGTATCGAACCGAGAAAGGTAAAAATAATACCTTTTTTATTGATTTTTTTCTCGAGATTACAAGTGCTTTCCTTTCTCGGATATAACCTCCTTTTTTCTTTTTCTTTTTGCAGGAATTTATACCTTAAGAATTCCTTATTTTTCGTTCGGTTTAGTGTTTCATTAGGATAGAAATACATGTTTTTGGTTTTTTTTTGAATCCTATGAAATCACATTTTTGAGTTGTGGTGGTTGGTTGTGCCGAGGAAATGGTTTTCCACTAGGGGATGACTTCTTCAAATCAGCCAAAAAAATAGGTCTATAGAACCGAATTCCACTTTGCTCGGCAGTTAGGGTTGTTGAAAACTCTAAGACTGGTCTCTATTTTGGGTCGTTAGATTGGCTGTAGATCCAACGGCTCAGGATCAGCTGCGGCGAGATAACATTCTTAGGGTTTCACAAACCCTAGTTGATATGCAATCGGGTCGTTCGATAACATTAAAAGAATATAATTTTTATTACAACTATTTTAATTAATATTTAATTCGAAATAATTAAATAAGATTTTAAATAAACAATAAAGATTGTAATTCAAATTATAAGTCTTTAATGTATATTTAATTCGAATTAATTAAATAAGATTATTTATTAATTCAAAAATAAATTAAAATCCCTAAGATGTTAGGGTAACTGATATATTTAAGTGAGGTAAGGTCTAGCAGCCGTTTTTCTCAAAACTGATTTTGGGAAAAGAAAATTTTGCTCTCAATCGGGTGAACTAAGTAGAGGCCGAGACATGTTTTTGTGAAGGCTTACGATTCGACCGTTCGTAATCACCACTATTCGCTGCTGTCTTTGTCGTTTTTCAAGGAACCCATTGTAAGTATTCACATCCTTTCCTCCCTATTTAAAAATTTCTGTACTTGGATCGCTGGTAAGACCGTCGTGTTTTGTTTCCACTGCACCGTGGGATGCGCTGACGATCCCAACAAGAGTATCGATACATCATCAAGGAGTATCGGGTATCAAAATTGCTCAAGTGGTACCAATACTCGGGGCCTTGATCAGAAACATCAAAGCCAATTTGGGTACCAATACTCAAGAGAGTACAGTACTCCCCATAGGGGTATCGATACTGAGGTATTTTTAGAGATAAGAAACCATGTTTAAAATCTTCTTAAGCTTCTAAATGAGCAAGTAATTTTTTCTCTTGGTTATGATTAGTATTGATACTTTCGGTCATCTAAGGGAAAAATTCAAAGGGTTTGTAAGAAGAGTATCGAGTATCAAAACTACTCAAGTGGTACTTATACTTGGGGCCTTGATCAGAAACATCAAAGCAATTTTGGTATCGGTACTAATGGGAGTATCAAAACTACCTATAGGGGTATCGATACAGATGTATTTTTTAAAACATCAAAGGTAATTTTTGTATCAATACTCAAGGAAGTATCGATACGACAAGAGGGGAGTATCGATGCTCCAATACATGTATCGGTACTAAGAGATTTTCTAAAACATCGAATTTAAATTTGGTACCGATACTCAAGCAAGTATTGATACCACAAGATGGGACTACCTATACACATAGAGAAGTATCAGTACCATCTCGAATATTTGAGCTATAAGTTTAGCTCAAAATTGAAAAGGAAAACCAAGGGGTTTAATAAGGGAAACCTTCTATAGAACTAATTTTTTGATATAACAAATAAGGAAAAAAATGTTTTTGGACCAAATTAAATTTATTCAAACATTGCAAAGATAATTCAAAGTTCTTAAGTTTCGAAACAAGCAATTTGGGCCTGGTTTCGAAACCTTAATAAGGGAAACCTTCTATAGAACTAATTTTTTGATATAACAAATAAGGAAAAAAATGTTTTTGGACCAAATTAAATTTATTCAAACATTGCAAAGATAATTCAAAGTTCTTAAGTTTCGAAACAAGCAATTTTGGGCCTGGTTTCGAAACCTTTTCAAGAGGTTTCGAAACCCCTGAGGTGGAATAGAAATCTGGATTAAAGGTTTAGAAACCCCTTAAAGGTTTTGAAAACCCTATTCAAATGGTCAGAATTTTAAATTAGGGTTTTAAACTCCCTTTAAAGGTTTCAAAACCCTTGCATAGAATTATAGATTTTTTAGCTCCCAACGGCTCCAAATTATCCCCCAATGACTCCAAATTATCCCCAACGACTAGTAACTCATTCCAACATATAAAAACAAGTTGAGGACACTTGAAGAAGGTTACCAACACTTATCCAAGCATTCAAACACAAGAGAAAAGCTTTTCAATCCTTATTTTCTTTCTCTTGTAAATATTTGTGTTTTGAGCTTAATTATATATCATTAGGTTTTGTTTTTGTGAGCTAAATCTTTGTAAACACCAACCTAGAGAGGTCTTTTTATTTACACATTTCTTGTACTTTTTAAAATGTTTTTGTTTATAGTTTAGCCAAGTGAAAAACTAGGGAGTTGTAAAAGTTACTCTTGATCATTGAAAAAAAGAACAAATTAGTGGATTTGTTGGAAAATTCTAAGTGAGGAGCTTAGGTAGTGGATGTAGACTTCTTTGAGGAAGTTGAACCAATATAAATCCTTGTGCAAATTTTCCTATCTTTATACTCTTTACTCCCTAAATTTTAAAAAGCCAATTCACCATCTCTTTGCATATTTTGGTTAATCGATCGAGCTTCATCGAGAAACAATTGATATCAGAACAAGTCACAAATCAAGGTTCTAACAACCTTTTGAAGATCCTTGAAGCTCTACATCAGTTTCCTAAAGAATTGAGAAGATGGCTTTTTCCTCTGACGCTTACTACATCGAAGATTCTCAACCGGTTAACAATCCACCTATTTCAATGGAGCAAATTATGCTTATTGGAAGACTATAATGATTCTCTTTCATTCAAGCTACCGATCTAGATGCTTAGATCTCTATCTTTACGTATCACTCTAGTCCAACTAAAGCTATGGCGAAATGGAGTGAAAGAGAGAAGAAAGAGTTCCAACTCAATGCTAAGGCCATGTACATTTTGTTTTGTGCATTAGGTCCGGATTAATATGTAAGAGTCTCCTCTTGTTCAAATGCCAAGGAGATTTGGGACCTCCAAGTCACTCATGAAGGAACCAATGAAGTGAGGGAAACGAAAACTAGTCTACTCAATCATAGCTATGAAAATTTCAAGATGAAACCGGATGAAGACATCAAAGCTATAACAGATAGATTTTCGTGATTCTCAAATATCTTAAGAGATATGGAGAGATTATCCCTAACGAGAAGCTTGTTAGGAAGATGTATATTCTCTTCCAAAATCTTGGCAATAGAAGAAGACAACGATCATTGAAGTAAAAAACTTAAAAAATATATCGCTTGATGAACTTATTGGCTCCCTTCTCACTCATGAGATGATGGAAAAGGAGGAAGAACAAGAAGAAGAAAAAAAACAAAAAAGAAAGAAAAAATTGTTGCCTTGAAATCCTTTACTCAAGATAAAAGCAACTCAAGTGAAGAATATGATGATGATGAAGAAATGACCAACTTCTTCAAGAAATTCAAACGATTCATGACATCCAAAGAAGACAAGAAGCATGAATCGAGCAAGAAGAAAGGTCCCCCAATATGCTTTGAGTGCCAAAAGGATAGGACATGTCAAGTATGAATGTCCTCTCCTAAAGAGGAATGAATCAAGCAAAAAGAAGACATTTATGGCGGATTGGAGTGATAAAGAAAACTTTGATGATGATGAAGTAGCTAATCTATGCCTCATGGAAATCGAAGAAGATTCAATGGTAACTTCTAACTCTTGTGATTTAAATTCTTATTCATTTAAAGAGTTACAAGATGCATATGATGAGTTGTATTTGGAATTTGAGACCATGAATTCCAAATATAATAAATTAATTTCAACGTTTAAAGTTGAAAATGATTTGATTTTGAAAGCAAAAGATTTTGAAAAATAAAATGAAACTTTGAAAAATGATTTAGAGCTTTCAAAAATCAAAATCAATGATTTAGAAAAAGAAAATTTTGATTAGGAAGTCAAGCTTGAAAGCTTAACAAAAGAAAAAGAATTAATTTCTAAAAACAAGCCATTATGTTCAAAAATTGCAAAATTCTCACATTACCATTTTCATGGTCATTTGGAAAATACTTGTCCTTTAAAGAAAGGAAAACATTTTAAAATTAGACAAGTATGGGTTCCTAAGGGAACAAGGGGCATTGAAACTAGCGTTCAAGGATCCAAAGCAATTTGGATACCAAAACCCAATTAAACATCTCTTGCAGGTGTGTGACAACAATGGTGATGAAAGTGAAGATATTCAAATGCTCTAGTCACAATTGATATGGAATGGGTAATCTCTAAGCTTATTTTGATTATATTGCATAATTGGTTGCTCATTTGGTTTAAGCATGCATGAGTTTTAATGATTTTATGTTTTCTATCTCATGTATATTAAAAAGAGTTGTGATGAACATTTTTTAAATTTTTAATGATTTTTCGTGAATGTTTATTCATCATAATGAGTTTTTTGTCAAAATTATTTTTTAATGATTTGTTTTTACAAATTTTAATTTTTGATCTTAATTTAAATGTTTATGCATTTATTTTATTGCAAATGATATCTCTCTAACAATTGATATCAATTTTTAAAGTGCATAAAATTGTGATTAATGTCTCATGTTAGTTATGCATAAAGTAGTATAGACTTGGATATATTGAATTTCATGTGTTACTAACATGTTTGTTTATCTTTGTTGAAATTCAATGTCTTTAATGTGTAAGTTTCTTGCAGTCAAATTTTTATTTGGAATGCATTTGTTGAGGGGTAGCTCTGATTTTTCAAATGATTTTAATGTTAAAATTAATATTTACTCTCCATTGTTATTTTGTATCTTAAATTTTGAATTATTTTTTATATAGCAAAAAAGAAAGAAATATTGGTTTAAAAAATTCTATTTAAAGAATGAAAAAGAGAGAGCTTAAATATTTTTCAAAAATATTTCTCTTTTTCATCAAATGTTTTTCAAAGAGGGAACTTTTGTCAAAAATCATTTTTCAAAGGTTTTATTATATCTAAAAGGGGGAGATTGTAGAACTAATATTTTGATATAACAAATAAGGGAAAAAATTTGGACCAAATTGAATTTGTTCAAAAATTGCAAAAATAATTATAAGTTTTTAAGTTTTTAAAAGGTGAAACAGGCAATTTTGAGACTGGTTTCGAAACCCCTTCAAGAGGTTTCAAAACCTCTAAGGTAGAATGAAAATCTCGCCTACAGGTTTTGAAACCCCCTATTCAAAGAGTTAGAATTTTAAATGAAGATTTAGAAACCCCCTTTAAAGATTTCAAAACCCCTACGCATAATTACAAATTTTTCAGCTCCTAACAGATCCAAATCATCCCCAACAGCTAGAAACAGCTAGTAACTCATTCCAACATATAAAAACAAGTTGATGACACTTGAATAAGGTTACCAACACATATACAAACATTCATACACAAGAGAAAAGTTTTTCAATCCTTATTTTCTTTCTTTTCTAAATATTTGTGTTTTGAGCTTAATTATATATCATTAGGTTTTGTTTTTGTGAGCTAAATCTTTGAAAACACCAACCTATAGAGGTCTTCTTGTTTACACATTTATTATCCTTTGTAAAAGGGTTTTGGTTATAGTTTAGCCAAGTGAAAAACTAGGAAGTTGTAAAGGTTACTCTTAATCCTTGAAAAAGAAAAAAAAAATTAGCAGATTTGTTGGAAAATCCTAAGTGAGGAGCTTAAGTAGTGGATGTAGACTTCTTTGAGGAAGTTGAACCACTATAAATCATTTTGTAAATTTTCCTATCTTTATACTCCTTACTCCCTAAATTTAAAAAAAACCAATTCACCCCCTCTTGGCATATTTCGGTTAATCGATCGAGCTTCATCGAGCCCAACACCTTCTAATAAGATTACAAGTGGAACACCCTATTAAATTGTGTGATAACATAGGATCTTAATGAGGTAAGATTCATAAGACTTATGCCTTGTGTAATACTCAGGAAACGACTAGGACACTCGAGTTACTTATATGACGATTGTGATGTAAAATGAGGATTATCTAGATATATATAATCTAGTGATTTGGCACTTTGAATTCTAGTCGGATGTTGTATCGATGCTAAGTGACCCAGACACATCCCGAGTACTCTAGAAAAGTATACCAGTCGGGTAAGGTATTGACGCTATGTGACACAGGCCTAACCGGAAGTGTAGGGATATATTGTTGCTATGTGACCCAAGTCTTACCTAAGGTTCTTAGTAAGAAAAAAAAGGTGTGAGTTCCGTGATGTTAAGTGACCCTGAGCTACACCATGATACTTACTCTTGTTGTTGTGTTATTGTATGCGGATGTTCATAACCATACTTTTACCATGCTTATGTGTTGAATGCATGTATTGTAATAGGGTTATTTATGTGGCACTGAGCTTGTGATCTTAGCGTTTTGAATGTATTTATGTATGCATGTTCTTAGGTGACAATAGAGGAGCTCGTCACCGGGTTTCAAGATTTCCAGATTTGATCTCCCATCAAAGTACGTCTTGAGTATTTAGTGTACATGTATTGTGATAGACCCTTGTTATTAATTGAGTCATAAACTCCGTTTTGTACTTACATATTTTGGAGATTAATATTGGGAGCTCCCCATATTTGATATACTTATATTTTGGTAAACGTATTTATCTTTAGTACTTATATTATGTTGGATGTATTTTGGTTAAATGATTTAAAAAAAAAGGTTAGTCACTTAGGTGGTTCAGTGTGACATACTAATCATCCAAACTTCAGATCGAATCGGATTAGGATGTTACATTTAGTGGTATCAGAGCGTCAGATTCAGTGGTTCCTTAGACCCGTTGGTTAGAGTCATTAGGTGTCAACGATGTACATGCCTTTAAAGTGTCAAACGTACTTAAATGTCTAAAAATGGCGATGCTAACTCCTCTCTCTTCCTTGAAAATTCATAGGATATGATAGATGATCTCGCTCATCGTGAGGAGGTCCGATTAGAGAGTCGTGCCTACTTGGTTGGAGACTCAAGGGACGAGTTAATTCTTGACTTTGAGGATATGGGTAGGTGGGGATAGACGAGGTGACATTCTTTTGTGACCTCACTCAGACATTGAAACACGTAGTTAGGGCTACGCCTAGGACACCTGCTGCACCTGTACCACTCCTACCAACCCCTTAGAAGTCATTTGTCGAGAGATTATGTCATTGCAAGACGACCAATTTCCTGGGTTCGGATGATGACAACCTCGTAGTTATAGACCGGTGGCTCCATAAGACTTTCCATATGTTACGATAGCTTCATCTTACCCCGAGGGTAAGCTAGAATTCATCATCACCTTATTGAAGGGTGATGCGATAAATTAGTGGGAGACTGTGAAAATGGAACTGGAGCCTGAGCAACTAACTTGGGAACTATTTCTATCATAGTTTTGGTTGAAATATATTGGCAAGTACCACACATATGACCTGAGAGTCCATTTGCTACACTTGATTTAGGGTGATTGCCTTGTGTTTGAGTATGAGAACGAGTTTCTGCACATGAGTCATTTTGTGCCAGAGTTAGTGGCGGCCGAGGAGCACTACTACAAGAGGTTTAGAGAAAGCCTCCACATTGATATTCTTACTCACTTGGTAGTTGAGCACCGAGGGTATTCTCAAGTTGACCCGCCAATAAAAGATGATTGAACGAGTTCTAAGTATGAGGTTTAGTTTGTCAGGTAGCTCGGTGGGATAGAGTCATGAAGCCCTAGACACTAACATATCATCTTAAACTATAACCAAGAGGGCCAAAGTCCCTTGAGAGTCGTGGAGGTCTCTATCTTATCAGTCGTTGGGGACGATATAGAGTACGATAGGTAGACCAGGATCAAAGAGCCATAGAAGGCCACTAGCTTATGCATTTGTGGCAAGTACACATGGATTAGGTAGGACCATGCCGCCCCCGATGTGTAGACATTACGATAAGAGACACTTAGAGGAGTGCCAAAGAGTTTCCCATGCTTGTTATGGTTATGGATCACATGAGCATCTCATCAGAGGCTATCCTGAGGTAGGGAGTGTAGCTCAATCAACTGTTTAGAGGTAGAGCTAGTCATCTCAGAGGGGTCGGGGGTCCTTTCAGTGTGGATGTAGTTTTGCTTTCAAAAAATAGAGTAGAGGTATCGCTAAATCTGTAACTGACCCTAATGCTAGGATTATCTCTCACTAGTACACGGTCAGAGCTCAAGATGACTATGAGGTCTCTGATGTCATCTAAGGTATTTTTATAATTTTTTGGTATGTTTGTTACTACTTCAGTCTACCTCGAATCAACCCATTCCTATATTTTTTGTGATCTTATCTAATAGAGTGGTATCCTAGCTGAGGATTTAGAAGTCAAGGTTCGGGTTTCGAGTCCTCTAGTATCAGATGTGTTAGTGGATAAGGTCCACCATAGATGCTCGATAAAGGCTCAAAGACAAACCTTATATGTCGACTTAATGAACTACCCTTCCAAGATTTTGATGTAATCCTTGGAATAGATTGGTTATCTGAGCACGATACGAGCATGAGGTGTAGGGTGAGTCAACTTAAACTTTATAAGTTAGATGGCACCAAGATTGTAATGATGAGCAAGAAACTTAGTTATACTTCGACGATTGTTTCTGACTTAGAGGCCCACAAGTTGTTAAACATGAGTTATGAGGCGTTTTTTGCTCATGTGGTTAACACTAGTGTTTCAAGTCTGATTTTAGAAGAGATTCATGCAGTTAGGGACTTTTCTGATGTTTTCTCGAAAGAGTTATCAGGTTTACCACCTGATAGGGAACTAGAGTTTGGTATTAAAGTCATGACCAAATATCTCTCTGTGGGGAGCCCCAATGTTATTTGTAAATAAGAAAGATGAATCAATGAGATTGTGCATTGACTATCGCCAATTAAACAAGCTAAACGTAAAGAATTGGTACCCACTTCCGAGGATCAATGACATGTTTGACCAGCTTAAGGGAGCTAGAGTGTTCTCCAAGATCGAATTAAGTTCGGGGTACTATCAGTTGAAAGTTAAAGAGGTCGACATAGCGAATATTGAGTTTAGGACACAATATGGTCACTATGAGTTCCTAGTGATCCCTTTCGATCTCACCAATGCCCCAGTCGCGTTCCTGGATTTGACGAATATGATTTTTCATCAATATCTAGATCAATTTGTAGTGGTGTTCATTGATGACATCTTGGTGCAATCGTGTTCAGAGGATGTGTAACACCATTTCTCGTATACATCCCCGTACACGAGTCACAGATGTCACATTACTTTTAAAACAATTTCGTACTTGAGAACCAGTAAAATTTTATTTCTTTAAATAATGGTTTAATAATATAGTTTATAAAATGCTCTTCAAATACACACATATATATAATAACGCTTAAAATTCATCAAATAGTAGTTTAATTTCGAATATAATATACTACTACAACTAAGTACCAAATTTCTTATCAGAGCATCACAACATATATAAGTACATGCCAACTAGCAATATCAAATTAAACATCTATAGATGTCATACTGTTACTGATGAGGCAATCCTTGACAGATCATATCAGCTGCACCCCTCACTCCGATTGTAAGCTATTACCTATGCATGAAAATCATCACACGCTAAGTATACACTTAATGAGGGATAATATAATAAATGAGGAATATTAAAACATAGTATTTCATAAAAGATCAAAATATGAGTTTAATCATATAAAATATATTAACGCATAAAACTGACTTGATAGGAAATTTTTCCATCAAATAACCTATTAAACAGTATTTTGTATGCCTAGTATACTTATAAATCAATATATTTCAAAATATCCTTTCACAGCCCAATGTATGACAAATGAGAATGTAAGGTACACAATAACATGATACTAACTATTTTCGAAATAATAATCTCGTACGACTACCATCCTTGCACACAAAGTACTACTCCAAGTACATAAAGTAATCTTACGAAAATGCAATAATGCATTTTCTAAAATCGATAGATATCCATCTCACACCAAGTATGCCAATTACATACATAGTGCTATAATACACAAAGTACTATTACAATACCACCTTATTTATGATATTATTATTGTACCTATAACTCTCCATGTACATAAAAAGGCTTTAAAATCTAAATCACAGGTTAAACATTTATTCAAAACCATCAATAAATAATAATTTGTGTGAAACATATCCATTCGTTTTAGGGTAATTCATACCCTAAAATCATTCATAAAATTATTTTTATAAACCTTATGAAAATATTTCAAAATACGATAAAACATGATTTTATAAAAGCATTCGAGGTTGGCTCATCACAAGTCATCCTCATATCATATAAGTACATAATAAATGCACTCATCTGGTATGCCTCACTATTATATCTTACTGCAGTCCGATTATTTTGGAACTTTTTCCTTGCCTTTTTGTTTGCTTGTCTCACGAATTTGATAACGATCTACACAAGCATCATTATTCACACATACAAATATAAGGTACAATGTTAGTATCCTTACTAAAATTTATAGAAAATAATAATACTTAAAAGTATTATTATTTTTGAATTCTTTTAAAATTTATCCTAACTTTTCCTTTTTATTCATAATGAACCCTTATCATAAATTCTTCAATTCAAGCCCAATAAATTTCCAACATTAAACTTATAGCCTAATATCTCAACAATACCATAATTACCACTTAAGCTACTAACTTTCTCAATATTCACCATTTTGTACTTAAACTTTACAAAATTTCCAAAATGGCTAAATTTCACATTCTAACTTCCATTTCAGCCCTCAAATAATAATTTCCATTAGTATACATCAATTATTCAGTAATTACACAAACATCCCATGACTTTTCAAAATTATCAAATAGGTCCCTTAACTTTTTAAAAATTACACTTTGGTCAATTTTTTAAGGCTTGTTGAACCTTCCAAATATTGTTTCTAAGGCATGGGATTTTTTCTACAAATTTCGTAACCTATTACCTCATGACCGAATGCTTTAAGGGGTACATTTCACATGATTTTCACTTGATTCAAGCATGAACCAACCCCTATTCAACACTTCAAGACCTCTACAATCAAACCCCTAACTAAATTTCATCAAAATACATTTTTCCACTAAAGCTAGTGTTTGGCCGAAATCAAAATAGGCTTATTTAGGCATGTTCAAGTGATTTTAATCAACAATCAAGCTTGTATATGATTCTACAACCTCGAAAACATCATAATCCTTATAAACTCTAATGTGAACACAAACCCTAAAATTTGGATCTTTGAACACAAACCAAATTAGCAAGCAATAAAGGTACCAAATGATAACATTTTTTTAAATGGAACAATTTTCTATTTCATGGCATAATCCAAAATCCAAAGGAAATTGCTCAAAAATGAAAAATAAAATTTCTCTTATCTTGGTCATGGGGAGCACGAAATGGAGCTGAAAAATGGCCTAAGTTTCATGATTTTTTCATGTAATTTCATGTAATTTAACCTTTATTTAGGCTTAAATGAATAAAATATTCATTTAATGAGAAATACCCATTTTACCATTAATGAAACTTGATAATCACCTAAATAACAAGCCACATAAACCTTATCATCTTCCAAAGTCAAATATGAAAAAAATATTTTACCTTTTTTTCAATTTTACCAAGCAACTTTCTAAAAAATGCAATCTTGCCACTTTAATCCAACAATCCAGATTTAACATGGAATTAAATCCTCAAATCCAATGGTTTATATTATTTCCTATCATTTTAAAATGTCGAAATAATATTTTTAAGCCTAATTTATCATCCTTCAATTTTTCCCAAAATTTCTATTCGATCCGATTTACCGATTTCTTATCGGACTTTAACCCTTTCTAGTTTTCAACATAAATTCTAGATCAATAATCTAATTTTAATAAAACCCCACTCTCAAGAGTAAACTATCT
The DNA here is from genome assembly GCF_006381635.1 of Hibiscus syriacus. NCBI lineage: Eukaryota > Viridiplantae > Streptophyta > Magnoliopsida > Malvales > Malvaceae > Hibiscus > Hibiscus syriacus. The sequence continues at coordinate 937,223 of NW_024062382.1, forward strand.
ATTTATGGAATAACAATTTTTTTGAGAAAATTACCACTTAGATACATGAACTTTTCCCACTTTTATACTTTGGCCATTAAACTTTTAAAACTTATATTTTAGTCACTAACCAAAATTTGGGGTATTACAACTCTACCCCTTAAGAAAATTTCTTCCTCGAATTTTAGTACGTACCTAATGTGAAGAGATACATATATTGTCTTTTCATGTCAGCTTCATCGACTTTATGATTCCTCCAAAGAACTTTGACCAAATGAATCATCTTGTCATGAATTTCTTTGACTTCTCAAGCCAAAATTTCAATCGGTTCCTCTTCATAGATCAAATTCAGGATCAAGAATTTAATTTCAATAAAACCCCACTCTCAAGAGTAAATTATCTATTTATGGAATAAAAATTATTTTTAGGAAAATCACCACTTAGGTCCTTAAACTTTTCCAACTTTTATGCTTTGGACACTAAAATTATAGAACTTATATTTTAGTCACTAAGCAAAATTTGGGTATTACAGGATGAGCATGACAATCATCTCCAAATTGTACTATAGATCTTGTGGGAGCGTCAACTGTACGCCAAGTTTAGTAAGTGTGAGTTTTGGCTATCAGAGGTATCATTCTTGAGTCATGTAGTGTCTTCCAAGGGTATCTGAGTTGACCTTTAGAAGATTTGAGCGTTTGTTGAGTGGAATCCAATGTGGAATGTGTTAGAGGTGCATAGTTTTCTAGGACTCGTAGGATAATATCATCGTTTTGTTAAAGGGTTTTTATAATTGCTGCTCTAATTGAAAAAACTAATGCAAAATGGAGTACCGTTTGTATGGGAATATAAGCTTCAAGAGACTAAAAGAGATTTTGACTCAGGCACTAGTGCTAACTCAACCGGATTCGGGTAGGGACTACACCGTGATTAGCGATATTTCACTGAATGGTTTGGGTTGCATGTTGATACAATAAGGTAAAGTAGTTGCGTATACATCCCGACATCTTAAATCTCATGAACGTAACTACCCCACCCATGACTTGGAACTAGCAACCGTGATATTTTCCTTAAATATTTGGAGACATTACCTATTCGGAGAGAGATGCTACATCTTCACTGACCAGAAGAGTTTGAAGTATTTGCTCATGTAAAAGGAGTTGAAATTGAGGCAAAAACATTGAAAGGATTTCCTTAAATATTATGATTGTGTGATCGACTACCATCTGGATAAGACGAATGTGGTGGTCGACGCCTTGAGCTGAAAGACAATATTCAACTTTCGAGCCTAGTTTGTGAACTTTAGCTTGACCGATGATAGTGGGTTGCTACCTGAGTTACAAGTTGAACCTAATTTGGTTAAGGAGGTAAAGGAACTTCAAAGGACTAACCACTGCTTGTTGGCTAAGGTCAAACAAACCTGTCTTGGTGAGGCACCTGGTTTTGTGCTAATGGATAACGATGTGATGTACTTTCGGGGACAATTATGTGTTCTGTCGATCAGTGAGTTACGCGCTAAAATCCTTAGTGAGATGCACTGTAATCCATTTTTAGTCCACATAGGAGGGAACAAGATGTATCAAGACCTTTTTCAATTATATTGGTGGTCGGGTATGACGAAGGAAATATCCGAGTTTGTTTCTAGGTGTTTGGCTTGTTAGCAAATCAAAGCAGAATATTAGGTTCCATCAAGGTTGCTTCAACCTATCCAGATTTCGCTGTGGAAGTGGGATAAAGTTACCATGGATTTCTTGATTGGGTTTCTAATGACACAGAATAAGCATGATGTAATCTAGGTAGTGGTCGATCGATTGACTAAGTCTGCTCACTTCTTATCGGTTCACATGGATTTCACCCTAGAAAAGTTGGCTAGATTGTATGATTAGAAGATAGCTCCGCGCTTCATTAGACCTTATGAGATCCTTGAGAGTGTCAGGCCTGTAACCTATCCACTAGCCTTGCCACCAAAAATAAAGCACATTCATAATGTGTTTCATCTGTCGATGCTTAGGAGGTATCATTCATACCCTTCCCATGTCATCCCTTCAGTGAAAATCGAGATAAGTCAATATATGAACAATGAGGAGGAACCAATAACAATCATGGTTTGAGAGGTCAAGGAGCTAAGAAACAAGCAAATCCCATTAGACAAAGTCTTATGAAGGAACCATGTGATCGAGGAAGCCACTTGGGAGACTGATGAAGATATGGATCTTCAACATCCATATATGTTCTACTTAGGTAAATTTTAAGGAAGAATTTGTTTCTTAGGAGGGGAGATTTGTAACACCCTGAACCATAGGTTAAAGTTTCATGCTAATCCAAGAGAAAATTTAATAAACTCATTAAGCATATAATAAGCCTTAACCCAATTATGAAAATAATTAGGCTTGTTTGAACCCATCATGGTTAAAAAAAGGTTTTTTTGAAATGAGATTAGAGGAATAATGACCAAAGGAACAATTAATCCCTCCCTTATACCAAAGGATGATTTTCATATAATTTTGGGTGATGTCACCAGGCAATAAAGGGGAGGAACTGGTCTTTCTCATAACTCATTTTCCTCATCAACTTTGTCTTATTCCTCTTTCCTTTTTTTGGTAGTTCCCCTAATCTAGCTCATCAACTTTGTCTTATTCCTCTTTCCTTTTTTTGGTAGTTCCCCTTAATCTAGGAACAAGTCTCGACTTATTTGTGAAAATTTTGATTTTGTGAAGAAATGTTTTGGAATCGTCATTGACCTTTTGGGTTAGGTAGATCGAATACCTAAAACCTGTCTTTTAAAAGAGATTTTAAGAAAACATCATTTTAAGAGATAAACAAGTCTACATGTAACCAGAAATTCATTTTTTAAATAAAATAAAAAAAGGTTCGGGGTCGATTACGCTTGAGGAAGGATAATCACCCCCACAACACCCAAAATTGGTACCCCGTCGATTATAAGTTGTCTTTAATAGTGGAAATCTAAGAATTTGAATATAAATTTAAGTTACGATCCTATTATTCCAAATTCAATCACACAATTTCATTTAACGAGAAATTCTAAGGAGAAATAGAAAATATTCCAATATTCTCAATCGAAGAGAAAATAATCCCTAAAATATTTGAGGACAAATATTTCTCTTTCCAACTAAAATAAAAATAATATAATAATTTCTCCCAAGAAATCAATATTAAAATAATTTGATTTGACCAAAATAAAAAAATTTAAACAAATTTGAACAAATTTAATTAACCATGCTAGACCATGAAAGTTTAAACTAGAATGACATAAATATAAACACAATAAAAAACAAAGACCCAAAAAAGTATCGCACAAATATAAGTGCTTAAATAAAAAAGCCATAAATAACATAAGGATCAAAATGCAATATAGCAAAAATAAGGCATTCAATGTGATAAAATATGAAACATGCATATATAATAAATAAAAAGTAAAGGGAAGAAATTTAAATGTGCATAAAATTAAATAACAAAAAATAAAAGAGAAATAAAAATAAGATGTTAGTGTTAATTTTTAATATTTAATCAGACTGTAAATAATGCGAGTCGTACCCCTAACGGGTCGTCGCAATATCGTACTATGGTTCGAACATAAAATAAATAAATAAATAACAAGTTAACGATTAGTGGTTAGTGGTTAGATGTTAATAGTGTCCGGATCTTAATAATGTGGATCGTACCCTGGATCAGGCCACCTCAAGGTCGATTCGAATAATAGTAATAAATAAATAAATATGTAGTAGTTAAAATGCAAGAAAATAAAAGTTAGTGGTTAATTCCTAATGTATGAAATAAGGATAACAACTAACATAATGGGTTAAAATGAACAAATTGAAAAATTAGAGGCCAAAAATGGTATGAATGCATCCTAGAATAGGACCAAAATGAACTACATTTCAAATTAGAATGACCATACGCATGGTTTTCCCAACATGCATGAAGAGCATATGGACCCTACAATAGGTAAATATGGCCCAAGCTAAAACAAAAACAAAACCTCATTTTCCATTTTAGGCATTTTGCCTTTTCTCTTTAAAAATTAAAACATTTACTTTCTCTTCTTTCTCTCGCAACCTGGAGAAAAGAAGGAAGAAGCTATCCCATGGCAGTCTTAGGCACCTCATAGGCCGTAACCAACTATGGCCAACCTAAACCAAACAAACCCAAAACTAAACGAAACAAACCCTTAACGACCCTTTCTAAAAAAGGGAATCAAACCGACCCTACACCTGACCTCACACACAAGGCCGAGATGGCCTCCGACATTCCACTCCGACGCGTCTGCTCCCCTCGCCAACGAGGGCAAAAGCTAAAGGTAAAAAAGCTAACTCTCTTTACTCCCTCTATTTTAGTTCACTCCCATATTCATGCATGGAAGCGAAAAGGAAGAACCAAAACTCACCAAAATACCTTGATAATATTTTTTAATTTTTGTTGGATTTTCGAATGTGCTATTTTGTGATGCTTAAATGTTGTATTTTTTTATTCAAAAAAAAATCCTCCATTTGTTACAAAATTTGAAGGGTTTTTATATCACCCAATTTTACTTATTTGAAAATAAAAAAATGATGCTGAAATCTTGCTTTTTAGCTTGCTATTGTGGTCTGACTAGAGCAAGGATGGCGTGCGTGGAGATGAGTTGGTGGGCTGTTCTGGTACTGACTTGATCGGGGTAGATAGCAGGGCATGGTGAAGGATTGTTTCTTCATGTAGAAGGGAGAGAAACTGATGACAATGAGGGATTTGGTGCAGTTGAATGCGATATTAATGGATTTTCCCTTTTTTTGTTATTTTATTGTAATTAATAGTGTAATATATATATAGGGGTGAAATTAGTTATTACAGTTACCCCTCTTTTCTCATTACTGTGAAATAAAAATAGAGCAAAGACATAAATAACCAATTTTATCCAGCTTAGTCATATGATATCTCTGAGCTCCAAGTTCTTCTCATTATAAACTTTTCACTCTTCTGTTCGGACGAGTTCGTCTCATTATCAACCCTTCCATTGAAATGTTGATCCACCACATTCTGTGATGAATTTGAGTAAAAGGTCGAACACGTTCTTCTTATTATGAACTTCTTCTTCCTTCGATTATGCTGATCTAAATCCTTATTATGAACCCCTTCATTGGAAATATTGATCCATCTCCTTCTGTGATAGATTTGAATTTCTTTCAAAAATGAAAATGTGGATTAATTTTTTTTTTCTAAAATCTTATTCTTCAACATAGAATTGTGAGACGAAATCTCTGCTAACTTTTGATTTCATGTCAAATCTTCAACTTCTTGATGAAAGTGAATAAGAAATTTGTTTCAAGAGAGGCTATCTCAGGTGAGATAAATTTTGGTTTCGAGTGAACAATTTCAAATTTTGTGTTCCAAGGGAAACATGTCTCAAGCGAGACGAAATTAACTTTAAGAAAAACAATCTCAAGTGAGATCAATTTGGTTTCAGATGAACCAAATTCTAAATTTTGCGTTTCAAAGGAAAACTATCTCAAGCGAGATAAAATTGGTTTTTAGAAAAATAATCTCAAGTAAGATCAATTTTGTTTCAAGTGAAACAATTTCAAAATTTGTGTTTCAAAGGGAGCTTGTCTTAAGTAAGACAAAAATTATGAATGAAAAAATTTCACAATTCGTATTTCAAGAGGAAATATATAAAGTAAGATAAAAATTTGATTCTAGTGAAACAATTTCAAAATTTGTGTTTCAAGAGAAACTGTCTCAAGCGAGATGAAATTTGTTTTTAAGAAAAACAATCTCAAATGATCATGTTTTAAGTAAGACTGTCTCAAATGAGACAAAATTTATCTCGTGAAAAATAATCTCAAGTGAGATAAAAATTTTTGTACTGAATTAGAATCTTCGAAAATCGCTTTCTCATTTTCCATGAGTATCATATGAAAACATCATAATGATTGGGTACTATGGCCAACTTTAAAGCAATGATTCTTTTGTGAATTGGGTTTCTCTACTCTTGAGATTCTACCACTCCAAACATGGTTTCCTCTAGTTAAGGATCAAATTGTGACTTCTTTTTTTGAGGTCTTGTTGTCACAAATCTTCTTCCTTTTTAGAAGATTTGTGAATGATCATGCGTCTATTTATGAAGATGTGAATGCAATTGGATGTAGCTAAATGTAATGCATTTTCTTATGCAAATGATGTTCTCATGGATGCAAAAATGTTGTTTCATTTTCCTTTTGACTTTAAAGTGGAGAACTCATTACTCCTTCACTTAATCAATCTTGGTTAGAGCCTACTGTAACATTAGCATGGTGATTTGTCAGTTCAAGTAAGCGTTCTCTGAAGAACAATCTCATCATCTTGTGTCATCATGTCTTCTCTCTCCTCTTTCTTTTGTTTTTTCATGAAAATCTCATAAAAAATTCTCTCTCTTTAATTCTTGTTGTGGTCAGATACATTATCTTGACGCTTTTCGTCTCTGACCCAATTGTTCCATCAGAGTTGTTTCTTCAAGAATTTTCTTCCAATTGAAGCATAATTTTTTTTCAAAGTAAGCTCTTATTGTCTCTATATTCTGCCCCTGATACTCCGAACAACAAGGTTTATTCTTAATACATTCTTGATTTGAATCTTGTTATCCCCACAAGATTTTGATCTTTGGTCATGCCCCAATGTGGGTACCTCTGAAGTTCTTGAACATCATTATCAAAACTTCTTATTTTCAAACTTCCTCGAACAAGTGATCAATAAATCTAATAAATGAATGCCCTAAACATTTGTTATGACTTAAGATGCCAAAAAATCCTAAAACAATACATGCCTCTTCTTATTAAGGTGGTTATTTGCTTCTTGGTCAGTTATTGATGATGTCACAAAGAGGTGTGAAAAGTTTTATTATTGTGTTTTATAACCTTTCAGACTTCATTATTCCAAGGATCAGAGAATGTCTCCCTTGCCCTTGCATTTTTATTTGAGGCAGAACAAGCCTCACCAACTTCAAGGATTTCCAATCATCTTGTTTATTTGCCCCATATCAAAACATCTTGAAACAAGTGTCTTTGACGGGGATTGAATAATTGTCCTCATGAATTCAGCTCATGTACTCTTTTACAAATGAACACGAGTGTCAAGGTTTTGGGCTACTTTGGATTCCCTGCATTTAAAGATTTGTTCAAAATAATACCAAGAAATCTTTTTCTTTCTTTTAAACTATTGTTAATATACTTATAAGATGCTTGTAAATGAACATAATTGGGTCTTGAAATAAGAAAAGTGGAAATTTTACAAAGTCGTGGCAATCATAGAAAGGATAAAAATCAAGAAATAAAGTTAGATGCCTCAAATATCACTAATATGAATGTTCCTGAACTAATCAACTTGATATAATTTGGAGCACTGAGGTAAGCTTCTATTTAGAAGATCTCAAATGGTGACAAAATGTCTGTAGATGTAAAGCTCCTTTCAAAATATCAGGCTCTTCAAAGTAAATGAACGGCCCAAAAATAGCCAAAATGTTTGCTGACGTGAAACTCATCCCAATGTACTAGAATCTTGAGAGGGTTTTACTTGCTTGATGCCTAATATCAAAATGAATTTGATCAGCCTTTTCAGGTTTTCAACTCAAATCCTTCTTTTGGTTTCAAGATGACCTTTGCGGATTCTCGTTTTGAACCCTCCTTTTAGTTTTCTTTTTTCTCTCTCTCTTTTTATTATTTTATTTCTTTTTTATTTCTTTTGTATTATGTTCCTTTTTTTCCTTTTTCTCTTTTATTTTCTTCAGGTGTAATTATTCTCAATTTGAATATGAATTTGTTGGATCACTTGATTCATCTTTATCTATCTCAATCAGAAATAATAGTCCTCCGAAAATGACCTCATTGACAACGTATGGTCCTTTCCCAATTAGGCATCAATTTCCCACATAATTTTTTATGAATTGGTAAGATCATTTCAATCACTAGATCATCCTCTCAGACTTCTATTGGACGACCTCATTTCTTTTCACGGCTGCTCTTATCTCAAAAGCGCAAGCGTCAAATACTACCATATTGTTAATCCAAAAGAAGTTTGTTTTTCTTGCGCAAGGATAACATATATTTTCTGAAGAAATCACCACTGCCCCAAATTCTTATCCCAAATTGTTGGATGCCCCATTAAAGCTTCTAGGATTTGTCACATGCTTTAATTTCTTCTTCAGTAAAGATGCACAATAAATCCTCATCTGAAAAAAATTAAAACCCATGGAATCATAATCATTTGATGCCCGTCTTGCTTGAGAATTTATTATGGCATTCCTTTATATCATCTTTTGGCTTATATACACAATGCCAAATTCTGATAACACTTGCTATCGAGCCATTCTTCTAGTCAATGTTGGTGATTGTGTTAAACGCTTTAGAGGATCAATTTTATATATTAATCGAGCAATATAATATAACATGTACTGCCTGAGCCTTTAGGTATCCCATATCAAAGCACATCGTGCCTCCTAGATTGGCAGGTATTGGATCTTGCAACCAATGAAATTTTTTACTAAGATAACAAACGACTCGTCCATCCTTCCAGAATCAATATGAAGCTTCCACATATCTCAATGAATTTTCAAAGACTGTCAAATAGGGGATTAATGGTCTATCAAGAACTTGCGCACTATTACCTCTGTATTCAACACTTGCATGTTTTGATCAGATCAAGAAAATATACATTTGGAATATTGAAGCAACTCTATAAGCTTTTGTCTAATTTCATGTCATAAAGTAGTGCTAATATATGTCTCTTTTCTTTCTTCATTCATTCAAAATTTTAATTTCTTCATGGTGAGATAAGATCTGTTCATCCTCATTTTCACCAGACTCAATAGTTTGTTAGAAACATAACATTCTACCTCATTTTTGCACTTATAGATTTCTATTAAACACAGTACACTCGAAATTTATCTCATGATTAAAGTTCAGAAACATTAATTTTATTAATGATTAGGCACATGTAAAGTAATTTTGGAACGAATATATATATTTGGAAGAGTAATAGACATTTGTATGGAATGCATGAAATAATAAAAAAATGTCAAAAATTAAATAAAAGAATGTAAAGAATGATAAAGAATATGAAAATGTATAAGATGATTTCCACTTGAGAAATGAAGGAAAGTATCTTCAATTGTAAAAAGTAGAATTAACTTAGAAGCCTTTCACAAAAGATTCCTTAATGATCGCGGGCAAAAGCCTAAGGGTTAATTCCAAGTATTACTTTAAATTTAATCTAAAAACTACAAGTAGATCATATGTAGTGCACTTGTTGAGTTCTTCTTCAGGGAAACATGGTCATATTTCAGTGCAAATTTTCCAACCTCAGTATCTTCAGGCATATTGCTGACATGTAGCTCTTGATCTTTCATCTTCTCTTCTTCATCAGTTGCTTCCACCAAATGTGGTTCAACATTAACCTTTCCAAACTGGAAAATATTCTTTCTGTGCCCCAAAAGACCATCATCTTCCTTTATGCTAACCTCTTTCTTTTCTTCTTTCTTGTTTAACCCTTTCTTCCCTTATTGGAAATTAGGCTCAAATTTGGATCGAAAACGGTTCTTCTAGGGGATGATAGTCTTAGGAGGGTTTTGAGCATTAGTTGCTGCAGTGATTGGTGTAGTATTTTTCAGACTATGAAATGTCTAATGCCTCACTTGTCATAAAAAATATGATACATGTGTCTGAGATGTTTTGAGGCTTGTATCTCACCAATTTATTCCCAATCTTATGGGTCAATCTCAGATTGCATCCACTGAAACCTTCTTGCTTGGATTTTATTTCTCATTCTCTTGCTCTATATAGCCTTTACAGGACTTGACTACATTAATCTTTATTAGGAAAGAAATGTTTGGGCATTGAAGTCTGACATTTTGCTTTCCTGCCTTACACCTATGAATTTCTTGCTCCAGAGGATCTTAAAATTTTCCTTCTAGAGTACTAGAAACCTTAGCTGAAGATTTTGAGGTTTCGATCTAGTTTATCCAAGAAATCTCCTTATAAGACCATTTCTTGTTCGGAGGCCATTGTGGAAGAGTCTAACACTTTTTGGCTCTCTTGATCAGTATTTGGGCTTCTTCAATGCCCTTTTTCTTTGGGTGAGGTGTTTCCCTTATTATCAATTCAATAGAGCCTTCTGGACGACATATGATTTCTAGAGCTGGCTTGAAATACCATGCTCCCTAATAGGTTATTGATCATTTATTGTTGTCATTTCAACCCAACCACCATCATTCAAAATCTCATTCACAGTCTTTACAGCGGGATCCTCAAGTGATTTCTCCCCATAAATCAAAACAATCACCATGTGCATCAACTTAGACATTTGTTCTCTTGAATCGTCTTAGAATTTCCATGTTTGATCAATCATCTCTTGCTGAGTCTTGATAAGTTGCTCTTGGATTTTCTCGATTCTACCAACATGTGCTAAAATCTCATTCATGGCTCTTATATTTCTCTAGGAAGATCAAGTTGGCTCCAATTTACTTTTTAGAATTTATGCCATGGAATACTCTACGAAATACTCCCAAATTTTCATGATTGAATACATGTAGAAAAGATTTGAAACAAACAAAATGTGAATGCGTAATGTAAAAAAATATTAATGCAAATGTAAAGATGCGAGTGCCAAATAAAATGCAAATACAACGAAGGTGTTGATTCCAAATTAATTTTCATAAAACAATTTCCAAAAAATACATAATGTCTCAATACACCGACGTAAATGGAAACTATAAATCACGTCATATTGCTCAATTTCATAAATTCTTTTTGATTGAATGCACAAGGAAACATCATTCTTCTATCTATAGCTTGATGCATAACTCCAACATTTCGACTTCTTTTCCCAAAAAATGTACTTGTTGAGCAATCATATGTGACTAGCATCATCCACTGCCTCATATTAGCTTTCGTTGCTGCTTGACGACTTCAAATATAGTACTTTTTTCAGATAGTTGTATCAACGACTTGATCAATTGCATCAACGACTTGATCAATTGCATCGTTTGAGCTTCATGTATTCCAGCTTCATGTACCTCTTCAGTTGTTTCCTGGAGCACCCTTCTGGACCATTGATGCATTTCCATAGTTCTATTCTACCTCTTCGAGTAACATTGTCACATTGAAAGCCTTCTAATGCGACTATAGACTCTATCAATACCTTCTATGAAATGTATGAAATGTGTTAATTCCAAGGTAATCATCTTAGAACAACTTTAAAGAACTCAAAACGTCTCAATATGTCAAAACAGATAAAAGTGAATCTTATTCACCCTTTCATGTGGCGTTGGCATTTTGAAAGCCTTCTCATTTGATAAATAACTAGGGTATTAACAACATGTTTATGCACAAATAAAGTAAGGCAAATAGTCAAATTAAAAGGAAAAGGAATTAATAAAGCTAATAATAATTAAAAAACGAAAATGTGTTTTAGAAATACTTGAAATTAGTCCATTCGATTGGTAAATACCCATAAAACAAAGAATAGAACACAAAGAAATTTTAAAACCCTAGCCGCATAATTTTAGTTCACATGCATTTATTCAAAAATAATCTATCGAATAAATTAAAAGAAGAAGGTTATAATTCATTTCTCCTTTGTGTACACTTATTTGGGTACCTATGGATAGAGTTTCGGCATCATCTTAGATCGGGTGGGTTTCTACAATTTATTATATGTAGAGTTTCGGTTCTAGGAGTAAAGGTACTCGAATTGTCCTTGTCGGTGCCCCCTTGGGCGAGCCCGACCCTCAATTATAGGGTTAAATAGACCAAGTTCAATTCAAGAGGGCACATTTCCCTATGCCTGACACGGATAGTAAATCCTTACGAAGACATAGGGCATATGAACCCGAGAAACTACTTGCTAGGTCTGACACGGAGAATAAATTCTCACGAAGACGTCGCTTTTACTCTCATGAAGACATCGCTTTCACTCTCACTTAAAGGGGAAAGAGCTCGAGTATAGAGCTTATGTTTATGCAATGCACATGTTGTGTGTGAGGAGAAATTCTCAAACCTTTGACAAACAACCACACAAAAATCTAACTAAAGCAAATCCAAAATTTTAATATTTAAAAATCAATCAAATACATACATTAGTATAAAAGGATATAAAATAAAATAAAATAAAAGAATAATAAAAAATTGAAAGAAACCAAAAGAATCGTGAATTAAGTAAAACTGAATTCTCAATTTCCAACTATAGAGAAAATATATAATCGATTTAGGGCTTAATCTACTAAGTCCCCAGCGGAGTCGCCAAACTATTGTAACCGCTCTTAAGCTTGAAACGAGTCTCGACTTATTTGTGAAAAATTCAATTTTGTGAAGAAATGTTTTGGAGTCGCCATCGACCTCTTGGGTTAGGTAGGTCGAATACCTAAAAATTGTCTTTTAAAAGAGTTTTAAGAAAACATCATTTTAAGAGATAAACACGTCTATGTGTAACCAGAAATTAATTTTTTGAATAAAATAAAATAAAGGTTTGGGTAGGTTACGCGTGGGGAAGGATAAACACACCCACAATTCCTGAAATTGGTACCTCATCGATTATAAATTGTCTCTAATGTTGGAAATCTAAGAATTTGAATATAAATTTAAGTTAAGATCCTATTATTCCAAAATCAATCACACAATTTCATTTAACGAAAAATTCTAAAGAGAAATAGAAAATATTCCAATATTCACAATCGAAGAGAAAATAATCCTTAAAATACTTTAGGACGAATATTTCTCTTTCCAACTGAAATAAAAAGAATAATTTCTCCCAAGAACTCGATATTAAAATAATTTGATTCGACCAAAATAAAAAATTTAAGCCAATTTGAACAAATTTAATTAATCATGCTAGATGATGAAAGTTTAAACTAGAATAACAAAAATATAAACACTATAAAAAGCAAAGACCCAAAAAAGTATCACACAAATATAAGTGCTTAAATAAAATATAATCATAAATAACATAAGGATCAAAATGCAAGATAACAAAATAAGGCATTCAATGTGATAAAATATGAACCATGCATATGTATAGTCATGGGACTAAAAAAGAATAAATAGAAAATAAAGCGAAATAATTAAAGGACTAAAATTAAGGTACTAAAAAATGAAGGGTAAAAATAAAAAGATAGAAAATTAAAATAATGAAATTAAAGGACTGAAATTAAATAAATAAAAAGTAAAGGGCAAAAATTTAAATGTGCATAAAATTAAATAACAAAATAAAAGAGCAATAAAAATAAAATGTCCAGTAAATAATGCGAGTCGTACCCTGGGTCAGATCGTCGCAAGGTCGTATTATGGTTTGAACATAAAATAAATAATTAAATAAATAAATAACAAGTTAACCGTTAGTGATTAGTGGTTAGTGGTTAGGTGTAATAAAATATGAACCATAATAATGTGGATCGTACACCGGATCGGGTCATCATAAGGTCGATTCGAATAATATCAATAAATAAATAAATATAAGTAGTTAAAATAAAAGAAAATAAAAGCTAGTGGTTAATTCCTAATGCATGAAATAAGGATAACAACTAACATAATGAGTTAAAATGAACAAATTGCAAAAATAGAGGACGAAAATGGTATGAATGCATCCTAGAATATGACCAAAATGAACTGCATGAAGAGCACGTAGACCCTACAATACGTAAATTCGGCCCAAGCTATAACAAAGACAAAACCCAAAACAAACCCTTAACGCCATTTTCTCTTAAAAAATTTAAAACATTTACTTTCTCTTCTCTCTCTCTCTCTTAACCTGGAGAAAAACAGAAGGAAGAAGCTATCCCACGACAGCTGCATGCACCTCACCGGCCACCACTAATGATGGCCAACCTAAACCAAATAAACCCTTAACGCCCCTTTCTAAAAAAAAGGGAACCAAATCGACCCTATACCCATCCTCACACGCACGGCCGAGATAGCCTCCGCTGTTCCACTCCGACGTGTTTGCTCCCCTCGCTGACGAGGGAAAAAGCCAAAGGAAAAAAAAAGCTAACTCTCTTCACTCCCTCAACTTTATTTCACTCCTATGTTCATGCATGGAAACGAAAAGGAAGAACCAAAAGTCACCAAAATACCTTTACAATTTTTTTTTGTTGGATTTTTGAATCTGCTATTTTGTGATGCTTGAATGTTATGTTTTTTATTCCAAAAAAATCCCCCCTTTGTTACAAAATTCGATGGGTTCTCATATCAACCATTTTTACATATTTGAAAAAAAATTGCTAGAATTTTGCTTTTTGGCTTACTGTTGTGGTCTGACTGGAGCAAGGATGGCATGCGTGGAGCTGAGTTGGTGGGCTGTTCCGGTGTTGAATTGATCGGGGTAGATGGCAGGGCATGGGTAAGGGATGTTGCTTCACATAGAAGGGAGAACAACTGATGGCAGGGAGGGATTTGGTGCAACAGCAACCAGGACATTCAATGCCTCGAATATTAAGGGATTTCCCCTTTTTTGTTATTTTGTTTTAATTAATAATGTAATATATATATATATATATATAGGGGTGAAATTGGTGATTACATCTTTAAAGAACAATCATTCTTCTTATTCCTCTTGCGTTTGCGCAAAGGTGTGAACTTGTTGGCCTCATTTCATAATCTGATTTTGTGAAGGTTAGAAGTGAAATCCTTACCTCTCTAGCTTCCTTTTAAGTTCCTTCTTTTTGGATTTAGTCCTGAAAACCATGTAAGGGGTTTAAGACGGGTTTTAGGGCCCCCTAATGCTCTCATAGTCATTTTTAGAGATAAAAAACCATGTTTTCAATCTTCTTAAGCCTCTAAGTAAGTTAGTAACTTATTCTCTTGCTTGTGATTAGTGAAAGAGGTTGGATAAATATGAAAGCTAAAGAGCAAGGGAAAATAAGTCTTTGAGTGAGTTAAGGTTGTTTCTGCAACACCTAGGAGAAAGGTAACACATTTCTAACCTTTTCATACTGCTTGTAGAACAACATGTGTAGTTTTGATGCATGTTTGGATATATGAGCCATTTGTGTGCACTTGGGAGGTCTAAATGCATGAAAAAGAATATTGTTAGGCTCAATGAAGCTCATTCGATCAACCGAAATATGCCAAGAGGGGGTGAATTGGCTTTTTAAAGTTTAGGGAGTAAGGAGTATTAAGATATAAAAATTTGCACAATGATTTATAGTGGTTCAACTCCATCAATAAAGTCTATATTCACTACCTAAGCTCCTTACTTAGGATTTTCCAACAAATCCACTAATTTATTCTTTCATTTTCAAGGATAAAAAAATAACATTTACAAACTCCCTAGCTTTTCAAAGGCTTAACTAGAACCAAAACTCCTTTACAAAAGAAAATAATTGTAAACAAGAAAACCTCTAAAAAGGAAGGTGTTTACAAATTAAAGCTCACAAAAAACACAAATATTTACAAGAGAAAGAGAAATAAAGAATGAAAAGCTTTTCTCTTGTGTTTGATTGCTTGGATAAGTGTTGTGTAACCTTCTTCAAGTGTCATCAACTTGTTTTTATATGTTGGAATGAGTTACTAGTCGTTTATAGCTGTTTAGGATGGTTTGGAACCATTGGAAGACTTTCTACACACAAAGTTTTGAAACTCTTCGAAAGAGTCGTTGGAAAATTGACCATTGGACACAAAGTATCGAAACTTTAAGTAAAGTTTCGAAACTCTTGAGATAGTTTCAAAAATCTTGAAAAGTATCAAAACTTTTTGGGAAACTGCCTTGGAAAGTTTCGAAACTCTTGTAGAAGTTTCAAAACTTCTGGTCAAAATACTTATTTTAAGGCTTTGATTGGACTTTGAATATTTGATGAAAACTTTGAATAAATTCAATTTAGTCCAAAAACATTTTTCCCTTATTTGTTATATCAAAATATTAGTTCTACAATCTCCCCTTTTTTGATATAATAAAACCTTTGAAAAATAGTTTTTGACAATAGCTCCCCCTTATCAAAACATTTAATGAAAAAGAGAAATATTTTAGAAAATATTAAAGCTCCCCTTTTTTCATTCTTGAAATTGATTTTTTTAAACCTATATTTCTCCCCCTTTTTGTTATATCAAAAATAATTCAAACCTTAGGTTCAAAAATAACAATGGACAGTAAGTAAAGAATCTTAGCATTAAAATCATTTGAAAAATCAAAAACTCCCCCTCAATAAATGCATTCCAAACAAAAATTTAACTTTAAAAGCTTGACACTTAAAAGACATTGAATTTCAACAAAGATGAATAAAAAAGTTAGTAGCACAAGAAATTCAATATATACAGGTCTAATATACTTTATACAATACCAATTGTTGTATTTAAGTGCATATGCATATAGCTATTCAAAAATGTTATGCATTTGAAAAATATGATATCAATTGTTAGAGAGATATCATTTGCCAAAAAAAATCACATATATAAATGTTTAAATTAAGGTCAAAAAATAAAATTTTTAAAAACAAAGCATTAAAACCAATTTTGACCAAAATTCATTATGATGAACAAATATTTATGAAAAATCATTAAAACTTTAGAAAATGTTAATCACAACACTTTTTAACATACATGATATAGAAAATCAACTCAAAATCATTTAAGATCAAAACTCATGCATGCATACAACAAATAAACAACCAATTAATCGAAACAAAAACATTAAGCTTAGAGGTTACCCATTCCTTTTCAAGTGTGGCTGGAGCATTTCAATATCTTCACTTTCATCACCATTGCTCCCATACACCTACAAGAGACATTTATTTGGATTTTTGTATCCAAATTGCTTTCGATCCTTGATTGTTAGCGTTAATGTCCCTTGTTCCCTTTGGAATCCATACTTGTTTAATTTTAAAACGTTTTCCTTTCTTTAAAGGACAAATATGTTCCAAATGGCCATGATAATGACAATGTGAACATTTTTTCATTATGAAATTAGATGAATTATTTAAAATGATTTCTTTTTTTTTGTTAAGCATTCAAGGTTAACTTTTAAATCAAAGCATTCTTTTTCAAAGAATTTTAATTTTTACTTTTCAAAGCTCTAAATCATTTTTCAAAATTTCATTCTGTTTTTCAAAATCCAATTTTGCTTTTGAAAAAAAATCATTTTCAACTTTAAATTTAGAAATCATTTTCTTGTATTTGGAGTTCATGGTCTCGCACTCCAAAAATAATTCAACGTATGAATCTTGTAACTCATTAAAAGAATATGAATTAGATTCACTAGAGTTAGAAGATACCTTGGGCACTTAAAAATCCATTAAGCGTATTACTTTTGGTGGTTCTTCTTTCTTGTCATCTCCCATGCATCAATATCATTGGATTGGATGAATAATTCCTTTAATTTCTTCCATTGACAGTAGTTGGATCCATTAAAGTATGGAGGCTGACGATCAGTTGGGAATCTTCTATGTAGAATTAGCCAGGGGTGAAAGACATCTTCTCGGTTGCTTCAAATATGGATAAATCTTTTTCAAGGTTTATCTCAAGGTTGTTAGACCTTCTAATGAGTCAAGATATGATATCAATTGTAGGCTCAATGAAGCTTGTTCGATTTAATCAAAATATGCCAAGAGGGGGTTAATTGGCTTTTTGAAGTTTAGGGAGTAAGGAGTATAAAGATAGGAAAATTTGCACAATGTTTTATAGTGGTTCAACTCCCTCAATGAAGTCTATATCCACTACCTAATCTCCTCACTTAGGATTTTCCAACAAATCCCCTAATTTGTTCTTTCTTTTTCAAGGATAAAAAGATAACCTTTACAAACACCCTAGCTTTTCAAAGGCTTAGCTAGAACCAAAACCCCTTTTCAAAGGAAAAGAATTGTAAACAAGAAAACCTCTAAAAAGGAAGGTGTTTAAAATTAAAGCTCACAAAAACACAAATATTTACAAGAGAAAGAAAAATAAAGAATGAAAAGAATTTCTCTTGTGTTTGATTACTTGGATATGTGTTGTGTAACCTTCTTCAAGTGTTCTCAACTTGTTTTTATATGTTGGAATGAGTTATCATCCGTTTATATCTGTTTGGGAAGGTTTGGAGCCATTGGAAGACTTTTTGGACACAAAGTTTCAAAAATCTGGGGAAAGTTTTGAAAGTCTTTGAAAGAGCCGTTACAAAATTTGACCGTTATACACAAAGTATCAAAACTTTAGGTAAAGTTTCAAAACTCTTGAGATAGTTTCGAAACTCTTTAAAAGCATCGAAACTTTTCAGGAAACTGTCTTGGAAAGTTTCGAAATTCTTGTAAAAGTTTCAAAACTTCTGGTTAAAATACTCATTTTATGGTTTTGATTGGACTTTGATTTTTTTGATTAAAACTTTGAATAAATTCAATTTAGTCCAAAAACATTTTGCCATAAGTAATGGCTTTTCATGTTCCTTTAGTATTAAATAAGATTTAAATACTATTTGGGGGCCTTGGGGACATTTTAAGAATGAATTAGAGGATTTTAGATAAGTGAAATAGAGTTTTCTAGGCAGAGAGTATCGATATTGTAAGAGCAATACTGATACCGTCAGTCGTGTAAGGGAAAAATTCAAAGGGTTTTGGAGGAGAATATCGATACCCCATCAAGAAGTATCGATACTCGGGGCCTAGTATCGATACTCGGGGCCTAGTATCGAAACTCAGGGATTTGATAAACAAACATTGAAGCCAATTTTGTTATCGGTACTCATGGGAGTATTAATACTAAGGGTAGAGTATCAATAAACTCCATAAGGATGTTGATACCAAGGTATTTTCAAAACATCAAAGAGAATTTTGGTATCAGTAATCTATAGAGTATCGATATCACAGGAGGGGAGTATCGATACTCCCATGCAAGTATCAATACTGAGAGATTTTCTAAAACTTCAAATGTAAATTTGGTACTGATACTCAGGGAAGTATTGATACCACAATAGGGGAGTATCGATACCTATAAAGGAGTATCAGTGTTATCACGAATGCTTAAGATATAAGTTTCATTCAGAATTGAAAAGGGAAACCAAAGAATTCAATGAGGGAAACCTTCTAATAAGCTTACAAGTGGAACACCCTAATGAATTATGTGATAACATAAGATCTTAATGAGGTAAGATTTCATAAGACATGCCTTGTATGATGATTGAGAAATGGTGAGGACACCCGAGTCAGTTGTATGATGATTGTTTGGTAGAATAAGGATTATCTAGATATATCCAATATACTACTTGGGTGCTTAGAATGCTATTTGGATTTGTGCCAATGCTAAGTGACCCAAACACGTTCCAAGTACTCTAGAGAAGTAGACTAGCTGAGTAAGGTGTCAACACTATGTAACATAGACCTAACCCAAAGTGTAGGGAGATGTTGATGCTCTGTGACCCAGGTCTTACCTAAGGTTCTTAGTAAGCAAATAGGGGTGTGAGTTCTGTGATGCTAAGTGACCCTAAGTGTTAAACAATATTTTATAATATTTTGATATAACAAATTAAGGTAAAATGTTTTTGGACTTGATTGAATTTGTTCAAAGTTTTTCAAAAATAATTCAAAGTCCATTAAACTAGAATTTGATAACAAAATAGTTTTCCGGGTATGTAGTACCGATGCTGATATATACTACATTAACTATACCAACACTATTCATGTGGTACCGATACCAAAGGTAAGAGAAGTATCGATACTCTCTAGGTAGTATTGATACTACCAGTTGTTTTCCAAATTGCTCAAATTTCAGAATGCAAAATAGGTACCGATACTCAAGGGGGTATCGATACTACTTTACACAGTGGTATTGATATCATGAATCATAGTATCGATATTGGTCAAGCCCGACGGTCTTTAACCGCTAGTTTATTGAAATTTTACAAAGGTAGTACTGATACTCATTAAAGGAGTATCGATACTCCCTCTTCTGGATAGTTTTATTTTGCACAAAACTAATCCCCAACGGCTAGAAAACACCACAAACTCATTCCAACATATAAAACAAGTTGAGGACACTTGAAGAAGGTTACAAAACCTATCCAAGCAATAAAGATCAAGAGAAAATCTCTTTCACTCTTTAAATTTCCTTTTCTCTTGTACACATGTGTTTGAGCTCATTGCAAATATTTTAATTATTTTTTACTGAGCTTAATTTTTGTAAACACCTTCATTTTGAGAGGTTTTCTTGTTTACATCTTTTAACCTTTGTAAAGGGGATTGGTTCTAGCTTAGCCTTTGAAAAGCTAGGAAGTTGTAAAGGTTATCTCTTTGTCCTAGAAAAAGAAAGAACAAATTAGTGAATTTGTTAGAAAATCCTAAGTGAGTAGCTTAGGTAGTGTATGTAGACTTGGTTGAGAATTCTAACCACTATAAATCCTTGTGCATATTGTTTCATCTTTATACTCCTTACTCTCTAAACTAAAAAAGACAATTCACCCCTCTTGGCAATTATTCAATTGTTCAAATGAGCTTCATTAACCCTAACAATTAATATCAGAGCTTGACTCATTAGAAGGTCTAACAACTTTAAGACGATCCTTGAGGAATCTCTATCCATTTTCAAAGCAACTGAGAATATGGCTTCTACCTCCGGCTCATTCTACATGGAAGACTCCCAACCAATTGACAAGCCTCCATACTTTAATGGAGCCAACTATAGTCATTGGAAAAATTAATGAAGCTATTCATTCAATCCAATGATCTTTATGTATGGGAGATGATTGAGAACGACTACTCTTTTCCAAAGAATAAGACAAATGAGTGGAGTGCCTAATAATAGAAGAAGCTCAACAAAATACCAATGCCATGTACATGTTGTTTTATGTATTTGGTCTCGATGTCTAAGAAGGTGTTTCTTCTTGTAAAAATGCCAATGAGCTTTGGAATAAGCTTGATAAACTTCATGGTGACAAGAAAGAAGAACCACCAAAGCGGAAGAAGTATTTTTGATATAACAAAAAGGGGGAGAAGTATAGGTTTGAAAAATTCAATTTCTCAATGAAAAAGGGGGAGCTTTAATATTTTCTAATATTTTTGTTTTTCATGAAACATTTTTACTAAGAGGGAGTTTTGCCAAAATAAATTTTAAAATGTTTTGTTATATAAAAAAGGGGAGATTGTTGAACCATGTTTTATAATATTTTGATATAAAAAATTAAAGAAAAATGTTTTTGGACTTGATTGAATTTGTTTAAAGTTTTTCAAAAACAATTCAAAGTCCATTAAACTATAATTTACAAAACAATTTTTCTAGGTACGTAGTACCGATATTGTTCTTACAGTATCGATACTACATGAACATTATCAATATTGTTCACGTGGTACCGATACTAAAGGTAAGATAAGTATCGATACTCTATAGGTAGTATCGATACTACCAATTATTTTCCAAATTGCTTAAATTCCAGAATGCAAAATAAGTATCGATACCCAAGGTGGTACCGATACTACTTTACATAGTGGTATCAATACCATGAAGCATAGTATCGATACTGGTTAAGATTAACGGTCTTTAACAGATAGTTTATTTAAATTTTACAAAGGTAGTACCGATACTCATTAAAGGAGTATTGATACTCCCTATTTTAGGCAGTTTTAGTTTGCAGAAAATTAATCCCCAATGGCTCCAAAACATCCCCAACGGCTAGAAATGGCTACAAACTCATTCCAACGTATAAAAACAAGTTGAGGAAACTTGAAGAAGGTTACAACACCTATCCAAGCAATAGAGATCAAGATAAAATCTATTTCACTCTTTATCTTTCATTTTCTCTTATACATATGTGTTTGAGCTCATTGCAAATATTTTAATTATTTTTTTAGTGAGCTTAATTTTTGTAAACACCTTATTTTTAGAGGTTTTTATTGTTTAAATATTTTAACCTTTGTAAAGGGGATTGGTTCTAGCTTAGCCTTTGAAAAACTAGGGAGTTGTAAAGGTTATCTCTTTGTCCTATAAAAAGAACGAACAAATTAGTGAATTTGTTAGAAAATCCTAAGTGAGTAGCTTAGGTAGTGGATGTAGACTTGGTTGAGAAGTCGAACCACTATAAACCCTTGTGCAAATTATTTCATCTTTATACTCCTTACTCACTACACTCAAAAATCCTATTCACCCCTTCTTGGCAATTATTCGGTTTTTCAATTGAGCTTCATCAATCCTAACACTGAGCTAAACCATGATGTTTACTCTTGTTGTTATGTTATTTTGTGAGAATGTTCATAACCATACTTGTAGCATGCTAATGTGTTAAATGCATATAGTATAATAGGGTTTTTTGTGTGGCCCTGAGCATGTTTGCTTAGACTATGAAATGTTTTTTCGTGCATAAGTTCTTAGGTGTCATCAAAGGATCTTGTCGCCAGGTTTCAAGATTTCCACATTCAATCTCTCATCAGAATATGTCTCGAGTATTTAGTGGGAATGTATTGTCATGGTTCCTTGTTATTAATTGAGTCATAAACTTTGTTTTGTACTTACATATTTTAGAGACTGGTGTTGGGAGCTCCCCCATATTTGACATACTTATATTTTAGTAAATGTATTTATCTTTAGTACTTATATTATGTTGGATGTCTTTTGGTTAAACTATTTAAAAAAATGGTTATCCACTTAGGTGGTTCCGTGTGACATACTAATCATCCGGACTTTGGGTCGGATCAAATTAGGGTGTTAGAGGTTTTACAAAACATGCATATTTATTTTTTAGCAAAACAATAACCAGAGATCATGAATCAGATAATAAAATTTTCTTGATAAATCAAAAATCACGCTTTCACTCAGATAAAAACTATTTGTAACTCAAATTAGATAAAACAATCATATTTCAAATCAAATAAAGTAATTATGTACACGTGATAATTCACATAATTTATTTAAAATATTTATATAGCACACAAAGAGCAAACCTTGTTAAAAGAATCAATCTAGGAGGTCTACTAAGTACATGCCTCTCCACATTCTATAATAATGCTTGAATATAACAAAACAAGATTACTAGAGAAGTAATGTCTTAATCTAAATATTCATAGGGTATACAAAATCATATAAGTAATCACAGGATCGTGTGGGCAAGTGGATCTGGAGGAGCTTATTCGAGAAGATGTACGATCGAGAGAATCATAAGTACCTTAAATAAACATAATCATAAATCAGTTGTTGTCTATAATTTAGATGCACTTAATAAAGTATTTAAATACATATGCATTAATAAAAAAATATACATATTCATGTTTGAGAGGTTTGATTTGAAGTCTTTAGAGTTGGAATTTAGCGAAACATACTTTAAATTCGAACTCATGACGTCAAAAAACTCAAAATATGACTTTTTGGAAAGAGTCAACTTTTGGTCAAAGTCAACAAGTCATATCAAAGTCAACATTTCAATCAAAGTCAATAGTTTAGATTAGTTCAAGTTTACTCAGTTGGGTTTGAGTTAACTCGGTTTGATTTGAGTTGACTTAATTTGAGTTGATTGGTTTGTCCTGGTCAGACCAGTTCAGTCTAAAGTAAACAAGTTTAGTATAGAGAAAGCCAATTTGTTTTATGTGATAAAAGATCCATCGATCAAAAAAAGAATCCCGATGGTGCATGCCAACTGAGTAACTTGAACTTTCAAGTTGGAATGGGGTAGCGTTTTCAATGGTAATGGTAGTGCGAAGCACGAATGATCGTGATGGTCGGAATCCTTGAAAAATAAAGGGAATAATTGGTTTTCCTATGAGTGTATGTGATGATCTCTACAATGAATGGTGAGGTTTCACATCGAGGAGACGATTGGGTTTTGATCGCGAGACAACGGTGAAAACGAGGGCGATGACGATGTGTGCCACAAACTATAGGAGAAACAATCGATGGCGACATGTAATGGGTGTGTTGGGTGATTTTTCTATGGGCTTTGTTAATTTCTAATCGAATTTTTTTGGTGCAGATGAGATTATAAAATCTCGTATTTGCCAGTTTAAAAGATATTTTCTATATATTATTCATGAATAAGGCCTAGCCTGGATGATAGAGGTATGACTTAGCTTAGTCCCATAGATCACGATTTTAACATTGTTAGTCGCATATTATAATTTTTCACCTTTATGTCATCTTAGAGCTAAATAATGGTGGGTAAAAATGAACTCAAGGGCATGGATTCATTGGAAACTTATGAATCAATCCTTAAAGTTCAAAGCCATGCAATTGGACCCCTTAATTAATTAATTAAATATAATTTAAAACTAAAATTAAGGTGCGACAACTGTCCCCTAAAAAATTCATCCTCAAAATTTACCTGAATAAAAAAGATGGGAAAATGAGTTTTTATTGATTCCTCAATATCTTAGGCAGCTTCTACAGGATTACGGTTACTCCATTGAACTTTTACCATCGAAATATGACTATTCCAACTAACTCTCCCACCCCGATCCAAAATCTGAACCAACTACTCATTATAAGATAATTCAGGTCTCAACTCGATATCCTCAATTTGAATGATGTGACTCAGATCTGAATGACATAGTCTCAACATAGACACATGAAAAATCATGAATACTGTTAAGTTAGGGAGACAACTTTAGCTGATAAGGAATATGTCTATCTTTTTTCAGAATACGATATGGACCAATATATCTTAGGCTCAACTTACCCTCACGTCTGAATCTCATCACTTTCTTCCAAGGAGATACTTTCAGAAAAACATGATCCCTATTCTCAAACTCAATGTTTTTCCTCATCCGATCATCATAAGACTTCTAAATATCAAACGCCTCTCTCAAGAGATCAAGAATCAGTCTGAAAGTCTCTCGAACTAACTCTGGACATAAACTCTTCCTATCATACAACTCAGTCCAATAGATAGGAGTACGACATTTACATTCATACAAAGCCTCAAACGGTGCCATACGAATACTAGCTTGGTAGTTGTTATTATAAGCAAACTCTATCAAGGGCAAGAAATTTTACTAAGTACCACGGAAGTCAATCACACACCTCTTAACATATTTTCCAGAACTTGTATCACTCTCTCAAACTAACCATCAGTCTATAGATGAAAAGCTAGACTAAAGTTTAGATGAGTCAAATACCTACCCACATAGTCTGAAATATATTTCTTCGTGCCAACCCAATGATATCACTCTCAGGTTATTATACATTTTACCCCCACCGAGATGCATAGCATAAGGGCTGCTATGAGCCACACTGAGGATAGCCCATCTTAACTCTGCATTATCAGGAACACAACAACGACCCTTGAAGTACAAAACTCTATCTTGGTTAAAAGCATAATATGATGTAAATCTCTATTCAACTTGCTCAATAATGGAAAGTATTAAGTTATCTAGAATCTGCTTGGACTTAATCTCTTCGACCAAATTATGCTTAACATATAACTCTGCTAACAGACTGTCATTATTGTATAACTTCATACTAGAAAATAATGACCTTAGATATGATATTATCTTACATCTCAAAGCATCAACAACTATATTAGCTTTACCTAAGTGATAATAAATCTTACAGTAAAAATCTTTAAGGAGCTCGAGCCAACGATGTTTTCTTAAATTTTGTTATTTCTAAGTAAGTATATACTTCAGACTCTTATGATTGGTATAAATATAACACTTCTCTATATAGAGATAGTGCCTCAAGATCTTTAGGGAAAAGTTTACAACTACCAAATCCATATCTTGAGTCGGGTAACTACACTCACGCGACCTTAATTAACAAGACGTATAAATGAGTATCATGCCTTCTTACATCAGAACACAACCAAGTCCACAACTGTCTTCAATTTCTCAAAGATCTCCCATTATGCATCACCCCAAACAAAAGGAACATTCTTACTTAACAACGTTATCAAAGGGGCAACAATGATAGAAAAGCCCTCGGCAAAGCGTCTATAGTATCTAACTAAGCCTAAGAAAATATGGACCTCAAAGACATTATTGGGTTACTTCCAACTCGTGATGGCCTTAATCTTGCTCGAATCAACCTGAATAGGTCTAATAGATACAACATGCCTAATAAATGTCACATTCTGAAGCCAAAATTCACATTTTCTCAATTTGGCATACATACAATGCTCTTTGAGTGTCTGTAGAGCATTCCTCAAGTACTCATCATGTTCTGCCTCTATCTGGGAATAGACTAAAATATCATCAATGAACACAACTATAAATTGATCAAAATAGGGACTAATCAAACCCATAAATGTTATCTATCACAACCCTATTTTAAATTAAAATTTTAAAATTTTAATTTAGTTAATTTAGGGACGAAATTCCAAGTTTTTGAAACTTGCAGTTTGGTTTTGAATATATATAAAGTTTAGGGATCTAACCCTAAATTTTCCCTTTTTTTGATAAAGAAAAAATAAAATATGGATTAGGTGGTTGAGGTGTTTCGAACCCTTGTCCCATTGTTAGGTTAGGGCATTATTGATAAATAAAATAAGTAATATATTTTATTTGTTTAAAGCTCGAGATATAACCTGAATCTATTCCTTATTTCCAAAAATTAAAAACCTTAAATTCCCAAATTTCTCAACCCCAATCCCTAGCCGTCGTCGCCCTTCGCTGATTCCTCGTTGTCCGACCATCTTTGGAGTGCACCACCTCTAGCATTCGACTCGCCGCTATCTGGCGACCAAGACCCCTCTAACCCATCTCCGAAATTTGTCGCCGTTCACCGTGGGGAGCTCACCAAAGAACCATTGAAAAACCCACCCCGTCACTTAATTTTTCCTCGATTCCGACTATTTAAGACGTTTGTTCGCCTCACCGCCGCCACCATTCAACTCCCCACATCCATGCGCTCAAAACCCAACCAGTGGGTCACGTCAACATCGTCGGTTTCATCCATCTGCCATCGGGGGTAAGTGTTTTGGCCTTTTACTTTTGATTCTAATGGTTTTAGTTGGTTTTGAGTATTGATACAACTTGGTATTGATGATTCAGTGATCTCAGAGAACTTAACTACCACCCCTAACCCTATCACCACCATCATGCATCACCATATATCGCCGCGTACGCATGGGTCTCCTTTGTCAGTCTAAGAGCCTTCTGGAATCGATCCAGTCAGACCGAACCCATCCAGTCAGACTGAACTGGGTCAAGTTGAGTTAACTCACTGAGCTAACTCATTGGTCAAACCGGTTGATTCAACTCGAATAGAGTCAACTCGTTGACTTTTACTGTCCGTTGACCCGACCATTGACTTTGACTTTGACCAAAAAGTAAATTTTTTCGAAAATCATATTTTATGTTTTTCGACATCCTGAGTATGAATCTGAAGTCTGATTTGTCAAATTCGAACCTGAAACCCTCCAAATTGGCATTCAAACTCGAGCATATATATGTACTTAAGCATTTTATTTAAGAATAATTAAATTAAGGTTAATGACTGATCTAAGATATTGTTATTTGAAAGTACACATGAATCTCCTGATCATTCGTGACATGTGAATCCTATGAATACCTAGATTAAAATTTTAATTCGATGTTAACTCAATTATTTATGAATTAGGTTCGAGCACTACTGCAGAGTATGGTGTTACGATTTACGAATACCCAGGTTTGTTCGTTATATGTTAAATGATTGTTTTATCTATTTTGAAATGTAATTTTTTCAAAATTAGTTAATTAATGAATCTTTTATTAGCTAGACGTTACGAATTTATTGGTTGACTGTTTATGAATTATGGTTATTTGTTATATGTTATCTGGCTACTTGTTCATACTGGAAATATGATTTTGTCGGTTATGGATAATGGAATTTATTGTTTACTGTGTGAACTATTTTATTGAGATACTATTTTTGATAGGATACTGGAGTATGGAGGTTCAGCTCTGATCAAGATGGTAATTCTTTACGAACCTAAGGTAACCCTTGGGTAGGCTCTGAGGCCCCGAGAATTTTCTTGGGTAGGCTCTCAAGCCACAAAGTGCTCCCTTAGGTTGGCTCCTATACCCAATGGGTATAGGGTAAGTCCTTATGGATGCAGTTCTGGATGACAGCATTTCGATGTACGAGAGGAGGGTAGATATGAATTTTAAACTATAAAATCTCACTGAATCCCTTATGCGACATTACTAAATCTTTTTCTGAATACTTTAATACACATTTTATTTGCACTATTGGGACACACTGAGCTCCCTTGCTCACTCTCTAAACTTTTCCCCTTTTAGATACTTTTAGATAGGCACCCCTGACTTGGCACTTGGAGGATCGACATATAACCTACAATAATTTTTGTCGTAATGTTTCTATCTTTCAAAACTACCTTTATTTATTGACATGTGCCTGTTTTATTTTGTGTTACATGTTTTATGTTGTATTTTGATTTACTACTAATGTACGGGTTATTGGGATATTTGGTTTATGGTTTACTTTTGAAATTCTATATTTTGTTATACACTTAATATTTTATGTCTTAAATTATTTGTTATAACTTATTTAATATTACTATGATTTAAGTTATTTTAAGATCGTTAATATAATCCACTAGATCTAGTCGTAACGTATAGGTTGAGTCTAAGGGCTTACATTTATTTAGTATCAGAGCTTTTGATTTTTAAACCCCATACTATGAATGAATCCTAAATAAATTAAAACATTATTTTGAAAACGTTTTACAACTTTCTGTAAGTATTTCACCAATTTTTACAAGATTAACTATGTTCGGTACTCCAAGTGCTAAATTTGTCCCTAAGTTTAACTTCTGTGTAATGAGCCCTGAGACCTTCTCTATGAGTCCTAAACGAGGTCGTCGTCCTGGCCGCGGGTAAGGTCGAGCTGCTAGGATTACTGAATCGATCGACAATCTAATGGTTGATCCGCTGTTTATCCTTGGTATATATATGAAAACACATGTCATGGGAGTGCCATCCACTGGTGTTGAGCCTAAAAGTGTGGTGTTAGATGAGACTATCGGTAAATAGTTTCTGCAATTGATTTATTATGTGGTCAGAGCTACTGGTGCCACACCTGAAGTCTCGATTACTCAGACCTTGATCGCTAATGGGGTCAGGAATTTTAGAGGTTTGACTGGCGGAGCTCCTACTAAAGCTGAAGATTGGCTCTATAATACAGAGAGACATATGGATCAACTGAGTTTGGATCCATCAAAGATTTATCTAGGAGTTGTTTCGATGCTAGATGGGAATGCCCATACCTGGTGGGAGTCTATAGTGAGCAGTGTTCCCACTGATTGTCTAACGTGGGATTTCTTCAAATAGTGCTTCAGGAAGCGTTTCCTTGGAGAGCGTTATTTAGCGTAGAGGCGACGACAGTTTCAGGACTTGCAGGGAGATATGTTAGTTTCTGAGTATAATATGGAATTTTTGAAGCACTTGTAGTATGGTGCTAGCTTGGTTTCCACTAAGATGGATAAATGTCGCAAGTTTACTTTAGGACTCAGATATGCGTTACGTAGATAGGTTGTGACCAATCAAGATGAGATTTTTGATTTTTTGGCTCCAGTTATAGATTGAGTAGCTTGAAAGCAACCTAGGAGGCCTTTATACTTTAACCCCTTAGAGTAATACCAGTTTGAGGCCTGCAGTACCTCCACCCCCAACTGTTAGTCGAGGCAGTTCATCAAGTTTCCCTCAGGTGCTCGTTTGTGACTTTTGTGGAAATTAACATGGTGGTAAGTGTTATAAGAAGATGGGTGCTTGCTATCATCGTCGATCTAATGGTCATTTTTAGAGGGACTATCCACAACTAGCTTCGACAGAGCGGATAAATACCTAGACTCCTACACATTCTCAGGCTTCAGTTCAGACCCCATCTAGAGGTCATAGCTAGGGAAAGACTCTCGGATCAGTGTCCAGTGCAGACAGTAGAGAAAAGGGTCAGCAGTATTAGAGGCTAGACAACCAGCTCTGGTATATGCCACCATACATCGAGATGACAGAGACGAGCCAAAGGTTATTGAAGGTACATTTACTATTTATTTTATTCCATACTTTGCATTATTAGACAATGGCTCCACCCACTCCTATGTTTCGAGTTCGGTATCCCAAGACCTTCAAATTCTAATAGAGGACATTGAGAGTGCAGTTACTGTTATGACTCTAGTAGGACAGTTAGTGGATTACGAGTACAAGAGAGCTACTCTAAAGACTTTTGGTGGTCGGACTATTGTGCTAGTTGGTGAGTGTTGAGGCTATCTTTCTATTATAGTATCAGCTTTGGCTATTGATCAATTATCCAAAAAGGGTATGAGGCTTTTTTTGCCTGTATCTTGAACACTAAAAGCTCTTTGTTCAAGATTGAGGAGATTAGTACAGTTATCGAGTTTCTTGATGTGTTTCCCTAGGAATTTCTAGGGTTACCTCTGGATAAAGAGGTAGAGTTCGATATCGAGACTTATCCTATTTATGTACATGTTTCTATGGCACCATACTGTATGACCTAAAAAAACTTAAGGAGTTGAAGGTCCAGTTACAGGAATTATGTGATCGAGGTTTCATCAGACATAGTACCTCACCTTGGAGAGCTCTAGTCCTGTTCGTGAAAAAAAGGATGGATCACTCAGACTATGTATCGATTATCGTAAGTTGAACAAGTTGACGGTTAAGAATAAATACCCACTTCCTAAGATTGATAACTTATTCGATCAATTGCGGGGAGCTACTGTATTTTTGAAGATTGATATTTGCTCGGGGTACTATCAGTTGAAAGTAAAAGGGTCAGATGTTGCGAAGACTTCCATCTACACTAGATATGGGCATTATTCTTTTTGGTGATTCCTTTTGGTATGGCAAATGCTCCTATAGCTTTTATGGATCTGATGAACCGTGTATTCCGGCCATATTTATATCAGTTTGTAGTGGTTTTCATTGATGATATTCTGGTCTATTCTTGGTTTGAGGCAGAGCATGATGAGCATTTGAGGATTTTTCTACAGACGTTGAGAGAGCATTGCATTTATGCTAAGCTGAGCAAGTGTGAATTTTGGCTTTGAAAGGTGTCGTTTCTTGGGTATATTGTTTCTGCAAGAGGTATTCAGGTCAATCTGAGTAAGATTGAGGCCATTGTGAGTTGAAAATGACCCAAGAGTGTCTTTGAGATACATAATTTCTTAGGCTTAGCCAGGTATTATTGATATTTTATTGAGGGTTTTTTGATCATTGTCGCCCCTTTGACGAAAATGTTGAGGAATAATGTTCTATTCGATTTGGGCTATGCAAAGCATGAGAGTTTTGAGATATTATATAAGACTTTGACTCAAGCTCCAATTTTGACTCAACCTGAGCTCGGGATGGATTTTACGGTGTACAGTGATTCTTTATAATCTGGACTCGGTTGTGTTCTGATGCAATAGGGGAGGGTAGTTGGTTATGCGTCCCTTCAGCTGAGGCGGAATGAGTGCAATTACCTAACCCATGATTTTTGAGTTGGAAACTGTGATATTTGTTTTAAAGATATGGAGATATTATCTCTATGGAGAGAACTGTTATATTTTTATTGGTCACAAGAGTTTGAACTATCTTCTGACCCGAAAGGAGCTTAATCTGAGGCAACATCATTAGCTTGAGCTTTTGAAGGATTATGATTACGAGATTGACTATCATTCGGGCAAAGCTAACATCGTTGTGGATGCTTTGAGCTGGAAGGCGATAGCTGATCTGAGGTCTTTATTTTTCAGGATGAAGTTATATGATGATGAAATTCTATTAGTAGAATTATAGGTTAAGATGAACTTGGTCGAGGAGATCAAGGCCGAGCAGATTCTTGATAACTCCTTGCTCCCCATCTTTGCGCAAGGTGAGTAGGGAACTACCTCATATTATGCATTAGACCATGATGGAATTTTATGTTTCAATGATCGATAATATGTGCCCGATGATGCAGAGTTGAGACAGGCTATCCTCAGTAAGGCTCACAATATCCCTTATGCTATGCACCCCGGTGGAAATAAGATGTAATAGAATCTGACTGTTGTATTGTTATGAATAATAAAATCTCTGATTTTTTGGCTAGATGTTTGACTTGCCAGCAAGTTAAGGCAGAGCACCAGTATAAATCGGGTATGTTACAGCCTATCAAGATTCCTGAATGGAAGTGGGAGCGTATTAATATGGATTTTTTTTACTGGTCTGCCTATGACTCCTTCGAAAAATGACTTTGTCTGAGTGATTGTTGATAGATTTACAAAGTAGGCTCATTTTATTCATGTGCAAGTAAATTTTTCTTTGGACAAGCTGGCTAGATTATATATCTCAGAGATCGTCAGATTGCATTGTGTTCTGCTATCTATCATTTCTAATCGAGATCTGAGATTTACTTTCAAATTCTAGGAAGCACTGCATGAGGCTCTAGGTACTATACTAAATTTCAGTACACCTTTCCACCCGCAGACAGATGGTCAATCTAAGTGAGTGATTCAGGTTATTGAAGATATGTTGCGGGATTGTGTGATTGATTTTCGTGGAAGTTGGGAGGACGTTTTGCCCTTAGCTGAGTTTGCTTACAATAACAACTAACAGGCTAGTATTCCTATGGCACCGTACGAGACATAGTATGGGCGTAAATGTCTCGCCCTGATTTTTTGGACTGAATTGCATGATAGAAAGAATTTAGGACATGAGTCAAGTCTTTTTGAATGTATATCCACGGAAAAAAGTGTCAAGATTTTGGTGCAAAGGTAAATTGAGTCTGAAATTTATTGGGCTATATCGTATTCTGAAGAAAGTCAGACATGTTGCTTATCAGCTTGAGTTGCCTCCTCAACTCAGTCGTATTCAGGATGTATTCCATGTGTCCATGTTGAGACTCTATCATCTAGACCTTAGCCACATTATTCAGTTAGAGGATGTTGAGTTGAGGCCAGACTTATCTTATGATGAGGAGCTTGTTCAAATTTTGGATCGAGATGAGAAGGTATTAAGGAACAAGTATATCCCGATGGTAAAGGTTCAGCTGGGAAACTGAGTAAGCAATGGAGATTTAGTTTCCACATCTGTTTGCTTCAGGTAAATTTCGAGGACGCAATTTCTTTTAAGGAAGAATTGTCTAGCTGAGTCAGACTGAACCAGGTCAAGCTGAGTCAAACCACTGAGCTAACTCATTGAGTCAGACCGGTTGAGTCAACTCAATTAGAGTTAATTCGTTAACTTTGATTGTAACACCTATTTCCCGTATACATTCTCGTACACGAGTCATAGATGTCACATGACTTTTAAAACATTTTCGTACTTGAAAACCAGTAAAATTTTGTTTCTTTAAATAAAAGGTTTAATAATATAGTTCATAAAACATTCTTCAATTATATATTTATAAAATAACGTTTAAAATCGATTAAACAATAGTTTAAGTTCAAACGTAATATAATACTACAACCAAATATCAAGTATCTTATCAGAGCATCACAACATATCTAAGTACATGCCAACTAGTAGTATTAAACAAACATCTAGAGATGCCAAACTGTTACTGATGAGGAAATCCTTGATAGATGATATCAACTGTACCCCTTACTCCGAGCGTACTCTATTACCTACACGTGAAAATCATCACACGCTAAGTATACACTTAGTGAGGCATAATAATAAAAATGAGGTATAACCAAAACATAAATATATCATAAAATATCATAAATAAAATATAAAAATGACTTGGTAAACCAAGTTTCTTTCCAATAACCTGTGAAACAATATTTAGTATGCCCAGCATACCTATCAATCGGTATTTTCCAAAATATCTATTTATTGCCCAATACATACCAAATAAGATTGCAAGGTACATGCGTTATACATAAGTGCTAAACGAAATCATAGGTTCTGTAAAGACAACAACACTAAACTAGTATAACGAAATGGTAATTCACAAACTCATTATGAATACCATGGGTGCACACATAGTGCTGAAAGTACACAAAGTACTAATACGAAAATGCAACATATGCATTAAAAAAATTGACCGATAACCATCATACACAAAGTATGTCGAAATGCACCTACGCTTCTCAACGCACATACAATAGGTATTTAAATCAAATTCACAGATTAAACATTTTTATGAAACATCGATAGTTGTTCAAATAATATAAAATTCATCCATATATTTTAGGGCAATTCATACCCTAAAATTATTCGTAAAATCATTTTCATAAACTTTATGAAAATATTTCAAAATACTACAAAATATGCTTTTATAAAAATATTCGAGGTTGACTCATCGCAAGTCATCCACATATCATATAAGTACATAATAAATGCACTTACCTGCTATGACTCACTATTATGTCTTACTATCGAAATCCAATTATTCTTGAACATTTTTCTTGCCTTTCGATTTGCTTGTATCACGAATTTGATCACGATCTACACAAGCACCCATACAAAGAATATACAATTATAAAATACAATTTTAGTATCCTAACTAACATTTTTACAAAATAATAATACTCAAAAGTATTATTATTTTTGAATTCTTTTAAAATTCATCTTAACTTTTCCTTTTTATTCATAATGGGCCCTTGTCATAAATTCTCCAAATTCAAGCCCAAATAAGCCCAATAATTTTCAGCATTTACTTTCCAACCCAATACCTCAACAATTTCATATTTACCACTTAATCCACTAACTTTCTCAATGTTTACCATTTAGCACTCAAAATTTGTCAACTTTCCAAAAGGGCTAAATTTCACATTCTAACTTCAATTTCAGCTCTCAAACAATAATTTCCAGCATATTACAACCATTATTGAACAAATATCCAATAACCCACAAATTTTTCATAATTACCAATTTGGTCCCTTAACTTTTATAAAATTATATATTGGCCCAAAAGTTTTTCTAAGGCTTGTATAACCTTCCAAATATCATTTCTAAGCCATGATAGTTTTTTATAATTTTTTCCATCGTCTTCCTCAAGGCCTAATGGTTTATGTATCCAAGACTAAGGTTTTCATGATTTTCACTTGATTCAAGTATGAAACCAACATCTATTCAACACTTCAAGACCTCTAGAATCAAACCTGTAACTTAATTTTATCAAAATACATCTTTCCCCTAAAACTAGGGTTTGGGCAAAATTAACATAGTCTTATATAGCCATGTACATGTGATTTTAATCAACAATCATGATTGTATATGATTCTACAACCTCAAAAACATAAAAATTCTTCATTAATTTCATAAACCCTAATGTGAACACAAACCCTAAAATTTAGGATATTTAAACACAATCAAGATTAGCATGCAATATTGGTAGCAAATTATATCGTTTTTCGAGTAGAATAATATTCTATTTCATGATATAATCCAAAATCCAAAGAAAATTACTCAAAATGAAAAATAGAATTTCTCTTACCTTGGTCATGGGGAGAACGAAATCGAGATGAAAATGGCCTAAGTTTCATGAAATTTTCTTGTAATTTCATGTTAATTTTTCCTTTATTTAAGCTTAAATGAATAAAATATTCATTTAATGAGAAATATCCATTTTGCCATTAATGAAACTTCATAATTACCATCCAACCAAGAAACATCAACCTTATCATCTTTCCAAAGTCAAAGATGAACAAAATATTTTACCCTTTTCCAATTTTACCAAGCAACTTTCCAAAAATTGCAATCTTGTCACTTTGAACCAACGGTCCAAATAAACATTGAAATAAATCTTCAAATCAAATAATCCATATTATTTTCCATCATTTTAACATATGGAAATAATATTTTAGGCATAATTTATCATCCTTCAATTTTTCCCAAAATTTCTATTCGATCCGATTTATCAATTTTTTCTCGAACTTTATCATTTTATAGTTTTTAATACAATATTTGTACGTAAAATATGATTCCAACAAAAACATCATTCTTGGGATAAAATATTCATTTACGAGTCCGAATTACA
Organism: Hibiscus syriacus; assembly: GCF_006381635.1. Classification (NCBI taxonomy): domain Eukaryota; kingdom Viridiplantae; phylum Streptophyta; class Magnoliopsida; order Malvales; family Malvaceae; genus Hibiscus; species Hibiscus syriacus. The sequence goes on from NW_024062382.1 coordinate 972,985, forward strand.
TAACTTTTTAAAATTACACTTTAATCCCTAAACGTTTCCAAAGTTTATACTTTGGCCACTTTACTTTCAAATTTTACATTTTGGTCATTAACCAAAATTTGGGGTATTAAAACTCTCCCCCTTAAGAAAAATTCAACCTCAAATTTTAGTATGTACCTGACGTGAAGAAGTGCGGATACTGTCTTTTCATGTCCTCTTCTCTTCCCCGGTCGCTTACTCGACTTTAAGATTCCGCCAAAGAACTTTGACCAAAGGAATCGTCTTGTCCTAAAGTTCTTTGACTTATCAAGCCAAAATCTCAGTTGGTTCCTCTTCATTGGTCAAATCTGGTAGAATCTCTATATTCTATAGTGTGATAACATGCGACGAATCTTATCGATACTTCCTGAGCATCGACACATGAAAAACATTATGGATTTGTCCATTTCAGAAGGTAAAGCTAACTGATAAGCTACTGGTTTGACTCTTTTCAAAATCTTATAAGGTCCAATAATTCTCAAACTCAGCTTTCCTTTTCTTCCAACCCACAATACGTTCTTCCAAGGTAATACCTTGAGAAATACTTTATCACTCACTTGATATTCAATCTCTTTTCCTTTTAGATATGCACAAGACTTTTGTCATACAGAAGCTATCTTGAGATTATCTTGAATGATCCCCACTTTATATTCCATTTCTTTCATTAAGTTAGGGCCAACTAGATCTCGATCTTTCAGCTCGAACAAATTTAATGTTGTTTGGTACTCCATACAAGGCTTCATACGGAGCCATTTTGATACTCGACTGATATATGTTATTGTAGGAAAATTTTGCTAAAAGCAAATATCTTTCCCATGATCCTTTGAACTTAATCACACATGCCCTTAGTATATCCTTCAATATCTGAATAGTCCACTATGACTAACCATCTGTCTGCGGATGAAAAGTCGTACTGAAATTCAATCGAATACCCAAGGCCTCGTGTAAAGAATTCTAGAATCTCGAAGTAATCCTTGGATCTCTGTCAGATACTATCGATACAGGCACTTCATGCAGCCGAACTATCTCTTTTATGTACAACTCAGCATATTTATCCATCGAATAATATGTCTGTACCAGAATTAAATGAACTGTCTCGGTCAATCTATCAATAATCACCCATACTGAGCTTTTCTTGTTGGGTGTCAAATGTAGCCCTATAACAAAGTCCATAGTGACTCGTTTCCCTTTCCATTTAGGAATCAACATCGGTTGCAACAATTCGGAAGGCACTTGATGTTTAGCTTTCACCAACTGGTACGTCAAACACTTTGCCAAAAATTCTGGATGCAGAGTCAACATACTATAATGCCTAAAAAAGAATATCTTTATTTGGTTCTTCATCGTCAGGAATACAAAGTCTCCCACGATAGTACAAACATCTATCGAACCTGACCTCAAAGTCCTTAATCTTGCCATTCACTACTTGTGCAATTCTTACCAAAAAAATTTTCTTATTTTCTTTGTAATTCTCTTATCCGACCTAAAAGCATCAACTTTAACTTTGACTCGACAATCAAGGAGATATCTTTCCTTAAAGATAAACGCACATCCAAAGCTCTCAAGGCTATAAAAGTCTATAGATAATGGCACCAAATATTTAAAGCAAACACGACTGCTTCCAACTCTAAATTATGCATCAGGTAATTCCTCTTGTGAGTCTTTAATTGTCTCGAGGCATAGGCCACATCTTTACCTTTTGCATAAGCACACATCTCAAGCCATTATGAGATGCATCACTAAAAACCATATAATCTTTACCTGACTCAGGTACAAGCACTGGTGCCTCTGTTGAAATCTTCTTTAGTGTTTCAAAACTCTCTTGGTACTTCTCCATCCAAATAAAAGTCACATTTTTCCTTAAAATATTGGTTAGCAGTGATGTTATCATCAAAAAGTTATTCATGAACCTTTTATAGTAACCAACAAGTCCCAAGAAACTCCAAACTTCTGAGATATTCTTTGGGGGTTTCCAATCCACTATAGTATGAATTTTCTTGGGGTCTACCCTTATGCCATTTGCCAAAACAACATGGCTGAGAAAAGCAACTTCTGTCAACCAGAATTCACATTCTGACAGCTTGGCATACTACTTTTTCTCTCAAAAGTCACCAAAATTTTATTCAAATAAAGCTGGAACACTCGACTAATCAAATCCATAAATGCTACAAGAGCATTAGTCAAACCGAATGGCATTACAACAACTCATAGTGTCCATATTGCGTATAAAAAGATGTCTTAGGAATATCCTCCTCTTTAATCTTCAATTGATAGTATCCAAACCAAAGATCAATCTTAAAGAACACTATTGCACCTTCCAATTGATCACACATACCATCAATCCTCAAAACTGGATATTTATTCTTATTGTCACTTTATTCAATGGTTGATAATTGATCGCTTGTAAATGTATATGCTAAGGCAAGCTAATCTGTGCAAGTATACACAATCGATGTAAGTAATATAGTACTGAGTTAGTATCATCTCCACAGGGATTGAATATAAATATATTTTCACCAACACTAGAACTAATGCCACAAATTAATCCTACTAAGTATTAAAGCTAAGAACTAATATTAAGGAGCTAAGAATAATGATTCAATGATTTAAGACAAGTATGGTCGAGACAAAGAAAATATGCAGACAGATAAAATAAAACAAAACAAGTATTGGATGAAATATAATGCAAACAACCTCACATATTAAGACGTGTCGCAGAGCACGTATGCTAAACCATTGTCTCAGCAACAATTATTTTAAGCCCAGAATGAATTATTATGACTCACTAAACTTCCCGATAGGATTACTAGGTATTCTTAGACGGTTGCTATGGCAATACCTCTCGGCGTTAACTATAGACGTTATCTTAACCTACTCTAGCCTTTATCCCTTTTAGTCATTTGAAACTCACTCCTTATCTCTAAGGTAGACAAGTTAGAACTTCACTATCCCAGATTCATTCCTTTGCTCACATTGATCTATCTTAATTCTCTCGAATTCAAGAATCACTTTCTAGTCAAAAGGTTATCTCTCGATGCTCTTACACTGCCCAAATATGTTTTACCAAAACCCCAGGCGATCTCTCGATGCTCTTACAGTGTTAAGGCAAAATATTTAAACTATGAGCAAAACAGTCATAAGCAAACATAATTCATCATTCATAAACATAAAATATTGTTCAGGCAAAACAAAGTTTAACACCAAGTAAAGCATTCATGGTGTTATCAAAGATCATCCAAGATTAAACCGTGTAATACAACCCCAAATAAAATAAGAGTTTAAGAACAAAGAAAGAATGACTCCCAAAACTGGGGACTCTGTCGCGACAATCTTGATCAGCACCACGCCTGCCTTGGTGATCACCCTCTCTCGAGGACTGATCACCCTCTGCTATCGTCTGGCTATGGAGGACACCAAGGAAGACTGGGGGGAAGATGGAGGGAAAGCACTGCAGTTGCTTGCTCATGCCTAAGGTAAAGCTCTTCTTTCTTCTTCCTTGCCCCCTTCTTTTTCGGCTACAGCTGGTAATTATAAGGAGAATCTCCTAGGGCTTTGCATGCTTTTGGAGTTTCCTTAATTAGCTATTATTAATTTCCCAAACTTAAAAAGGAAAGGCAGCTGGAGGTTGTCAGGATATTTAAGGCTTGCTTGCACGTGAAGCAGGTCATCCAGCTGGCATGTGACATAGGTCATTTCGCCACATTTGCCTCAGACTTGTTCAGATAAATATTGCCTCGGCGAGATAAATCTGCTCCTCACATTCTCATCTGCTCTATTGGCCTTTTCAACTTTTCATTTTCACGACTGAAATGTTCTTCCTCTGTGGAATTCCTACACAAACGTAACTCAAACAACCCCTTCTCCTCAGCAGCATCAATTAAGCCAAATAAATCTTGTCTATGTAAAACTTATCCACCACAACCTATATGTAACTAAATGCAACTAAAAATACACTACGTACTTTGTTTAGAAGAGCATTAACTTAAGTGAAAAGACTAGAATTTAAGTCTTTTTATGGAGTTATCACACCCCCAAACTTAAGCTATTGCTTGTCCTTAATCAATGGATAATAGCTAGAAGAAAATAAAAATTGTTATGGCAAAGCAGTATCAAGAACATCATCAGGTTTGGGATTTCAGCCATCAGGAAAACTATGTGGCCTCAATATGTTCGACAGTCATATTAGTCAAATCCTTTCCCTAGTCAGGATCCTTTGCTATTGTGTGTGCGTGATTGTAACCAGCCTATGCATAGAGGTAATTAGAAAACTTAAAGTAAGCACTTCTAGGTTGTCAAGGCAACAAAATATTCATCATGCTTAGTTTATACTCCTAGTTATTTATCAACTTTTATTATCTTTATTCACACTTTTTTATAGGGGAGTTAGCTCATCACAACTACCGTTCCACACTCTAGGTGAAAGAGCATACCTTCCACCCCCAAGCTAGTCGGGCAGAGTTATCCTGTGACTACTTTCATTCACTCATATGCCTTGGCTACTCTTAATTTCTTTTGGAGTTTTTATTATTCATGCCTTTGCACAGAGGAGTGTCCCTTTGTATTTTTCGAGTTTTCAAGTTTTTAAACACTAGAGAGTTTTTACCTTACCCTTAGAATATTTTTGAAGTCTCGGCAATTAGAAATTTCTTTCCTAAATATTTTACAAATTACCTAGAGCAAAGATAGCCTACAATCGTGTTTATAAGTTTCAAAGGATCAAGCCTAGGGTTGGTTCTCTACTTCAGACAGTCTTTACAATAATTCTGGCCTAGGAAATAAAATTTTGCATTCATCATTGGGCATCCCTAATTCATTCCTAACAATAATCCTAACCTGCTTATGTCATGACAACCAAAGTTTTCAACCACTTAACATCAATTACTATTTAACAAAGTATGGCAGAATGGACAACACGTCCCCCAAACTTGAGGGATGCATTGTCCTTAATTCATGAAAACTATACTAAATGTTGTAATATGCAAATGCGAAAAAAAATAAAAAAAATGAAAACTACAAAAACTTACTGTGGTAGTATGGCTTGACTGGGTGCCCTCATGCGGCATCGTTTGAGAGGGGAAAGGCTCTCAGATCCTGAGTCTACTACTTCTGGCTGATAAGGAGACGGTTGAAGTATACGCCCCGCCGTTCTCTTGTATCGCTTCTTGCTGGTCGAAGCTCGGGCTGGAGTGGACTGCTCGGTCGCCGGAGTCGGTTGTACTGGAACTGGTGGTGGACTAGTAGCTGTTGTTGGGGCTGGTGGTGTTGATCGAACTGGGGATGGAATATGATCCTGCTCAGGCTACTTCGGTGCTGGTGTGAAATCTTCATCAGTGAAGAAGTGGGGTAGAGTATCATTGCTGCTTTCAGTGGTGGAGAAGGATGAGGAACTGAGGAACTCCTCGGTGTCAACGTGGATTTCTTCTGGTACGGGTGGGACATGGGTTACCAATGGTGGCATATCGGTGGGAACCTCTAGTGGAACGTTTGGAAGGACATAAGATGTCAAAGCATAGAGTGTGCTGCCGATCATTGTGGTTGAGGATGACACTGGGGAAGGTTGGCAGTTTGATCATTATGGTTGGGAGCAACTCCTTGATGAAGGCGTTGAGTTGCATGTCCCTTGCCTTGACGTATTCAAAGTAAATTTTCATGTGGCCTCCAGGCGCCCGATTTTGATCCTCGCTCCAGACCCTAATTTGGTTCATCATCATTGAAACTCATCAACTTGGGGACCTTTTTCTTTGTAATACCCTCCTTGGGTTTGATGAAGTCTTCGAATGGTTCTTCAAGAACCTTTTTCTTTCTGCACAAAGCGGTTATATGGTTTGGGAACAGTAGGTTACCACAGTTCTTCTTAGCATAGTTCTTGATCTGCTCAAAGATGATTTCACCCACATCGATCTTCCTACCGTATATGATCGAGTGCAACAGCATCAACTGCTTGAAGAGGACAGTGGTGTTGTGGGATGTTAGCATCAGCTTGCCTTTAAGAAAATGGTTCCATAGTTTCACGTGTGGTTTGAGGGCTCGTCGATCTACTTGCTTTCTTGTGGGGGCATTCCCTTCGAACTTGGCCCACCCAAAACATAAATCCTTTAGAACTCCACTGTACGTTTCTTGATCTACCACTGCCACAAATCTCTTGTGCTGGTCATCCACTTTCCCCAACTTAAAGTATTTGTTAAGTGCAGAATGGGAAAAGCGAATGAGTTTTCCTCGAACATATACCATATGGTTGGAGGTGTCCGTGAGGTGGGCATAGACTCCTTCACCGTTGCTGGTGCTACGGTGTTAGGATTACGAACAAACTTCTCCTAGTTATGCTTCTTTATGACGTCCATCACCTCAGGGCCAAACTACTCTTTTCCCTCAGTTGGAAAAATGAATCCATCTTCCAAATAGACTTGGCGTTACTGAATGGTTTTGAAGCGTGCCTCTGCTTCACCTATTTGGAAACGTTCGAAACTCTATCTGGGGGTTGGGGCTGGTCTCGATCTCACCATTTTTCTTGGCTGATTTTAGTGGTGGCGATGGGGAGGTATTTTGAGAGAAAGAAAATAAATTTTCTGGTTTGTAAAGAAATAAGAAAACACGATGAAGAAGAAGAAGAGCGGGTAGTTTTTATTGAAAAGTAATGGGTGGTTTCGGGGCATTTTAGTCTTTACACGGTGGGGAAAAGATTTTTCATTAAATGATAAATATTTGATAGGACATAAAGGGGAATAAATGATTTCTTTCCCTCTTTATTCTGCCGCTAAAACACGTACCCTAGGGCTTCTTCTTTTTTTCTTCATGCATGCTTCAACTCCCCATGTTGCCACGTGTTCCTTGCTCGCCTACAATATGAAAAAAGAAAATAATAAAATAAAATGGATTAAAGCATAAAATAACTTAACTTATTTATGTACAGAATTCAGATTTTCGTTGCCTATCTAACTAATATTTGGTCAATTAAGAAAAGAAAACTCTTGGGCATCATGCGCCAACGATGTTGATTTGTCGCGCATGACTGGGGATCATTTGTACTCCTTGACTGAGGCATTCTCGTATGCATGTGCTCTAAATTTAACCATTTCGTTCAGTTCCAATAGTTTTCTTTCTCCAGCAAGCTGAACATCCATGTTTATCTTTTTGATGGCCCAATAAGCTTTGTGTTCGAGTTCAACCGGTAGATGACATTCTTTTTTGACTAGCTTGAACGGGGACATTCCCAGTGGTGTCTTGAATGTTGTGCGATAAGCCCATAGTGCTTCATCTAGCTTTGGTAACCAATCTTTTCGACTTGGGTTGACCACTTTTTCAAGGATCTACTTGATTTCTCGGTTAGATACTTTGGCTTGTCCATTCGTCTGATGATGATACGCCATAGTAATTCTATGTCGTACTCTATATCTTTTCAGTGCCTTGGCAATCAATTTATTATCAAAATATGTCCCTTCATCGCTAATGAGAGCTCGTGGTGTTCCAAAGCGGGTGAATATATTTTTTTGCAAAACCTTCAACACCGTCTTGGAATCGTTCTTAGGTGTTGCAATGGCTTCAACCCATTTTGATACGTAATCCACTGCCAAAAGAATGTACATATCTCCTAATGATGTTGGAAAAGGTCCCATGAAATTTATGCCCCATACGTCAAGAAGTTCAATCTCAGAATGTTTTGCCATGGCATCTTATGTCGTTTCGAGATGTTTCCTGTACGTTGATGTCTATCACATGACTTGTAGAATTCATGCGTGTATTTGAACAAGGTTGGCCAATAAAATCCCGACTGAAGCACTTTTGCTACTGTTCTCATCCCACCAAAATGCCCTCCATATGGTGACGAGTGGCATTGGAGTAGGATATCATGTTGCTCTTCTTCTGGAATGTACCTTCGGATTATTTGGTCTCTGTACTACTTGAATAAAAATGGTTCGTCCCAGTAGTAATGTCGTACATCATGTCGAAATTTCCGTTTGCCCTGACTAGATAAATCAAGAGGAACAACACCACTAACAAGAAAATTAATGATGTCAGCATACCACGGTGCAGCCGTGACAAATAATATTTTCTCATCAGGGAAATCCTCTTTAATATCTGTGATGTCAGGACAATCAGGTTTGGTATCTAGCCTAGACAAATGATCTGCCACGTGATTTTCTATACCTTTTCTATCCTTGATCTCTAAATCAAATTCTTGTAGTAATAATATCCACTAAATTAGTCTAGGCTTTGCATCTTTTTTATTAATCATATATTTAATAGATGAGTGATATGTGTTTACAATTACCTTAGTGCCCATTAGATATGGCCTAAACTTATTGAATTCAAATACTACTACTAAGAGTTCCTTTTCAGTGGTGGTATAGTTCACTTGAGCATCATTAAGTGTTCGACTTGAATAGTAGATAACATGAAAAATTTTACTTTTTCGTTGCCCTAGCATTGCTCCGAATATATAGTCACTAGCGTCGCACAAAAGCTCAAATGGTTTGTTCCAGTCTGGTGGGATAACTATTGGCGTTGCTGAAAGCTTTTTCTTCAAAACTGTGAAGGCATTCAAACAATCATTAGTAAACTCAAATGGATGATTTTACTGAAGAAAAAGACATAAGTGTTTAGAGATTTGATAAAAGTCTTTTATGAACTACCTATAGAATCCTGCATGTCCAAGGAAACTGCGTACACCTTGCACATTAGTATGTGGGGGAAGATTTGCAATTGCATCCACCTTGGCTTTGTCGACTTCGATGCCATGGCATGAAATTTTGTGTCCCAACACTATTCATTCAGTTACCATAAAATGGCATTTTTCCCAATTCAGTACTAGGTTGGCTTCTTCACAACGTTTCAACACCTTGGATAAATTACCGAGGCATCGATCAAAGTCATCACCCGAAATGGAGAAGTCGTCCATAAATATTACCATGCACTCTTCCACCATATCTGAAAAGATTTTCATCATGCATCGTTGGAATGTAGCTGGAGCGTTACACAGTCCAAACGGCATTCGCCTAAATGCATAGGTACCATACGGGCATGTGAACATTGTTTTCTCTTGGTCTTCGGGTGCTATGGCAATTTGGTTATACCCCGAGTATCCATCGAGGAAACAATAAAATGTCTTTCCCGCTAATCTATCCAACATTTGATCGATTAAAGGGAGGGGAAAATGATCATTCTTTGTGGCTTTGTTGAGCTTCCTATAATCCATGCATATGCGTCAGCCCGTGACTGTTCTCGTGGTGAGTAACTCATCATGCTTGCTTTTAACCACGGTTACACCACCTTTCTTTGGCACGCATTGGACTAGACTAACCCATGAACTATCAGATATAGGATAAATCACTCCTACATCCAGCCATTTTATTATTTCCTTCATGACTACCTTATTCATGATCAGGTTGAGCCGTCTTTGGGGTTTCACTGAGGTGTTGTGGTTATCTTCAAGATTGATTTTGTGCATGCATATAGTTGGACTGATTCCTTTCAAGTCTGCCATCGTCCATCCTATAGCTTTTTTGTGTTGTGACAAAATATTCAACAAACTCTTCTCCTGTTCGAAGGTTAGTTTGGCAGAGATTATCACTGGTACAGTTTCATCAACTCCTAGATAAGCATATTTTAAATGTGTTGGTAAAGTCTTAAGCTTCAAATTCAGTGCATATTGTGAAGATGACTCTTGAGATTTAACTTCATCATAATCTAAAGGTTCGAATTTCATACCTGACCTATTAAGAAATCTCAATTGGTCATTTGTCTTTCCTTCGCATCTTACCTTGGTATCACTTTCAGGGTGTTCAATGTGCAGATTGTCGTTGTCGTGGCCATGATTGTCAGAACCGTCTTCTGAAAATATTTCATTAGGGCCAAAGTTTTCTGCTTCATGTATTTCGATTGTAGGTTCATGGTATAAATTGTTGTACTCATCGAGCCTTAGGGATTCACCTCGTCCCAGGATTGCCTTTTCTTCAATCTCATTAATGCATTGACATTCCTCTGGATCGTCTGCGTATTTCATAGAGTTGAATACATTGATCATGACACTTTGCTCGCCAACTCTCATGGTTAATTCTCCCTTTTCACAGTTTATTAGGATTTTGCCTGTTGCTAAGAATGGGTGTCCTAGAATGATTGGTGCGTTTTCATCAGCTTCGCAATCCAGAATGAGAAAATCTAATGGAAATACGAATATATATATCTTTACTATGATGTCTTCAATTCTGCCCTCGGGTCGCACATAAGACCGATCAGCCAACTGTAGAATGACCGAGGTGGGATGGGCGTGATACCTGTCTAGTTTCATGAATATCGATTTTGGTATCAAGTTTACACTTGATCCCAAGTTAATGAGAGCTCGCCCGATGAAATCATTACCAATGGAACATGGTATTACAAAGCTGCCAGGGTCTTTTTGCTTTGGTGGGAGTTTGCTCACTACCAAGCAGATTTCTGTTGCCTTGGAGACACATTCTACCTTCATTTTCTTTGTAACAATTTCCTTCATATACTTGGCATAGGAAGGCAATTGCTCGATGGCTTCGAGTAGGGGCACATTGATACACAACTGGTCCAGAACATCAACGAATTTCTTGAACTGGATGTCATCATCATATTTCTTCAACCGTTAAGGGAACGGTGGTGGAGGTCTCACATCGACTACTGATGGTGCAGGAAAATCACTGGTCTTGACCATAAATTTCTTGTTATCCGGTTGATACGTTTCTGAGCCTTCACTTTTATCCTTCTCTTCATGCGCTTTCTCTTGTTCAGCATTCTCAGATTCCTCATCCGGTTGTGATACACCCTGGAGATAATTGTTCAGTTGTTCTCCCCCAAACTTGTCATCTTGATCAACTTGTTTTCCACTCCTTAGCGTAAGTACATTACATTGCTCCTTCCCATGACGCTTAGTGACTTCAGTATCACTAGGGAGATTTATCTGTGGGCGAGAATGTAATGCCGTGGCAATCTGTCCCACTTGATTCTCCAATGCTCTAAGAGATGAACTATGGCTTTACAAAAGTGTTGCCTAGCTTTGTAACAAATTTCCTTGATTTTTTATTATTGCAGAATGTTCATGCATCAAGGTTTTTGTAGACGCCATGAAATCTTTTGTCGAGGCCATGAATTCCTACAAGGATAATTCGAAGAAGTTAGTATTGGAATGAGTGTTAGAGGAAGAAGCTATACCTTTGTTGTTCTGCCAGGGCTACTGATGCTGATTCTGAATATGCTGATGGTCAGAATTATTTTGTTGTGGCCTGTAATTTGTGGCTTCATTGTTGTTGTTCCCTTGATTATTCCACGAAAAATTTGGGTGCTATCTCCAACCAGGGTTATACGTGTTCGAATAGGGATATTGTTGTTCCGATTGTAGTTGCCCACAAAATTAGTTGACTCATGGTTTTCAGGACATTCACTCTCATGATGGTTGCCTTGACATAATAAACACACATTATTGGTCGCCTTGACTTCTCTTACCTCATTAGGACGTTGCAAAATTTTCAACATATTAGTTATGACAGAAAGTTGGGCTGCTACCAAATCTTTGCTTTCTAATTCATATGCTCCAGAGGTTTTTCTGCCGGTTCTCAATCTTGCACATGAAATTGATAATCATTATTTGCTATCCTGTCGAGGATGTCAAAAGCTTCCTCGGGTGATTTGTCTAGTAGGGTGCCATTTGCTGAGGCATCTAACATCATTTGAGTTGGTGCATTGACTCCATTGTAAAACATCACCACTTGCGTCCAATCATGAAATCCATGATTAACACATTTTAGAAGTAAACTTTATACATATCCCAACATTCGTACATTGATTCATCATCGCCTTGGAGAAAACACGCAATGTCGTTCCGAAGCTGTGTATTCATATTGGGTGGATTATATCGGAGTAGGAAACTCTTGCATAAATCTTCCCATGACTCCATTGATCCTGAAGGAACTCCGCTGAGCCAAGCTCTTGCTCTATCACGTGGAAAAAGCTTCAGTTTGAGCACATCTTCATGTACTCCTTGTTGTCTAAAATGAATCGCATACTTCAAGAAAAGCACGCATATGTTGTCTAGCGTCTTCATTGGGTGTACCACTAAATTGGCCGATAGAGTTTAGCATATTAAATATCACCGGTTTGAGTGGCTTGTATCTCAGGTGCCACTATGCCAGGATTGAGGTCATCGAGAATTGGGCTCAAATGATCTCGTATCGCTCTTGGTCTTGCAACTTGATCTCCTAAATCTCCCATGTCGTTTTTCATTTGATTCAATTGTTCTTTGGTTCTTTAGGCACACAACCTTTATCTGAACGATTGCTCAACTTCGGGGTTATACACTAATAAAAAACTATAAAAGAAAATAATAAACTACGTTAGACTAGATAATTATAAAGTGACAAGAAGAACTTGTTATGGCTGGAAATTTAGTCAGTTGCCAATCCCCGACAACGGTGCCAAAAACTTAATCGCTTGTGAATGTATATGCTAAGGCAAGCTAATTTGTGCAAGTATACACAATCGATGCAAGTAATATAGTAGTGAGTGAGTATTGTTTCTACATGGATTGGATTAGAAGTATCTTTTCACGACAACTAGAACTAATGCCACAAATTAATTCTACTAAGTATTATAGCTAAGAACTAATATTAAGGAGCTCAAAATAATGATTCAATGATTTCAGACAAGTGTGGTTGAGACAAAGAAAATATGCAGATATGTAAAACAAAACAAAACAAGTATTGGATGAAATATAATGCAAACAACCTCACATATTCATACGTGTCACAGAGCACTGATGCTAAACCATTGTCTCGGCAACAATTATTTTAAGCCCAGAATGAATTATTATGACTCACTAAATTGCCCGACAGGATTACTAGGTATTCTTAGACGGTTGCTATGGCGATACCTCTCGGCGTTAACTATAGACGTTCTTTTAACCTACTCTAGCCTTTATCCCTTTTAGTCATTTGAAACTCACTTCTTATCTCTAAGGTAGACAAGTTAGAACTTCACCATCCCGGATTCATTCCTTTGCTCATGTTGATTTTTCTTAATTCTCTCGAATTCAAGAATCACTTTCTAGACAAAAGGCTATCTCTCGATGCTCTTACAAAGCCTGGACATGTTTTACCGAAACCCCAGGTGATCTCTCAATGCTCTTCATGTTAAGGCAAAATATTTAAACTATGAGCAAAACAATCATAAGCAAACATAATTCATTATTCATAAACATAAAATATTGTTCAGGCGAAACATAGTTTAACACCAAGTAAAGCATTCATGGTGTTATCAAAGATCATCCAAGATTAAATTGTTTAATACAACCCCAAATAAAATAAGAGTTTATAAACAAAGGAAGAACGACTCCCAAAACCAGGGGGTCTATCGCGATAATCCTAATCAGCACCAAGCCTGCCTTGGTGATCACCCTCTCTTGAGGCCTGATCACCGCTCTGCTATCGTCTGGCTAGGAGGACAACAAGGAAGACTAGGGTGCAGACGGAGAGAAAGCACTGCAGCTGCTTGCCCACGCCTAAGGTAAAGCTCTTCTTTCTTCTTCCTTGCCCCCTTCGTTTTACGGCTACGGCTGGCAATTATAAGGCTTTGCATGCTTTTAGAGTTTCTTTAATTAGCCGTTATTAATTTCCCAAACTTAAAAAGGAAAGGCGGCTGGCGGTTGTCATGATATTCAAGGCTTGCTTGTACGTGAAGTAGGTCATCCAGCTGGCATATGACATAGGCAGTTTCGCCACATTTGCTTCAGACTTCTTTAGATAAATCTTACCTCGGCGAGATAAATCTGCTCCTCAAGTTCTCATCTGCTCCATTGGCCTTTGCAACTTTTCATTGTCACGACTGAAATGTTCTTCCTCTGTAGAATTCCTGCACAAACACAACTCAAATAGCCCCTTCTCCTCAACAGCATTAGTTAAGCCAAATAAATCTTGCCTAGGAAAAACTTATCCACCACAACCTATATGTAACTAAATGCAACTGAAAATACAGTCCGTACTTTGTTTAGACGAGCAATAACTTAAGTGAAAAGACTATAATTTAAGTCTTTTTATGGAGTTATCAATAATCTATGCATAGTCGTATAAATTCATCTTTGTTTTCGCCAATAGCATAGGTACTCCCCAAGGTGAAACACTCGGTCTGATGAAACCTTGATTAAGCAACTCCTGTAACTGAGCCTTTAGTTCTCTTAACTTAGTCAGAGTCATTCTATAAAAATCAGAGAAACGTGCTCAATACAATAATAATCATCAACCTTGAATTCTACATTATGCTCAATCAATTTATTGCCCAATGTATGCCAAATGAGATTGCAAGGTACATGAGTTACACATAAGTGTTAAACGAAAGCATAGGTTCTGTAATGACATCAACACTATACTAATATAACGAAATAGTAATTCATAAACTCATTATGAAAACCATGGGTGCACACATAGTGTCAAAAGTACACAATGTACTAATACGAAAATGCAACATATACATTAAACAAAATCGATTGATAACCATCATATACAAAGTATGTTGAAATGCACCTACGTCTCTCAATACACGTACAATAGGCCTTTAAATCAAATATGCATATTAAACAATTACTCTGAAACATCGATAACTATAAAAATAATATAAAATTCATCTATATATTTTAGGGCAATTCATACCCTAAAATTATTCGTAAAATCATTTTCATAAACTTTATGAAAATATTTCAAAATACTGCAAATATTCTTTTATAAAAATATTCGAGGTTGACTCATCGCAAGTCGTCCTCGTATCATATAAGTACATAATAAACGCACTCACTTGGTATGCCTCACTATTAAGTCTTAGTATCGAAATCAAATTATTCTTGAACATTTTTCTTGCCTTTTAATTGGCTCGTATCACGAATTTGATCAAGATCTACACAAGCATCTATACAAAGAATATACAATTATAAAATACAATGTTAGTACCCTTACTAACATTTTTAAAAAATAATAATACTCAAAAGTACTATTAATTTCGAATTTTTTTTAAAATTCATCTTAACTTTTCATTTTTATTCATAGTGGGCCCTTGTCATAAATTGTTCAAATTCAAGCCCAAATATGCCCAATAATTTCCAGCATTTAATTTCCAGCCCAATATCTCAACAATTTCATATTTACCACTTAATCTACTAACTTTATCAATGTTTACCATTTAGCACTCAAATTTTGTCAATTTTCCAAAATGGTTGACTTTGACATTCTAACTTCAATTTCAGCCCTCAAACAGTAATTTCCAGCATATTAAAACAATTATTTAACAAATTATACAACAACCCATAACTTTTTCATAATTACCAATTTGGTCCCCCAACTTTCACAAATTACATATTGGCCCAAAAAATTTTCTAAGGCTTTTAGAACCTTCCAAATATCATTTCTAAACTATGGTAATTTTTCTACAATTTTTTCCCATCGTCTTCCCCAAGGCCTAATGGTTTATGTACCCAAGACTAGGGTTTTCATGATTTTCACTTTATTCAAGCATGAAACCAACCTCAATTCAACACTTCAAGACCTCTAGAATCAAACCCCTAAATTAATTTCATCAAAATCATTTTTCCCCTAAATCAAGTGTTTGGCCAAAATCAACATAGGCTTATATTGCCATGTACAAGTGATTTTAATCAATAGTCTTGCTTGTGTATGATTCTACAACCTCAAAAAATCAAAATCCTTCATCAATTTCATAAACCCTAATGTTAACATAAACCCTAAAATTTGGGATCTTTGAACACAAGCAAGATTAGCATGCAATATTAGTATCAGATGATTGCATTTTTCGCGTAGAACAATTTTCTATTTCACGGCATAATCCAAAATCCAAAGGAAATTGCTAAAAATGAAAAATAAAATTTCTCTTACCTTGATCGTGGGGAGCACGAAATGGAGTTGAAAAGTGACCTAAGTTTCATGGAATTTTCATGTAATTTCATGTTAATTTAACCTTTATTTAAGCTTAAATGATTAAAATATTTTATTTAATGAAAAATGTCCATTTTGCCATTAATAAAACTTCATAATTAACATCCAACAAAGCCACAACAACCTTATCATCTTTCTAAAGTCAAAGATGAACAAAATATTTTACCCTTTTCCAATTTTACCAAGCAACTTTCCAAAATTACAATCTTGCCACTTTGATCAAACGGTCCAAATTAAATATGGAAATAAATATTCAAATCAAATGATCCACATTATTTTACATCATTTTAACATGTTGAAATAATATTTTTAAGCCTAATTTATCATCCTTCAATTTTTCCCAAAATTTCTATTCGATTCGATTTACCGATTTTTTCTCGAACTTTATCGTTTTATAGCTTTTAATACAAAATCCGTACGTAAAATATGATTCCTACATAAACATCTTTCTTGAGGGTAAACTATTCATTTAAAGGTCTGAATTACATAAATTTTTAAAATACTTTAGTCCCTAAACTTTTCCAAAGTTTATACTTTAGCCACTTAACTTTCAAATTTTACATTTTGGTCACTAACCAAAATTTGGGGTATTACAATGACTTATAGTTGACTTGACCGTTAACCTTACCGTTGACTTAACTTTGACCAAAAAGTCAAATTTTCTAAAAATTCATATTTTATGTTTTTTAATGTCCTAAGTCTGAATCCAAAGTCTGTTTTGTCAAATTCAAACCTGAAAGCCTCCAAATTAACTTTTAAACTCGTGCATGCAAATGTACTTAAGCATTTTATTTAAGAATAATTAAATTAAGGTTAATGACTAATCTATGATATTGATATTTGAAGGTACACAAGACTCTCCTGACCGTTCGATAACTCGACCCATCTCCTCTCGATCCATTTGACCTCGTGAGTCAATGATTACTCATATGATCAATGAATCCTATGAATACCTATATTAAAAAAAATTATTTCAATATTAACTCAGCTATTTATGAAATAGGTTAGAGCACTACTGTAGAGCGTGGAGAGATAGGTGCTCAGTAGATTGTTGACTAATCCGTTTTGCTAATTGTGTTCCTTATGTGTTATATGATTCATCTATTTTAAAATGTGGTTTTTCCAAAATTACTAAATTACTGAATCATTTATCAGCTCGACATTACAATTTATGGATTTACTGGTTGATTGTTTATGAACTATGACTATTTGATATATGTTATCTGGTTATTTATTCTTACTGGAAATATGATTTTGTCGATTATGAATCATTAAATTTACTGCTTACTATGTGATTGTTTTATTAAGATACTATTTTGTGTAGGATACTAGAGTATGGAGGTTCAGCTTTGATCAATCTGGTGATTCCTTACGAAACTAAGGTAGCCCTTGGATAGGCTCTGAGGCCCCGAGAACTTTCTTAGGTAGGCTCTCATGCCTCAAGGTGCTCCCTTAGGTTGGATCCTATACCAAATAGGTATAGGGTAAGTCTTTATGGATGCAGTTCTGGGGGACTGCATTTCGGTTTATGGGAGAAGGGTATGTATGAATTTTAAACTATAAAATCTCACTAAATAACTTATGCTACGTTATTGAATTATTTTCTGAATACTTTAATAAAACGTTTATTTACACTATTGGGACACATTGACCTCCCTAGCTCACTCTCTAAACATTTCCCCTTTCATATACTTTTGTATATGCACCCCTGACTTGGTACTTGGAGAATCGACACATTACCTATAGTAATTTTTGTCGTAATGTTTATATCTTTCAAAACTGCCCTTATTTGGTGACATGTGCCTGTTTTATTTTGTGTCACATGTTTTATGTCGTATTTTGATTTACTACTGATGTATGGGTTATTGGGATATTCAGTTTATGGTTTACTTTCGAAATTCCATATTTTGTTATATACTTAATATTTTATGTCTTATATTATTTGTTCTAACTTATTTAACATTACTATGATTTAAGTTATTTTAAGATCGTTAAGGTAATCTGCTACATCTAATCATAGCGTATAGGTTGGGTCTAGGGTGTTACATTGTCACGACATTTTTTCAAACCAAATGGCATCACTAGGAACTCGTAATGCCCATATCTAGTACAAGTAACAATCTTCATGTCACCATAGTCTTTCACCTTCAACTGATAATATCTTGACCGAAGATTAATCACCGAGAATATTGCATCTCCCTGAAACTCTTCAAATAATTCATCAATCCTAGGTAGTGGATATTTGTTCCTGATATTTACCTTGTTCAACTTCTAATAGTTAATGCACACTTTGAGTGTTATATCCTTCTTTTTCACGAATAGAGGTGGAGCTCCCCAAGGAGAGGTACAGTGTTTGATAAAACATCGATCAAGTAATTCTTAAAATTGAACATTTATTTCCTTAGGATCCATAGCATGAAAACATGTGCAGAGTTACTCTCCATCCGGAGGTAACCCTAACAACTCCTTAGGGAATACATCAAAAAACTCACTAACGGTACAAATTTCCTCGATCTTGGATAAAGAGCCTATTTTATTCAAAATACAGGCAATGAAGGTCTCATATCCCTTTAGGATCATCCGATCAATGGTCAAAGTCTATCCCACATTAAAAAGATAACATCAATGTTTACTCATTAATATCATAGTCCAACCATCAAAACTCTTCATAGTAGCCTTCTTGTACTCACAATCCATACAGACCCAATGTTCATTTAACTAATCCATTCCAAAAATCAAATCAAACTCCTTCAAAGAAAGTTTGATAAGGTCACCTAGAAAAATTTCTCCTTGAGCCTCTAAAGAACGACACCAAAATACTTTATTCACAATGATTGGTTATCCTACTAGGCTTATAATATTAACAACACTCTCAGTATCCTTGATCATAATCTAAATGAATTGGGATACATAACTCAAAAACATAGGAGTGAGTGGAACCATTGTCTAGAAATGTAAAGTATGGAACATAATAAATAGTAAATGTACCTACGATAACCTCTAGCTCAACTCTGTCATCCCGATATCGAGTAGCATAGATAAGAGCTAGTTTTCTAGCCTCGAATATGGCTGACGCTATACTATGCTCTGAATATGCTCTATTTTAGTCCTGAAAGTAAATCCAAAAATTTTCCCTGGTTACAATCTATATTTGGGGTTTGAATAGAAGCCTGAGAACATGTAAAAGCATGGTGTGTATGTTTTCTCTGTAGAAGTTGGATATGGATACTTTTTTAAAAACAAAAATGACTACGGGATCCATAACGATACCAAACACTCATCTTCTTTCGACATTCTCCCCCATGTCGATTTCCACAATACTTATAAACAAGCAAATTAAAGAAACTCGATGAATCACCTCGACTAACTGTTAGGAGTGAAGGTATTGTAGGTGTAACACCCATTTCTCATATACGTCCCCATATATGAGTCACATATCTCACATAACTTTTAAATATTTTCATACTTGAAGACCAATAAAATTTTATTTCTTTACGTAAACGGTTTAATAATAATATAGGTCATAAAATGTTCTTCAAATACATATATATGTAATAATGTTTAAAATCCATCAAACATTAGTTTTAGTTCGAACATCATATAATACCACAACTAAATACCAAGTATCTTATCATAGCATCACAACATATCTAAGTACATGCCAACTAGTAACATCAAAATAAACATCTAGAGATGTCATACTGTTACTGATGAGGCAATCCTTGACAGATGATGACAATTGCACTCCTTAATCAGATTATACTCGATTACATACGCGTGAAAATCATCATATGCTAAGTATATACTTAATGAGGCATAATAAAGTAAGGCATTTAGAAACATAGGTATATCAATAAAGATCAAATACGATTTGAAATCGTATAATATATGTAAAAACTCAAAACTGACTTGATAAGCCAAGTTTCCATCTAATAAACTACTAAACAATATTTTGTATGCCTAATATACTTATAAATCAACATATTCAAAAATATCCATTCACAACCCAATGTATGACAAATGAGAATGCAAGGTACATAATAACATGAAACTAACCATTTTCGGAATACTAATCACGTACGACTACCATCCTTGCACACAAAGTGCCATAGTACACAAAGTACTACTACAAGTACACGAAGTGCTCCTGTCATAGTACACAAAGTACTACTCCAAGTACACAAAGTACTCTTACGAAAATGCAATAATGCATTTTCTAAAATCGATAGATATCCATCTCACTCCAATATGCCAATTACATACACAGTGCTACAGTACACAAAGTACTATTACAATACCACCTTATTATGGTATTATTTTTGCACATATAACTCTCCATGTACATACAATAGGCTTTATAATTTAAATCGCATGTTAAACATTTATTTCAAACCATCAATAAATAATAATTTGTATGAAACACAACCATTCGTTTTAGGGCGGTTCATACCCTAAAATCATTCTTAAAATCATTTTCATAAACTTTATGAAAATATTTCAAAATACGATAAAACATAATTTTATAAAAACATTAGAGGTTAACTCATCGCAAGTCGTCCTCATATCATATAGGTACATAATAAATGCACTCACCTGGTATGTCTCAATATTATGCCTTACTATCGAAATTCAATTATTCTTGAACTTTTTTTGCCTTTCGCTTTGCTCGTATCGTGAATTTGATCACGATCTACACAAGCATACATAATCACACATACAATTATAAAATACAATGTTAGTACCCTTACTAACGTTTATACAAAATAATAATACTAAAATATACCATTTTTTTGAATTCTTTTAAAATTCATCTTAACTTTTCCTTTTTATTCATAATGGGCCCTTTTCATAAAATCTTCAATCCAAGCCCAAATAAGCCCAATAAATTTCCATCATTTAATTTCCAGTCCAAATACCTCAACAATGCCATATTTACCATTTAATCCACTAACTTTCTTAATGTTTACCATTTAGCACTCAAACTTTGTCAACTTTCTAAATGGCTAAATTTCACATTATAACTTCAATTTCAGCCCTCAAATAGTAATTTCCAACATATTACAACCATTATTGAACAATTATACAACAATCCACAATTTTTCATAATTACCGATTTGGTCTCCCAACTTTCACAAAATCACAGATTGACCTAAAAAATTCTAAGGCTTTTAGAACCTTCCAAATATCATTTATGAGCCATGGTAATTTTTATACAATTTTTTCACATCATCTTCCTCAAGGCCTAATGGTTTATGTACCCAAGACTAGGGTTTTCACGATTTTTCACTTGATTCAAGCATGAAACCAACCTCTATTCAACACTTCAGGACCTCTAAAATCAAACCCCTAACTTTTAATTTCATCAAAAATAAATCTTTCCCCTAAAACTAGGGTTTGGCAAAAATCAACATAGGCTTATATAGCAATGTACAAGTGATTTTAATCAACAATCATGCTTGTATATGATTCTACAACCTCAAAAACATCAAAATCCTTTATCAATTTCATAAACCCTAATGTGAACACAAACCCTACAATTTGGGATCTTTGAACACAAGCAAGATTAGCATGCAATATTGGTACCAAATGATAGCGTTTTTCACGTAGAACAATTTTCTATTTCACGACATAATCCAAAATCCAAAGAAAATTGTTCAAAAATGAAAAATAAAATTTCTCTTACCATGGTCATGGGGATCACAAAATGGAGCTGAAAATGGCCTAAGTTTCATGAAATTTTCATGTAACTTCATTTTAATTTAACCTTTATTTAAGTTTAAATGAATAAAATATTCATTTAATGAGAAATGTACATTTTTTCATTAATGAAACTTAATAATTACCATCCAACCAAGCCACATCAACCTTATCATCTTTCAGAAGTCAAAGATGAACAAATTATTTTACCCTTTTCCAATTTTACCAAGCAACTTTTAAAAATTGCAATCTTGCCACTTTAATTCAAAGGTCCAAATTAAACATAAAAATAAATATTCAAATCCAATGATCCATATTATTTTCCATCATTTTAACATGTGGAAATAATATTTTTAAGCCTAATTTATCATCCTTTAATTTTTTCCAAAATTTCTATTCGATTTGATTTATCCATTTTTTCTCAAACTTTATCGCTTTATAGCTTTTAATACAAAATACGTACGAAAAATCTTATTCCTACGGAAACGTTATTCTTATGGGTAAACTATTCATTTACGGGGTCGGATTACATAACTTTTTAAAATTACACTTTATTCCTTGAACTTTTCCAAAGTTTGTACTTTGGCCACTTAACTTTCAAATATTACTCTTCTGAGGGGCAACATGATGAGTCATTTTCCTAGGATCTAAAGAAGACTTAGTCAGGCTAGAAGACCTCCTAGATCGCTCTCGATCTACTTGATCACTATTAGGGGCCAAAGCCCCAACTACCTCAACATCCTTCTCTCTCCCCACGAGAACATCAAATAGCTCATTTTGATGGGTAACCACTTGCCTACACAGCTCATGTATAAGTCATCGAGCAAACTTACTGAACATATCCCTCTCAATAGGTACCAAACTAGAACCATACTTCAAAAGCTTCAAGAATTCCATCTCATACACTGAAACTGTCATATCTCCATAAACCAAATCCTAAAATTTATGTCGTCTCCAACAAATATCATTCTCCAAGGAAACGATTCTTGTAACGCTCCTTGAAGAAATTCATGTCAAATAGTCGGTAGGAACACTACTAACCATCGATTTCCACCAAGTGTGGGCATTCTCATACAACATAGAAACACTCCCAAATATCTCATGGATGGCTCCAAACCCAACTGGTCTATGTGTCTCTTAGTATCGTAAATCCAGTCCTCAACTTTCGTAGGAGCTCTACTAGTAAGACCTTTGAATGTCCTTACCCCATTAACAATGAGGGTCTAAGAGTTGGGACATCAGGTGTAGTACTTGCTGCTCTAACAACACCCTGAATCAACTAAAGAAACTATATACTAAGATTCTTATCCATCATAACACTCACAAACTCAGTCGTAGAAACTGACACTCCTTTAAAGGGTATCGTCATATTGATACCAAGGGCAGTTGACAGATTCATTGAAACTGAAGGACCCAACGGATAGGAGGATATAAAAAAAATAAAGGGATATAGTCATATTATAGAATATAACAATTCGACCCCGCCTACATGAAGGTTGATAACCTCTTCTAGCACTCATATCAAAGGATCTTCATGCTCACTACACAAAGGTTAAACTTAAAATTAGATTTGGTACTTGAGTACAACACACAATTAAACTTATAAAAATTTGGTGACATGTTCTTTGTAACATGTTTTATAAAATGTTTTTAAAATAATATTTTTATTTAGGACCCATCCACAATTTGAGATTTCAAAACCAAAAGCTCTTATACTAATTAAATGTAACCCCCTAGACCCAGTTTATACATTACGACTAGATCTAGCATATTATAAGCACTTTTAAAACATCTTAAATACGTTAAAATCATATTTGGTTAAAACATGAAATAAAAACATAAAGGTTATCGAGTAATACAGAATACTAAATAACATCAAGTAGCATGATAACTCATACATCCGTAGTTAGAGTAAAATACACCATAAAACAAATAACTCAAAATATAAGAAAATGTCACCAAAATAAAGAGTTTGGAAGATGGAAACATTACAACAAAAAGTTCTATAAATGACGTGTCGATCCTCCAAGTGCAAAGTCTAGGATGCTTATCCAAAAGTATTTGAAAAGACGTGCAAAATAAAATCATACTAATAAGTTTCAAAATTTATTTTGTAACATAGTGTAAAAGTGGTAGTAAGGTTTTATTAACTATACCTAACTACGCTCCAATCGTACACGGATATGCAGTTTCCTGAAACTGCATCCATAAGGACTTACCTTAGTTCATTAAGCGTAAAAGCTAACCTAAAGGGATATTTTATGTCCATAAGGATTTATCAGCCTGATCAGGATTGAACCTATAGAGACTCCATATCATAACCTAGAAAGTTCCCTAGACTCAATTCTCAATAGTCATCATAGCAATAGGATTTATAAAATATACATATTTATTGTCCAATAGAATAGTAACCAAAGATCATGAATCAGATAGAAATTTTTTTGAGTAAATCAAGAATAAAAAATCATGCTTTCAATTAGATAAAAACTATTTATAACTCAAATAAGATAAAATAATCATATTCCAAATCAGATTAAGATATCATATGCACATGATAATTCATACAATTTATTTAAAATATTTATATAACAAACAAGGAAAACACCTTGCAAAAAGAACCAGTCTAAGAGGTTTACTGGTCACCTGCTTCACCATGATCTACATCAGTGCTTGAGCCTAATCCATATTGGAATATGATTACTAGAGAAGTAATATCTTAATCTAAATATTCATAGGGTTTACAAAATTATACGACTGATCACGAGCTCGCATGGAAGAGTGGATAAGGAGGAGCTAGGTTGAGCAGATGTACGATCAGGAGAATCATGAGTGTCTTAAATAAACAACATCATAAGTCAATTATTGTCCATAATTTAGATGCACTTAAATAAAGTATTCAAATATATATGCATGTTGTTTAATGTTCAATTTGAAGGTTTTTAGGTTAGAATTTGGTGAAACATACTTCAAATTTGGTCTCAGGACGTCGAAAAACTTAAAATATTACTTTTTGGAAGAAAAAAAAAGTTAACTTTTGGTCAAAGTCAAAAGTCAACAGGTCAAATCAAAGTTAACAATTTGACCAAATTCAATTGGTCAAACTAGTTCGATTTGACTTAGTTCAGTTCAAGTTGACTCTGTTCGAGTTAACTGGTTTGGCCCGAATCGGTTTGACCATACCAATTTGATCTAGAATAGACATGTTCAATCTAGAGAAGACCGATTTAGTTTATATGATAAAAGACTCCATCGATTGAAAATAACCTCTGACGGCGTGTGCTTGCTACGCACGGCTCTTCCCGACTAGAAAACACCATGAAACGGATAAACATGACATGAATAATAAAAATGAGACATTTAACGGAGCTTGCCATGGCTTAGATCGGTTGAAATACAAATAGAATAGGTAAAAAAACTCAAATCTCCCCGATGAAACTTCCAGACATTCTCCACGACAGTTGGTACGGAGGCTCGACGAGTGGCTCATAGGGCTTTGGTTAAAATGGGGTGACGCTTCTCATTAAGATGACTGTGTGAAGCACGGACGACGGGGATTGCCAAAATAATTGAAAAATAATGGGGAAGACTTGGTTTTCCGATGAGACTTTGCGATGATCTCTACGATGAACGGTGGGGTTTCACGACGATAGGATAATTGGGTTTTGGTTGCGAGATGATGATGAACATAGAGGTGATGATGATGCAAACCACAGATGATCGAAAAAGCGATCAAAAGTTACAAACGATGGGTGTGATTAGATTATTTTTCTATGGGCTTTGCTAATTTCCAATCGAATGGTTTTGGGTGCAAATGTGATTATAAAATCCCATATTTCTCGGTTTAAAAGATATTTTCTATATTTTATTTTACAAATATTGTAGAGGCAATGCCTACCTTACTCCTATAATTCATGTCTTCAAACCTTGCTAGTCTCATTTATAAAATTTTCAACCTTTTGTCATTTTAGGGCCAAAGGAAGGTGGGTAAAATCGAGCTCAAGGGCTTGGATTAACTGAAACTTACAAAATAATCCTCAAGGTTTAAAATTATGCAATTTGGTCCATAAATTAAACTAAAATTGAGAAAAAAAAATATTGTTAAAAATAAGAATTGAAGTTGCATAGATATGTTATAGCATTATAGAATCATTTGATTCAAATTTAATAAAATATATATTTAAAATGACAGAGAAATAATGATTATTATTTAAGTTAGTCGAATTAATTGAGTTGATTCAAGTTAAATTTTTTTGAGTTTGTCAAATTGACGAGTTTTATTTTATCATTCAAATTTTACTTATATTTTTTAATTGAATCGAATCAAATCTATTTTTTAATTGAATCTAATATGAATATCAGGCTTGTATTTCAATAAAATTTGTAAAGCTTTGATGTTATTGTTCGAATTATTTCATCTTCAGTCCAAAAATTTGGTATTTTCTTTTGCAATGTATGTGTCCGTTTCTCCCCCACAATTATATATGTTACATTGTGAACTATAATAAATACAAAAAAACAATAATTTATCAGAAAAATACTTTATCAAGTAGTAAACCTACTATATATATAATTAGAGAAATATTTTATTGAACTGAATGCTGCATTATTTACATTAAATAATAATTTAAAAATTAAATTCTGACATTGTAAATTAAATCGAAAGAACTATTTTTATAATTAATTTATAAAATATTTAATATAATGATTATAATAAAAATTTTAATTAAATTTACGACTAAAGAGACATTTGAAGCATCAACTAAAAATTTAAAATTACATCATTTACTTTAATTTGTTAGAATATATTTTATAGATTCCATGGAATTTAAGAAATAAATAAATTATTGACGAAAATGTGGATTTTAATTATTTAATTGTTTTGTTAATTTATTGTATACAAATTGCTCAATTACAAGTACTTGCTATCTGCTTCTATATAAATGGTTGAACTATTACTTTTTCGATTAACAATTTAATGCTATTTAAGATTGTTGTACGGGTGAACTAACTAATATTTTATAAAAGAAGTTGATTTAATTTCAATGAATTAAAATAGATAAATTTTCTAATTTTTGTAACGTGAAAGGAAGAAATTCAAAATTAGACTAGGAATCAGAAATTCGAACTTCTAATAAATCTTGAACAAGTTTTTTAATTCATGGAACGACTTTAGTGATAATAGAAGTATTACTTTTTTCTAGAGATATGAGATTTTAACAGTTGTATATATAGAATGTGTATACGTTGTTAATGATTAAGGATTATTTAGTATTACTTTTGAAAGTGAGTTTGAAAATATAAAAGAATTATTTTAAACATTATGTTGTGAATTAAAAATTAAATAATTGAAGATAAAAATATACTTTAACTCAAAATGATTTTTCATAAAAATTTGAAATTTGAGCTTTTTAGATTAGGTTGAAAATCATTTTTCTAACTATAATTTTAAACCAATTTTTGGATATTTAACCTTGCTTATGAGGTAAAATATCTTTGTTTTACTATATTTTTTATGCAATAAAGTTTAGGTCAAGAGTGGTATCTTAATCCAGGGTAAGGGCATATTTAAGACTCAATTGAGATTTACATAGGAATTTACAAATTGTCCACCAAGTGTGACGGTGGTAGTATTCAAACTTGACCTTACAAGCTAAAATTCTTGAATCTCAACCGCTTGCACCAACACTCGTTGATACTTTTAAACATATATTACCTTATAATTACCTCAAATTATTAAAAACTCATTTTTTCAACTGAAACGATATTTTAAATGTGATTGGTGATCATGATAATTCTTTTAGATAATGGTATATAATGGTTATCAAAATTATTTCCTTGTTATGCATAGTTACAATTTTATTTCTTTATTTATAATTATGAAATTAGATTAAAAAATTCTTAATTTTTCAAGAAATATACGGAAACTACGCATTTAGTATTTAAACTATCAATTTTGATCAAGTTTAGTACCTAAACTTTAATTTTTTTCAAAATCATACCTAACGTTTAGTTTTTGTTTCATTTAAATACTCATCATTAAAAACTTAATGCATTTAATACCTAAACTATCAATTTTGATCCGTTTTAGTACCTAAACTTTCAAAAAAATTCAAAATTTAACATTAAATTTCAAATATAGGTAATAAAATAAAAACTAAAAAATTAAAAGTTTAGATACTAAAATTGATAGTTTAAATACTAAACATATAGTTTTACTGTATGAAATATTAATTCCACCAGATGCAACCCTAAACCTTGACCTAACACCTTTGGGTTAGATTTAAGCCCAAATAATAATAATAATAATAAAACCCAAAGGCCGGAACTGCTAAAAGACAGAAGAAAGTGGGGGACCTAATTTGTAATTTGAAATTAATTTTGGAAGCGGAAATCCTACGCATCTTTTTTGAAGTAAAAAATCCGTAATTTCATTTCCCTCCAATTCTTTATCATTACTCTTTCTGCTCCACTCTTCACTATTTAAAATCCCTCTCGCCTCTCCTTTCTAAAAATCCCAATCTCCCAACCTCCAGCACGAATACCTAGAAGAAGAAAGGAGAAAAAAAGGTGTTTAATTTCCTCCCCATTTATTGGTTTGGTGTTTTTTGTTTGTTTCTCGAGAAAATTAACAGTCTAGGGTTTCTTTCATTTCCCCTTTCTCTGGACCTTGTGTATACTATTCGTTTAGCTGTTTTATTTAACTTCAAACAAGAAATCTAGGTTGATAAATTTTGGGATTATCCTTTTATTTTTTTCCCGTTTCAGGTTCTCGGTGAATCGGCTGGTGCAAGAGTAAAAAAGTTCTTAACTTTTCCCTTTTGTTAACCGGTTAGTAATACAAGTAAGAAATTGAAACATTATTTATTTCCAGTAGGAAACAAACTACTATGAGTTCAGTAATTTTGTGAATTTATTACGTTTTAGGGTTTTACTTTTGGACTCTTTTCGTTTCTTTTGTACCCGTATCTTTATTAGAGCTTTCCCCTTAGTTTCTCATGCTTTATTTGTTAAGTTTACGACGACTGTTAAAAACCCAACCATTATTTGGATCGATTAACTGTAATTTTAATCCTTATTTCTATAGGATTTTGTAAAAACGGTAAGCAGTTTTGATGTGCATTAGTCTGATTGATCAGTTGTGGTGGATTGGAGATAATGTTGTTTTTAGTCATATGGGTAATGGGTGATGATACTATATCAGTGTGAAATACGCTTGAGAGAATTTTTGTTATATTTACGTCTGTCGTGTATAGATATGCTTCACTCAATAACTTTAGGTTTTGGGATTGTATTTTTATCATACCTCATGTGTGCTCAAAAACATAAATTCTCTATGATTGGAGTATCTGTTTTCAAATGCAGAAGTTTTTACTTGTTTGTAAGATATAGCTATTCAAGATGTTCATGGACCGAAATTTCTATGGATGTGGATATACATATGTTGCAGTTTTGCACTTTTTGAAACTGTGGCTCATAGAATCTAGAATTTACCACTCTGTGATCATTGGTAAATCTTGCATTTTTCTAGTCCTTTGATAGATGCATGCTATCTCCGTTGCTATTGGTAACATATTCTGGTATTTGGTTCTTCTGTAAGAACGAAATGTAATTGATGGCATGCTGGTTTAGTTATAATCAAATAAGACTGCTTTTGGTAGTTTCTCACTAAAGTTGTATGAACTGATTGAAGGAATTGCCTAAAAGATCTATCATGATAAAAATTTCATGGTAAGAACCTATTTGATGCCGTTCATGATAAGTGGTGGATTTATAAATTAAGTACTTTTTAGTATAACAAAATTGTTGAGATTGTCTTCTTTTATTATTATTTGTTCTATGCCAGTTTTAGGTGTTGCAGTTTAACTCATGTTCTTATTATGCTGCGCACACTTCATTTAACAGAAGTTGCTTATGAAGAACGTCAGATTTGTTGACCATTTTGGTTTTTGTTACATTTATGAGTCCTTTATTTTTTTCATCTCATATTTATAATGTATTTGCAATCTCTGATGGTGCTAGGAGCTAGGTTAATTAGTTATGGAATCTGGGACTGCACACCGCATGCTGTCAGTGAAATTGTGGCCACCTAGTCATAGTACAAGGCTGATGCTTGTAGAGCGGATGACAAAGAATCTTACAACGCCATCCATTTTTTCTAGGAAGTATGGACTAGTAAGTACTGAAGAAGCTGAGAAGGATGCCAAGAAAATTGAAGAGTTAGCTTTTGACGTTGCCGATCAACACTACAAGAAGGAGCCTGATGGTGATGGAAGTTCTGCAGTGCAAGTATATGCCAAAGAATCCAGTAGAATGATGCTGGAAGTTATTAAAAGAGGCCCTACAGGAAAGGATGAAGAGGTAGCAGATAAAATTGATGTTCATCATGAAAATGTATTTGATATATCTGGAGGTCGCCGGGCATTTATAGATGCAGAGGAGGCTGAGAACATTTTGAAACCGCTTAGAGAGCCAGGAAATTCATATACTAAGGCCAGAGTCTGAAGCACTGGAAGCATGAATCTTTTTTCTTCTGCTCTAGAAGGTTCTCAATTGAGGTACCTGAACCTTTCAAACAATGCTTTGGGTGAAAAGGGTGTTCGGGCATTTGAGGCACTCCTGAAGTCACAAAATAATTTGGAGGAGCTTTATTTGATGAATGATGGTATCTCAGAAGAAGCTGCACGAGCAGTTTCTGAGCTAATTCCTTCTACTGAGAAACTGAAAGTTCTCCAGTTTCACAATAACATGACAGGGGATGAAGGTGCAATTACTATCTCTGAAATTGTGAAATTTTCCCCTGCATTGGAGTATTTCCGGTGTTCTTCAACAAGAGTTGGCTCAGATGGTGGTGTGGCTCTAGCTGAAGCACTAAAGACATGTACCCATTTAAAGAAGCTTGATCTGCGTGACAACATGTTTGGTGTGGAAGCAGGAGTTGCATTGAGCAAAGCTCTCTCTCTATTTGCAGATCTTACTGAGATTTACCTCAGTTATTTGAACCTGGAGGATGATGGGGCAAAAGCACTTGCCAATGTTCTGAAAGAGTCTGCACCTTCTCTGGAAGTTCTGGAAATGGCTGGAAATGACATTACAGCCAAAGGTGCTGCTTCTTTAGCTGTCTGTATTGCTTCAAAACAATTCCTTTCCAAAATAAACTTGGCTGAGAATGAACTCAAGGATGAAGGTGCTATTTTGATTGGTAAAGCATTAGGAGAGGGTCATAGTCGGTTGAATGAAGTTGATATGAGCACAAATGCTATTAGGAGAGCTGGGGCAAAGCTTTTGGCCCAAGCGGTTGTGAAAATACCTGGATTTAAGTTGCTGAATATCAATGGAAATTTCATATCTGATGAAGGAATAGATGAGGTGAAGGAAATGTTTAAAAGTTCCCCTGATATGCTTGGACTTTTGGATGAGAATGATCCAGAAGGAGAGGATTATGACGATGAGGATGGCAATGAGGAGAATGCAGAAGATGAGAATGAATTGGACTCCAAGCTTAAGGATCTCAAGATTGAGCAAGGAGAATAGTCATGCTGTGTATGCCATCTGTTCTCGTGGCATCTGGCTAAAAGTCATCTAAAAAGCTCTTCTATTTTCTATGACTTATTATAAGCTACTCTAGCTGTGCAACATTAGTGTGGTAGATCTACCATTTTAGTTCAGGTTTAAGAAAATATTTGAACATTCGGAATAGTTGTACCTTTATTTAGCTGAGAGCTTAATTTAGTTTAGACTCTCATAGAGCAACGTACTTTTCGGACAGCTTATTATTTTTCCTTTAGTTACATCTGTAATATGTTCCGGTATTCAGCAGTCATCTGTTTAAGATGCATCCTTATTCTATGGTTTAGCGTGCATTTTTTCTTTTCTCAAATGCTTTTTGAGATTTTTTATGAAAAAGCAAGTGAATGTTAACTTAAGACAGGTATCGCTTCCCCTTGCTCGTGTTGTCATCCTGTTTAATTGTGGTTGTAATATGTTGCTGGAGCTTCTGTAGGCCCAATGCCGGAAAATTGTCTTACCTTTTTCTTCTGTCGACATGCTACTTATGCTGCTTTTGAAGTGAAACTTTATCTTGACGTCAAAGTTAATCCACCCACTACTTCTTTGTGATTGACTCGGTTGCTCTCTTGTGCTGTTTCCACTCATGTATGCTCTGTTCATTTCTTGGCTTGTAAATTAAGTCAAGTTATTACGGTTGTAGGTTTAGTTAATTAATCTTCTGGTTTCTTTGTTTTTGTAAATGCATCACTTGTTTTATGGAAAGGTAAAAGACTATTTATCAACGGAAATTAATCATGTAACAGAGAGAAGACTTGCAGGGGAAACGTAAACAAAACATACAGAATGGCAGCATGGACTCGTATGAGTTGCAACTTTTGAGTGCCCCTTGATTATGGTTTATCAAACAGCTACCGGAACTTTAAGGGTCTCTAGTATCTTATCATCTATCTCGAACTTCATGGGTTTCTTGTCAAGCCTGACCTTTATGTACTCCTCGAATCGCTCCTTCAAGTCTTTTGGCAGATTTGTGGTGCCCTCCCACCCTATTATGTCCTTTGCAGCTCTTGGTTCGGCATAAAAGTGCTGCACGTAAGAAGGATAATGGTAAATAACACCTACACTGTGAACTTGTTGCAGTGAAATCGTATTTTTGCTTGAAAACAGTATGCTCAGGTTAACAGGTATTGTTTACCATATTACGGAAAGGAAAAGCTTTCTTCGCATCGATTCTGACGGCTTTTGGATTGTAATGAGCAATTTTTACCGGTAAGCCGGCAGCTTCGGCACACAATCTGGCTATTCCATCCAGAGTCACTGCACGGTCGCTCACACAATTGAAGATATTGAAAGATGCAGCTTATGGTTTTTCAACAGCTATGGTCAGCATGGAGGACAAGTCTCTAACATGGGCAATATTAGTATGTTGCATCCCTGAGCCTGGGATTGGCACAGGTCTATTTCTCACAATTCCTGTTGTAAGAAAATGTCAAAAACTGATAGCAAAGTTCTATGGATAAGTTGAAAATATTGCTTTGACTTACTATCAAAGAACCACTCCTCACAGTCTTTGTTGTTTCCGGATCCGATCATGTATTGTGGCCGGAATATAGCTCAACTACTGAAAACTTATCAATGTATTTATTGACTCCGACATGGCCAGCATCAGCCTTAACAACATCCTGCAATGGTGAAGATTTTGCTTAAACAAAGGAATCCAGTATTGTTTATTCATGCTAGGGACAACATTATATACATTCACATATTGTTTATATATACCCCTTTGATATGAGGTGGCTCGTCCGTCGGTTTATAGATTCCGGCACTGCTGATGAACAGGAATTGCTTCACTCCAGAGCTCTTCGCCCAATCTACCACTGGCCTACGTTGAAAGCATTGAAATTGGATTGAACTGCTTTATTTACATTACATGCAGGTATGCAGCTTCTTACTAGTTTGATGTTTTCCCATGTATATACATTTATGCATGTGAACCATTGCTCTTTTCTAAAAAGATAACCGAGACCAATACTTACATCCGCTCATACATATTTTTTTGAGAAGAGTGTAATGGTCGAGTTGCACTTGCATGTTGTGAGCAGGGGTAAGTTAGTCAAGTTGATGAGTCTTATTTTATAATTCAAATTTTATTTGAAATATTTTTGAGTTGAATTTATAAAATTCGAATAGAGTAGTTTGAGTTTCTATTTAAATTTAATAGAAAATATCTATAATGTTATGATATTTATACCAATTTAAAAAATATATATATATATATATTTCGAGTCTTATTTATTACTCAAATTTTATTAAATTTTCTTTGAAGTCGTAAAATTATGAGTCAAATCATGTTGAGTTTTCTAATGTCGAGTCGATTCCAAAAACTCGATATTTTTTAGTGGAGCCGTATTTTGCTGACTTCTAAATGTGATATTCAAGCCTTAATTCTTTTGAAGGAAAATGATGCAAGAAAAAAACCTGACGGTGTCCAAGTCCTTGCCATTGTTATCCAACACCACATCAAATGATGCCCCTGCAACAACATTCTCTACATCCGCAGGGTCTACCCACACCGTCTTCCCTCCAGCCCTCGTAATTTCCTATAATCATTCTCAAATCCCATACAAAACAAGTTGCCATTAGAAACCAAATGACAACAACAAAAAGACCCAGAAAACAAGTTCTTACGGAGAATCTGTTAAAAGGGAGCTTCTTCATCTTATCCGAGCCTTCATCTCCAACAGTCATGACGGTGACCTCATGGCCAGAACCCAGAAGTTCTTTTGCGAAGTAGAAACCAATGACTGCATGGCCACCACTGTTTGTATTGACTATAAGGACCTTCTTCTTGTCTGCAGCGGCGGCGGCCCTGACGGTGAAAGAAGCGGAGCAGCGTGTAGAGGTTGTGGGGTAGGGAAGGGAGGAAGGAGAGACAGAGAGGAGAATAAAAGAAAGAGGAAAGAGGAAATGGGAAGAGATAAGCGTGGGAATGGATAGAGAGAAGAATGTGAAGGAAGCTTGGAAGGTGGAGTGGTGAAGAGGAGGGAGGAGGATGATGAAGAAGAAGCAAGAGCAGCCATTGGAATGAATGGTTTACTTTTGGTTGGTGCTTGTTTCAGAACCAGCAATTTTCATGGATCATGGTTAAGTGGCTTTTATCTAAAGTTAACGCTTGTGGATTGCATCTGTGATATGCCCGTATCATTTTCAGAAGTATTCAAGTCTTTATTTTTAGGGTAAATTACATTTTTAATACCTCAACTATCACTTTTATTCTATTTTGGTCACCTAATTATTATTTTTTCAAAATCATACCTAGCGTTATGTTTTGGTTTCATTTTAATTACCCATAGTTAAAACATTAACATAATTGCTAACGTGGTATTTAAATGAACAATGATGATACAACATTATATTATGATGACACATTTATATTATCGTTAATTTTTGACAGTGGATGGCCAAAAAGAAATCAAAATGTAACATTAAGTATGATTTTGAAACAAAAAATAGTTGGATGGCCAAAATAGAATAAAAGTGATAGTTAGAGTACTAAACATGTAATTTACCTTTATTTTTATACTTTATTTTGATTCATAATATTATATCATGAGGGTACTACAACTTTTGTTTTGTTTTATTTACTCACTGTTATTTTTTTCAAAATTATATCTAACAATAAATATATTTTTATTTCATTTTGGTCACCAATCGCTACAAAATTAATTGAATTGCTAACATGATATTTTTAAATGATTTTAATGATGACATGACATTATCTTATGATGATACGTTGACATCATTGTTTATTTTTTAATGGTGGGTGATCAAAATGAAATTGAAACATAATATCAGGTATAATTTTGAAACAAAAAATAGTTAGATGACTAAAATGGAATACACATGATAGTTAAAATATTAAATGTATAGTTTACCCTTATTATTAATATTAATTGAACAGTTTGGACTCAAGAAAGCAATAAAGTTGGAGGGATGGTGGAAGTTAAGAATTCCCCAAAATTTAAAACAGGATCTGATTGGCAAAATCCACGAGATAATGTGGTCAAATATTTTTCCTCGTAATAATGCTCTCACCAGTTTAATTGCTGAGATAGGGTGATCTCTATAGTCCCCATGCAGGTTGCCAAGTGCTCCGGGTGACGTAGGTGTGTTGATGTCAAGGTCGCTATGCACGCCCAGCATCGTTCTGGATGCAGGGTAGGTCGACATGCTCTCCCAGCGACATGTAGGTCGCCATGCACGCCCGACGACCAAGCCTGCCACTGTCCCCTGCTGCTGAAGGCTCATGCATGCGTGATTCAGACCGATTCAGCTGCTGCAACTATAATAGTTGCATTATTGCAGTGTGAAATCAGCTGTTGCATGCATCAATAATGGTGATGATACGCTCACATATGATATCCAAATGCATCGGGTGAGTTATATATATTCGATATGGGGCTTTAGAGTAGAAGCATAAGAAAGAGAAAGAAAGAAAGAAAGAAAGGGAGAAGAGAGGAAGGAAATGAAGAAGAAAAAAGAAAGATAAGTTGCGGTTTTCGTGAGGTATTTTTTAAAATTTACATTAGTTTATTATATGAAATTATTAGTTTGTTAGTTTAGGGTTTAGTGTAAATTTTTTTAGTTAATTAGTTTGTTAGTATAAATTATTACTTTGTTAGTTGAAGTTATATTATATTAGTTTGTTAGTTTAAGTTATATATTATATTATATAAAAAATTATTTAATTAGTTTCTTAGTTTAAGTTATTAAATGTAAAAAAATTATTTAATTAATTTGTTAGTGTGTTTAAACGTATATTAGGTTGTTTGTTGAAGTTGAAGTTGTATTATAAAAAAAGAGTTAATTAGTGCTTAATTAGTTTGTTAGTTTGTTATTTTAACTAAGTTATATTATAATAAAGAAATAGTTTATTAGTTTAAGTTATATTATAATATATTAGATTATATAAAATTAATTTGTTTAATTTATTGTTGTTTTAAAAAATATTTTGTTTACACGTACAGGGCATTATTCCACAACTTTTGCCCACGTACAGATTGTTTCGAAAAAAGAAACAATAAAGGAAAAGAAAGGAAAAGAAAGGAAAGGAAGAAGGCATAAATACGCGGATAATTTATTATTTTTTGTTGTCCATTATGTGTAAAATAGTTAGTTAGTTAGTTTATATTAGATTATATAAAATTAATTTGTTTAATTTATTCCTGTTTAAAAAATATTGTGTTTAAAAATATTTATTGTTGTTTTAAAAAAAATATTTTGTTTAATTTATATTAGATTATGTGTAAATTAGTAAGGAGTAAAAATTGAATTGAATATAATCTTAAAATTTGTTTGATATTTAACAAATTTGATTGATTAATTAACAAATTTGTTTAATATTTAAAAAATAAAAAATATTATCAAACTAATCATTATTATTAGTAATCATTACCAAATGATTAGTATCAAATCTAAATCATTAAATATTTATAATAAATAATTATCAGTATTCATTAGTAAATCATATTATTATTAAATCATTAAATATCAAATCACTAGATTAATAATAATTATTAAATCATTATTAGTAATATTAGTATTCAATCAATCAAGTTAAATAACAAATTTTATTTTATCGTTAATATAATAGTATATTATATTTATTTATTTAATGATTTATGAAATTACCTTATCTAATTTTTTTAATCTAAATTTTTACATTTTTTTATTTGTAGAGAAAATGAGCAACAACTTTTTCACGATTGTCCATTATAATGGACATATTATGGAAAATGAGGTCGAAGTTGTTTTTCAGACTGAAAAACTAATAAATATGATGTTCAAAAAAGACATCACATTTATAGAAATGAAGCAGAAGATAGAAAGAAAAATTCGAGATGCAATTGATGGTTTGAGGTACAGGTTTTTATATGTCCCAACCAGTCAGATATGTTGCAGTTTCACTTGAAGAAGATGATATTAAAACCATGATTGGATTACATGAGTCAACCAATATAGTAGTTATTGAGTTATTTGTTGATGTGCGTAACATATGTGATGTTTCTGGGTCATCATGAGATGTGGCTCAAAATCCATCTGAAATAACTTTCGATAGAGAGTTTGAGGACCCGACATACAGGTTCCCGAACAGTTTTATGGAACTATTAGAAAGTGGAAATGATGAAGTCGGAGGGACATCTGCAGCAGCAGAGTATGAGATCAGAAACAGTAACATCCCAAAAAGAGGGTTAGTGACCAAAATGCAAATTTTGAAAGTTTGACGGTCAAAGTAGAAAATTGGGAAAAGTTTAAAGACCTAAGTGGTATTTTTCCCAAAAATAATTTTATTCTATAAATGGATTTAGTTTAGTGACCAAATTATAAATTTGGTAAAGTTTAGTGACTAAAGTATAAACTTTGAAAAGTTTAAGGACTAAAATATAATTTTAAAAAGTTACAAATGGGTCGCGAAAATAATAAAATAAAAATATTATTTTAACATTTTTAAAATGTTGGAAAATAATATTTAATGGTTTTATTCCATGTTTAATTTGAACCTTTGGATTAAGGTGACTAAATTGTAATTTTTGGAAATTGCAAGGGCAAAATGGTAAAGTGGGAAAATATTTTGTCTATATTTGACTATTGGAAGATGATAAGGTTACTGTAGCTTGGTATTAATGTAAATATCAAGTTCATTAAAGGTAAATTAGTATGGATATTTTAATTTCAAGGGTAAATTAGTAATTTAGTATTTAATGAATTTTTAATTCATTAAATATTAAAAAAAGATGATGAATTATCAAAGCTTCATCATCTTCTCCAGCATCAATACGTGAGTTCTCTTCCAAGGTAAGAAAATATTTCTTTTCCATTTTTGAGCCAATTTCTTTGGAATTCGAGTTTTGTCATGAACTAGGAAAGTGATCTACGCAAAAAACGCTATCATTTGGTACCAATTTTTCTTTCTAATCTTGCTGGATTTCAAAGATCTCAAATATAAGGGTTTATGTTCATGATATGATTCACGAAATTGATGATAAATCTTGATGATTTAGAGGTTGTATATTTATTTTCAAGCTTTATTTATGGTTAAAACATGTTCAATCTTCCTAGAAAAATTTTCTGTAAAATTCGGCCAAATTATAAGTTGGAGAACTTTGTGTTCTGATGAGAGTTGATTAGGAATCTGATTGTAAAGATGTTATAAGGTTGATTGAAAGTTGATTTCATGCTTGAATAGAATCAAAATTGAGTAAAATCATAAAAACCCTAGTTTTGGAATTTTAAACCATTAGGCTTTGGTCTTAAAGGATGAGAAAAATTATGAAAAAAATATATAAGGTCTGGAAATGATGTAGAAAGTATTCTACAAGCTTTGGAAAAATTTAGGGACCATTTTGTAATTTTTGAAAAGTTAGGGGACCAATTCATAATTTTCAAAAAAGTTGGGAATGGTTGTATAATTGTTTAATAGTTGATGTACTACACTGGAAAATGTTGTTTTTGAATTGAAATGAGTGTTTAGATGTGAAATATGACTATTTTGGAAGTTTGAAAAGATTAGTGGTTTAAGTGCAACATTCACATAGTTGGGTGCTCAAAGGTAATTGTACCTTTGTAAAAGTAATTGGTTGGTAATAATTCCAATACTGGAATTTCTTGAATTTTTTGAATTTATGGAATTTTTTGAATTTATGGAATTTCTGGAATTTTTGGTATTTAAAATTTAAGTGATAAAATGGTGAATGACCATTTTGTGTAAATTGGAAAAGTTGGTGCCAATATTAAAAGGAATTATTAAGTGTTAAGTATTTTGATAAGTATCTTATGGATTTTGAATTGGAGATGTGTTTATGTTAGTACAATACTAACATATGTATCGTTATGAAATTGTGATTTGTACAGATTGTGATTGATTTGTGACTATGACAAGTCAAGTATAAAAGGATTGTTGTGGATTATAGTGAGGAACATCTTGTGGATATATAAAGTGTCAAGGTGAGTGTAAGTTTAATTTATACTTATGTTATACAATAAACATTGGCTTGCAATGAGCCAGTGACGGAGTTACTATGGTAAGAAGTGACTCCTAAAATGTTATTTGATTTATGATGCATGCATAACATTATATATGGATGTTTTATACATCATTGGGTAGGATTTGTGATAAGTCTATTTCCCATGTTTGAATGCATGATTCCATAAGCACAAGCATGTGATTGTTATGATACTTATGTGTGCATGAGTACATGAAAGTGGGTATATGTGCCATATGTTATTATATGTGACATGATTTATATGATTACATGTATATGCGATACGTGATACTGAACTACATGAATATATGAGAATATGATATCAGCTGTGCGATATGTTTGACATGTTATTTTATGTGACATGATTGATGTGAACCTATGAGAATAAAATATGAGATACGTTAATATAATATATGTGAATATATTTATATGTGAGCAAGATATGATATGCATGTTTATATGAACACATGAGAAATGATATAAGCTATATGATACGATCTACATGATTACATACACATGTGATATATGTGATATGATATGAACATATATGAGATGGGTTATAAGAAAAGGGATCTATGAGATCATACAAGAATGTTATACAATGATCTATGAGATCATACAAGAATGATACAAGTGATGTGAACATTAATAAATGATAATGCCCATGTTATGTGATATGAGAGCTAGTGGTATAGTTGGCATGCCAAGAGTCAAGGGTTCTACGTGGTCCTTCGGAACATATATGTAATCCTCTAGAACATATACGCTGTACTTTGGTACACTCATTTGGTCCATTGGAATATGTATATAATTCTTAAGGAGTGGTCCTACGGGACATAGATGACATCCTTCGGGATGATAGGTCCTACGGGATACAGATGACATCCTGCGGGATGATAGGTAATTCGAGATATACATATGGTCCTTCGGGATATATATATAATCCTTTGGAATATTTATGCGATTC
This sequence comes from Hibiscus syriacus, assembly GCF_006381635.1. Taxonomy (NCBI): domain Eukaryota; kingdom Viridiplantae; phylum Streptophyta; class Magnoliopsida; order Malvales; family Malvaceae; genus Hibiscus; species Hibiscus syriacus. The sequence goes on from NW_024062382.1 coordinate 1,013,163, forward strand.
TTCAGGACACATATATGGTCCTTTGGAATATATATATGTTATTCTTAAGGAGTGGTCCTTCGGGACATATACGAGATCCTTCGGGATAATTTTTATGTGCCCTAATGGGACACTATACAAGCTGTGGAGTCATCATATGTGTGCACCGCCTCAAAGTACTCACATGCCTTAAATTCTCAGTACTATACATGGGTTAATACATGGGCTTATAAAAGATCTCAATAATAATACATGGGTTTATAAAAGATATCAAAAGTATACATGGAATAATACATGGACTATTAAAGTGATAACATAAATACACTGCATGTGATGTATATGCTTGGTTATATGAAATACATTACATGATTTATATGTGATATTGTGTGTATTGTTGGGTGAAATGTATTATATGATATGTTACAATTGGTAAGTACAAGATGACGTGTTACAAATGTTATGCATACGATAACATGTTTTAAATGAGTTAATGATAATGATAGAGATCATGATATTGATGTTGATGTTAATGATTATGATATCATGATAATTATGGCATATGTACATGTATGCATTATGTTATATGAAATGTTCTATGGTTTCTATTCTATACTTTATATGCCTCACTAAGTAAACGATTTAGCGTGTGATTGTTTAACACATAGGTTCTGAGAAGAAAGAGAATGATAAAAAGTTAAGCAAGACATGTCAGTTTCTCCTTTCCAAAGATCATATCAGAAAAGAATCGAATAGTAAGTATTTTGTAATACTGATTGTAGTTGGCATGTAAATAAAAATTTGAATCCGTTATGCGCTAAATTATTTTATGTAAATTATCCAGTCTTATTTGGTGAAAGTTTTAAAATTATTCACTATTTTGTACAAGTAAATGTTTTGAAAAGTCAATGTGACACCTCGGATTTGTATCCGGGTCAGGTATGGGTTGGGGGTGCTACATACACCATTCGGAGCTGGCTGTTAATATTGATGCTGAAAATCGATGGGGAGAAATTCATGATGATTCAAGCAAAGATGAAGAAACCGAAGAACCCATTTTGGGCGACGATGATAATTGTTTCGGTGGAGATGCAATTGACTTGGGCATTGATGAAGTTCCGACAACATATGAAGCTACTCCTCACATGTACGATATATATTATGATGCGATGAGGGCACCTGAATTCTCAGACATGCCACATTTATCTCTGTACCAAATGGCTGAATCATTCGATAATTCTGGTGAATTTTTAGTTGGGGTACAATTCAGAGGAAAAAATAAAGCTACACTGGCGATTAAAGAGTATTGCATCAAATGCCATTTGATGTCCATGTTACATAGTCCAACCAGAAAACCCTATACGCGAAGTGTGTAAAATATATCCCAGAGTGCAAGTGGAAGATCAGAGTGTCAAAAATTCAAAGACACGATGATTGGGTCATCACAAGGTACAATGGTCCTCACACATGTTTGCGAAACTCCATCGAACAAGACCATCGACTATTGGACTCCGATGTAATATGCGAATACGTGAAGGAGATAGTTAAAAATGATCAAAGTATATCTTGTTTAGTGTTAGCTGAATCTATTCGAAGCAAATTTGGATATCAAGTAAAATATGGCAAGGTGTGGAATGCGAAGATGAAGGAAATGAAGCTGATGTATGGAGATTGGGATACATCGTACAATGAGCTACCACATTTGCTACAAGAAATGAAGATATTTATCCCAGGAACCATAGTGAAGTCTCAATCCATGCCCGCATATGACTAAGAAGGTCAACTTGTGCCAGGGAAGAAAATATTTCATAGACTCTTTTGGGCATTCAAGGCATGTATTGAAGGATTTCCATTTTGCAAATGTATGATCCAAGTAGATGGTACGTGGTTGCATGGTCAAAATAGGCATGTACTCTTGATGGCAGTTGCACAAGATGGTGAGCAAAATGTCTTCCCAATTGCATTCACCCTTGTTGAGGGATAGAAAATAGAGGTTTGAGATTTCTTTCTGACCAATCTACGTCAATATGTCATTCGTGAAGATGAAGTTTGCTTGATATCCGATAGAGGAACGAGTATTTTGGTGGCAATTGAATGACCAGGAAGTCGTTGGATACCTCCGTATACATATCCAACATTTTGTAACCGTCATATTGATAGACCAGTTTCATAACGCACACATTCGAAGCGAGATAGTCAGCATGGGTAAGTTTTATTTTCAATGTTTGAGCATTTTTTATGTGGTTTTTTTAATTGCATTCTAACACAATATATTATGAAACAGGATACGAACTACGCCGACCAAATTTTGATAAGAGATTGGAGAATTTGAAGGTATTTTATGATGATCAACGTGTTTGGAAGTGGACTTCAAAAATACCGCGGGAAAAATGGTCGCAAGCATATGATGAAGGTCGGCGATATGAACATATGACTACAAACCTTGCTAAGGCCATTAATTCAGTACTAAAAGGTACAAGTCATCTCCCAATAGCGAGTGTGGTGAAAGAGACGTACTTTAGGTTGGCTAAGGTTTGGTCCGATAAAGGCAAGAAAATTGAGAGTCTCATAAATAGAGGTCAAACTTGGGCTCCTACAGTGGTGGAAGCAATGGAAGCAAATAAGCGATTGGCAACATCAACGGTTGTTCATAATTTCGGCCGAGTTAGTCATACCTTTGTTGTGTTGTGCATATGTCGTAACGTCGGAGGAGAAGAACAAACATTTAGAGTTGATTTACGACATAAATGGTGTGATTGTGGTTGTTTTCAGGCATGGAAATATCCATGTGCTCATGCAGTCGCTGCATGTATGTATGCTGGTGTAAGCACATATACTTATGTTGATGAATGCTTTCACCTACATAGGATATTAAATGTCTACAGCTATGCGTTCAGGCATATCCCAAATAAATCATATTGGCCCAAAAAGGTTCATGACGAATGGCTGCTGCCAAATCCAATGCTTCACAGAAGTCCAAAGGGTCGACCTGAGTCCACTCATATTCATACCAGTTTGGATTTCCATGCTAGAGAGAGAGGTCAACCAAAGAGATATGGATTATGTAGGGGTGAAGGCCATTCAAAAAACAAATGTTCTAATTTACCAAGATATAGGCCTCCTCATTAGTGATCATATATGTATTTCTATGTATTTATATAGTTGATTTTGTAATAATGAACCTATTTTTACAAGGAAATTTATGTTATTTTTGTTCTTAAATTATTAAATCTTTAAATTGAAGTTGAATTTATGTTTTATAACTAATAATTATTAAATCGAATTTATATTTTTTTATTAATATTTAAGTTCATTTTTAATTGAATTATTTCATTCAACAAAAACAACTTAGCGGTCAACTTAGCTTTTTAGTCGTACTTGAGCATTAAAGGCTCACATGTGACTTCAATATCAAAACTAAGCAATCTTGATTTCAAAAATTACTAATAATGATTTATTATTAATATTTAATGATTTGATAGTAATGATTTTAGGGTTTACAATAGAAAAATATATATTTTGTAACATTTTGAATCATCAAATTTTTAAAGAGATTCGAACGTTAACCATTTAATTTTTAGCAAATAACAAATATGTTCATATTTAAATCATTACAAATAATTATTTTTAAATAATGATATGATTTAGTAATAATTTGATAATAATGATTTTATATTTAAAATTATAATAATGACTTAGTAATGATTATTAATAATGATTTATTATTAATATTTAATGATATACTAATGATTTAGTAATGATTAGTAATAATGAAATTATAATAATGATTTGATACTAAAGATTTAGTAATGATTAGTAATAATGAAATTATTACAATGATTTGATAAATAGTTGAATTTATAACTAGTCGAATTTATCTTTATAAATATGTTTATTTTTTTTTACATTTTCACGTAGAGACATGCATATTTCATATTATAATATTTAAGTTTTAATAATATTTAACATTTGCAACTTAAAGTTTATTTTAATATTTAATGATTAAAAACTAGTCCAATTTCATTATTTAATTTGTAACAAATAACAAATGAGTTTACAATTGTTGTCGATGTCGGGGTGTTGTTGAATGATAAAGTCGGGGCATACGTCTGATGCGTTGTGGTTGTTGCGGTTGCTCAAGAGTATGGTACCCATCCTCCTCATTCATTGGGGGTATTTAAACTTGTGCTGTAAATAAATTACAACCACTATGCTCTGTGCAACACCCAAAACCCGTATAATTATACCTATATAGATTATAGATGTCACCCGAATTTCTAAAGCCATTCCCAATTTAAAAGCCATTCCCAAAAATTTATTTCCTTAAAATGGTAAATGATATTATATAAATATCATATCATAAGAATTGTGTTTCATTATAACAAATTTAAAAGATTTTTTATGAATAGTGAACAGTGAACAATACCCGTGAATGGTGTAGCGATGCACTGCTACAGTACAATGAACAGTGTATCGATGCACAAACTTTTGAATAAAAAATGTGTATTGATGCAATGCACTGCTACAGTAACTGCTGCAGTAACTTCCGAAAATTACATATAAAACTCATAAAAATTAACCTTTCATCACTATCAATTTACCAATTTATTTCCAAATTAATTCAATAAACATTTTCAAATTACATGCCACTATCTATATCAAATTCCATCATAGGATGTCTTATTGATATTGAAATATACTCATCGATACTTGATATCATTCTGAACTCTTTATTCCACTACTGGTTTTTACCTACGAGTGAAAATCATCACACGTTAAGTATAAACATAGCGAGGCAATTAAAACATTAAACAGTGCAATACAATTCATGCATGAATTTCAATATCAATATCAAAATGCCATTTTATCATGTTACTAGCATGTCCAATATTTTAACATGATCAACATAATATAAAATTTCTTTTCAAAATATTTACCATTTATCCCATAAGCTCGTAAGCTATTTTACTAACATACTTACCATTTATCCATAAGCTCGTAAGCTTATTTTACCAATATACTTACCATTTATCCATAAGCTCGTAAGCTTATTTTACCAATACACTTTCCATTATTCCATAACCATATACCATAGACAACAGCCATAAACAATAGACAATAGCCCAATATACAACCCTGAGGACCCTGGGTACACGAGTCAAATACATGCACCATAGTGCAATCCCGAATATGACACATAAGGTTGTGTCCATCATTTGTACTAGGTATCCTTAAGTACAGTCCCGAATATGACACATAAGGTCATGCCCACCATATACACTAGGTATCCTTTAGTGTATTCTCGAATATGCAACCTGTTGCTGGACTCTATGGCATGCCAACTATACCCTGTCCCTCATTGACTTACTTGGGTGTACAATCTATTTTATTTGATCTATCCATGACAAAGTATATTATCAATATTTAACATTGGGCAGTTCATACCCAAAATAACATTCATGATAAAAATCATATATGTTCATGATAACATCATATACAAAAATCAGTGATCAATGCATTTTATTTTCAACCTTTGACATTTTTAAAATATGTCAAATATATGATAAATGACATAAATATCATGTTAACATAAACAAGGTTGACTTATCGCAAGTCTTCCTGATGATGTATAAAACATCCATGTATAATTTCATGCATGTATTGCACTCACCTTGACACTTTATAATTTTTCCAAATATGTGTGCCTCACTATTGTCCACAATAAGCCCTTTTATATTTGATTTGCTTCGATTACAAATCAATCACAATCTGTATAAATCACAATTCATAACTATTACATATGTTAGTATTGTACTAACATAAACACATCCCAAAATAACTCCATAATCATACTTGAACTATTCACCACCAAATACTTTAACACTTACACAACAACCCATCAATTTTCCATATTCAGACAACTCGCACTACCTTTAAAGAATCAGTATTCTGTAATGATATACATATTGGAATTCAATTCCGTTTCTTCTGTTGAAAACTAGACTAGAATGCAAATCTATCCATATAAAGAACTCCTTCTAATTGATTCTGTAAAATATATGGAGAATTTTCAAAGTTGACCAACATAATCTGTTTTGCAGAATCTGCTGTCCGATTGTTTTCTGACCTTTCCTTGGTTAAAAATTCATACCTTTTTGTATACACCTTGAATTTGATCCCCGTTTATTTTAAACAAAACTATATCGATATATGAACATAAATATATAAAAATAACCTCGAAATTATTTTTATATAATTTCTGGTGAATTTTCGAACCTACTTCTAGATTCAAAAATCCAAACTGTTTTCTTTAACTTCATTCTTAAGTTCTTTATCAATTCTTACAACCAATTCTTTAAAATCACTTAACTCTTCATAACCCATAAAACACAAGAACCCCTTCATCAACTCAAGATGAACTTGAACACTAACAATATTATCATGAAATATTGGTACCAAATGATAGCGTATTTCACATATAACAATTTTCTATTTTCAACATACTCAAAATCCTAAGAAAATTGCTAGAAATTTGAGTTGAAGTTTTCTCTTACCTTTGAATAAGCCCACGTCTGTTTAGAGAAGAAGATGAACAAATTTGGAGGAAATGTGGGAAACATCTCATCTTAATTTACAATTCATTCCACTTTAAATTAATATTATATTCATTTAGTTTAGATAAGGCCAAATCACCCTTAATGATTCTTCTTATTTACCATAAAACTATGACAACTCATCTTTATCATATTTGAAAGTCAAAGCTGAATTATTTTGACTTTCACTTCTGAAATTCCCCTTGAATTTTCAAAAATTGCGTTTTAGTCACTAAATTTCACTGTTTCGGTTAAATCTGAAAAATTGCACAATTCCAAGTCAAATTTCTCTGATCCAAAATATTAAAATAATATTTCCAACCATTTTATAACATCCTTCAAATTTTTGTAAAATTCCAATTCGATCAGAATTACCGATTCCTTATCGGCTTTAACTATTTTAGTTTTTCTTTACTAAAAATCAAATTCCAAAAATATGATTTCCATAAAAATCCACTCTCAAGAGTAAACCATGTATTTATGGAATAAAATTCTTTTTAGGAAATTATCACTTAATTCCATAAACGTTTTCCCAATTTTCTACTTTGACCATCAAACTTTCCAAATTTTCATTTTGGTCATTATGTAAATTTTTGGGGTATTACAATTCTCCCATTCTTAAGAAAATTCGTCCTCGAATTTTAAAACTTTCTATGAAAACACTAACAATAGACTTCTTCTTGTCTTGTCAGCTTCTTAAATTCTGATTTTTCCTCTTTAATTTGAGATTTTTGTAAAGATCATGCTAATCATTAGATTTGGAAACTGTTTAATCCAAATCTTCAACTTGATATGAAAATATCTACACATTTTCATATCATCCTCTCTTTCCCAAGTAATGTCCTCGACATTATGATTTTTCTAAATTACATTCACTAGAGAAATCATCTTGTTACGCAGTCCTTTAATTTCTCGAGCTAAGATCCAAATTAATTCTTCTTCATAAATCAAATCTAGTCAGATCTCAATTTCCTCTGATGAAATGACATATCAAAGACCTGATCGATACTTTCTAAGCATCGACACATAAAACATATTGTGTACTTTGTCCAACTCTGGATCTCAATTACCTCCATAGTTAATGCTAACTGATAAGCCATCAGTCCAACTCTTTTTAATATCTCATAAGGTCCAATAAATCTTACACTTATTTTTCCTTTGCGTTTTGGGCGCAAAATATTTTTTTTCAAGGTGATACCTTAAGAAAAACTTTATCACCTTCATGAAATTCAATCTCGTTTCGTTTCAAGTCTACGAAAGACTTTTGTTGATCAAATGCCATTTTGAGATTATCTTGACTTTATACGTACTTTATCATCAATCTCTTTCAATAAATCTGAGCCAACAAGATTTCAAACTTTTAACTCAAACCCATTCAATGGTGTTCGACATTTTATCCCATATAAAACTTCATACGAAGCCATCTTGTTACTCAATTGATAACTGTCATTGTAGAAAAATTCTACTAAAAACAAATACTTTTCTTTTCCCATGATTCCTTGGAATCGATCACACATGCCCTCAGCATATCTTCTAATATCTTAATAGTATTTATATATATATATATATTACTTACCATGTAACATCTCAATCTTTAGTTAATTAACATTCACTTGGTTTGTTCAGAATTAGGTAGAATATGGACAAATAGTGGGGTGAGATGGGAATAAAATGAGGATTTTTCATCCACTTGCATTGAACATTTTCCTCAAGTGTTTGTCCCAACACTCCATCCTTATCCATATCTCTCTGATGCAGGATTTGACTTGTTGAATAAACTTCTTACTTATGATCCTCAAGAGCGTATAACAGCTGAAGCTGCTTTTAACCATGAGTGATTTTGTGAAGTTCCTTTTCCCATGACTAAAGCTTTCATGTCCACTTTCCCTATCCAGCATGCTCAAGACAGGTGTATTAGAAGAATGGTGGAGAGTCCAGATCCTTTGAAGAGCAATATAGAAAGGAGTTGTAGCAAGGGGAAGTGGGGACTGGGTGTGGCGTATCGGGTTTTTTTTATAGAAATTATGTTTAAGCTGAAATCCATAGACGTTGGAGTGAAGAGGACAAGGCATTATTTACTTTTCATTGATGAAGAAAGTAACATTAACCTTATACATCAAAGCTTGTTGCAAGTGAAGAAAGAATATGGTGATCTGAGTGGAGCATATTCGAATTGAACATGAAGTGGTTCAGGTGGAGCGAGTGGAGACTAGTCACGAGTGGGTTGTTGAGTTTAAGACTCGAGGGGGTGAGTCAAGCTGGGAATCTAAAGAGGTGATGTGTAATGAGGCTCCTATTTCGGTGTTAGAAGATGGGTGAAGAATTATGAACAAATTGAGAAAGAATGCATTGTTTGATTACAAAGCAATATGGTTGATTTATACACAGTTCAACAGCACATAACTGCTCTTAACAAGCTAACTGCTCGTTTAACAAACTAACTACCATTTAGTAGCTTATGCTAACAGCTTATGCCAGCAAGGCAAGTCATGCAACACACGCTTCTTAATTCTGCTAATATTCTCCCTGCTTCTTCCTTCCTTTAGAGTAGACAAACGCATATTCTTGAACGAAATTCTTCAAATGCAGTCCTGGCCAATGGCTTGGTGAATCAATCCGCAATTTGATACATGGCTGGAACATAACTGACATTCAACTGTCCTGCAGCAACTTTCTCACGCACAAAGTGGACATCTAAATCAACGTGTTTGGACTGGGCGTGATATACTGGATTCGCACTCATGGCCACCGCACTGGTGTTGTCACACCAGACAACATGTTTAAGGCTCTGTGGAATACCTAAATCTGTCAAGAGAGTTTGAATCCATGTGATGTCTGCTGTCCTATCTGCCACGCTCTTGTATTCGGCCTCCATTGTGGATCGAGAGACTTTTCGTTGCTTTTTTGAGCACTAAGAGACAAGGCACTTGCCAAGGAAGATTCCATAACCTGTGATGGACCGTCTATCATCGATGTTGGCCCCCCAATCAGCATCAGCAAACGCAACTATGTCTGATGCACGTGCAGCTGGAGTAAACAGAAGTCCATGGTTAAGAGTAGAAGCTAGATAACGCAGTATTCTTTTTACTGCAACAAAATGAGATTCACGTGGTGCTTGCATGTGTTGAGCAACTTGGCCAACACTAAACGAGATATCCGGTCTTGTATGACAAACATACAAGAGTGAACCAACTATACTTCTGTACTCACTGGCATTCTGGATCAGCTGTCCTTCTTCATGAGAGAGTTTGGGAGACACCACCATTGGTGTAGCACAGTTTGCTGCTTTCACCATCCCCGTTTTCTCTAATAATTCTATGATGTATTTCCTTTGGCTCAGCATGACAGCATTATTCATATATTTAACTTCAATTCCAAGAAAAAAACTCAAATCCCCGAGATCCTTCAATGAAAACCGAGTCTGAAGAACAGAAACAAAATTTTGTATAGCAGTAGGAGCTGGGCCAGTAACCACTATATCATCGACGTATACAAGAACATAGATGTAGCCTTCATCACTATGCTTTGTAAACAGAGATGAGTCTACTCGAGACACTGCAAATCCCATCTGAACCAGATTTTCTTTTAGCTTGACATGCCAGTTGCGAGGAGCTTGTCGAAGCCCATAGAGAGCCTTTTTTAGCTTGCATACCAAAGGTTTACCAAGATCATCAATTTTCTCAAATCCAGGATGTTGTTGCATGTACACCTCCTCGCTTAAATCTCCATTGAGAAAAGCATTATTGATGTCTACATGTCGAAGCTCCCACCCATTCGACACCGCTATAGACAATATGATGTAGAATGTTGTAAAACGTACCACAGGACTAAAAGTGTCCTTGAAGTCATAGCCTGGAATTTGTGAGAACCCTTTGGCAACTAGTCGTGCTTTGTATCTGTTAACCGATCCATCAGAGTTGTGCTTAATCCGGAAAAGCCATTTGCACCCAACAGCCACTCTATCTTTGGGGAGACTGACTAGTGTCCAAGTATCATTATTAATCAATGCATTGTACTCATCGTGGACTGCTGCAGACCATTGTGGAGACTGAAGAGCAGCATTGATTGTTGTAGGGGTATCATCATCCAGTGTAGATGAAAATACTTTAGGTTTGAAGATCCCACATCGGCTACGTGTCATCATGTGATGAACACGAGTTTGAGGTAAATTGTTAACAGCCTCAGGACTGGGTGGGACATCAATATCGGGCTCAAGAGCACTGTCTTGCATTCCATCATCTGGGATGTTACTAACTTTAGTACCCATATCAACAATATCACCAGTAACACTCTCAGAGGAATGTTGTGAAGAACTATCCGGAGTATGTTGAATTACATTATTAATCATCTCGTCTTCATTATGAATTGTTGCATTACTCACTTCTTCATGCACGGTGATGATATTTGGTGACTCGGCTTCATTATGTACTTCTGCATTACCATCTTCTTCATGCACGGTGGTGGTATTTGGTAACTGACTTGGTAATTGCTGGCAGAAGGTTTTAGTTATTGCAACAATTTGAAGTGGCTACGAGTTCGAGCTGGTGCTGACTGCAGATTTCACCGAGGTGCAGTTTTCTTTCCCTACAAAAGGAAAAATAAACTCATTAAATGTAACATGATGAGAAATATAAACTCGTCCATCGGGTGCCAAGCATTGGAACCCTTTGTGTTGAGGGCTAACTCCTAAGTACGTGCATTCTTGAGACCTGAAGGCCAGTTTATGTCTTTGAAACATACGCAGATGAGGGAAGCATTGGAAACCAAAAACCTTCATCATGGAATATTCAGGTTTTCTTTCAAACAGTTTCTCGAATGGTGACACACCTTGTAGCACCTTGGTAGGTAGGTGATTAATTAAATACACTGCAGAAACCACTGCATACGACCAATACTTAATAGGTAATGAAGCTTGGGCTAATAAAACTAAGGCAAGTTCAACAATGTGACGGTGTTTTCTCTCCACCACACCGTTCTGTTCAGAGGTGTGTGGGCATGTTAGTCTATGGACAATCCCATCACGGGCTAGCAGCAATGAAATGCTTCTGAATTCACCACCCCAATCTGTTTGTAATGCTTTGATCGAGCTGCCAAATTGATTGGTTACTAGCTTCTGAAATAATTGAAACGTTGTATATGCTTCATCCTTGTGCTTCAACAAGTAAACCCAAGTATGGCGAGTAAAAGCATCGACAAATGAAATGTAAAATCTAAAGCCATTGGAAGATACATGTGGTGGCCCCCATAAATCCGAGTACACAAGTTCAAATGCAGAAGAAACCACTGAATTTGATTCATTGAAAGGCAGTTTATGACTTTTTCCCAAATGACAAGCAACACATTCTTTATTTACATTAGACTTGAATTTGAATCCTAGTTCAGAAGCTAGATTTGCTAAAGTCTCAGCAGCTGGATGACCAAGACGTCGATGCCAAAGTTCATCCAATGCAGTCAATCCAACACAGGTATTTGCTTGAGCAACATGGACTGCTGAGGATTTATTATTCATATCGAAAAAGTATAGGCCATCACTTTCTTCACCTTGAAGTAACAACTTCCTAGTGGCTTCATTACAAATACAACATCGATTGGTATGAAACTCAATAAAAATGCCGTTGTCCCTAGCAAGCTTGGAAACCGAGAGCAAATTCTTGGTTATTTGTGGAACATGCAATAAGTCATGCAAAACAAGTACTCTTGAATTGGTATTTACACGAGCATCACCAATCGAAACAACATCAAGAGGCATACTATTTCCAGTTAAAAGTTTACCTAGACCACGATACTCAGAAGCATTTAGCAGGGTATTGGCATCTGAGGTAACGTGATGTGTGGCTCCCGTATCGACCACCCAACGTTCAGATTGTATGGAGGCTGTATGAGCTTATGGTTGGTCACCTGTGGAAGATCCACTCTTACGTTTGACACAACACTCACAGCCATCATTGGTAGAAGGAATTGTAAAATTTCCAGAAGAGGAATTGATTTTATAATCTGATTGAAACTGCCCTTGATTTCCAGAAGTAACACACGAGAAATCCTTATCATACCTATGCCAGCAACGATCGACTAGGTGTCCCACTTTGCCACACAGTTGGCACTGAATCCTAGATCTGCCACGACCTCTTCCACCAGCTCGATTATGAAAGGAATGGCCAGACCTCTGATCAGAATTGTTGCCCATCAGTGAGGTATTTCGAGCATCGCCCTGTGCAACATTTGCACTCATAGGTAAGGAATCCAGTTGATCCTTAAAGCTTGCTAGTTGCATTTCTGCATCAATTAGCATTGTAGAGATACTGTCTAACGACAAGGTTTCCCTCATGGATGTGATGATCGCCATAAAGGGTTGATATTCTCTAGGAAGCCCTTTGAGAATGCTCGCAATCTGTTCAACTTGTGGGACAGAACTGCCACAAGATGCTAACGCATCACATACCTCCTTCACCCGTGTGAGGTACGTACGCATGCTATCACCACCTTTCTTCAGCGACTGGAGTTTATAATGGAGACTCATGACTGCTGTCGTTGATCGATTGGCAAAGAAGTGGAGTACCGTATTCCAAACAGCTGCTGTCGTTTCAGCACCTACGAATTGGGGAAGAAGATGGGGACTGATTGTGGACAACAACCATGATGCGAGGGCACTATCTTGAGCCACAAATTCTTCATACTCATCATTGACACGAACCGTGCCATCACCATCAACCAGAGTTTCTGGTGGAGTAACTGCTGCACCTGTAAGTAACCTCTCCAAACGATGACTTCTAATGGTAAGCAGAATCTGCTGCTTCCATAGAAGAAAATTCATCTCGTCGAGTACCACGTTTACTTTCTTATGAGTAAACGCCTTCGAGTTCGCTGTAAACTCCATCAATAATTGCAGCGGAAATCAATCATAGAGCCCCAAGATCAATGGCGATTGATACCATGTTAGAAGATGGGTGAAGAATTATGAACAAATTGAGAAAGAATGCATTGTTTGATTACAAAGCAATAAGGTTGATTTATACACAGTTCAGCAGCACATAACTGCTCTTAACAAGCTAACTGCTCGTTTAACAAACTAACTACCATTTAGTAGCTTATGCTAACAGCTTATGCCAGCAAGGCAAGTCATGCAACACACGCTTCTTAATTCTGCTAATATTCGGTAATGTATCCTCGCCTTTATAGATTTGGCTAAGAAAAGGTGAAATAATAACCTCAATTGGCATTCCACGAGAGGACAAACAGGAAGAAATCCTTGAAGAGTTGAAGTTACTAATAGAGAAAGAAAAGATTTGTACATTCACGTGATCTTTGACGCATTTTCCGCTGAGGTTTCCTTGTCCGAAGTCGATAGAGCAGTCGGCTAAGCGTTTGATAGACCATCGCGATCTTTCATGGACGGTGGTAGTGCTCATGAGGTTCGAACATATTTGGCTTTTAAAGCTAGTGGTTCTTCAATGGAAATGGATGACTGAAGAAAGGGCAGATGTGAGAGATGTTTGAATTTTTGTAGCATAATTCATAGATCAAAATCAATGGAGATTTTGAAAACAAATAAATTAATAAATAAATGTAAATTGGTTCATAGTGCACATGGCTTTGGAAAGTAAAAAGGGAGTAGTGAAAGAATTCACGTGGCTGTGGGGAATTGTAGATAACATGCAAAAAGGGGTAAACCACAAGGTATGTCATCCAAATTTGGTGAGATCTTTACCTTGTCTCTTAGTTTCCAAGTGGTTATAGTTATGCCATAATAGTTTTTACAAGATCAATTTAGTCCATGATATTAGTAATTAAATATTACCAGCTCTTCAACTTTTTAGTTAGGCAAATTGGGTTCCAAATTATTAATTAGATTCTAATAAGTTATTTTTTTTATATGTGAGAAAAATTATTGGAAGTCGTATTTGTACGATAAATTATCCGTGTTCGTTAGAAAAAAAGATTGGAAACTAGAAATCAAGGGGTGAGCTGGAATTTAAGACTAATATTTTGGGTTTTGTTGATGTTCTGATTTTGAGGTCCGTTTTGCCAAACTCGAACCCGGTAAGTTGTTTTTGACTGATTTATCACCCGATTCAATCTGTTTTATGGAATTAAGCTCCGTTTTTAATGTAATTTCTATTGATATGGATTCGAGGAAATATTGGAAGTTGAATTAAAGATCAAAGGCGTTCGAATGGAATTTATATGATCGATCAATATGGCACGGGAATCGATGTAGTACTTTACTACCTCTTTATGCTTTATGGAATATGTTGATATTGGTAAACGCATGAATAAGATAATTTTGGTCATTTTTGTGGAGTTGAATAATTTATACACTTGATATAAATGTGGTAGAAATTCTGTAACTGAATACGGATCGAATGACTAATAAAAGAGATTGAGGAATTGTTAGAATTAAATTACAAGTTTGTGATTAGTGATTAAGAAATCAGCCATGGATTTGTAACTTATATTTTATATCATCAAAGGTTAAATGTTAAAGGTACTTGGATGGGAAATTATGAGAACACTCCGGTAGGGTAAAATTATGAAAATACCCTTATGTTGTAGGATGACAAGAATTGTCCCTGGAAGTTGGTTAATAACTTTGAAAATATATATTGATCTGATATAATTTCAGATGTGCATAAGAAATGATAGTTTTGTTTAGAAAATTTGGATAAATGGTTTTTAACGCCAAAAAGGGTTTGCGCAAGATGCTAAAAGTTTGTTAAGGAATCATTTCAAGATCAGAGAATGTTCAAGGAAGTAATTAAACATAGGATCTCTAAATTATATTTATTTTTGTTAAGAGTAAATACTAAAATTATCTGGCTAAAAATTATGAAAATGCCCTTGAGAGGTAAAATAGTCCGAGTTGACCCTGAATGAGAAAGTATTTTAAGGATTTGTACTTAACTCGATTAAGTACGAATTTGATTGTTAAGATCCTGACTTAGTGCAGAAAAATTCTTGATATTCTGTTAGTAAAATTATGAGAAGTCATTTGACCCAAAAATATCCAAGTTACGAGTAAATACCTGAAGAACAATTTATCGGGGTGCTCTTTTATCAGAATTGTTCGAAGGGACTGAAATAGATGATAAATTGGAATAAAATAATAAGACAGGATGAAAGAAAATGATTGAAATACATCGGATTTGTAGAATGACCATAACACCCCTGTAATGAAAATGACCCAAGAATATCACCAAGCTCAGGAATGATTGGATATCCTCAAGCTTTGAAATAAATGGAATAAAACTGAACACCAAAATTACCAAAATAACCTTATAGCCTAAACTAAGTAAATGTCTTGGATTAATTAAGCAATCCAAATAAGCATAGGTATTGAATTACCTTTAAAAGTAATGGAACGTAATTTAAGTGAGTAGATCAACCCTAAAGCTATGTTAATACCTGAATGG
This sequence comes from Hibiscus syriacus, assembly GCF_006381635.1. NCBI lineage: Eukaryota > Viridiplantae > Streptophyta > Magnoliopsida > Malvales > Malvaceae > Hibiscus > Hibiscus syriacus. The sequence goes on from NW_024062382.1 coordinate 1,029,139, forward strand.
CATATATATTATTGGAATGCGTGTTCGTCTTCTCAGGTTTGGCTCGATGATAAATTTTAGAAGTATTCAGCTCAACTCAACTCAACTCTAGATCGCATTCAGTACTAAGAATTAGACGTTTGTTCGACAAATCAACCACGAAGACCAAATTGAATGGAACGGAAGTACAACATGTATCTGAAATTTAGTAACGTTTGAATTACTCTGGAAAATCACGAAGTAACTAGAATAGACTTGAATGCTAAATGAACTACGTAACCTCAAGGACTAAGGATTAAGTAAATGATTTGGATGAGTCTGGAAACATTAATGAACATACATGATGTAATGTTCTTATGGATCTTGAACTACAAATCAAGCACGTCAGCATTTCATGATATAGTGGAAGCGTGAACATGAAATAAAGGCATTGGAAGATTTATTCAGCGATGACTCCGAAGATTATATATGGACTAGAATTTGATGGTATTAAAGTGTAAATAACCTGTAAGGACAATGAATTGACCAGTCGATAAGCATTAATTCTAGGAGATATTCATCTGAAGTTGTTTGATAATGAAATCAATCGACATAGACTATAAATGTCTTGAATCTTCATTTCTTCCTTATCAGCCCAAGTCATATTCTGAATAACTGATGATTTCGTTAGTTATTGAACTCTTCCTATAGTGATTCTAAATTTTGATATCCTATCGGTATACTGAAGATTCATGTTTCTCTATCTGCTAAGATTATACAGTACATCTGAATAATTTCTGTAAACTCTGGTGTGTTCCTTAATCACCTGGATATTTTACCTAATTTCCTATTTGATTTCTATTATAATACCTGACATGGATTCTGATCAGATACTTAACCTGGATTCTGATCGAATACTTGACCTGGATTTTGATATGATAATTGACCTGGATTATGTTTTGATTTTTGATATATTCGTGTACGAAAGGAACATGTTTTATTTGGGGGGTAATGTTGGAGGAAGTATACCTGGAGGCTCCTCGGTAGTGTACTCAGGGCCTTGCTTACCGGCTCCTCGGATGTGTGCTCATGGCCTTACTGGACTTGACGGTGGGTGTATGGTTCTGGGGAACCTACACATTTTGGACTTGACAGATGGGGGTATATATATATATGTTTTAAAAAGATATGAAAAGTTACATGATTTTTGGGAACACACTAGAAAACCTATTCTGATCTCCTGAACATAAACTTCCCAAATATTTTCCATCAGAAATGAATACTTTCTATTAATACCCAAAATATCAATGGGACTTCAGCTCAGCCAAAGAAATCTTTAAATATCTGAACCAATAAGGAAAGATACGTTTACCTGTATCTGAACGTTCTTCAGCATCATCTGGTAGTTCTGTATTACTGAGATTTCCGAAGCTCACTCTGTTACTCACCTTTTCAGGTTAAAAGAATCGTACCAGTGCGATTATCGACTTCAGAAAAAGAATCCCTCCGGCGTTGGTTGCAGAGTATGATACTTGTGATTAGGGGGCATGTAATTGTATTTTGTTTTAATATTTGATTCTAAAAATTTGTTTTACTTTTGTATACTGATAAATCATTTTATAAGTGACATGTTTCGATAAAAAGTTTTAAATTTTCTGCTATTTTTTTACAGTGGGTTGCTCCGGTGGCCCTAATGTGACACTCTATATCGGATTGGGTTACCCGTATCAGTCTGAGGGGGTTACATTTAGTGGTATTAGAGCTTTGGTTTGAGTCAAAATTTTCATGATAGACCAGCCGGTCAAATTTCAAAAAGATGTCTGATCGGTACATGCCTCTAGACTACAATCGTACTTCTTTAAACTGGAACTCCAAGGTTGAGTCCCTATTTGTAATGAGAAAATCTAGGTTTTCATCCGTTAGGAATCTATCGTTTTATAAAGGAATACCAATAACGTCTTTCTAAATTCTATAAAGTACCATACGAGCCATGTGAGAGTTACTCATCTAAGAAATTCTGACCCAACTCCGGAAATAAAATTGATATATGTTACTGCTTTATGAGTCTATTCTCGTTACCAAGACTGAATCGATTTCTCAAGGAAATTTTCCTTTGGTTCTTTTAGTGAAAAGAGGAAAAGTTCTGATAAGAATGTATACTCAACTGGTTAAAGATTAGTAGAGGACACATACTTCTGTAAAAGCTACTTGGAGATATGAAAGAACTGATGGAAATTTCATTTCTGCAACTCTGTGACATGAATAAATTTCTAGGATGAAATTCTTTTAACGAGGGGAGAATTGTAACACCTCAATCTTTAGTTAATTAACATTCACATGGTTTGTTCAGAATTAGGTAGAATATGGACAAATAGTGGGGTGAGATGGGAATAAAATAAGGTTTTTTCATCCACTTGCATTGAACATTTTCCTCAAGTGTTTGCCCCAACACTCCATCCTTATCCATATCTCTCTGATGCAGGATTCGACTTGTTGAATAAACTTCTTACTTATGATCCTGAAGAGCGTATAACAGCTGAAGCTGCTTTTAACCATGAGTGGTTTCGTGAAATTCCTTTTCCCATGACTAAAGGTTTCATGTCCACTTTCCCTATCCAGCATGCTCAAGACAGGTGTATGAGAAGAATGGTGGAGAGTCCAGATCCTTTGGAAGAGTAACACAGAAAGGAGCTGCAACAAGGGGAAGTGGGAATTGGGTGTGGCGTATCAGTTTTTTCTTATAGAAATCAGTTTCAGCTGAAATCAATAGACGTTGGAGTGAAGAGGAAAGGGCATTATCTGCTTTTCATTGATGAAGAAAGTAACATTAACCTTATACATCAAAGCTTGTTGCAAGTGAAGAAAGAATGTGGTGATCCGAGACATTTTCCGGTTCACAATGAGGTGCTCAGGTTTCTCGAGGATTTTGCATGGGACTTTGGGTTGATGGAGATGATTCGAATTGAACATGAAGTGGTTCGGGTAGAGTGAGTGGAGACTAGTCACGAGTGGGTTGTTGAGTTTAAGACTAGAGGGGGTGAGTCAAGCTGGGAATCTAAAGAGGAGATGTGTAATGAGGCTCCCATTTCGGTAATGTATCCTCGCCTTTATAGATTTGACTAAGAAAAGGTGAAGTAATAACCTCAATTGGCATTCCACGAGAGGACCGAGAGGAAGCAATCCTTGAAGAGTTGAAGCTGCTAATAGAGAAAGAAAAGATTTGTACATTCACGTGATCTTTGACGCATTTTCCTCTGAGGTTTCCTTGTCCGAAGCCGATGAAGCAGTCGGCTAAGCGTTTGATAGACCATCATGATCTTTCATGGACGTTGGTAGTGCTCTTGAGGTTCGAACATATTTGGCTTTTAAAGCTAGTAGTTCTTCAATGCAAATAGATGACATGCAAGTGTTGGAACGACTGAAGAAAGAGCATATGTGAGAGATGTTTGAATTTTTGTAGCATAATTCGTAGATCAAAATCAATGGAGATTTTGAAAACAAATAAATAAATAAATAAATGTAAATTGGTTCAGAGTGCACGTGGATTTGGAAAGTAAAAAGGGAGTAGTGAAAGAATTCACGTGGTTGTGGGGAATTGTAGATAACATGCAAAAAGGGATAAACCACAAGGTATGTCATCCAAATTTGGTGAGATCTTTACCTTGTCTCTTAGTTTCCAAGTGGTTATAGTTATGCCATGATAGTTTTTACAAGATCAATTTAGTCCATGATGTTAGTAATTAAATATTGCCAGCTCTTCAAGTTTTTAGTTATGCAAATTGGGTTCCAAATTATTAATTAGATTCTAATAAGTTATTTTTTTATATGGCAAGGAAAATTATTGGAAGTCGTATTTGTACGATAAATTATCCGTGTTCGTTAGGAAAAAAGATTGGAAACTAGAAATCAAGTGGTGAGCTGGAATTTAAGACTAATATTTTGGGTTTTGTTGATGTTTCGATTTTGATGTCCGTTTTGCCAAACTCGAACCCGGAAAGTTGTTTTTGACTGATTTATCACCCGATTCAATCTTTTTTTCGGAATTAAGCTCCGTTTTTAATGTAATTTCTATTGATATGGATTCGAGGAAATATTGGAAGTTGAATTAAAGATCAAAGGCGTTCGAATGGAATTTATATGGTCGATCAATATGGCACGGGAATCGATGTAGTACATTACTACCTCTTTATGCTTTATGGAATATGTTGATATTGGTAAATGCATGAATAAGATAATTTTGGTCATTTTTGTGGAGTTGAATAATTTATACACTTGATATAAATGTGGTAGAAATTCTATAACTGAATACGGATCGAATGACTAATAAAAGAGATTGAGGAATTGTTAGAATTAAATTACAAGTTTGTGATTAGTGATTAAGAAATCAGCCATGGATTTGTAACTTATATTTTATATCATCAAAGGTTAAATGTTAAAGGTACTTGGATAGGAAATTATGAGAACAATCCGGTAGGGTAAAATTATGAAAATACCCTTATGTTGTAGGATGACAAGAATTGTCCCTGGAAGTTGGTTAATAACTTTGAAAAGATATATTGATCTGATATAATTACAGATGTGCATAAGAAATGACAGTTTTGTTTAGAAAATTTGGATAAATGGTTTTTAACGCCAAAAAGGGTTTACGCAAGATGCTAAAAGTTTGTTAAGGAATCATTTCAAGATCAGAGAATGTTCAAGGAAGCAATTAAACATAAGATCTCTAAATTATATTTATTTTTGAGAGGTAAAATAGTCCGAGTTGACCCTGAATGAGAAAGTATTTTAAGGATTTGTACTTAACTCGATTAAGTACGAATTTGATTGTTAAGATCCTGACTTAGTGCAGAAAAATTCTTGATATTCTGTTAGTAAAATTATGAGAAGTCATTTGACCCAAAAATATCCAAGTTACGAGTAAATACCTGAAGAACAATTTATCGGGGTGCTCTTTTATCAGAATTGTTCGAAGGGACTGAAATAGATGATAAATTGTAATTAAATAATAAGACAGGATGAAAGAAAATGATTGAAATACATCGGATCTATAGAATGACCATAACACCCCTGCAATGAAAATGACCCAAGAATATCACCAAGCTCAGGAATGATTGGATATCCTCAAGCTTTGAAATAAATGGAATAAAATTGAACACCAAAATTACCAAAATAACCTTATGGCCTAAACTAAATAAATGTCTTGGATTAATTAAGGAATCCAAATAAGCATAGGTATTGAACTACCTTTAAAAGTAATGGAACGTAATTTAAGTGAGTATATCAACCCTAAAGCTATATTAATACCTGAATGACATATATATTATTGGAATACATGTTCGTCTTCTCAAGTTTGGTTCGATGATAAATTTTTGAAGTATTCAACTCAGCTGAACTCTAGATCGCATTCAGTACTAAGAATTGGACGTTTGTTCGACAAATCAACCACGAAGACCAAATTGAATGGAATGGAAGTACAACATGTATCTGAAATTCAGTAACGTTTGAATTACTCTGGAAAATCCCGAAGTAACTGGAATAGACTTGAATGCTAAATGAACTACGTAACCTCAAGGACTAAGGATTAAGTAAATGATTTGGATGAGTCTGGAAACATTAATGAACATACATGATGTAATGTTCTTATGGATCCTGAACTACAAATCAAGCACGTCAGCATTTCATGATATAGTGGAAGCGTGAACATGAAATAAAGGCATTGGAAGATTTATTCAGCGATGACTCCGAAGATTATATATAGACTAGAATTTGATGGTATTAAAGTGTAAATACCCTGTAAGGACAATGAATTGACCAGTCGATAAGCATTAATTCTAGGAGATATTCATCTAAAGTTGTTTGATAATGAAATCAATCGACATAGACTGTAAATGTCTTGAATCTTCATTTCTTCCTTATCAGCCCAAGTCATATTCTGAATAACTGATGATTTCGTTAGTTATTGAACTCTTCCTATAGTGATTCTAAATTTTGATACCCTATCGGTATACTGAAGATTCATGTTTCTCTATCTGCTAAGATTATCCAGTACATCTGAATAATTTCTGTAAACTCTGGTGTGTTCCTTAATCACCTGGATATTTTACCTAATTTCTGATTTGATTTTATTATAATACCTGACATGGATTCTGATCAGATACTTAACCTGAATTCTGATCGAATACTTGACCTGGATTTTGATATGATAATTGACCTGGATTATGTTTTGATTTTTGATATATTCGTTTACGGACAAAACATGTTTTATTTGGGGGGTAATGTTGGAGGAAGTATACCTGGAGGCTCCTCAGCAGTGTGCTCAGGGCCTTGCTTACCGGCTCCTCGGATGTGTGCTCAGGGTCTTACTGGACTTGACGGTGGGTGTATGGTTCTGGGGAACCTACACATTTTGGACTTGACGGATGGGGGTATATATATATATATATATATGTTTTAAAAAGATATGAAAAGTTACAGGATTTTTGGGAACAAACTAGAAAACCTATTATGATCTCCTGAACCTAAACATCCCAAATATTTTCCATCAAAACTGAATACTATCTGTTAATACCTAAAATATCAATGGGACTTCAGCTCAGCCAAAGAAATCTGTAAATATCTGAACCGATAAGGAAATATACGTCTACCTGTATCTGCACGTTCTTCAGCATCATCTGGTAGTTCTGTATTACTGAACTTTCTGAAGCTCACTCTGTTACTCACCTTTTCAGGTTAAAAGAATCGTACCAGTGCGATTATCGACTTCAGTAAAGGAATCCCTCCGGCGTTGGTTGCAGAGTATGACACTTGTGATTAGGGGGCATGTAATTGTATTTTGTTTTAATATTTGATTTTAAAAATCTGTTTTACTTTTGTATATTGATAAATCATTTTATAAGTGACATGTTTCGATAAAAAGTTTTAAATTTTCTACTATTTTTTTACAGTGGGTCGCTCCGGTGGCCCTAATGTGACACTCTATATCGGATTGGGTTACCCGTATCGGTCTGAGGGGGTTACATTTAGTGGTATTAGAGCTTTGGTTTGAGTCAAAATTTTCATGATAGACCAGCCGGTCAAATTTCAAAAAGATGTCTGATCGGTACATGCCTCTAGACTACACTCGTACTTCTTTAAACTGAACTCCAAGGTTGAGTCCCTATTTGTAATGAGCAAATATAGGTTTTCATCCGTTAGGACTCTATCATTTTATAAAGGAATACCAGTAACGTCTTTCTAAATTCTGTAAAGTACCATACGAGCCATGTGAGAGTTACTCGTCTAAGAAATTCTGACCCAACTCCGGAAATGAAATTGAGATATGCTACTGCTCTATGAGTCTATTCTCGTTACCAAGACTAAATCGATTTCTCAAGGAAATTTTTGTTTGGATTCTTTTAGTGAAATGAGGAAAAGTTCTGATAAGAATGTATACTCAATTGGTTAAAGATTAGTAGAGGACACATATTTCTGTAAAAGCTACTTGGAGATATGAAAGAACTGATGGAAATTTCATTTCTGCAACTCTGTGACATGAATAAATTTCGAGGACAAAATTCTTTTAAGGAGGGGAGAATTGTAACACCTCAATCTTTAGTTAATTAACATTCACATGGTTTGTTCAGAATTAGGTAGAATATGGCCAAATAGTGGGTGAGATGGGAATAAAATAAGGTTTTTTCATCCACTTGCATTGAATATTTTCCTCAAGTGTTTGCCCCAACACTCCATCCTTATCCATATCTCTCTGATGCAGGATTCGACTTGTTGAATAAACTTCTTACTTATGATCCTGAAGAGCGTATAACAGTTGAAGCTGCTTTTAACCATGAGTGGTTTCATGAAATTCCTTTTCCCATGACTAAAGCTTTCATGTCCACTTTCCCTATCCAGCATGCTCAAGACAGGTGTATGAGAAGAATGGTGGAGAGTCCAGATCCTTTGGAAGAGCAACATAGAAAGGAGTTTCAACAAGGGGAAGTGGGGATTGGGTGTGGCGTATCGGTTTTTTTTTATAGAAATCAGTTTCAGCTGAAATCCATAGACGTTGGAGTGAAGAGGACATGGCATTATTTGCTTTTCATTGATGAAGAAAGTAACATTAACCTTATACATAAAAGCTTGTTGCAAGTGAAGAAAGAATGTGGTGATCCGAGACATTTTACGGTTCACAATGAGGTGCTCAAGTTTCTCAAGGATTTTGCATGGGACTTTGGGTTGATGGAGCTGATTCGAATTGAACATGAAGTGGTTCGGCTGGAGCGAGTGGAGACTAGTCACGAGTGGGTTGTTGAGTTTAAGACTAGAGGGGGTGAGTCAAGCTGGGAATCTAAAGAGGAGATGTGTAATGAGGCTCCCATTTCGGTAATGTATCCTCACCTTTATAGATTTGGCTAAGAAAATGTGAAGTAATAACCTCAATTGGCATTCCACGAGAGGACCGAGAGGAAGCAATCCTTGAAGAGTTGAAGCTGCTAATAGAGAAAGAAAAGATTTGTACATTCACGTGATCTTTGACGCATTTTCCTCTGAGGTTTCCTTGTCCGAAGCCGATGGAGCAGTCGGCTAAGCTTTTGATAGACCATCATGATCTTTCATGGACGGCGGTAGTACTCTTGAGGTTCGAACATATTTGGCTTTTAAAGCTAGTAGTTCTTCAATGCAAATGGATGACATGCAAGTGTTGGAACGACTGAAGAAAGAGCAGATGTGAGAGATGTTTGAATTTTTGTAGCATAATTCGTAGATCAAAATCAATGGAGATTTTGAAAATAAATAAATAAATAAATAAATAAATGTAAATTGGTTCAGAGTGCACGTGGCTTTGGAAAGTAAAAAGGGAGTAGTGAAAGAATTCACGTGGTTGTGGGGAATTGTAGATAACATGCAAAAAGGGGTAAACCACAAGGTATGTCATCCAAATTTGGTGAGATCTTTACCTTGTCTCTTAGTTTCCAAGTGGTTATAGTTATGCCATAATAGTTTTACAAGATCAATTTAGTCCCTGATGTTAGTAATTAAATATTACCAGCTCTTCAAGTTTTTAGTTATGTAAATTGGGTTCCAAATTATTAATTAGATTCTAATAAGTTATTTTTTTATATGGCTTGGAAAATTATTAGAAGTCGTATTTGTACGATAAATTATCCGTGTTCGTTAGAAAAAAAGATTGGAAACTAGAAATCAAGTGGTGAGCTGTAATTTAAGACTAATATTTTGGGGTTTATTGATGTTTCGATTTTGAGGTCCGTTTTGCTAAACTCAAACCCGGTAAGTTGTTTTTGACTGATTTATCACCCGATTCGATCTGTTTTTCAGAATTAAGCTCCGTTTTTAATGTAATTTCTATTGATATGGATTCGAGGAAATATTGGAAGTTGAATTAAAGATCAAAGGCGTTCGAATGGAATTTATATGGTCGATCAATATGGCACGGGAATCGATGTAGTACTTTACTACCTCTTTATGCTTTATGGAATATGTTGATATTGGTAAATGCATGAATAAGATAATTTTGGTCATTTTTGTGGAGTTGAATAATTTATACACTTGATATAAATGTGGTAGAAATTCTGTAACTGAATACGGATCGAATGACAGATAAAAGAGATTGAGGAATTGTTAGAATTAAATTACAAGTTTGTGATTAGTGATTAAGAAATCAGCCATGGATTTGTAACTTATATTTTATATCATCAAATGTTAAATGTTAAAGGTACTTGGATGGGAAATTATGAGAACACTCCGGTAGGGTAAAATTATGAAAATACCCTTATGTTGTAGGATGACAAGAATTGTCCCTGGAAGTTGGTTAATAACTTTGAAAAGATATATTGATCTGATATAATTATAGATGTGCATAAGAAATGATAGTTTTGTTTAAAAATTTAGATAACTGGTTTTTAACGCCAAAAAGAATTTGTGTAAGATGCTAGAAGTTTGTTAAGGAATCATTTCAAGATCAGAGAATGTTTGAGGAAGCAATTAATCATAGGATCTCTAAATTACATTTATTTTTGTTAAGAGTAAATACTGAAATTATCTGGTTAAGAAATTACGAAAATGCCCTTGAGAGGTAAAATAGTCCGAGTTAACCATGAATGAGAAAGTACTTAAAGAATTTGTACTTAACTCGATTAAGTAAGAATTTGATTGTTAAGATCCTGACTTAGTGCAGAAAAATTCTTGATATTCTGTTGGTAAAATTATGAGAAGTCATTTGACCCGAAAATATCCAAGTTACGAGTAAATACCAGAAGAACAATTTATCGGGGTGCTCTTTTATCAGAATTGTTTGAAGGGACTGAAATAGATGATAAATTGGAATAAAATAATAAGACAAGATGAAAGAAAATGATCGAAATACTTCGGATCTGTAGAATGACCATAATACCCCTGTAATGGAAATGACCCAAGAATATCACCAAGCTCAGGAATGATTGGATATCCTCGAGCTTTGAAATGAATGGAATAAAACTAAACATCAAAATAACCTTATGGCCTAAACTAAGTAAATGTCTTGGATTAATTAAGGAACCAAAAAAGCATAGGTATTGAACTACCTTTAAAAGTAATGGAACGTAATTTAAGTGAGTATATCAACCCTAAAGCTATATCAATACCTGAATGGCATATATATTATTGGAATGTGTGTTCGTCTTCTCAAGTTTGGCTCGATGATAAATTTTGGAAGTATTCAGCTCAGCTCAAGATCGCATTCAGTACTACGAATTGGACGTTTGTTCGACAAATCAACCATGAAGACCAAATTGAATGGAACAGAAGTACAACATGTATCTGAAATTAAGTAACGTTTGAATTAATATGGTAAATCCCGAAGTAACTGGAATAGACTTGAATGCTAAATGACTAAGTAACCTCAAGGTCTAATGATTAAGTAAGTTATTTGGATGAGTCTGGAAACGGTAATGAACATACATGATGTAATGTTCTTATGGATCTTGAACTACAAATCAAGCACGTCAGCATTTCATGATATAGTGGAAGCGTGAACATGAAATAAAGACATTGGAAGATTTATTCAGCGATGACTTCGAAGATTATATATGGACTAGAATTTGAGGGTATTAAAGTGTAAATACCCTGTAAGGACAATGAATTGACCAGTCGATAAGCATTAATTTTGGGAGATATTCATCTGAAGTTGTTTGATAATGAAATCAATCGACATAGACTATAAATGTCCTGAATCTTCATTTCTTCCTTATCAGCCCAAGTCATCTTCTGAATAACTGATGATTTCGTTAGTTATTGAACTCTTCCTATAGTGATTCTAAATTCCGATACCCTATCGGTATACTGAAGATTCATGTTTCTCTAGCTGCTAAGATTATCCAGTATATCTGAATAATTTCTGTAAACTCTGGTGTGTTCCCTAATCACCTGGATATTTTACCTAATTTCTGATTTGAATTCTATTATAATACCTGACATGGATTCTGATCAGATACTTAACCTGGATTCTGATTGAATACTTGACCTGGATTTTGATATGATAATTGACCTGGATTATGTTTTGATATATCCGTTTACGGATGGAACATGTTTTATTTGGGGGTAATGTTGAGGAAATATACCTGGAGGCTCCTCGCCTGTGTGCTCAGTGCCTTACTTACCGGCTCCTTGGTTGTGTGCTCAGGGCCTTACTGGACTTGACGATGGGTGTATGGTTCTGGGGAACCTACACATTTTGGACTTGACGGATGGGGGTATATATATATATATATGTGTTTTAAAAAGATCTGAAAAGTTACATGATTTTTGGGAACACACTAGAAAACCTATTCTGATCTCCTGAACCTAAACATCCCAAAATTTTCCATCAGAACTGAATACTATCTGTTAATACCTAAAATATCAATGGGACTTCAGCTCAGCCAAAGAAATCTGTAAATATCTGAACCAATAAGGAAAGATATGTTTACATGTATATGCACGTTCTTCAGCATCATCTGTTAGTTCTGTATTACTGAGCTTTTCGAAGCTCACTCTGTTACTCACTTTTTCAGGTTAAAAGAATCGTACCAGTGCGGTTATCGACTTTAGTAAAGGAATCCCTCCGGCATTGGTTGCAGAGTATGGTACTTGTGATTGGGGGGCATGTAATTGTATTTTGTTTTAATATTTGATTCTAAAAATCTGTTTTACTTTTGTATACTGATAAATCTTTTTATAAGTGACATGTTTTGATAAAAAGTTTTAAAATTTTCGCTATTTTTTACAGTGGGTCGCTCTAGTGGCCCTAATGTGACTCTCCAGATCGGATCAGGTTACCCGCATTGGTCTGAGGGGGTTACATACCATTCATTTATGGATGAAAAATCGTACTGAAATTCAATCAAGTACCCAAAACTTTATGAAAGTATTTCCAAAATCTTATAGTGAACTTTGGATCCTGTCAGATATAATGGACACTGATACTCCTTGTAATCAAACTATTTTCTTGATATACAACTCTAGAATAGAAATCAGTTGCAACAATTACAAAAGCACTTTATACTCAGTTTTTACTTGTTGACATGTCAAACATGAAGCAACAAACTTAGTAATGTTTCTTTTTATATCTGTCATTTTTCTTTTGTAGCTCTATTATCCTATCTAAAAGCATCGATTTTTTTAACCAATAGTGTGCCATTTTCTTTCAACAATAGCCGCACATCCATAGCTCTCAAAGCTGCAAAAGTTTTCCGACTAAGTGCATTTGCTACAACATTTGTCTTACCTGAATGATAATCAATGATCAAATCATAGTCCTTTAAAAGTTCTATCCATCTTTGTTGACTCAAATTGTCTCAAATTGAGCTCTTTTTGAGTCAACAAATATGTCAAACTCTTCTAATCCGTGTAGATTTGACATCTCTCACCATGACGCAAAATCTTTAGAGCAAAACAACTGCTGCTAACTCAAGATCATGAGTAGGATAATTTCTCTCATGCTTCTTTAATTGTCGATAAACATAGGCTACCACCTTACCTTCTTGCATAAGTACACAACCCAAACCATTATGAGATGTATCACTATACACCACATACTCTTTGTCCGATTCCGGTTGTACCAACACTGGTGCTTCCGTTAAAATATTCTTTAAAGCTTTAAAACTCTCTTGACATTTCTCAGTCCAAGCAAATGAAATATCCTTTCTCAAGAGCTTAGTCAAAGGATAAGCAACCATCGAAATTTTTTTTTACAAACCTTCGATAATAACCAACAAGTCCCAAAAACTCTGGACCTCTGAACATTGTTTGGAGGTTTCCACTCCAATATTGCTTGAATTTTTATTATTATTTTTTATACCTTCTGTCGAGACAACATAACCAATAAAAGCAACATCTGATAGCCAAAACTTATACTTTGACAGTTTAGTATATAACTTTTTATCCTTAAGTATCTCGAGCATAGTACAAAGATAACCATCATGCTCTATCTTTGTATTAGTATACCAGAATGTCATCAATACAATCCACCTTAGATTAATCCAAGTAAAATTGAAAAACTCGATTCATCAAGTCTATGAATATTGCAAGAGCATTTTTCAAACCAAACGACATTACTACAAACTCGTAGTATCTATACTGTATTCTGAAAACTATCTTTGGAACATCTTCCTTAAGCTAATCAAACAAGTCATCAACCATCAAAAGATGATACTTGTTCTTGGTAGTTACTTTGTTTAACTATCGAGAATCTATGCATAATCGTATATATTCATTTTTTTTATAAACAACACCGGTTCACCCCAATGTGAACTACTCGGTCTAATGCATTCTCAATCTATCAATTCTTGCAATTGGTTATTTATTCTCTTAACTCAATCACAACCATTCGATACGAATCCATAGATACATGAATAATGCCTTGATAACCATTAATATTGAATTTCTACCTCTCAATCTGGAGGTAACCCAAATAATAAATCTAAAAAGACATATGGAAATTCCCAAGTTATGGAAATATCATATGATCTTAATTCAGATACTTAAGTATCTATCACTTTAGCCATAAAAGCTATGTATCCTTTTTATACACCATCTTAATCGTAACCATTAATCGCAACTATTGCTGATATCACTTATTGATGCTTTCACCTTTTTCATCAATCATTAAAATTTTTAATTTCTCTTCATTTTTCTAATTTAATCGCTTCTTGCGACCATTAGCCCAACCTTAATGCAGAGACAACCAACTCATGATCAAAATGATCTTAAACTCATTAATTATAATCCCATCGGATTCATCAGGAACATAAGCTCCTGAATCTTTGTCGAACATTTACTATTTGTCCGACTAACACTTGTATCATGACCGTGACCTATGTATCTTCCGCTATAATATCACTCGATATCAAGTAGAATTGAATATCTCTACTTTAGAATTCATTATTTCCTTCTTAAGGGAAATCTGTATAAATTTTCCAGATCCAAAGATAATATTTTCAAACAGTTGAAACATTTTTCCATCTCAACTGAAAGTTTAAATGTCAACTTCATTCAATAATAAAACTTGATAGAGTTACCTTGTGAAGATAAATATGCGGAAATGGATCACGCTACAATGAATTATTGCATAGATCGAGTTTGGTTCTCAAGAACTTGAAAAGTGTTAAGTTCGTAGTGAGAGGAAAAATAGTAAATTTTCTTGGTAGTGTGATTTTAGCATTTACTATCATTTCCAATTTCAAAATTGATTTAAAATTGATTTTCTTAAAATGGTAAATGATATTATAAAAATATCATATCATATAAAGTGTGTTTCATTATAACAAATTTAAAAAAAAAAGATTTTTTTATGAATAGAGAATAGTAACAGTGAACAGTATCCGTGAACAGTAAAAATGTATCGATGCACTGCTACAGTACGTGAACAATGTGCCGATGCACAAAAACATCGAATTAAAATTGTGCATCGATGCACTATATGTAACACCCATAACCTGTATAATTATACCTATACAGATTATAGATGTCACCCGAATTTCTAAAGCCATTCCCAAAAATTTATTTTCTTAAAATGGTAAATGATATTATATAAATATCATATCATAAGAATTGTGTTTCATTATAACAAATTTAAAAGATTTTTATGATAGTGAATAGTGAATAGTGAACAGTACCTCGTAAACAGTGAACGGTGTATCGATGCACTGCTACAGTATAGTGAACAGTGTATCGATGCACAAACTTTCGAATAAAAAATGTGTATCGATGCACTGCTACAGTAACTACTGTAGTAACTTCCGAAAATTACATATAAAACTCATAAAAATTAACCTTTCATCACTATCAATTTACCAATTTATTTCCAAATTAATTCAACAAAACAAATTAAACATTTTCAAATTACATGCCACTATCTACATCAAATTCCATCATATGATGTCTTATTGATATTGAAATATACTCCTCGATGCTTGATGTCATTCCGAACTCTTTATTCCACTACTGCTTTTTACCTACGCGTGAAAATCATCACACACTAAGTATAAACTTAGCGAGACAATTAAAACAATAAACAGTGCAATACAATTCATGCATGAATTTCAATATCAAAATCAAAATGCCATTTTATCATGTTACTAGCATGTCCAATATTTTAACATGATCAACATAATATAAAATTTCTTTTCAAAATATTTACCATTTATCCCATAAGCTCGTAAGCTATTTTACTAACATACTTACCATTTATCCATAAGCTCGTAAGCTTATTTTACCAATATACTTACCATTTATCCATAAGATCGTAAGCTTATTTTACCAATACACTTGCCATTATTCCATAACCATATACCATAGACAATAGCCATAAATAATAGACAACAGCCCAATAAACAACCCTGAGGACCCTGGGTATACGAGTCAAATACATCCACCATAGTGCAATCCCGAATATGACACATAAGGTCGTGTCCACCATCTGTACTAGGTATCCTTAAGTACAGTCCCGAATATGACACATAAGGTCATGCCCACCATATACACTAGGTATCCTTTAGTGTATTCCCGAATATGCAGCCTGCTGCTGGACTCTATGGCATGCCAACCCCTATCCCTCAATGACTTACTTGGGCGTACAGTCTATTTTATTTGATTCATCCATGGCAAAGTATATTATCAATATTTAACATTGGGCAGTTCATACCCGAAATAACATTCATGATAAAAATCATATATGTTCATGATAACATCATATGCAAAAATCAGTGATCAATGCCATTTTATTTTCAACCTTTGACATTTTTAAAATATGTCAAATATATGATAAATGACATAAATATCATATTAACATAAACAAGGACGACTTATCGCAAGTCTTCCTGATGATGTATAAAACATCCATGTATAATTTCATGCATGTATTGCACTCACCTTGACACTTTATAATTTTTCCAAATATATGTGTCTCACTATTGTCCACAATAAGCCCTTTTATATTTGATTTGCTTCAATTACAAATCAATCACAATCTGTATAAATCACAATTCATAATGATTACATATGTTAGTATTGTACTAAAATAAACACATCCCAAAATAACTCCATAATCATACTTGAACTATTCACCACCAAATACTTAACACTTACACAACAAGCCATCAATTTTCCATATTCAGATAACTCGCACTACCTTTAAAGAATCAGTATTCTGTATTGATATACACACTGGAATTCAATTCCGTTTCTTCTGTTGAAAACTAGACTCGAATACGAATCTATCCATATAAAGAACTCCTTCTAATTGATTCTGTAAAATTTATGGCGATTTTTCAAAGTTGACCAACATAATCTGTTTTGCAGAATCTGCTGTCCGATTTTTTTCTGACCTTTCCTTGGTTTAAAATTCATATCTTTTTGTATACACCTTGAAATTGACCATTGTTTATTTTAAACAAAACTAGATCTATATATGAACACAAATATTTAAAATAACCTCGAAATTATTTTTATATAATTTATGGTGAATTTTCGAACCTACTGCTAGATTCAAAATCCAAATTGTTTTCTTTAACTTCATTCTTAAGTTCTTCATCAATTATTACAACCAATTCTTTAAAATCGCTTAACTCTTCATAACCCATAAAACACAAGAACCCCTTCATCAACTCAATATGAACTTGAACACTAACAATATTATCATGAAATATTGGTACCAAATGATAGCGTTTTTCACATATAACAATTTTCTATTTTCAACATACTCAAAATCCTAAGAAAATTGCTTGAAATTTGAGTTGAAGTTTTTTCTTACCTTTGAAGAAGCCCACGTATGGTTGGAGAAGAAGATGAACAAATTTGGATGAAATGTGGGAAACATCTCATCTTAATTTACATTTCATTCCACTTTAAATTAATATAATATTCATTTAGTTGAGATAAGACCATATCACCCTTAATGATTCTTCTTATTTACCATAAAACCATGACAACTCATCCTTATCATATTTAAAAGTCAAAGATAAATTAGTTTGACTTTCATTTCTGAAATTCCCCTTGATTTTTCAAAAATTGCGTTTTAGTCACTAAATTTCACTGTTTCGGTTAAATCTGAAAAATTGCACAATTCCAAGTCAAATTTCTCTGATCCAAATTATTAAAATAATATTTCCAACCATTTTATAACATCCTTCAAATTTTTGTAAAATTCCAATTCGATCGGAATTACCGATTCCTTATCGGCTTTAACCCTTCTAGTTTTTCTTTACTAAAAATCAAATTCCAAAAATATGATTTCCATAAAACTCCACTCTCAAGAGTAAACCATCTATTTATGGAATAAAATTATTTTTAGGAAATTATCACTTAATTCCCTAAACTTTTTCCCAATTTTCTACTTTGACAATCAAACTTTCCAAATTTTCATTTTGGTCATTATCTAAATTTTTGGGGTATTACACTCTGCCATTCCACCAGTTTGCTCTTCCATCCCACTTGCAAACATTGACTGAAAAATACTGGTATTTGACATCATAAATGTCATTTGGTCAAAGTCATACGTCGACTCAAACATGAGAGAGTAGATGGGTGCCTCAAGCTGCACAAACTCTGGTACATATGTCGGGACAGTAGAATCATCAAATGTGTGATGCAACGATCCCGCATCGCCAAACGGTTATGGTGCGCTATTATTCACATTGGTTATTTCTGCTTCAGGTTGTTGAGATGAACTCCCACTCGGTAGAGATATTCAGCTTTACAAAATCTGTTCTTAAAACTTAAAAATTGTCGCCTCTCTACCCTTGTTGTCAAGAACGACTTTCCATTATCCCAAAAATAATCAAGGTAAGTCAAAGTCTCAAAATTAAAGTCATCGTCTTAAATGGGGTCAAGAGTTGGTAAGAATGAAGCCCTATTATTCCAAGCATTAATGTAGGTTGCATGCTTCTGAACCCAATTCACCTTTTCTTTATGGCGACCATCAAATCTGTGTAGGTGGTCATGCATCTCAACCCAATTCACCTGACGACGACCATCTAAGTTTTGGAGGAGGTCATGATCCCATGGACTCTGTGGAATATGTTGGTGGAAGCCAAATTGCCTCAGCACTCTATCTGCAATCTCAACAAAAGAAAATTGATCAACGGTGTAACAGCACACCAAAATTGAAACCCATCAAAAACATCGTGTGGCACACACGCCAAAATTTCTTCATCTACATATGGTCTCCAATTAAACTGTAAAATTATAATAATAATAAAATTGATTTAAATCAAATAATATAGTTAATTTAAATAATAATTAATAATAACATATTATACATACCTTCTTTTTTGCCCTTAATGTCGATCTTCAGCCTGAACTCTTTAATATTGTTATGCACCAACCCCGTGCCTTCAATTTTATGCCTCTATCTGTATATCAATCAAAACAAAAATATGGCCATTTTGTTCAATATTTTTAATCAAAATAAATAATTTATAATTAATATTTTATATTAAAATAGAGAATTCATATTACCTTCCGGTAAGTGGAAAGTCAACCGCAGTCCGACTAATCGGTGTCAAAAACGGAAGTCTATGCCAAGCCCATTATTGTAGCAGTAGCAGACATCCACCGATTTCTGCTGTATTATTATCATTCACGACTAATGACGCTTTGCACATCTCACGATACAAGAACGCCAATATCGCCGATCCCCAGCTATATTGCCTATTATTCATAAAATTTCTTAAAAAAAAGAAGATACTGAGTGTGAACATAATTATCGTATTTATCCGGCATCAAAATTCCCCCAATCAACTGCAATATATATGCTCGTGTTGCATATATAATATCTTGCTCCGTACTATTTGATTGGAGCTGAAATTGATTCTTCAACCATGATAACCTCACACGCCACCCTTTACACTCTGGTGGTACGGGTGTTTTCCCAAGAAATGCACTGCAAAGTTATGCCTCATTATTGTACTCATGTGTCATTACCACACCATCCCATTTATTTGGACCCCGAGTGCATTGCCACATCCTCCAGGGTTATCGTACATTCTCGACACGACAAATGAAACATGTGCGTTTCTGGTCTCCAACGTTCAATCAACACACTGATCAAACCTGTGACCAACTTGTATTCTCGCACAAATGTTACATACCAAAATCCAGCATGTTGCAAGTTTTCTTCTATCAATCGGTGTGGCTTGGGCAGATTATGTAGCCGATGACGAAGGACTCCTTGCTCGTCCTCCTGCAATTAAATAATTCAAAAAAATTATCACAATCTTAAATTAATATTCAATATTTAAAATAATTCATTAAACAAATATTTTATTTTACTAAATAAGAATAACACCATTATTCTCAAATGAGTTTAAATATGTTCATTGTCAAGTCTCAGCAGTGGAATTTGGTCAGCCATTCGAATGAATCTGTAAAAAAATTAAACAACAATATTTAAAAAATCATTTAATATAATCTACTGTTAACTAACTAATTTACACTACACAAGAACAAAAAATAACAAATTATAACTTAAACTAATAAACAATTTTTTTATTATAATCCAACTTAACTTAAACTAATAAACTAAAAAAATGAATTAACTAGTTTTTTTCATATAATATAACATCAACAAACTAATAAACTAATATAAATTAAACGACATATAATAAATAATTTAATATAATTTAAACTATAACTATTTTTTTAATAAAATAACGACATATAATAAACCATGTATATTAATTTAATATGATTCAACAAACAAATTAAATATAATTCTTCAACATTATTCTAACTTAAACTAACAAAGTAATTAACTAAATTTTTGTTATATTATATAACTAACCTAAATTAACTAACTAACTAACTAATAATTTAAACTAATTTAAATTATGCTCGGTTACCTTTCTTTCTTTCTTCTTCCTTTCCTTCAGCTTTCTTTCTTTCTTCTTACAATCGAATAGCCCCCCTCACACCATATTATATAGCAACAACCCTATTGTCATTCCCTAAACCCTACCCATGAATTATTGCAGCAATGTATTGAATGAATGAGCAATAATTTCTGGTCCACCCGTGAAATGATGCAATAATGCAACTATTATAGCTGCATGCATAAGAGGAATCACGCCAGCTGCTGCATGAATTATTGTTGCACTTTGCAGCTCAAATCGTGCTGCAATAATGCAACTATTAAAGCTGCATGCATGAGGTCTCGTGAGCAGCTACAAGAGGAATCACGCGAGGAAGCAGCATGCGCGCAGAGGCTGCAGAACGTTGGTCGCCGGGACTGCACGGCGACCTGCTTGGGCGCTCGGAGTGCATGGCGACCTGCTTGGGCGCTCGGAGTGCATGGCGACCTGCTTGGTCACGGGGCTTGCATGACGACCTAGAGGCGTGCATGGCGACCTCTTCCTACGTGCATGGCGCATGCAAAGCTTCATTCTCTCACCACAACTCGTAGGGAACACTTGGCGACCTCCTACGTCGCCCGGAAGGCATGGCGACCTATGTAGGGACTGTAGAAATCACCCTATTTTAGCAATTAAACCATCCAATGCATTATCTCATGAATTATTTATTTTGATAGTATTATCTCGGGAGTTTTGTCGGATCTGATCATATCCATAATAATAATAATAATAAAAGCAAAATTCAAATCTAACATGTTTTTTTATTATGTTGATAAAACGATTTTTTTGTTAATTTATGATGTGTTTAGTTCTATAAATGCAAATGAACATATTATGAATGAAGTAATGAATTGATTAGAAATCCATTAACAATCAAATAAACTAGTAAATACATCCATTTGAAAAAATAATATAATTTTAATTATTCATTAAATATTATTTAGGGTTGATTACATGGAAAATCACTTATGTTTATGTTTTGTTCACTTTTGGTCACTGATTTTCAAAAAACACAAGATATTGTCACTTTTGTTTTTATTTAATTAAGATGTGGTCACACCGAGTTAACTGTCGTTAACAACAGTTAAATATTTTGACATAATCACATATTTGGTCCCTGTTATTTATATATTATCTCAATTTAGTCATACTTTTAATAAATCAAAATAAATTAAATCCTATTTTACAACTACGAGTAAACTTAGAATTTTTCGAGTTGAGTCGAGTATAGTCAAATTTTCAAGTTTATGTTTAAATATAATTATAAATATTTATAATATTATGATATTATTTGATTCCAATTAAAATGATCTTTTATAACCATATACAATACATGTGTATTTCTTCATATATTTTTTTCATATGTGATATACATTTATGATACAAAGTCATGAGACTCAACTCAAACTTGAAAATCAATCCAGTAATTACTAAAGTTTTCGAGTTATTTGAGTTGTATTTTACAACTCGGTTTGAACTTGAAATTTTTTCGAGTCGAGTCGGGTTTATGAAATTACAACTTAAAATTAATTCGAGTCAAGTTTTCAAGAGTCGAGTCGAAAAAATCGGTTCTTCGATTCAAGTCAAATTTCGCTCACCCCTAATGCCACATGTCACTGTTCGGTTAGAGGACCGACTCGGCTCGAAAAAATTTCAAGTTCAAACCAACTTGTAAAATACAACTTGAATAACTCGAAAACTTTAGTAATTTGTGGATTGATTTTTAAGTTTGAGTTGAGTCTCTCGACTTTGTATCATAAATGTATATCACATTTTAAATTGGAATCAAATAATACCATAATATTATAAATATTTATAATTAAATTTAAATATAAATTCGAAATTTTGACTCGACTCGACTCGAAAAAATTCTAAGTCAACTCCGAGTTGTAAAATAGGACTCGTCAACTCAAATAACTTGAAATTTTTTGACTCGACTAAACTTAGCTTGATCAAATGCTCACCCCTACGTGACATGACATGTGACATCATTCGATTGGATGATTAAATTTATTTTAATTTATTAAAGGTAAGACTAAATTGAGAGAATATATAAATAACATGAACCAAATGTGTGATTATATCTAAATATTTAACTACTGTCAACGACAGTTAACTCGGGTGGCTAGATCTTAATTAAATAAAAAAAAGTGATTGCATCTTAATTAAATAAAAATGAAAATGACTATATCTTATGTTTTTTAAAATCAGTGACAAAAAATAAACAAAACATAAATGTAAGTGATTTTCCATGTAGTTAACACTATTATTTAATATATCAAGTATTAGTTGATCTAATTAAATTAGATGCAATTTCTTAAATTAAATAAAAGATTTTAATTTTAATATTAATATCTTTTTATAATATATATTTATAATATTCAGTTGAGATTAATCATTTAATAAATCAGCATTATATCAAACAAATTAAAATGTTAATATTTAAAATCAAAATAACATACATTATAATTATTTATTACTTTTAAATTGAGTAGATCGATAATTCTGTTTTAGTCTAAGATTCCATTTAAGATTTTTCTCCAGATTAGATTTATGAACGTTAGCTCCAATGGCCGCACTCTCTTTTAAATCCCAGCGTCAAAATTAGCCGTTACCCCTTTGCTTCTGCTCCCTTCTTCCTCTGCTTTGTTTTGCATTTCTCCCCAGAGCCATGGCTGCTTCTTCTACATTTCCTCCTCTTACCAAGGTTCCATTTTCTTCTCTACCATTCCCCCCCCCCTTCCTTTGAGCTTTAATGGGCTGTTCTTATTTTCTCTATTTCTTCTAATACATCATTGTATTTGGTTTTGGAATTCGAATGTATTTGCAGGAGCCCACAACTTTAATGGTTTTTTCTTCTTCTTCATCTCCACTCTTCAGCCCAGATTCTCACAGGCGTATCTGGAGCACCCTCCGTGACCGCGTCGATGCACTCATCGCCGACCGAAACGTCTATCCTTCTTTGCCCAAAGAACTCGTAAGTTTTCTTTATATTTTCAGCTTTCTGAAGCTCATTGCTATAAAAATTTTCTATACTTTTTCTTTTTGGTTGCAGAGTTCAAGAGAATCCAGCAGAGCTAAGCGTTTGAAGCAAGATTCATTGCTTTTGCTCAAAGGCTTTGATTCCATCTCACAAACCTTCTCTCAGCTATCAAACAACCTCGACAATGCTCTTCAGGTAATCTGGAGGAAAAAAAACGCAAATCCCATTTTTTTTCTGTTAGTTGATTATGTCCGTTTTAAATCTGATTTTCAATAAATTTCGTGTTGTTACTATATATTTCCGTATCCGCTGCTATTAGCGTTAGCTTTGTAGCTCAAATTTGCAAACTTGCTGAAGCATTTGCTTTGTTTATTAAAGGGAGCTAGAGAGCTAGCTAAACCTCCAACATTGTCCGATATATTTCATAGTAACCTCAAGAATTCAGAGCCAAAAGAGGAAGACCCGAAGCCGAAAGGACTCGAAGAAGAGATTAAGCTCGGGGTGAAGAGGAAATTTGATCACAATGAGAGCTCAGATGATAATGATTCACAAAAGAAGAATGAGCAAAGCCCTAAAAACTACAAGATGATGAAGAAAGCCAAAAATGTAAACTTCTGCCTTTTCTTTTCCATTTGTTTTTTCACCAAGCTCTCAAATGTTGTTTCCATCTTACAGCTTGCGATTTCCATGGCAACCAAGGCAGCTTCACTCGCCAGAGAGTTGAAGTTCATAAAGAATGACTTATGTTTTATGCAAGAGCGTTGCGGTTTGCTGGAGGAAGAGAATAGGAGGCTCCGAGATGGGTTCATCAAGGGGATCCGACCCGAGGAAGATGATCTTGTGAGGCTTCAATTGGAAGCTCTGCTTGCAGAGAAATCAAGGCTAGCGAATGAGAATGCTAATCTTGTGAGGGAAAACCAGTGCCTTCAACAGCTGGTGGAGTACCATCAAATGACTTCCCAAGATCTATCTGCATCGTATGAACAAGTGCTGAGAGGATCGTGCTTGGATTTTTCATCTCCCATTGCAGAAGAAGATGAAATCCTTGATGCTGATAAGAGAGTTACTCCAAATGATATCCTTGGCTTATCCACTTCTCTTGATGAGTGCTTTGATGAAGAACATCATTAGGGTCTTTCACATGAGAATTAAGCAATGATTCTGTTGTTTTACTTCCACTTCCATCAATCTTGGTGGGAGATGTTTATCAGTGTTCTTTAATCTCAAATAATATCTAAATCTCATCATTGCATTAGAGAAGAAAACAATGTTTTCAATATGTTAGAAGTTATTTGAATATCTTTCATATGATCATATCAGAGCATCAAACTGTAGTTTTTGCCTCAGCACCAATCCTCCATTGAAGGAGGTCCCTTTTCTCATGCTACGAGAAAAGCAAGATTTTATGAGCCCAAACGTATTGAAAAGATACCAAGTTTTATTTGCAAAATAAAAATTGACCCAAAAAGGACGTTAAGAAAAAGAAAAGACGACAAGAGTGTCCTCGTACTTTTTGAAAAAACACTAATGTAGCCTTATTTACATTTAGTGTGATGTTCAAACTTAAAAAATAAATTTAATATGATCATTTAAATAATAATTTTTATCGTTGACCGTTACGGTACTGATGTGATAATCCACGATGGTTGATGGGCTAAACTAGTTTTTTTTGTGAAGTATGAGAGTCAAATTGATTTTTTTAATTCAAGGACTTATTTATTTTCTTGAAAAATATTTTAATTTTTAATTTAAACTATACAAATATAAAAAAATTAAATATAAAAATATAAAAAAATTAAATTACTAAAAATTATTAACCATAATGATTGAAAATGTTATGGTTAAATGAACATTCAATTTAGAGACAAATTCTAATGTTAATATTATTTTATTTAGCAATATAATTATACTATTATGTTCATACATATTAATTTTAATTTGAGTTTTATTTTATTTTTATTTTATAGAGACAAATTTTTTATTTCTTGAAAATTAAAAAATAAATATTAAGAATAATAAAGAAATTTAAATACATGGAATCTATATTTAGTGAATTTTATTTTCTTATCATGTTATATTCACTAAAATCATCTTTTTAATTGTATAATTATTTTTATAATATTTTTAATTTTATATTTTACGATAATTTTAATTCTGTAACTTTTAAATTTTATTTTTATAAGAGTTTATAGTATTTATTTAGTTCTATTTTATGAAAAATTAGTGAAATCAAATTAAAAAGACATTTAGAGTTTAAGATAATTATAGGTAAACATATAAAATAAAATTTATATAGAATGTAAAAGTTTATGTTTATATAAATAAAAATAAGGTAAAATTTGAGGTAAAATATAATAATATATTTTTAATTTTTAATAATTTAATTTTTTTATATTTTGATATTTAATTCTTAAGAATTTAGTATTTTAAATTAGAAATATTTTTTCTAAAATATCAAATAAATCCATAAACTTTTGGAAAAAAATTAATTTGACTATGAAATTCATAAAAAAAATTGATTTAACCCATCTGCCATATCATCAACCATGTCAGTAGCCATCGTGGATTGTCACGTCAATACTATAACGATCAATGATTAAACTATTGGTTAAATGATCACATTATGTCTATTTTCAAAGTTTGATGGCCACATTGGGTGTACAAAATACAAGAGCCACATTATTTTTTTTAAAGTAAGAGGACCTTACATACCTTAATTATCTTAAACTCTAAATTATACCAAGTTGTCCCCCTACCTAAGAATGAACTGAAGGGGGTGTTGGGGTGACCACACTCTCTAAAAATTTCAATTTTTTTATATTTTAATGATTTTCTTTATTTTTTTTATTAATTATCTAATTTTACATTCCTAACATTTTTATAATTTTGCCTCCCTAATTTTTTTAGAGTAAACTATACGAATAGTAACATTTATTTTCGTTATGACCAATTTTAATCACTGTGGATTTGGTCCCTACAATATAGATCCGTTTAGTTTTGATTCCTCGATTGTTAACTCTCATTAACCCATTAACGAAAATATGAATTGACATTTAGAGTCCGTTTGTTTCACTTAAAACGTTTTCCAGAAAATATTTTCATCATTTTCTCGTGTTTGGTTGGAGGAAAACTGATTGGTCAACGTAAAATATTTTCCTGGTCAACAAAATTTCCTTTGTGTTTTCTGGAAAATGACTTATGGTCTGATTTTTCGTAAGTCATTTTCCGAACTTTTTACTTCAAAGAATAGATACTCAAAATAATTTTATTTTATGAATTTAATATTAATAAAATATTTAATATCATTTTAATCAAAATATTAATTATTAAAATATTTAAAATATATTTATTAATACTTCTAATAATATTATATTATATTTTTAATATAATAATAAAATAATCAATTATATTATAATAATATAAGATATTATATTTTTATTTTAATAATATATAATAAATTATTAATAAAATTTATAATTTCATAAAAATAAATTATTAATAATGAATAATATTATTTATGTATTTAATATTAATATAATAATCTAATAATATTTTAATAAATATATTTAAAATATACCAATTAATATTTTTAAAATATAATATAACACTATTACTTTCATAAATAAATAATTAATATAATTTATAATATTTTTTATTTCAATAAAATATACCAATATTAATAAAATTATAAAAATAATATTTTAATAATAAATAAATTATTTTAATATTTTAAAAATAATAATATTAAGTTTTATGATAAATAATATTATTTATTGTATTTAATATTTCTAATAAATATTTTAAAAAAATAATAATCTAGTGTAAAAAGGATTTAAATTACATCTTCTAAAAATCGTAAAATATTTTTCAAAAAATATAATTTATTTTATAATAAAATATTTTTCGAAAAACGTTCATCGAAACAAACGGACACTTAAAAAATAAAATAAAAGTGAATAAAATGTGAGGTGGAGTTCATTGAGACCATGTTCCCGCAAATAAACGTCCCAGATTCTTTCTCCCATCTTTAAATTATCTGGTCTGCTCCTTTCCCCCTTTCCCCCTTTCCCCCTTTCCTCCATTTCCGCTCCTATTCTCTCTTTTTCCTTTCTTTCTCTTTACAAATTACTCGAGAAAGAAACACAGAGAAAATATAAATATATAACACGCAATGTTGCTTGGAAAACGTGCACTCTAGTCGATCAAGCCAACGATAAGCATAGCGGGGATCACCTCGATGCCTCCAACGTCGTTGGTCAACACCCAATTGTATCCGATCCGCCCTCACCACTATGAATTCCCCAACGATAACGACTGTTATGGTCAAAGTTACTTGACTATGGTATCTCCCAGAAAATCAGCTTTAACAAGACCAACTTTTATCAATCATGTACCATTAAACGGAGTCCTATCCTGCACTGGAATATGCAAGCACCAAATGTTCAACGCCTTTACTCAAATATGATGTTTCATTATAGAGAAAAAAACCTCAGTGACAAAAAATCCTAGATAATATACGATTTTGATTAAATTTTTTTTGGATTTACAAAAATGACCAACAAAATCGCAATGCGATCTCCACTATCGCAAATTCGTGTTGCATTTCGCGTTGCGATAGTTGAAAATCGCGTTGCGATAGTCTCCAGTTGTCGTTGCGATTTTCCAAATTCGTTGCGATAGTCTACAGTTGTTGTTGCGATAGTCCACAGTTGTCGTTGCGATTTTCCAAATTCGTTGCAAAAATTCGTTGTGATAGTTAAAAAAAAAATTTTGTTTCTTAAGAATTTTCTCTAAAAAGATAGTATCCGCGGTCGAAGACACGTATTACCATTACCATTACCACGGCCACGGCCACGGCCACGAGACGGATGGCGGCGGCGGCGGCGCGCGAGAGTCCCCTTTGTTCTCTATCACTCAACAAGGAAGTGGAAAAGCTAAGCCTTAAATACCATTCTCAATAGTGTTTCCAATACTATGTGGGATTGAGCATTACCAACACTTGTTTCCAATACAATGTGATTATTCAGAAAACAATTAACAATCATGCACCTTAAAACAACTGAATCAGCAACCAATTGCATTAGTATTATACGATTAAATATGTCATAATTAAAAGTCAATCTACAATCAATCGCGATTATTATAATTTTAAGCAAAATATTCAAAAATAATATCACTATTTAAGGCTCAATCCCACATAGTATTGGGAACAAGTGTTGGTAATGCTCAAATCACACATAGTATTAGAAATACTATTGGGAATGGTATTTAAGGCTTGACTTTCTCACTTCCTTGTTGAGTGATAGAGAACAAGGGGGACTCTCGCGCGCCGCCGTCGCCGTCTCGGGTCGGGTCGGGTCGTGTCGTGTCGTGTCGTGGTCGTGGTCGTGGTCGTGGTAATACGTGTCTCCGACACATCCGCGCGGATACTATCTTTTTAGAGAAAATTCTTAAGAAACAAATCTTTTATTTTAACTATCACAACGACAACTGTAGACTATCGCAACGACAACTGTAGACTATCGCAACGAATTTGAAAAATCACAACGATAACTGTAGACTATCTCAACGCGAAATGTAACGCGAATTTGTGATAGTAGAGATCACAATGCGAATTAGAGATCGCATTACGATTTTGTTGGTCATTTTCGTAAATCCAAAAAAAGTTGATCAAAATCGTATATTATCTGAGATTTTTGATCACTGAGATTATTTTCTCTTCATTATAAGTCCAAGTCCGGACTCATCAATTCCTGAAACTGAAAACTTGTTAATGTACAGTAAAATTTGAATTATTAAAATATTTTAAGTAAATTGCATTTGTTTATATATATATTTATAGAGAGAGAGAACAGTCTATATTTTGATTAGAAAGACGAAGAAAAATAAACCAGAAAAATCGAAGAACACTCCAAAGGTGAGAACCAACGGGACGGACCACTCTTCGATCCAATAATCTCTTTACATTTCAAAGTAATCCTTGAGCAACATTTTATACTCCTCGTACTCCAATAAATCTTCTGGATTTGCGTAAATCTTAGGTTTCACCACGTTTCTTCTTTGACCGAATTTCTATTAAATAATCAAACTTTTTTTTTTCTTTAACAGTTGACTAAATCGAATTTTTAAAAAATATTAACTGGATCAAATAAAATTTATTATTTTAATCTGTTAATCAATTTTTTTTAATAATTATTCAAATAAATTAATTTGAATATAATAAAATATTTTTTGGGTTAAAATCTAATTAAGTATTGATAATTTAATCAGCGTGGTTAAAAAATAATTGCTTCTTAATTATTAATAAGTTTGACTTTAAAATATGTATTTAGGGCCTATTTGTTTATTTGTAATTGATTTTTCGAAAAATGTTTCCTCATTTTTCGAAAAATGTTTCCTCATTTTTCAGTGTTTAGTTGACGGAAAATTATCAATGTAATTTATTTATTTTTTGTCAAATGAATTTCCTTTGTATTTTTTAGAAAAGACTTACAATCCCTAAGTCATTTTACGAACTTTTCACTTCAAAGTATAAACACTTAAAATATTATTATTTTATATATTTAATATTAATATATTATTTTTAGTATCATTTTAATAAAATATCAATAATTAAATTATATTTATTGATAATTTTAATAATCTAATACTATATATTTATTATTATAATTATATTATCATAATATATACTATTATACTTTTATTTTAATAATATATAATAAATTATTAATAAATTTAATATTATTTATTAATTTCATACAAATAATATTATTAAATTATCGAAAATTTAAAATATACTCCTTAAAATATAATATAATATTCTTATTTTAATATTATAATTTTTCATATTTTTTGAATTAATATTACTATCCGATATATTGACCAACTAATCCAAATTATTATTTTATAATATTTTTTTAAATTAAGATAATAATTATTTTGAAATTTAATATTTTTAATAAGTAATTAATATAAATTTATAATAATTTTATTTTAATAAAAATATAATAATCTTAATATTTTTATTTATAAAATTATAGATATAATATTTCAATAATAATATTTACATAACTAATATTAAATAAATTAATCTAATATTTTAAAAATAAGATTATTATTTTGTTAATAAAAAATATTATTTATTGTATTTAATATTTATAATAAAGAAATTTAAAAAAAATTATTACTGAATTATACAACGTTATCCACACACTATAAAATGATTTTCAGAAGAAAAATTCAGGTAATTCATTTTATAAAATTCATGAAATCTATTTCCCTTGAAACAAATAGAACCTTAATATATAATATATTTAATATTTAATAATTTCAATTAATTTGATTAATTTAATTAATTAATTAAATATTAAAAAATATTAACCGTTCTCTAATCAAATTAATTCAATGAAAAACCGAATTAATTCAACTTATTCGATTCTATCAATTAATTTAGTTAAAATCGAAAAATCATCATTATGTGTTTCGCTGCTTCCACCCATGGTTTATTTTTCTCTTTCAAAAGCACCCAAAAAGCAAAATAAAAAACAGTGAACTTCCTCGACCATTGGACCGTTGGATTTGCTTATCTTTTAGATTTTTATGTTTAGCAAATCGGAGTTGGGTTCACTCGTATCATCACCTCTCAAATTCTCCGGATGATAAGAACATAAACATTTCTCTTCTCGGTTAACCAAATTACTTGGTCGACAAAAAGTTTCCTCTTTTCCTTTTCGATGACCCCTTTCCTTTCCATCCGGTTTCCGGCCTCTCCCTCCGTTGCTCTTTTCCATTTCTGCCCTTCTCCTCCTTTATTCTCCTGCAATACTAAATCTCCTTTCCGCCGTTTTCTTCCTCCGACGAAAACATCCCTTTCCAACAACTCTTTCAGCTTACAACTTGGTACCCAAGGCCCTGAGAACCAGCAGCGTCCCAGAACTCTATTCCCCGGCGGATACAAGCGTCCTGAGATCAAGTTTCCTAATTTTGTTCTCCAGTTGGACCCCGACGATGTCTTATCCGACGTCAATGCGCTGGCTTTCATTGACAAGGCCATCTCGAAATGGGTTGGTCTTGTAGTGCTGAATGGTGGCGAAGGAAGTGGTGGCGCGGTTTATGAAGCTGCCCATTCCTTGAAAGCGGTTCTTAAAGACCGGGCTTATCTTTTGATCTCGGAGCATGCTGACATTGCCGCCGCCGTCGGTGCCAGTTGTGTCGTCCTCTCCGATCAAGGTGGGTTCCTCCTTTTCTTTCGTTTTTTTGTCTAAAGTTTGCTAATTCAATGTCATTAGACTATTTAAGTTGAAGTCAGTCTAAAGCACGCTGTTGAAATTGTCACTCACGTCACTAATACATCGATTTTTATATCCCTCATCGTTGTATTTGTTTCTTTTACAGGCCTTCCTGCCATTGTGGCAAGAAACGCCATGATGGATTCGAAATCGGATTTTGTCTTTCTACCATTAGTAGCTAGGACCGTGCAATCTTCAGATGCTGCTTTAAATGCTTCAAGTTCTGAAGGTGCTGATTTTCTTATATATGATGTGTGTCAAGAAGAGCATGCCGGTATGACAATGAAGTCTGTTTATGAGAATGTGAAGATACCGATCTTTATTGTTAATAATAGTTCCCAAGCAGAGGTGCCATCGTATACCGAATTGTCGAAGATTCTTAAATCAAGTGCTAGTGGTGTAGTTTTGTCATTGGAAGATTTGAGTTTGTTTACCGATGATGTTCTGAGCAAGTTTTTTTGATAATTACAAACCTCAGGATGAGAGCTTCAATGAACTAATGCCGGCAGATATCGTTCATGACTATCATCAGAAAACGAGTGTGGCAGGTTTTATTAATGTGGAGGATAGAGAGAAACAACTTATCGAGAAGGAGAGCTCAGTGTTAACTGAAGCAAAAAATGTCTTCCAGAAAGCTGCACCTCTGGTGATCTTTTAGTTAAGCTTTTGGTAGTTGAAGTTATTTTCCGTAATGGTTACGATATTATCAATTATTTAGTTGTTTACTCTTTTTGTTGAATATCTGCGTGTTTTAAAT
Organism: Hibiscus syriacus; assembly: GCF_006381635.1. Classification (NCBI taxonomy): domain Eukaryota; kingdom Viridiplantae; phylum Streptophyta; class Magnoliopsida; order Malvales; family Malvaceae; genus Hibiscus; species Hibiscus syriacus. The sequence goes on from NW_024062382.1 coordinate 1,061,485, forward strand.
GACAGATGGAGGAGATTTCACTTCTTATCGATGCCGTTGCTCAAATTGATGAGCCGTTTTTACTGGCTATAGTGGTAATTGTGTGCTGAACTTCAACAAACTCTGGTTGCTGGGATTACATTGGTATTGGCCCTAAATTTCAAATGAATGCCTATCTCTTTATTTGAAAACATATACCCATAGAATGAGCATTTATCGTCTATTCACTTTTTATTTAGGGAAATAGAAAATGAAGTAATGCTTAAGTTATGTCTTGAGTCTCGGTTTGTATGCTACCTCGTGTATATCTCATTAGTTCTCTCAGTGGCTTCAGGAAACGTGTTCGTATCATGTTGGCAGTTAGATTAATGGAACTTCACATGACTACTAGGAATCAAATATGTTAACTTTGTGTTCCTTTTCTGCTATGCTTATTGTCTGTCTCTTTTGATGGCCATCGTGTTTTTCCCACTGTCCATTAGTTCATTACCATGGCTTTTCTTGTTACAAGTTTACCTTTCTGTGTCGAATACTGGAATTTCATTCTTATTTAGTTATTTTTTATTTGCGGTTTTAATGATAAACCAACAATCTTACTTCTTGATCATATTTGATGGGATGTCTCTACTCAATTGTCTTAGAATCTTCTATTAGTATTTTTTATTTGAATCAATTGATTACTTGTGTCAGAGTGTGTGTTTGGTTTATCTTTCTTACTGTTTCGTTATGAATATTCCCTGATCATAATTTTAAAAATCGATCAACAATATTTTCAATCTCTATGATATTGACATTATATTGACCAAGGAAAAGAAATATGTTCTGCAGTGAGAAATTAACCATTGCATGGAAATTGTTGGTTTGCTCATGCATAAGAATTTTGCCTGATGATGTTAATTTTTTATTTTGGCTTTCTCATGACTTGCTCATAAATATAATATGATATGTTGTATATTGATTGGTCAGGGTGAGTTCAATTCTGGAAAATCCACTGTCATTAATGCTCTTCTTGGGGAAAGATGCCTCACTGGGGGGGTTATTCCTACGACTAACGAAATCACTTTCTTGCGCTACTCCGAGTTGGATGGCAAGGACATGCAGTGTTGTGAAAGGCACCCAGATGGTCAACTAATATGTTACCTTCCTGCCCCAATCCTTAAAGAAGTGAGTCCTTTTGGCTTTTCCGCTTCGTACTTCTGAGTTAGAAGTTCTAGAATCTGTTTTGATGGATTGTACATGATTCTTCGATATGACATGTGATCATGATTAAACATTGTGAAGGTTCTATTATTCACATCGGAATGAGCCAATAACAGTTTTACTTAATAAAAGAGAATAATTAGCCACAATTTTCATAATACTAGGTGCTTAAAAATGAGCTTGTAACCCATAAAAAAAATGAAAATTTGAGATCTGAGCTGAAGATCAGAAAGCATAACTGATGAAAATCAATGACAGGAAGGTTGATAAATTGAAAAGTTCAGTGAAAGAAGACACAATGTAGGTAGCTAATAACTGTTGCTTACTTTCCTCATGTCTTTTTTTCTCTTCTCGGAAATATGTTTCAGTTCCATCATAGTTTTTTTCTTGACTAATTTTTAATAATTCCTCTTGCAAGCAGATGAATATTGTTGACACACCAGGGACAAACGTGATTCTTCAAAGGCAACAGCGTCTAACAGAGGAATTTGTGCCTCGTGTCGATTTGCTCCTTGTTATTTCTGCAGATCGCCCACTAACTGAGAGTGAGGTAAGACTAGTGCACGTTATGTGGCATAACATGCTTCTTTTTGTTCTCAATTTCTTGTCGGGTAATTAAGTTAAAACCCCAGGGGCACTGACTTCTGTAATCGATGCTGCTGTTGCCTAGAATCACTGTACTTAATACTATAAGGCTAGTTGAGAGATAAATGAATAATGGCTTACGAATTAATAATACTGTTTTGGTAAATGTTTCCCTACCCATAAATGATTTCGATTTGGCTTCATAATTTTTGTGAGCTGAATTTCACTTGCATATGCTCTTTTTTCGTTTTTTTTTTCAGGTTACTTTTCTTCGTTATTATACGCTGCAAGGGAAGAAGAAATCATGTTTGTGTTGAACAAAGCTGATCTTTATAAGAATGTGCAAGAGGTTTAATTCTTACCTCCCAGTGATAATTGATGATAATTTTAAGTTAGTTAACTCATTTAGATTGACCCACTACGACACCTTTCGGGTCTTATATACATTATCTTTGTTGTTTGCAGCTAGAGGAAGCAATTTCATTCATCAAAGATAATACAAAAAAGTTGCTAAACACAGAAGATGTGACGTTATATCCAGTGGCTGCACGATCTGTTCTTGAAGAAAAGCTTTCGGCAACATCTGGTGTTGGGAAAACACATAGAGAAGTAGCAGTCACTGATTCAAATTGGAGAACCAGTAGCTTTTACAAGCTTGAAAACTTCTTGTACAGTTTTTTAGATGGATCAACTAGTAATGGAGAGAATGAAGCTCAAACTTGGAACACCAATTGCAATTGCTGAGCAAATACTTTCTGCTTGTGAAACTCTTAATAGAAAAAACTGCGAGTCTGCAGAGCAGGACTTGGCTTCTATAAATGAAATTGTTAATAGCGTGAAAGAGTATGTAATCAAGATGGAAGATGAAAGTATCTCTTGGAGAAGACAAACCTTATCTGTTGTACAAATTTAGAAAAACTAATATTTTTAGTCGGCACAGATGACTTTGTTTCGTACTTGGTTTTGTATATATATAAATATATGGTTTATTCTTGGGCGTAGTATTGCAGATCGATGCTACAAAATCACAAATTCTGGAGCTCATAGAATCTACCTTACAGTTATCGAATCCTGATATTGCCTCATTTTTACTCGAGGATTCGTCTGCAACACTGCCAGCCACTTCAAGAGTTCAGAATGACATGCTTGGTCCTGCACTTGCTGATGCACAAGTGGGTTAATGGCTTAGACCTCTTCATGATCTACGCCATGTAAAAATCGAGCGTCTATTTCAAGTGTCGGTTATAGGAGCCGTCTTTTTATTGCTCTATGGGTTACTTTTATTAATGAATTTTGATTTATGCTACATACAATCGAATAATGCACGTGAAGGCTGGCTTTATAAGGAATCTTTTGAGAAAAGATGACTATCCGTACTATATTGATTGTAGCGCCTTTCATACTCGAGTGACCTGTAACTTGCTCACTGGCCTTCGTTCTGTATGGTATCGGATTCGACTTTCTTTTGACATTAAGAATTCAGAATAGGTTTCATGTTTTTGATCAGTTATACATTAAATACTTTTATGATAGGTATATAGCCATTTCAAACTTCCCAGCACGTAGACAAGGAATAATAGAAAAGGTGAACAAGACGGCAACTGCATTAGGACGAGAGCTTGAAGATGCAATGCAAAAGGATCTACAAGAAACCACCGAGAATTTGGAAAATTTTGTAAGAATTATCGTGGAGCCCTATCGAGATGCTGCGCAAAATAGACTGGACAAACTTCTAGAGGTAAAAGATGAACTATCAAACGTGAGAGAAACACTTAAGATGCTGCAAGTTGAAATTCAAAACCTTCATGTATCATGACATCGATTTTAATCGGTAGATTTGCTTGAAGCAAACCCTCTGGCGATGGAGGTGAGGCAGGTTGTTTACGTAAAACAGCGTCATATATCGTTTATAAACCCGAGTTCTCTGGGATCTTAAGTGTACATTATCTAATGCAAAACAAACAATTTTCTACCCTTTGATTCTGCAGCATCTTCAACAGGCAAGAATGTGTGTTTATTGTATGCAGCTGCAGGTGCAAGCAATCTAAGCATCATATTCTGCTTTGCACATTTTAGATTGGATTAGAGGTTTTTGGGTAAAGAACAATGCATATTGCAGTTAATTTGTCTATAAACTTTGAATTAGACTTTGATTTAACAAAAGTTTATTCCTTTTTTCTTGTTTATTTTAGTTTATTTCCTTGTTAAAACGTCCTGATAGCTTTGTCGGTTAACATTGCATGTTTTGTCATCGATTGTTGTTTCTATAATGCATATTGCCATAAGTGGCAACACTCAACATCAGCCGGTAATATCATGTTGAAAAGAAGATTAAAATTTCCTTTTCTGTAAGATATTTGTGCATGGTCAGTATGCTAATAAAATTTTGTAGGATGGACTGCATGAGCCACTCTATTAGCTTTTCTACGTACAAATACATTACATTTGGTTGAAATTAACAAAATTACAGCGAATAGACTGCATTTGAATCCCTAAAGTAGAATTGTCAACAGACTGACTATGAAATTTGTTCACGACAACGGTAGAATTAAGCGCAAAAGCAACGTTTCTTCATCCTTCATCTTGAGCCATGTTAACTGCTGTAGCGAGCCCATGAAGTTCGGCAAGAATTTGAAGTCAAATATACACATGTATAACACAAATCCATTAAAATAAAAGCCTATTTACATTTTGTTGAACCTATTTTAATATAACAAATTAAGGTCAAAAATGTTTTTGGACTTGATTGAATTTATTTAAAGTTTTTAAAAATAATTCAAAGTTCATTAAACAAGAATTTGAACACAAATTATTTTTATGGATAACCAGTATCGATACAGTTCTTACAGTATCGATATCGTATGAACATTATCGATATTGTTCTTGTAGTATCGATACCGAAGATAAGAGAGATATAGATACTCATTTGGTAGTACCGATACTGCCTGTTGTTTTCAAAGGTGTTCATATTCTAGCAGGTAAAATTGGTACTGATACTTAAAGGAGTATCGATATTACTTTACGTAGTAGTATCGATATTCACCTAGCTCAATGATCATTAATGACTATTTTATTTAAAAGTTACAAGGGAACTACCAATACTCCTATCCCGAGTATCGATACTCCCAGATTTGGGCAGTTTTATTTTGTAGCAATTATCTCTCCAACGGCTAGAAACGACTACAAACTCATTCTAACTTACAAAAACAAGTTGAGGACACTTGAAGAAGGTTACAACTATCAAAGCAATCCACATCAACAGAAAAACTCTTTCAATCTTGTTTTTCCTTTTCTCTTGTACACAAGTGTTTTTGTGAGCTTAAATTGTAAACGCATACCTTTTAGAGGTTTTTTTGTTTACACAATTTTTATCCTTTGAAAAGATAGAGATTTGTAAAAGGTTACTCTTGAGCCTAGAAAAAGAAAAACAAATTAGTGAATTTGTTAGAAATCCTTAGTGTAAAGCTAAGGTAGCCGATGTAGACTTCATTAAAGAAGTTAAACCACTCTAAATCTTGTTTCTAGTGTTTATCTTTATTCCTCCATTTCCAAAACTTTTCGAAAAGCCAACTCACCCCCTCTTGGCTATATATTTCAGTTGTTTCATAGAGCTCCAAATCCTATGTAACACCCTAATTTAGGGGCTAAATTTAAGAAATTATAAAGTGGTGAATTTAATTGGTATTTTTGGAAGAAATTGGGGATTAAATTGTAAAATTTTCAAGTTGACAGATCGTTTTAAGAAGTGCAGGAAATTGAGTGACTAAACCCATGATTTAACCATTTTTTATATATGTTGAATTATAAATCTCTCCCCCGTCAGTTTCCAGAATGGCTTTCCAGTTTTTCCCTCTCCAACAACCCTTCTTTCAACTCCGATCTACTCATCGTCCGACCTCCGATCGATGAGCCGAAACCACCATCGTGTTCGTTGTCGAGCGAGGAACAAAACCCCTCAAACCTTTCCTCGTTAGTCGTCGCCGTTCGTCGTTAATTTCAGTCGGAAGTATCATCGATAATAACCCGATTTCAGTTGGTTTTTCATCGATTCACGACGATCCGAGCACCCGTTTACGACACCTCCCACACCATCGTGTTCCTTGCATCGTTCTGAGTCTGCCGGTGTCATCCTTGGTCTCCGTCGACGGCGTCGCGTGAGGAGGTGAAGCGGTCAAAGTTTCCGATTCATTGAAATTGAGCTCTCTGCCGTTCAAAAATTTGAACCGAGCTTTGTAAGTATCTCGAAATCGCTTAAAATAATTTTTAGGAATTTTTTCGGGAATTTAGCACTGTTCACGCGCCCCCACGCGCCGCCACTGTGCGTGGGGAAGGAAAAAATGACCGGTTTGACCGATTTTGCTCTTTTTTGACTGGTCATAACCCGACCCGACCCAACACGTTGACCCGACCCGACCCGTTGACCCGTTAACCGTTGACCGGCGTTGATCACTGTTGACCAAAACTTTGACAGGCTTTGACCGGGCATTAAACGACCTTTTACTTTGATCGAGTATACCTATGCTGACATTTTTTGACGTTCCAAATCCGATTCCGCAGTTCGTTTTTCGAAATTCGAACCCGAAGGACTCGAAATTGCCGGTCAAACCCGTTGACTTTGATTTTGACCAAAAATTCCAAATTTCCGAAAAGTCATATTTTATGCTTTCGACGTCCTGAATCCGAATCTGAAGTCCGTTTCGCCAAATTCGAACCCGGTAAGCTATTTTTCACTAATTTATCACCTGATTCGATCCGTTTATCGTAATTATGCTCTGTTTTTGATATAATTTATGTTGATATGTATCTGAGGAATTATTGGAAGTTGAATTGAAGATCCAAGGCGTTCAAATGGAATTTTTATGGTCGATCAGTATTGTACGGAAACCGAGGTAATATTTTACTACCTCTTTATGCTTTATGAACATGTGAATATTGGTAAATGCATGATTAAGATAATATTGGTCTCATTTGGGTAGTTAATGAATTTCTACACTCGATTCGAATACAATAGAAATTTGGTAACTGATTATAGTTCAGCTGATTAATATAAGAAATTGATGGATTGTTAGAATTATATTATGAGTTCTGTTATTAGTGATAAAGGAATTATCATGGATTTGTAGCTTATAATATATGTCATTAAAGGTTAAATGTTAAAGGTACTTGGATGAGAAATTATGAGAATACTCTGGTAGGGTAAAATTTCAAAAATACCCTTAAGTTGTAAGATGTCAAGAATTATCCCTGAAAGTTGATTAATAACTCTAAAAGGATATATTGATATGATAAAACTATAGATGTGTTTAAGAAATGCTAGATTTTGCTTAGGAAATACGGATAATCGGTTTTTAACCCCTAGAGGGTTTGTGCAAGATATTAGAATTCTATCAAGGAATCATTTCAAGATAAGAGAATGTTCATGAAAGCAATTAATCATAGGATCTCTAAATTATAATTATTTTCGTTAAGAGCTAATATCGAAATTATCTGGTTAAGAAATTAAAAAAATGTCTTTGAGAGGTAAAATAGTCCAAGTTGACCCTGAATGAGAAAATACTTTGAGGATTCGTATTTAACTCGATTAAGTACGGATTTGATTGTTAAGATCTTGACTTAGTTCAGGAAATTTCCTGATATTCCGTTTGTAAAATCTGAGAAGACACTTGACCCATAAATATCCGAGTTATGAGTAAATACCTGAAGAATAATTTGTCGGGGTGTTCTGTTGTCATAATTGTTCGAAAGGACTGAAATAAAATGATAAGATTGAATTTAATAGTAAGATCGGACGGAATGAAATGATTTAAATACGTTGAATATGTAAAATGACCAAAATACCCATGTAATGGAAATGATCCAAGAATATCACCAAGCTCAGGAATGATTGGATACCCTAAAGCTATGTCAATACCTGAATGGCATATATATTACTGGAATACATATTCGTCCTCTCAAGTTTGGCTCGATGAAAATTTTTGGAAGTATTTAGCTCAGCTCAACTCTAGATCACATTCAGTACTATGAATTGGACGTTTGTTCGACAAATCAACCATGAAGACCAAATTAAATGGAACGGAAGTACAACATGTATCTAAAATTCAGTAACGTCTAAATTACTCTGAAAAACCCCAAGGTAACTGGAATGGGCTTGACTGCTAAATAAGCTAAGTAACCTCAATGATTGAGGATTAAGTAAGTGAATTGGATAAGTCTGGAAATTCTGATTAGTTTATAAGATGTACTGTCCTTATGGAACATGAACTAAAAATCAAGCACGTCAGTATTTCATGATATCGTGGAAGCTTGGAAATGAAATAAAGATCATTGGAAGATCTATTCAGCGATGATTCTGAAGATGATCTATGAAAAAGAATTTGTGGTATTAAAAAGTAAATACACTGGAAGGAAAATGAATTGACCAGTGGACATAAATTGTTAAGGTTCTGAATCTTCGTTCTCAAGTTATTCGATTATCCGATCAATTGACATGGATGTAAAGGATTCTGAATACCCTTTTGATTAGTACAACTTCTGAAAATTGTCCGAATAAGATATGATCCTGATAATTCACATTCTGAATAACTGATGATTCCGTCAGTTATTGAACTTTTTACAATAGTGATTCTAAATTCCGACATTCTATCGGTATACTGAAAATTCGTGTTTCTCTACTTGCTAAGATTATCCAGTACCTCTGAATAATATTTGTGAACTCTGGTGTGTTCCCTAATCATATAATTATTTTATCTAATTTCCGACTTGAATTCTATTCTGATACATGACCTGAATTCTGTTCTGATTTCTGATATGGATTCTGTTATGATATCTGTTCTGAATTCTGTTTTGATTTCTGATATCTTCGTTTAATGACGGAAAATGTTTTAATTGGGGGGTATTGTTGAAGGAAGAAGTTTCGCAGGTTCCTCAGCTTTGTGCTCAGGGCCTTATATGATGTGTTGGGTTGGGTGTATGGTTCTGGGGAACCTACACATTCTGATGTGATGGGATGAGGGTATATATATATATATATATGTTTTAAAAGATCTGTATCTTTTTACTGGTTTTACAGGAACACATTAGATAACCTATTCTGATCTCTTGAACTCAGTCATCCGAAATATTTCTCTGAACTGAAAGCTCATTGTCCGTTACCACCTGAAATATCAGTAGGAACTCTGTTCAGCATAAAAGTTTGTAAATGTTCGGAAACAATAAGGATATATAAATATTTATCTGTATCTGCACGTTCATCAGCATCATCTGGTAGTTCTGTATTACTGAGCTTTCCAAAGCTCACTCTATTACTCATCTTTTCAGGCTAAAAGAATTATACCAGTGCATCTATCGACTTCAGTAAGGGAGTTCTTCCGGCGTTGTTTGTAGAGTACGGTACATGTGACTAGGGGGTATGTAATTGTATTTTGATTTATATACGAGTCTGGAAATCTGTTTTATTTTTAAATTGTGACAACTGATTTTATAAGTTACACGTTTCAATAAAAGTTTTAAATTTTCTGCTATTTTTATAGTGTGTCGCTCCAATGGCCCAAATGTGACACCCCGGATCGGATCTAGTTACCCTTATCAGTCTGTGGGGGTTACATCCTAACAATTGGTATCAGATTTATACTCATCGGAAGGTTTAACAACCTCTTGAGATGATTCTTGAATAAGCTCTATCAATTCCTGATGCAACTGATAAGATAACTTCAAGTTCCAGCTCATACTACTTCGAGGATTCTCACTCCATCACGAGGCCTTCATACTTCAATGGTGCCAACTACTCCTATTGAAAGTATAAGATAAGTTTGTTCATTCAAACCACCGATCTTGCTATTTGGGATGCAATCGTTAACGGTTTTCCTACCCCTCCAAGAAACTGGTCGGAGTGGACCAATGAAGATAAGAAGCTCACTAAACTTAACGCTAAAGCCATGCACATTCTCTTTTGTGCACTTGTCCCGGAAGAATATAATTGAGTATCTTCATGCTCTAATGCTAAGGAGATATGGGACAAGTTGGAGGTGACCTATGAAGGAACAAGACAAGTCGAGAAGTCCAAGATTGACATTCTCACTCTCAAATACGAGACCAACAAGATGAAGCCCGGTGAAGATATAAAGACAATGTCTGATTAGTTCACTTCAAAAATCAACGAGTTGAAGAACTTTGAGAATGTCTTTCTCAATGAAGAAGTAGTGAGAAAGATGATTGTGTCATTGTCTATAACTTGGAAAGGCAAAGCAACCATCATCTAAGAAGCCAAGGATTTAGAGTTATACATCCTTGATGAGCTCATCGAATCATTACTCACTCGCAAGGTGAGACTCCAAAAGAATAAGGAAGAAGAAGAGAAGAACAAGAAAAAGAAGGAGGTGGGAATCACATTCAAATCCACCAATGAAAGTAATCAAGACTCAAATAAAGAGGTGGATGAAGATGAAAAAATGACCAAGCTCTTCAATAGATTCAAACAATTCATGACATTGAAAGAAGAAAAGAAGTATGAATCGAGTAAGAAGAAGGGTTCTTCGGTGTGCTTTCAATGCCAAAGAACGAGACATCTCAAATATGAATGTTCTCTTATAAAGAAAAAGGGAACAAAAAAAAGAAGACATTTGTTGTAACACCCATAACCCGTAAAATTATACCTATATAGATTATAGATGTCACCCGAATTTCTAAAACCATTTCCAACTCTCAAAAGTGATTTAAAATTTATTTTCTTAAAATGATAAATGATATTATAAAAATATCATATCATATGAATTATATTTCATTATAACAAATTCAAAACAAAATATTTTTTATGAATAGTACCATGAACAGTGAACAGTGTACCGATGCACTGCTACAGTAATGTGAACAGTGTACCGATGCACAAAAACATCAAATTTAAAATGTGTAATCACATAAGGTGAACAGTAACGACTACAATATTTTCAACAAAATATATATATATAAAATAAAATTTATAAAAACTTAACCTTTCATCACTATAAAGTTACAATTTTGTTTCCAAATATGTTCAACAAAACAAATAGAACATTAATAAGTACATGCCACTGATAAAGTCAACATTACATCATAGGATGCCTTACTGATATTGAAATATACTCTTAGATGATGATGACGCTTTGAACTCTTTATTCCACTACAAGTTTTTTACCTATGCGTGAAAATCATTACACGCTAAGTATAAACTTAGTGAGGCAATTAAAACAATAAACAGTGCAATACAATTCATGCATGAATTTCAATGTCAAAATCAAATGCCATAAAATCATGTTACCAACATATCCAATATGTTACCATGATCAAAATAATATAACTGGATATAAAATTTCTTGCCAATATACTTGCGATTTATTCCATAAGCTCGTAAGCTTATTTGCATGCTTACCATTTATTAACCAATATACCATAAACCATAGACAATAACCCAGTATAAAACCCTGAGGACCCTGGGCATTCGAGTAATATTTGCACCGTAGTGCTACACATAAGGTTGTGCCCACCATATACACCGAAGTGTATTACACATAAGGTCATGCCCACCATATACACCGAAGTGTATTAAACATAAGGTCGTTCCCACCATATACACTTAGTGTCCTTACACACTATAGTGTAATATAAACCTGCAGCTGCTATACTCTATGGCATGCCAACTATACCCTGTCCCTCAATGACTTACTTGGGCATATAGTCTATTTTATTTGATCCATCCATGGAAAAGTATATTATCAATATTTAACATTGGGCAATTCATACTCGAAAACATTAATGGTAAAATATCTCATTTTTCATGATCAATGCATTATAATTTCACACCATGACATATCAATGTCATATCGAAGTTATAAAAATAACATAATATCATGCTGATATTAACAAGGTTGACTTATCCCAAGTCTTCCTAATGATGTATAAAACATCCATATATAAATGTCATGCATGTATTGCACTCACTTTGACACTTTATATCTTTCAAAAATATATGTGCCTCACTATTGTCCACAATAAACCCTTTTCTATTTGACTTGCTTCGGTCACAAATCAATCACGAGCTGTATAAATCACAAATTCATAATAATACATATGTTAGTATTGTACTAACATAAACATATCCCATAACAACTCCATAATATACTTGAAACTCACTTTCTATCAAAATACTCAATACTTAATAATTCATTTTAACATTGGAACCAACTCTTCCAATTTATATAAAATGGTCATTCACCATTTTACCACTTAAAATTTCAATACAAAAATTCCAGTATTTAAAGTATTATCAAACAAGTACCCGTACAAAGACATAATTACAATAAACACTCCCAAACAATTAGAAATTTGCATTATAATCACCAAACTTTCTAAACTTCTAAAAAAAATCAAATTTCACATTCTAACACTCATTTTAATTCCCAAATGCAATTTCTAGCATAGAACATCAATTATATAACACTTACACAATAACCCATCAATTTTCCAAAATTGCCGAATTGATCCCCTACTGTTCAAAAATTACAAAATGGTCCCCAAATTTTTCTAAGGCTTGTAGAATACTTCCATCATCATTTCCAACCCTTATATAATTTTCCATAATTTTTCTCACTTAAACAATCCATGGACGAAACTTAAAGAACAAGTTCTAGAAAGATTAAGCATGTTCTAATCATCATACATGCTTGAATATGAATCAGCTACCTCACAAACATCAAGATCCATCATTAATTTAATGATCCCTTATATGAACACAAATTATAGAATTTGGGATCTTTGAACACCATCAAGATTATCATGCAATATTGGTACCAAATGATAGCGTTTTTCGCATATACAATTTTCTATTTTACGACATACTCAAAATCCTAATAAATTTTCTTAAAAATTGAACTGAAGCTTTCTCTCACCTTTGGAGAAACCCACGTCAGTTTGGAGAAGAAGATGAGCAAGTTGGATGAAATATTGGGTGCATTTCATATTAGTTTACATTTAATTCCACCATAAATGAATAAAATATTCATTTAATTGAGATAAGACCAAAATACCCTTAAAGAATCTTCCTATTCACCATAAAACCAAAAACCTCATCCTTATCATCTTTCAAAGTCAAAGATAAATTAATTTGACTTTAATTTACGAAATTTCCCATGAAATTTTTAAAACTTGTGTTTTAGTCACTAAATTCCACTGTTTCGGTTAAATCTAAAAAATTGCACATTTCCAAACCAAATTTCTATGATCTAAAATATTAAAATAATATTTCCAACCATTTTATAACATCTTTCAAATTTTCGTAAAATTCCAATTCGATCTGAATTACCGATTCCTTACTGGGATTTACCCCTTTTCTAATTTTTTTACTAAAATTCCAAATCCAAAAATATGATTTCTATAAAACCCCACTCTCAAGAGTAAACCATCTATTTATGGAATAGAATTCTTTTTAGGAAATTTATCACTTAATTCCCTAATTTTTTCCCAAGTTTTATACTTTGGCCACCAAACTTCAAAAGTTACATTTTGGTCACTAACCAAAATTTGGGGTATTACATTTGTGACTGTTTGGAGTGATGAAGAAAACTCCAAGATGAAGATGAAGTAGCCAACCTATGTCTCATGGCCATCGAAGAAGATTCAAGGATAACTTCTAACTCTAGTGATTTAAATTCTTATTCATTAAAGAGTTACAAGATACCTATGATGAATTGTATTTGAAATTTGAGACCATGAATTCCAAATTTAAAAAATTAATTTATAAATTTAAAATTTAAAATGATTTGGTTTTGAAAGCAAAATTGAATTTTGAAAAGCAAAATGAAATTTTGAAAAATTATTTTGAGATTTCAAAAATCAAAATTTAGAAAAATAAAATTTTAATTTTAAAATTTAAGCTTAAATGCTTAAAAAAGAAAATATTTCTCAAAACAATTCATCTACTTTATAAATGAAAAAAGCTCACATTGTCATTTTCATGGTCATAGTCCACATACTTTTTCTATAAAGAAAGGAAAACATTCTAAAATTAGACAAGTATGAGTTCCTAAGGGAACTAGAGACATTGGAACTAACCTTCTAGGACCTAAAGAAATTTGGGTACAAAATCCAAATGATTGTCTCTTGTAGGTGTATGTTGGAGCAATGGTGATAAAGTTAAAGAATTTCAAATGCTCTAGTCACACAAGAAAAAAGGATGGGTAATCTCTAACCTTAAGTTTTTTGATTTTGTAATTTGATTGCCTATTCCATGTTTTCATGCATGCATGAGTGTTGAGCATAAATGTTTACATGTGGTTTGTTTTCTCATGTATGTTGAAAAATTTATTATGATCAACATTTGTCTTTGATTACTTTTTAAATGTATTTGTTCATCATAATGATTTTTGGTCAAGTTGTGTTTTTTCAATGATTTTAAGCATATTTTTATTTTCTTGACCTTAATTTGAATGGTTATGCATATGTTTTTCACTAAAATTATATATTTCTAAGAATTTATATCAATTTCCAAATGCATATAATTTTGTAATGCTTTATCCATATGAGTTACAAAGTCTATTTCATGGAAAAACATAAAGTATGATAGACTTGGATATATATTGAATTTCATGTGCTACTAACATGTTTGTTCATCTTTGTTGAAATTCAATGTCTTTTAAGTGTCAATTTTTTTTGGAATGTTTTAATTGAGGGGGAGCTTTTGATTTTTCAAATGATTTCATGTTAAGTTTTCTACTTACTCTCCATTGTTACTTTATACATTAAAGTTTGAATTATTTTTGATATAACAAAAAGGGGAGAAACATATGTATGAAAAATTTAATTTCAAGAATGAAATAGGGGAGCTAAAATATTTTCCAAAATATTTATCTTTTCCATTAAATATTTTATTAAGGGGGAGTTTTGGCAATGTCAATTTTCAAAAAAAGTTTATATAAAAAAGGGGAGATTGTTGAACTCATTTTGATATAAAAAGTTAAGGGCAAAATGTTTTTAGACTTAATTGAATTTATTCAAAGTTTACAAAAATAATTCAAAGTCCATCAAACAAGAATTTGAACACAAAACAATTTTTTTGGGTAAGTAGTACCGATACTGTTCTTACATTATCGATACCACATGAACAATACCGATATAATTCTTGTAGTATCAATACCCAAGGTAAGAGATGTATCGATACTCATCTGGTAGTACTAATAACGCCTGTTGTTTTCAAAGGTGTTCAGATTCCAGTAGGCAAATTTGGTACCGATACTCAAATTAGTATCGATATCACTTTACATAGAAATATCGACACCATAACTCCAGTATCGATACTCACCTAGCCCAACGGTCATTAACGACCATTTTACTTAAAAGTTACAAGGGAAGTACCAATACTCCCTGGTCTGGGCAGTTTTATTTTGCAGCAATTAAGTCCCAACCTTATAAAAACAAGTTGGGGACACTTGAAAAAGATTACAACACATATCCAAGCAATCCTCATCAAGAGAAGAACTCTTTCAATATTTGTTTTTCTTTTCTCTTATACAGAAGTGTTTTTGTGAGCTTAAATTCTAAACTTCTACATTTTAGAGGTTTCATTGTTTACACAATCTTTATCCTTTGTAAAAGGAGAGTTGTTCTATCTTAGCTTTTGAAAAGATAGAGATTTATAAAAAGTAGTGGATACAGACTTCGTTAATGAAATTGAACCAATCTAAATCTTATGTCTATTGTTTATCTTTATTCCCCCACTTCCAAAACTTTTCAAAAAACCAATTCACCCCCTCTTAACTATATTTTTTGATTGTTTCATTGAACCTCAAATCCTAACCCATTTTCTCAATTCCATATACAATACCTAAAGATGAAATACATTCATAGCAAACCCGTTTGCACCTTAGACTCATACATCAAAACGATCGAATTGGCTCAAACATTGAAGGGTTTTTGAAACCCTAGCCTATAATTCTATTAGCCACCGTAATAAGCTTAGCCATTGGATCTGGTGATGATCCAACCTTGAGATAAAAAAATCCTAATTATCAAAGGTGATGAGAGTAGTTGTTGTCAAGCATCGACTATCTGATCTCCCTCGCGTCAGATGCACGCATTCCTGTTTAGCTAAACCATGCGCCTAGTTGAGACTCCCACACGCCAATGATATGTCACCAGTGGTCTCGATCTTGCAGTCCTGTTGAGCTTTCACGCCAACAATCTTGTCGGATTCACCATGCAATCAAGGAAAACAAAAATATAAGTTGTAAAAAATGTGTAATATGTTTGGAAGCACAAAAAGTCTCCAATCAACTTTTTTTCTATCTCCCGATTGTATCCCAGAGAGGTTTTAAAAAAACCCTTCCAAAAATAGAAAAAGGTTGAACTTTTCAAATACAAACATATCCTTTATTAAGATATTTTTGAACTCTTTCATTGGAAGTGTTCATTTTTTTTGCATGATATAGTAAAAAGAAAGGGGTAGTTTGTTTACCTAGTCTTAGGAGATCGCGTCGTCAGAAATGAGACAATAGGGGCTAAGAAGGAGTAGAAAGTTTTTGTAGAATATTGGAGTGTGAAATTATTTGAATTAATAATTTTGATTAACTATAACTGTATCCTATTTAATTTAGTAGTTTAGATTAACTATAACTTTATCTTATTTGATTTAGTAGTTTAGATTAACTATAACTCCATTTTTTTAAATAGGATATAATATTATCTAGCAGTAATTGTAGTTATATTTAAACTCTTCTACTCATTCTATTTAAATAAAGGAGGCTTGTATTTCTCTTCTAATTAATCAATAAATTCAGAGTATTACTTTCATCTATATTACTAAATTCTTCTTTTTGACAGTTTTCACTGTTTAAGGGGTATGTTTAGTGTGTTTTTAGGGTTCGTTTTTGGAGTTAGAGTAGAAAGGAAGTGCCTTTAAGCTATGGTTAATCCGATCACCGGTGGTGATAATAAAAAAGAGAAGAAAACGTTGATTTACGAAAGAGGAGTGGTCATTTTGGAACTTTGTGAGAGTTTCGGTCGAGATAGGGTTTAGAGGATAAGTCAGAGCCTTTTGTTTTGCTTGGTGTAGGTTTAGGCTCTATTGTGGTTGTGGTCGACGGTGGACGGAGAGAAAAACACCACCGAGGTACGGTGGTTGACACGGTGGATTTGGAGTTTGGGTAGTCTCGATCGTGAGTAGAGGAAAAGGGTTAAAAGAACAAACAAAAAGAGAATTACTTTTAGGTTAGGTTGTAAAAATAACCAAAAATGGAAAAGAAGGCTAAATACTTAGGGTTAACTAAGGGTTAATTATGAGTTGGTTCCTCGATGTTTTCCTTTATTCTCATTTTGTCCAAACAGTTTTGTTTATTTCATTTGCGACACTATTCTTTAATAAACTATTCTTTAATTTATTACAAATTGATCCTACGACCTTACAGTGACCCATCCCGAGGTATGATCCGTGTTATTTATGGTTAGAGTACAATATTAGAAATCAACCCCCTAACTCATTTTTATGCAATTTTATTTTTTAATTTAAATTTCAATACATTTAAGTTTTCCTATTTAATTTATAGTATATTTCATTTTGGTCCTGTTGTCATTTATGCTTTTATTTAGATTCCAATACATATATTATATGATATTTACTTTATGCTCTTTGATTTTTGTCCTGTTTATATTTTTGCCACTAAAGTTGATGCTTTTATTATTTAGTGCTCACTGCTAAGCATGCTTAATTTTTGTATTTTTCACTTTCGATCCTCCGTGTTTGCATGTTTATACTTTATTTATCACCCTAGTTGCTATAGTAATTTTTTTGAGGAAACCTAGTTGATATAGAATGTATGCGCATAATTTCACGTTCTTATATCACTGTTTGATTAAAATAATATATGTCTAGGTTTTAAAACTGCTAAATGTTATATATGCATGCCAAATATGCTTCGTTTCTTGTGTTAATATTTTATTATTTATATTAAGTATAATATAGACGTTTTTTTTATTTAGTACACAATTTTAAAGTCTTTACGTATATATGTTACTCCGTCCTTAGCCAAAATGCAATATTTTATTAATTAGTAAATATGTATGTTTGTTTATATAGATTTAAGTACATGACACCTTTAATTTAATTATTATTCATGTAATACTCACAAGTATAACTCAAACCGGTTCCACAATTGAATTAAAGATAATATTTGTTTATTATAAAATATAAAAAAGGATTATCTTAAGATAACTAAATATCATAGTTCGATATTTTAAAATAAAGAAATACCCTATTAGTGAAACCTACAAAATGATTAAACCTAAAGTTAATCAAGATAAAGAGGAGAAAAAGAAATGTATTTTTTATTTAAACTTATCGAATAAAAGTTTTTTTAGTTTATATTAATGACTTGATCTCGATGTTTTTAAACAATTAAACATTCTTCATATTTTCTAGATGAATATGTAATTGTGATTGATTTACTAAAATTTTCATTTCTTTGATTTTGCCTGATTAAACGTTTAATATTGAATTCTTTTGGAGAAATTATTATTTTCTTTTTGTTTCAATTGGAAAGAGAGAAATACTCGTCCTAATATATTTAAGGGATTATTTTCTCTTTAATTCGAATGATGAAATATTTTCTCTTTCTCTTTAAGACTTATTGCTAATAAAATTGTATGTATGTGTTTGGAATAAGAGGATCAAAATTTTAAATTTATACTTGAATTTATTATTACCATTATTAGAAACAATGTATAATCTATTATGTACTGATTTTAGACGTTGAGGGGTGCTCTTTCTTCTCACGCGTAATCGACTTCCGAACCCTTTCTGGTTACACGTAGACTTGTTTTATCTTTTAAAAAGATTTTTCTTAAATTTATTTAAAAATACGATTTTTAGGTATTCAAACTATATAACCCAAAAGGATGATGGTGACTCCAAAACTATTTTTAAAACCCAAATTTTCAAAAAATAGTCGAGACTCGTTTTAAGCTTAAGGACTTTTATGATAGCTTGATGACTCTACTGAAAAATATTAGAGAGTCAAACCTTATATCGATTACACACTATCTCTATATTTAGAAATTACAAACTTAGTCTTATATAATTTATGATTCTTTTAATTTCTTTGAATTTTTCGGTGAATATATTTTGTAAATAATTGTAATGACATTTGCTTTAGGTGATTTTCAGATATTAAGAAATTTTGCAAATGTTGTTAAAAAGGGGTTTTTTTGTCCGTCAAAAAGTTTGAAAATGTCTCTTCACATATAACCCACATTCTCATAACATAAGTTCTTCACACGAGCTCTTTCCCTGGTTAAGTTCTTCACATATAATTTTGTAGCGTGCAATATACAAGTATACTCATTTTCTTTATTACACTCGATGACATGAGCATTTAGTGAACACTTATAGTATGATTTAGTTGTTAGTATGGCATTGGGCTAGTGAGCTCAGTGTTCATAATCTGTTTTCGTGCACAAGTCATTAGGGAAGCATTCGATAATCCTATTACAGGATATGTTCTAGACCATTCGAGCAGAAGAGTATGTCTTGAATCTTTTCTTTAGAGGACATGTATTATTCATAGACCTTATTGTACTTGAGTCATAACTTTATTTTCAAATACTCGATTGTATTATTTTGATGTATTTATTTTGGGAGTTTTTCGATGTCAATTAAACCATTTATTTTTAATTTTTACATTTTATCAAATGGTATTTATATGGTGTTTTGTGGATGTTTTAAAGAAAATTTTGGGTTAGCTACTCCGGTGGGTCTCGTGTGACATTCTAGTTTGTCGACCCTGAGTCGTATCGGATTAGGGTGTTATAATATGGATTTGTAACCATTTTTAGAAGATTTAAAAAATTCTTACCATCGTTTTAGTATAATGTACTTGCCTCTAAGAGAGTTTCTAGAGAAAGAATGACAAAAAATGTTACAAAAGAAACGTGGGTGATTATAATTAGAAATCTTTAAGAGAAAGACATTGTGTGACATGCTCCTTGACAAATACAAAATGAGTTCCTCTGCAAATGCGGAGACTAGGACTAGGTAATGTTACTTGGATTATAGGGGTGAAACGAGTATATCCACTTTGGTTTCAAGGTAGTATGAAGGTCAATAATTTATCCCAATCACTTCTGGACTCTACTTCTATGAATTTGATATTCAAGGAGACAATAATAAAAAAAAGCTTTGTCAGCATCGAAGGCATTGAATAAGCCTTCCAGTACCAGAGCAGAAGTAACCAAAGTGATGATAATACCAACCTAAGAGGAATGGAGGTATATTATGAAAAATGAGAATATTTCACTCTCTGACCAAGATGAAGCTGTCCCCATGGAGGAATAGATTCAGATAGTCCCATCAAATGATGGCATTCTTAGGGGGTGAGTTTGAGGTTGAGAAAGTTAACTTGGGGAAAGAGATGGAGGGGCTTAAATGAGAGAATTTCATGACGAGCTTCGACATCAATTTCTGTGTAGCCCAGTCCAAGTACTTGTGAAAAGATAAAGAAAAAGTTGACTCCTCCATACTTCAATGGCAACAACTACTCCTATTGGAAAAATATGATGATGTTGCTCATTCAAGCCACCTACCTTACAGTTTGGGATGCCATAATTGATAATTCTCTTGTTCCTCTAAGAAATTGAAAGGATTGAACCAATGAAGACAATAGCTCCCAACTAAATGCCAAAGCTATACACATCCTCTTTTGTGCTCTTGGCCCAGATGAATATAGTAGAGTATATTCATGTTATAATGCTAAGGAGATTTGGGACAAGTTGGAGGTGACTTATGAAAGAACAAGCCAAGTGAAGAAGTCCAAGATTGGCTTTCTCACTTTCAACTATGAGAACTTTAAGATGAAGCTCGATAAAGTCATTGAGATGTCTGATCGATTTACTTCAATTATAAACAAGTTGAAGAACTTTGGGAAGGTTTATCCCAATGAAGTATTGAGAAAGATGTTTGCCTCATTACCTACATCATGGGAAGGTAGAACAACCACCATTGAAGAAGCCAATGACTTAGAGTTGTACACCCTTGATGAACTAATCGGTTCTTTACTCACTTATGAGGTAAAACTCCAAAAGAAGAAGGAATAAGAAAAATAAAAAGAGAAGAACAAGACAAACAAAGAGGTGAGAATCATCATCAAATCCACCAATGAGAGTAATCAAGATTCAAGTGAAGAGGTGGATAAAGATGAAGAGATGGTCAAGCTCTTCAAAAGGTTCAAAAAATTCATGTCTTCCAAAGGAAAAGAATTAAAGCATGAATGGATCAAGAAGAAGGGTCCCCTAGTGTTCTTTGAGTGCCAAAGAATGAGAAATGCCAAATATGAATGTACTATTCTAAAGAAGAAGTGATCAAGCAAAAACAAGGCATTTGTGGTGGCTTGAAGTCATGAAGACAACTCCGATGTGAAGTAGCCAAGTTATGTCTTATGTCCATCGAAGAAGATTCAAGAGTAACTTCTAACTCTTGTGATTAAATTCTTATTCATTTAAGGAGTTACAAGATGCCTATGATGAACTGTATTTGGAATTTGAGACCATGAATTCCAAATATAAGAAATTAAATTTCAAAATTTAAAGTTGAAAAATGATTTTCTTTTGAAAGCAAAAATAGATTTTGAAAAACAAAATGAAATTTTAAAAAATGATTTTGAGATTTCAAAATTCAAAATCAATGATTTAGAAAAAGAAAATCTTGATTTAAAAGTTAAGCTTGAATTCTTAACAAAAGAAATAGAAATATTTTTTTTCAAAATAATTCATCATGTTTAAAAATGGCAAAATGCCCACATTGGCATTTTCATGGTCATTTGGAACATACTTTTCCTTTAAAACTTAGAAAATATTTTAAAAATAGACAAGTATAGGTTCCTAAGGGAATAAGAGACTTTTGCACTAATATTCAAAGATCCAAAACAATTTGGATACCCAAGGCTATATAAATGTCTCTTGTAGGTGTGTGGGAGCAATTGCGTCACAAGTGAAGAAATTCAAATGCTCTAGATATACAAAATGAGGAATGTGAATTTTTGTATATTGGTTGCCTATTTTGTTTTATGCATGCATAAGTTTTAAATATAAATGATTATATGTTGTTTTTCTATCCCATGTATGTTAAAATGTGTTATGGTGAACAAAATAAGGAATGGGTGAACAAAACAAGGAATGATTAACCAAAATGCTGTTAGAGCCTTTAATGAGAATCAAAGAGATGTTGTCACACTCTAAAGTTTAGACTAAATTTCAAATCTCTTAAATTGTTTATGTATTTTCATGATCTCTCAATAGTGTAGAGACTAATGGTGTAATTAGTCTATTAGTATAGTTTAAAAAAATTCAAACTTCTTTTTTTTCTTTTTTTCATCCCGTTCGTGCAAATTTCCTAAGCAGTTTTTTTTTCTTCCTTTTCGTGGCCAATTTTGATTTGTTAAATTCATCACCTCTTGGTTCGTCATGGTTGTTACCATTAGTACCATTGTGTTTGGCTCATGTCCTCGTTTGTCAGATGCACTTGGTTGGTTGTTCACCACTGCCATTTGCAATAAGAAAGGGCCAAGCATTTGGATTTTGTTAAAAAACACCAATTCATTATTCTTTTTTTTGGAAAATAATGTTTGTAATTGACTCCCCATGTTCTAAAATACAGTTATACAAATTTTCATGATATTTTGGCCATTAGAGGGGACTTCATGCACCACACGCACCGTTGATGCGCGTATGAGAGATTGATCCAAACCACTAAAATGGCTGGTTGAACTGGTATTGGACCAGTTTGACTAAACTGGTTAAATTTTTTGATGAAACCATATCAGTTTACTGAATCAAACCATTAACCATCGGTACTTGACTTTTACTTCTTTCGTTGACTTTTTCTGTTGACACTGACCTTCATGTTTTTTGATATCTTGAGTTTGTTTTTACTGTCTGTTCTGCCAATTTCTGATCCAAAAGCCTTGTTTTACATCATTTATCGCTTATAATTAAAATTAAGTTAAGTAAATACTAATATTTTATACTCACTTTTTGGTGTTATGTTTTGAAGGTGATTGCTCTCAAATAGATCCTGACCACCTTGCTCAGTGATCGCTTGTAAATGTATATTCTAAGGCAAACAATTATGTGCAAGTATACACAATCGAATCAAGTAATATATGGTAAGTGAGTATCGTCACATCAGGGATTGGTCGAAAGTTTTTAAGCTTCACCACAACCAGAACTAGCTGTCACAAACTACTTCCTATCTTGTCAAACTAGACAACTATTATTAATAAAGCAAGAAAACACTATAAAGTATGATTGTAGAAAATTTTGGTCGAGACAAAATAAGTATGTAGACTATCGAAATAAAACAAAGACAAACATTGATTCAAATACAATTCAAACAACCTCGCATATTCACACTTATCACAGAGCACTTATTGTAATCTTTCGTATTGCCGAACATTTATTCAAAGTCCAGAATGAATTGTTATGACACACTTTAAACTGTCTGAAAGGATTACTAGGTATTCTTAGACGGTTGCTATGGCAATACTCCTCAGCGTTAACTACAACCCTTGGTTTGTCAGACTGTTGTTGTAGCAATACTTCTCAGCGTAAACTATAGTCATTATCTATCCTACTCTAGCGTCTATCCCTTTTAGTCAATTGAAACCCGCGTTGTATCTCTAAGGTAGACAAGTTAGAATATCACCATCCCAGATCTATTCCATTGTTGACGTAGATCTATCTTAATTCTCTCGAATATAAGAATCAATGTCTAGAGAATAGGTAATCTCTCGATGCTCTTTCATTGTCGAGACATGTTTCACCAAGACCCCAAGAAATCTCTTGAAGATCTTACAGTGTCAAGGTAAAGTATTCAAACAATGAACAAAACAGTCATGAGCAAAATCATAATTCATCATTCATAAAGCAGAAAATAATTGTTTAGGTAAAACAAATATGAACACCAAGTAAGACAGTCAATGTGCTATCAAAAAGTCATCCAAGTATCATCGTTTTAATACAACCCCAAATATGTAAAGAAATTAAGAACAAAGGAAGAACGACTCCCAAAACTGGGGGCTTTGTAGTGACAATTCTGATCAACACTGCGCCTTCCTTGGCGATCAGCCTCTCTCAAGACCTGACTGCCGCTCTACTACAGTCTGGCTATGGAGGACACCAAGGAAGGTTGGTTAGTAAATGGTGGGAAAGCACTGCAGTTGCTTGCTCACACTTTCAGTAAAGCTCTTCTAACTTCCTTGCCCCCTTTTCTTTGGCGGCCATGGCAGGATATTTATAGAGGGGAATCTCTTAGGGTTTTGTATAAGTGAAGATCCCTTAAATACCTGTTATTGTCTTATCCAGACTAAAAAAGGAAAGACGACTGGCGGCTTTCATAATTTTGAGGGCTTGCTTGCATGTGAAGGAAGTCATACAACTGGCTTGTGACATAGGCAATTTTGTCATATCCGCTTCAGACTTTCTAGATAAACCTTGCCTTGGCGAGATAAATCTTCTCCTCACGTTCTTTAACTTTTCTATTCTATTGGCCCTTACAAATTACTTTGTCACGATTGAAATGTTCTTCCTCAGTAAATTTCCTGCACATACACAATCCACACAAACCCTTTCTCCCCAGCATCATCAGTTAAACCAAATAAATCTTTCCGAAGCAAAAACTTATCCACCACAAGCAAATATAACCTAAATGTAACTAAAATACCGTGTATACTTTGTTTAGACGAGCAATAACTTAAGTGAAAAGACTAGAAATTGAGTCTTTTTACGGAGTTATGACACCCTTGAACTTAAGCTATTTCTTGTCCTCAAGCAATGTACAATAGCTAGAAAAAAATTAAAATTGTCATGCCAAAGAAATGTTAAGAAAATCATATTGTTTGAGATTTCAACCCTCAACAAAAAGGTTGGCCTCAACATGTTTTGACGATCATATCAGTCAAGTCCCTTCCCTAGTCAGGATTCCTTGCTATTATGTGTGAGTGATTGTAATCAGTCTATGCATTAAAGTAACTAGAAAACTTAAAGTAAGTGTTTCTGGTTTGTCAAGGCATCAAATTATTTGTCAGGCTTAGTGTCTACTCCTAGTTATTTATCAATTTTTTTGGGGAGTCAGCTCATCACACATACCCTCCCACACTCTAGATGAAAGGGAGCATACCTTCCACCCCCAAGCTAGTCGGGTAGAGTCATCTTGTGACTACTTTCATTCACTCATATGCCTCGACAACTCTTATTATTTTTTGGAGTTTTTCTGATTATGCCGTAGCATAGAGGAGTGTCCCTTTTGTTCTTCAAGTTTTAAAATACTAAGGAGTTCAACCTTAACCTTAAAACTTTTCAATGTATCAGTAACCAGAAGTTTTTTCCTACAAATTTTACTGATTATTTTAAGTAGAGACAACCTACAATATTGTTTGAAATTTTCAAAGAGTCAAGCCTAGGGTTGGTTCTCTTCCTTAGACAATCTTAACAATAATTCTAGCCTAGGCAATCAAATTATGTATTCATCATTGGGCATCCCTAATCCATTCCAAACAATAAACTTAACATGGATATATAATGACAACCAAAATTTTCAACCAACTATTATCAATTGCTTTTTAACAAAGTATGTTACAATACCTCCCCCAAACTTGAGGGATGCATTATCCTCAATGCATGCAAACTAACTACATGTGTCTATATGCAATGCTCAAAAAAGAGAAAAAAATTATAATGTGATCTTACTGTGGTGGTGTGGCTTGACTGGACACCCTCGTTCGGTGTCGTTTAGGAGGAGGGGACTCTCTGATCCCAAATTTACTACTTCTATTGTCGAGGGTGATGGCTGAAGGACACGGCTTGCCGTTCACTTGATGCGTCTCTTGGTGCTCGGGGCTCGTGCATGAGTTGGTTGTTCTTTATTGGGAGTGGGTTGTACAGGGATTGGAGCTTGACTTTGAGTTGTTTCAGGGACTGGAGTTGCTTGACGGATGGGGGACTTAATAGGAGCTTGCTCGAGTTACGCCGAAGCTGGAGGGAAATCTTTATCGGTGAAGAAGTTGGGTAGAATGTCCTGAGTGCTTTCGGAGATTGAGAAGGAGGAGGAGTTGAGGAATTCGTCTGTGTCACCATGGTCTTCCTCTGGTATAGGCGAGACATGAGTGGCCAGTGATGGGACATCTATGGGTACCTCTAGGGGAAAATTCGATGTCGAGGCTTGGAATGTGCTGCCACCAGCAGTGTGCTTCAGAATGACGTTGGCGAAAGGTGACAGATTATCGTTTGTGAACAGGAGAAACTCCTTGAAAAAGTCGTTGAGGTGTGCGTCTCATGCCTTGACATACCCAAAGAAGATCTCTATGTGATTCTCAAGGCACTCGATCTTCTCACGCATTTCTCGCGTGTGCGTTACCAGTACTGCCATTCTGGCCGCAACAACATATTTTGCTCCTCTCTCTAGAGCTTCATACGGGGTGTTGTCATCAAAACTCTTTAATTTTGGTACTTTCTTTTTGGTGATTCGCTCATTGGATTTGATGAAATCCTCAAAGGGCTCATCGGGGACCTACTTTTTCCTTCACAAAGTAGTTATCAAGTTAGGAAATAAGAGATTACCTTGGTTTCTTTTGGCACATTCATGGATTTGCTCGAAGATGAGTTCTCCAACATTAATTTTTCTCCCGTATATTATCGAGTGTAATAACATCAGTCTTTTTATGAGCACGATTGTGTTATGAGATGTTGGCATAAGTTTACCCTTGAGAAAATGATTCCACAACTTTACAACCCACTTAAGGGCTCGGCGATTGACTCTCTTCCTTGTCGGTGCATTCCCCTAGAACTTAGCCCATCTGAAACAAAGATCTCCATTATAAGTTTCTTGGTCTGCCTTAGCCACAAAACTCTTATGATTCTCCTCTATTTCCCCAACTTAAAATATCTATTGAGTGTTAAAGGGGAAAATCGAAGGGCTTCCCTCGGACATACACCATGTAGTTGGAAGGGTCTTTGAGATAAGAGTAGAACTCTCTGACCATCGCTGGTGCTATGGCTTTGGGGTGACGAGCAAACTTCTCCCAGTTGTGCATCTGAATCACGTCCATGACCTCCGGTCCGAATGGCTCTTCGTTCTCTGACGAAAAAATGAAACTGTCTTCCAAATACACATGCCTTTTTGGAGGTTTATGAAGCGTGCCTCGACTTCGGCTGTCTGGAAACGCTCAAAGCTTGGTATTGGGTCTAGGTTTTTCTTTGATCTAGCCATGATACCTGTTTGGTATAGTGAGTTTAGGGGCAATGATGGTGGAACTTTTTGTGGAAGGAAAAGTTTGTTATTGAAGTAGAGAGAATGAAGCACGATGATGAAAATGGAGTTGATGATGGTTTTTCTGGAAAGTTAATGGGTGGTTTCTTTAGGGAAATTTGATCAAAACAAGAGGGGAAAAGATTTTTGCATTCAATTCTTGATTTGGACGTAAAGTGAGGGAAAATATACTTTCCCTTTTTTAATTCTGCCGCCCAAAATTACCTTGCCCTAGGGTTTATCTTCCTTCTATGCGTGAACTTTATCCCCATGCTGCCACGTGTTCTTTGCATGACTAAAATAAATAAAATAACTGAAATAAAGAAAAACCGATAATGGGTGCATAAAATAACTTAATTTATATATATACAAAATTCAGATTTTCGTTGCTTACATAACAAATTTTGTTCAAGTAACCAAGGTAAACTCTTGGGCATCATTTGTCATTGACGTCAGCTTATCCCGGATGACTGGTGCTCCTTTGTATTCCTTAAGTCTCTTCCTGTTCACCTTGAAGATGGATCCATCGTCTCAGTTCTTGATTTCTAATGCTCCATTGTCATGAACTTGATGGATGATGAATAGTCCCGACCATCTTGACTTTAGCTTGCCTGGGAATAACTTAATTCTTGAATTGTAGAGCAATACTTGTCGTCCAGAATAAAATTGCCTAGGTAATATTTTTCTATGATGCCATCGTTTTGTTTTCTCTTTGTATAGGCGGGCATTTTCGTATGCGTGTTCTTTGAATTCATCCATTTCATTCAGCTCCAAGAGTCTTCTTTGAATTCATCCACAGGCAAATGACATTCTTTACCATAGAGAAGGTTGAACGGGGACATTCCTAGCGGTGTCTTGAATGTTGTGCGATAAGCCCATAATGCTTCATCTAGCTTTGGCAACCAGTCCTTTCGACTTGGGTTGACCACTTTTTTGATGATCTATTTGATTTTCCAGCTAGAGACTTTGTCTTGTCTATTAGTCTGAGGATGATTGCCATAGCGATGCGATGTCTCACTCCATATCTTTTCAATGTGTTGGCAATTAATTTGTTATCAAAATGTTTTCCTTCATCACTAATGATAGCTCATGGTGTTCCAAAATGTTTTAATATGTTCTTGTACAAACATTTGAGAAAGGTCTTGGAATCATTTTTAGGTGTTGTAATGACTTTAACCCACTTGGATACATAATCCAATGCCAAGAGGATGTACAGATCTCCAAAAGATATGGGAAATGATCCCATAAAGTCTATTCCCCATACGTCGAAAACTTCAATCTCCAAAATGTTTTGCCATGGCATCTCATGTTGATTTGACATGTTCCTTGTTCGTTGGCATCTATAACATGACTTGTAGAATTCATGTGTATCTTTGAACAAGGTTGGCCAATAGAATCCAGATTGAAGGACTTTCGTCGCTGTTCTCATGCCACCAAAGTGCCCTCCATATGGTGACGAGTGACATCGAAGTAGAATTTCCTTGTGCTCTTCTTCTGAGACGCATCTTCAGATTATTTGGTCTCTACATTGATTGAATAGGAACATATCATCCAGTAGTAGTGTCACACATCATATCGAAACTTTTTTTGGCCTTGGCTATATAAATCAGGTGGAACAATACCACTAACATGAAAGTTAACTATGTCAGCATACCACGGCACAACCGCGACAAATAAAATTTTCTCATTAGGGAAATCCTCTTGAATTACTGTTGTGTCATGATAATCAATTTTGTTATCTAATCTAGACAAATGGTATGCTACTTGATTTTCTGTACCCTTTCTATCCTTAATGTCTAAATCGAACTCTTGTAGTAATAATATCCATCGGATTAGTCTAGGCTTTGCATTTTTTTATTGATCAAATAATTAATGGCAAAATGATATGTATACACAATTACTTTAGTGCCTATGAGATATGGCCTAAACTTATCATATGCATATACTACTGCTAAAAGTTCATTTTCAGTGGTAGTATAGTTTACTTGTACATCATTAAGAGTACGGTTCGCATAATAGATAACATGAAAGATTTTACTTTTCCGTTGCCCTAGCACTGCTCCTACTGCGTAATCACTAGCATCGCACATGAGCTCAAAAGGTTCGTTCCAGTCAGGTGACAACAATTGGTGCTATTGAAAGTTTTTTTCTTCAAATCGATAAAGGCATTCAGACAATCATTAGTAAACACAAATGGATAATTTTGCTGAAGTAAAAGACACAAGGGTTTTGAGATTTGTGAAAAATCTTTTATGAACCGCCTGTATAAGCCTGTATGTCCAAGGAAACTTCGTACACCTCTCACATTGGTGGGTGGAGGTAAGTTTGCTATTACTTCCACCTTGGCCTTGTCGACTTCAATGCCGTGACATGAAATTTTGTGACCCAACACTATTCCCTCGGTTACCATAAAATGGCATTTCTCCCAATTTAGTACTAGGTTGGCTTCTTCACATCGTTTCAGCACTTTGGATAAATTGTCGAGACATTGGTTAAAATCATCACTTGAGACGGAGAAATCATCCATAAATATTTCCATGCATTCTTCCACCATATCTAAAAAGATGGACATCATGCATCTTTAGAAGGTAGTTGGAGCGTTACACAACCCAAACGACATTCGTCTAAATGCATAGTTACCATATGGGCATGTGAAAGTAGTATTCTCTTGATCCTCCGGTCCTATGGCTATTTAATTATATCCTGAGTATCCATAAAAGAAGTAATAAAATGTTTTTCCCTCTAATCTATCGAGCATTTGGTCGATAAAAGGTAGGGGAAATTGGTCTTTCTTGGTGGCTTTATTAAGCTTCCTATCTATACATATGCGCCATCCCATGACTGTTCTAATAGTGAGGAGCTCGTCATGTTCACTTTTAACCACGGTCACACCACCGTTCTTTGGCACACACTGCACCGGGCTGACCCATGAACTATCAGATATAGGATAAATTACTCCCGCATCCAACCATTTTATGATCTCTTTCATGACTACCTTATTCATGATCGGGTTGAGTCTTCTTTGGGGTTCCATCGAAGTTCTATAACTATCTTCTAAATTGATCGTGTGCATGCATATGGAAGGGTTAATTTCCTTCAAGTCTACCATTGTCCATCAGAGAGATTTTTTGTGATGTGACAAAACATTTAGCAAACTATTCTCATGTTCGGAGGTTAGATTGATAGAAATTATCACTGGTAAAGTTTAATTACTTCCTAGGTATGCATACTTCAAATGTGATGGAAAGGTTTTAAGTTCCAATTTGGGTGCATGTTGTAAAGATGTTTATGGAGAATTGACTTCATCAAAATCTAAGGGTTCGAATTTCATACCTGATCTATTATGAAGGAGACTTGATTATTCCTTTGACCTTCCTTTGTATTCTGTCTTGGTATTGTTTTCAGGGAACCTATTGTGTGTTTTATTCATATTGCTATTGTCAGGGCCATAATTCTCAGAGTCGTCTTTTAAAAATAATTCGCCCGGGCCAAGATTTTTTTGTTTGTGCATCATGGTTATTGAATCGTGGCATAAAGCATTGTATTTGTCTAGTTTTAGAAATTCATTGTGACTAAGAATTTTCTTTTCTTCCTCTTCAATTGAGTCAACTTCTTTAATACATTGGCATTCTTCTAAGTCGTCCACATATTTCATGGAGTTGAATACATTGATTGTGACACTTTGCTCTCCTACTCGTATTGTGAAATCTCCCATTTTGTAATCTATTAGGATTCTTCCAGTGGCTAAAAAGGGTCGTCCTAGGATGATAGGTGCATTTTCATCAGCTTCGTAGTCCAAGATGAGAAAATCAACTGGAAATATGAATTTGTCCACATTTACTATGACGTCTTCTATTCTGCTCTGAGGGCGCACATAAGACCAATCGGCCAGTTGTAGGATAACTGCGGTTGGACAAGCATGATAGCCATTTAGTTTTAAAAATATGGATTTTGGTATCAAATTTACACTTGATCCCAAATCAACAAGAGCTGATCCTACAAAGTTGTTACCAATTGAACATGGTATTATAAAACTACCAGGGTCTTGTTTTTGTGGAAGTTTGCTTACTGCAGAACAAATTTCTGTTACCGTGGCAACATTTTCTACATTCCTCTTCTTTGTAATGATGTATTTAAGAAACTTGGCATAGGAAGGCATTTGCTCGATGGCTTCAAGTAAGGGCACGTTGATATACAAATGGTCCAGGACATCAATAAATTTCTTGAACTGGATATCATCAACAAATTTCTTTAGCTTTAGCCATGGATTTCCCATTATCTGGATGATGTTTTTCTAAGCTTTCGACATTTTCCTTTTCTTTGGGTAGTTCATTATGTTCCTCATTTTTAGTTCGATCCTCTGGTTGTGTTATGCTATGGCAAGAATTGTTTAGTTGTTCTCCCCTAAACTTGTCATTTTGGTTAACCTATGTTCCACTCCTTAGTGTAAGCACACTGCATTCCTCCTTTCCATGATGTTCAGTATCACTAGGGAGATTTCCTTGTGGGTGAGAATGTAATGTCGTAGCAATTTGACCCACTTGGTTCTCCAATCCTCTTAGAGATTAACTATGGCTTTGCAAAAGTGTAGCTTGGCTTTGTAATAAATTTCCTTGGTTGTTTATTGTTGCAGAATGTTCGTGCATCAAGGTTTTTTTTAAAGCCATGAAATCTTTTGTCGAGGCCATGAATTCCTGCAATGAAACTTCCAAGGAGTTAGTATTGGAATTAGTATTAGAGGAACAAGTTATACCTTTAGTGTTTTGTCAGAGCAACTGATAATGTTGATTATGAAAATGTTGATGGTCTGAGTTACTTTGTTGTGGCCTGTTGTAATTTGCTACTTGATTGTTATTGTTTCCTTGATTACTTCATGAAAAATTCAGATGTTGTCTCCAACCAGGATTGTACGTGTTTGAATAGGGGTTATTGTTGCTCCGGTTGTAATTGCCCACAAAATTAGTGGACTCATAATTTTCTGGACATTCACTCTCATGATGGTTGCCGTGACAAAATATACATGCATCATTGGTCACATTGACTTGTCTTACTTGTAAAATTTTCAACATATTAGTTATGGCAGAAAGTTGAGTAGCTACTGAATCTTTACCCTCTAATTCATATGCTACAAATGCTTTCCTACCGGTTCCTGATCTTGCGTTCAGGAATTGATAGTCATTATTTGCTATCCTGTCATAACTCTCCCTCATTCCAATAAAATAATCAGGACAAATTTATCCTTGTGGAATCAATTCAGCCTTGGTTATGAGAATAGGCCCAAAGAGCGATAACATATCCCAATTTCATTTCTGGAGTTGCACCAAAATTTCTCAAATGATTAACTCTCACATGGATCGTGAGGTACTTTACATAATGTAGATTGATGTTACTAATAATCCTTTATGCAAAGGTAGAGCCCTAAAGAATAAAAAACATAGGTTAGCTCATTATAGAGAGGGACTCGACTTTGGAGTTCTGGCTTAGAGAGGTACGATTGTAGTCTAGGGGCATGTACTAATTAGCTATCTTTTAAAATTTGACAGGCCGATCTATCTTGAAAAATTTGACTCAATCATAGCTTTGATACCACTAAATGTAACCCCCTCAGACCGATGCGGGTAACCCGATCTGATCTAGGTTGTCATATTAGGGCCACCGGAGTGACCCACCATAAAAATAACAGAAAATTTAAAACTTTTATTAAAACATGTAAGCTCATAAACTCATTTATAAATTAAAAAGTAAACTTTACCAATATTCAGAAATAAAACAGATTTTTAGACTCGTATATAAAAAAAATACAATCTACATGCCCCATAATCACAAGTATCATACCTTGCAAGCAACGCCAGAAGAACTCCCTTACTGATGTCGATAGATGCACTGATACGATTCTTTTAACCTACAATGGTGAGTAACAGAGTGAGCTTTAGGAAGCTCAGTAATACAATACTACCAGTTGATGTTATAGGTCATGCAGATAAATGTAAAGCTTTATAATTTGCTTATTGAATCTGATGTATATTGGTCTTTGAAATAATCTGGGGTTCTACTGATAGTTCATCGAATAAAAGCCATAAATATATCAATTCATAAGAAGCATTCATGGTATCACGTTTTCAGGAGGTCGAATAAGATGTCTAGTATGTTCCAAATCAAAACCAATAAAAAGATATAGATCTTTTAAAACCATAGCTGAACCCCCAACAAAACTCCATTATGCAGTTTCTAAGAACTGTGTACGTAGAGCTTACCCTAAGCACATAGCAAAAGGGAGCCAACCTAAGGATATTTCTTGGGGCCTATGGGTCTACCCAAGGGTATCCTTAGATCCATAGGGTTACCCTAAGCACACAACAAAGGGAACCAACCTAAGGATATTCCTTGGGGCCTATGGGCCTACCCAAGGGTATCCTTAGATCCGTAGGGTTACCCTAAGCACACAATAAAGGGAATAAACCTAAGGATATGCCTTGGGGCCTATGGGCCTACCCAAGGGTATCCTTAGGTCTGTAATGTCTTACCAGCTGGATCACAGCTTTGCCTTCATACTTCAGAATCCTATCCATATAATATCCCAGTAAAACAGTTCGAGTATAACCAGTGAAACATAAAACTATGGTTCATAAACCAATAGTTTCCATGATTCCATAAATCATAAACAATTCATATTTTTCGATAAAAAACTATAATCGTAGATTACTTACCATGTTGCCATGGTTCATAAACCAGTAAATCAATACTTGCGTTAAAACTCATTTCAAAACATATAAAACCATCATGTAGTACATATGGAACACACTAGAGGATCCAAGTATTTTTCAAAGGCATTTTGCAGTTATCAGTATGGATAACATAAAACTTGTGCAATTTGATCGAATTACAAGAACGAGGTCCTATTGGAGAGAGTTGATTACTAATTGATCTAATAATACATTTAAGGTTGATATTTAAAATCCCACTATATTTTCATGTGCATCAGGAAAGCGTTTAAGAATAACAGGAGTGATTTGAGTTGATAAAGAAGAAACGAATATTCAGGGCACTTACCATTCATGTCAATCGATCGGATTATCGAACAACTTGAGCTGAACAACTCTCAGAACTGATGCATGTCGACTGGTCAATTAATTACCCTTTCTGGGTATTCACTCTTTAATACCAACAATTCTTATCCATAGATCATCTTCAGAATCATTGTTGAATATACCTTGGTTCATAATCCATAGGGGCCGTACATTATACAGGTTCACTGGTATTCCCAGACTCATCCAATCACTTACTAAATTTTCCGTCATTAAGGTTACTTAATTCATTTAGAGTTAAGTCTATTCCGGTTACTCTAGAGTTTTCCAGAGTAATTAGGACGTTTCTAAATTTCGGATACATGTTATACTTCCATTCAGTTCAATTTGGTTCGTGGTTGATTTGTCTAACGAATATCCATTTCTTAGTACCGAATGCGCTCTTGAGTTGAGTTGGGCTAAGTACTTCCAGAATTATCATCGATCCAAACTTGAGGACACGAAAAAGGATTCAAGTGATATTTATACATTTAGGTACGGATATATCATTAGTGTTGATCAACTCACTTAAGTTATTCCATAACTTTTAAGGGTAGTACAACACCCATGTTTATTTGGATTCTTTAATTAATCCAAGACATTTACTTAGTCTAGTCTATAAGGGTATTTTGGTCATTTTAGTACTCGATATTATTCCAGTCATTTCAAAGCTTGAGGATATCCATTCATTTCTAGGCTTGGTAATATTCTTGGCCCATTTCTATTCCAGGGATAATTTGATCATTTTATAGATCTACGGTATTTCAATCCTTTCCTTCCGTCCGATCTTATTATTTAATTCAAACTTATTATCTATTCCAGTCTTTTCAAACAATTCTGACAAAAGAGGACCCTCGATAAATTATTCTTCAGGTAATTTACTCATAACTTGGAGATTTACGGATTATCAGGAATTTTCTGTATAAACGTGTGAACTTAACGATGAAACTGGTAATTCATCGATTTAGGCATGACTTCTTGAGTACTTTTCCATTCAGGGTTAATTCGGGCTATTTTTTCCTCTCAAGGGTAATTTCATAAATTCTTAACCATAAAATTTCGATATTAAAACTCTTAACAAAGATAAATATAATTTAGAGATACTAAGGTTAATTGTCTTTCTGAATAATCTCTGAACTTGAAATTAGTCCTTATCTGTCGTAACCGTCTTTCCGTTGGGCCCCGGAATTGGGCTTCGACTTGAAAAATGTGGATTGGAGTCGCCACCGATCATTTATTTAAAAATAAATGGGTTGATCGGATACCCTATTTCTTACCTGATCTGCGTCTTACCAGAAATATGTCGGGCTCGGGAGTCGGTTACGGTCAAGGAAGGATTAGCACCCTTGAACCGCCCTTTCGGTACTACGTAATTTCCAGTTGTCTTAATTAAGAAAAATAACAAGTTAAATTAAAAGGTAAAGTTTCGATCCTAATTACTTACCCTTGATTGATTTAAAAAAAATCGAGAAATGTGTTAGATAAACAAGGTAAAGAAAACAAATAAGATACAATGGAAAAATAAAATAAATAAGTAAGATAAGAAAAAAATAGTAAAGTAATAATTATATATAATAATATTTGAAAAAGGAAAAAATAAATATAAATATATATATCAAAGTATTAATAAAATAAATAAGCTATATATATACACCAAATACTTAAAAATAAAAAAGATACCCTCCCAATTCACCGAAAGTGGAGGCTTTAGTAAGAAATAAGACAAAAAAATGGGTCCTCTAAGTTAGTAATATATAATATAATGTTTAATAATAATAATGATAAGGACATAAGGTTTTTTTTAAAAAAAATTAAAAAATAAATGTATAATAATAATGAATAAAAAAACGAAAATAATAAAAAATAATATAAATATATAAAGTTATAAGATATATTACATAAATAAAGAAATAATCAAATAAAAATAATTAAGAATATATATATTTAATAATAGGTATATAAATAAACTATTAAAAGTATAAAAAATATATACGACTAGATAAAGATAATTACAATATATATAGTAATATTAGACTTATAAGTAAAATTAAAGAAATATATATAGAATAATAATAAAATATAGTAAAAAAATAAATGAAATAATTTAATATATATATATACATATAATAATAATAACATGAATAATAAAAATAAATGAATAAAATATCCATATAATAAATAAAGGGACTAATATAGATTTTTAAAAAGCTCTTCCCCTCCTTTAACCGAAAATCAAACCGGTTTTTAAAAATAAGCCTCGGGGTAGATCTAGGTTCGAAACTTCGAAACCCCACCCATTTTTGTCATCGGCGCAACCCACGTTTTGGGTTATTCGAACCAAATCTCAAGAAAAATAACGTGCACATGCAAAAGAAAGAAAAAAGAAAATGTTACCTTTTATTTCCTTTTCGAATCCTTTACAATAGTTTTGCCTTTGTATCTTCCCATGCTTTCCTCTATGTTTTGTGTGTAAATCGTGTCTTACAATGGTGAGTTACAATGGCTATTTATAGTGCTTGTGGATCCTATCTTTAGGAATTTAAATAATAGTAGAACTCTATCCTATTTTTAGGAGTTTGAATCCTAGCAAAATTTTATCCTATTTTTAGGAGTTTGAATCCTAAAATTCTATCCTATTTTTAGGAGTTTGAATCCTAGTAGGACGAAAAATGTGTGTTGACAGCTGCCCTTCTTTACCCATAGTCGTGTAACGGGGATAGGGCAAAGATTAAAAGACACACTTTTCGTTCAGTGGAGTTGAAAATTAACTCTGATGTTTCAATAACTCCCTGTCGAATTGAGTTACGGATGACTCCTCCATCGTGAAGTCGAGTTCATCTTGAAATGATATGAAATTAAAGCCGTAGTTCGGAATTTGAATCGGCACGTGGCTTCCCGTTACCCTTCGGTCTTCTTCTCGGTTTAAAGACCTTGGATCGGAATCGAACTCAGAAATCTTCATTGACAGATAGCTTTTTCTTGACTTAAGCTATGCTGTTTGAAAATGGTTGCTTATCACTAGGGCACGGCTAACCCAGGTCCTCTTCTCGACTTGAAAACCTCGACTGCAACCGAAAAGTAGTGCGATTGATGTGTCATCGAGCTGAATGGAGTCGAACTTGACAATTTTGATGGCAGATAATCCTTCTTTGAGTTGGATATCCTTCGTCGTGAAGTTGAAATCCAAGTAAGTAGCATTGTTCCAAGTCCAATATCCTCCATCGTGAAGTTGAAATTGGTTCTGGAACCGGGAAATTGTTTGTTGACAACCAGCCGTCCCTTCGTTGTGAAGTTGAACTTGTGTTGTCTCGAGTCCAATATCCTTCTTTGTGAAGTTGAAATTGAATCTGAATGAAATTTTGTTGACAAGCAGCGCTCCCTTCGTCGTGAAGTTGAACTTGCGTTGTCTGGAGTCCAATATCCTTCGTTGTGAAGTTGAAATTGGCTCTTAGATTGGGAAGTTGTTGTTGACAAGCAGCGGTCCCTTCGTCGTGAAGTTGAACTTGCATTGTCTGGAGTCCAATATTCTTCGTTGTGAAGTTTGAAATTGGCTCTGTGATTGGGAAGTTGTTGTTGACAAGCAGCGGTCCCTTCGTCGTGAAGTTGAACTTGCGTTGTCTGAAGTCCAATATCCTTCGTTGTGAAGTTGAAATTGGCTCTGAAATTGAGAAGTTGTTTGTTGACAACCAGCCGTCCCTTCGTTGTGAAGTTGAACTTGTGTTGCCTCGAGTGCCACGATATCCTCCTTCGTGGAGTTGAAATCGCAGATGGCCCCTTTGTTGTGAAGTTGAGCCTTGACTTGAATATCCTTCGTCGTGAAGTTGAAATCCAAGTATTGTATGTTGCAGGTGGACACAATTCCCTTCGCCGTGAAGTTGAAACCGTGGAGACCCCTTTATTGTGAAGTTTGGCTTCGAGCTAGATATCCTTCGTCGTGAAGTTGAAATCCACTCTCGAGCAAATCGTGTCGCTTTGAGTTCAATATCCTTCGCCGCGAAGTTGAAATTGACTCTAGCTAAAACCTGAAAAAGTTATGCATATATGTGATGCTATGGATGCAATGCTCTTAGGTGTGCCTAAAATACATATGCAACATAGGTTATCATGGGGCTCTGGAGAGAAATCTCGATCTCCAGTTGCCTGTCTGGAATCTTGATTCTTGAATCTTCAAATTTTGATCCCTGATCTTGAATTCTTCAAATGTTCAAATATGATGTGCACATTCTATTTTTGATTTGAGAAATGCTTCTCGATCATCTCAAGTATGTGCCTGAGCTGAGTGTAACGGTTCAGATGATGCTTCAAAAGAAGTTGTCTTGAAAGAGATAGAATTCGTTTCAAGGGAAACGATCTCAAAGATATCTGTTGTTTCATGAGAAACGGTCTCAAGGGAAACAAAATTATGTTTTAAGGGAAATAAATTTGAAGATTTTGTGTTTCAAGAGTAACTGTCTCAAGGGAGATAAAATTTGTTTTAGGGGAAATAAATTCAAAGGTTTTGTTTCAAGGGAAACTGTCTCAAGATAGACGAAAATTGTTTCAAGAGAAACTGTCTCAAGAGAGACAAAACTTAGTTCCAAAAGAAACTGTCTCAAGGGAGACGGAATTTGTTTCAAATAAAACATATTCAAATATTTTGTTTCAAGGGAAACTGTCTCAAGAGAGACAAAATTTATTTCAAGGGAAACTGTCTCAAGATAGACGAAATTTGTTTCAAGAGAAACTGTCTAAAGAGAGACAAAATTTGTTTCAAGGGAAACTGTCTCAAGAGAGACAAAACTCTTCTAGTGAAAACGGTCTCAAGCGAGACAAATCTTGTTTTAAGAAAAACAATCATGAGTGAAATAAATCTTCTTTCGAGTAAAACAGTCCCAAGTGAGACAAAGTCTGTTTTAAAAAAGCAATCTTAAGTGAGATAATCATCTGCATTAAATGAGACTGTCTCAAGCGAGACATAATTTATATTGGAAATGTCGAATTTGAAAATGAATATCGATCTTTCTGTCTGTCGAGTTGGTTGAAGTGTAGTTTCTTGCTGCTGAGCTAAGCAACCGACATCAATCTGTAAAGGTGCTTTTGAATCGAGTATCATTCGTCTTAAAGTCGAACTTGACTCTAAAGCTGTAAAAATTATGTACGTGGAAAGAAAATGATAGATATGACGCTCTAAAATGTATGCATAAGATGCATGTAACATGAATTGGTTATATTTTATCTCCTGAAAAAGGTCTGATAATTCGCATTAGGATGTTGAATCCCCAAAGATGCCTCAATATCCAAAAATGCCCCAATATTTGATGTTGAATCTTCAAAGATACCCCAAATGTTCCTCATTTCTTCTTCATCATTGATTCTAAGCATGAGCTTTGTGTTTGAGAGTCACATGTCATTTACCAAGATTCACTCTAGAGAGACTGTCTTGTTTGAAAAAAAAATGTTTTTC
Organism: Hibiscus syriacus; assembly: GCF_006381635.1. Lineage (NCBI taxonomy): Eukaryota > Viridiplantae > Streptophyta > Magnoliopsida > Malvales > Malvaceae > Hibiscus > Hibiscus syriacus. The sequence goes on from NW_024062382.1 coordinate 1,101,068, forward strand.
TTTCTCTTTTATTTTCAAAGTCATGAAAATATCAATTAAAAGAGTTTCAAAAAATGTTTAATCTCAAGTTTTAAAAATATTGCCCCTATCACGGTTTTACAATTGAGACGAATCATAAAACTAGAGTTCATCGGATATCAAAGAATTAATTACAATGTTAATCCTTCAATAAATTATAGCTATTTGACAACTGCCAAGATCCAAGCTATCTTTGGGAGATAGTCAAGTAAGGAAATGATAAAAAGTCTCAGGTTATTGTGTTTGGTCAAAGGTTTGGCATTTGATGCTCAAAGGTTTGACATTTGATGCTCAAAGGTTTGACATTGGATGCTCAAAAGATTGATGGGGTAGCTTGCATGATCCTCTGCTGGAAGTGTTCCCTGACTCCCAACCTTTGTTGTCACACTCGGATTGTGCGATGCCTTATCAAGGAATTTACGTGATCGCCTCAGTTGCACAATTTTTATATTCGAGCCGCCTTTTCAGGTTTTCAACTCGAACCCTCCTTTGGTTTCAAGACGTTATTCAGGATTTACGTCTTGAACCCCCCTTTGTTATTTTTTTTACCATGCATTAATTACATTGTTTTTTTGCAAACAAAGATTAATCCTGATGGGCGGGATGAAATCTAAAGATAGTATCTTCTGTTTAGAAATCCATGTATGATTAGAAGGGACTTTTAAGGCACGTAATGTAGGCCAAGGCTCATGGTTATGAAAGAAAAGGATAAATAGGCCCAAACAAGTATTTCAGGGTGTTGAACCAAGGATCAATTCATTCTGATGCCTTCAATCCTGTCTTGCTCAATTTGGATCTTCTCATATGTGTTTCTCTGGATTTTCTCTGGATGTTCCATGATCTTCGAGTGAAGTGATTCAGAGATTCGGGAATGATTGTGCTTGATCAATCTCATAGTTTGAAGCTTGATGTGCCATTTGTCTTTAGGGAATCTTTGCATGTGCTTTTTGTCCCTTTTTCTTTTTGATTTTTGCTCTTTTTTTGTTCTTGTTTCTCTTTTTCTTTGTTTTTTTTTTTGCTTTTTTGCTTCTTTTCTTTTTTGTTCTTGATTGGATCTTCGCACTTGCCATTTGGTCCACCTTTTGGTGTCTCATTTTGATTGATGTCTTCACTCATGTGAGCAGATTTCTTCCACCTTGCCCCCTAATGTGGAGGGTGATCCTTGGTTAGGGTTGAATCAGAAGAAAAATACTACAGGCTCAAAAGGGGACACAAGGGATATATATTTTCTCCTGTTGTAAAGGGATAAAGAAAGAAAGCCGTTCATCATTTCATACATGGAAGTCCTCACAGAAGAGGTATCCCCAGGGGGATAGATTTTTAGGATTAATTTCATTCACATGAAAACAGTGTAGTTAATGCGTGATAGAATTATTTCGAATGAATTGTTTTTTTGCTCCTTGCTCCCAACATATCTCAATGTTCAGGCTCCCGGCGAGATGCCCCAAATTATGTCTTAGAAGAATGCTCATGTTCAAATGAACAACTCAATGCCTTGGGTATTAAAATGTCAATTTTGAGTCTAAAAAGACAATGGTGTGACTTTATTTGACTAAAAGAAAGGTATGGGTGTTTCAAAAAGATAAAGACAATGTTCAAGAATTTCAAAGGGAAGTTATGTCAAAATTTGGTCTTTTTGGTAATGATCAAGGTATTTCATTTTGGGGTTTGAGATATGATAAGAAAGGTCTAATCTTGTCATATGTCAAAAATCTATAATTCTTGAAGAGTTAAAAGAATCCTTAATTCATTTAATATTCGAAGAACTAAAGATTAAAATTTGTTCAATTGTTCCACCTTAGAAAGTAGCATAAATTCAATCGTTTAAAAGATTAAGCAAACATGAAATATCAGTGACGTGTTCAAAAACAATCCTCTAAGTGCAAATGGTATATGCCATGCCCCCTTCTTCGGCTGTCAATGCCCCTGAATCCATCAGGTTTTGGATCTTGCGCTTCAGCGCCTTATAGTTCTCAGAGGAATGTTTGGAGCTTCTTATGTGGTAACAGTTAACAGCTTCAACATTGTAGTCCTTAAGATATGAGGATTCTTTTCTTAGATCATCCTAGCCGGCTTTGTCCTATCATCAGCTGATTAGGCTCTTTAATGTTACAATCTTGCTTCCATGTGGTTAAATTCGCTTCATCGAGTCCTTCACGACTTAATTTCATGTTTGTGAAAATGCTTAAAATGTAGATGAAAATGCAAAAAGGCAAAAATGCAAAATGCAAGAATGCACGAAATGTTCGAGGCATTGATCCAGAAAAGTGTCCATTATTATAAATAATCCTTATTCAGACAAAAATGTTTTATCTTGTAAGAGATATAAAAAAAATAAAAGGTATGTTCGGACTAAATCTTCTAGACATCCATCCGAGATACTTTCTTCCATGACTCGACTGCTTCTTTGATCATCTTCTTATAACTGTCACCGTGATACATAAACTCTGATATAAATAATCCATATGTTGTTGGGACAAACTGATGTGCCCCATACTATCTAAGTGCCAACAACAGAGCATACCTAACTGCACCTCAAAGTCCAAATAGGGTCATAGTGTCAGAATTCCCACACTTGAAAAGAACATCCCTGAGGAACAACCAGGGGGCTCTCCAGGTAATATCCCGGTCCTGAAGATGAGTGAAGACTTTCATCCATTTCTCTTTTGAAGCGCCTTCATGTCATGTCATGGTGATGAACTCTCTCAAAGGTGAATACGTAGTGATAAATCTACAGTAGGCAACCCCATTAGTCTTTCAGAAGTGGATGTGAATCCAGACTTGAAGGAACTGAACACATCCAATGAATCTACCTCCACCAGCTCTTCGGTAATGGTTGAGAGACCAAAAGGTCTCGGCTGAGATGGTCGGTGCTGGGTTGACTCATTTCGGAAGTTGCTCAAACAGTTCCACCACGGCTGCGTCAATGCATCCCAAAACCTTTGGAAAGATGATCAAGCCATCCAGACCTAGTGCAAAAAGGTCTATAGTCTTCCATTCATCACGGTGGTCCTTCATTAGTTCCCTTATGTGGATCCACTCAATTCCTTGCTCGTTACCTTTGTTTCGGAGTCGGTCAGTCACCCATTTTTCATCAACTCCTGTAATCTTAGCCAGTCCGTTCTTGAAAGGCTGACTCTTGATGTGTTTGATGTAGGCTCGCTCCAGTTTAATGCTTTCACAGTGCAATAGTGTAGTATACTCCTCGATGGTAGGTACCATGTCCTCCTGGTTAAAAGTGAAGCAACTGTATCCCAGGTTCAAAAATTGAACCAAGACTCTGATTAAGGGCTCATCGGTCTTAACATGAAGCAAAAATGCAATGTCACCATACTGCTGACTGAACTTCTATTTCCGATCATTCTTCCAACTATCTCAGATGTCTCGAAGTTCTTGCACATTATTCTGTTTTAGGTTGATAGAGGCGTAGCTAACCAGCACTGACACATAGCTTCCTTGAAGACTGTCTCCCTTTTCCTTCTGAGTCTTCTCGGACCATAGTCGTACCTCGGGGTTTTTAATCTCTTGTATTACAACACCTTTGTCCATGGATTCAGATTATTCGAGTTTTAACAAACACGTTTTAGTGGATCAATGACCTCTTTTATGATGCAAGTGATGAAAATAAAATAAAAGAAAGATGAAAAGAGTTAGTGAGGTGAAAAAAAAAAAAACGATCATAAAAATGAAAGTCCTACCCCACATGATATCTACCCCACATGTTTATTATTCCTACCCGGACATGATCTCTATCCCGCATGCTACTTTCAAACAAATCCTAACCGCATATTTGTCTAGTTCGCATGCTTTGAACAGAAACTAAAGCAGGAAACAAAGCAGCCTAGGGTTTGGAATGAGATTTTGGGGTGGGCTCTAATTCTCCATGGTCTCCCGGTTTAGGTGCTAAAAAATGGTACCCGAGTTCTCCTTGCTGGTGCCCCCTTGAGCTTGCCAGACCCTTAGTCCTAAACCCATCACAGGCTTGTGTGGACTAAGTTAAACTCGAGAGGAAACATTCCCTTATGCCCATACGGAGAATAAATTCACACGAAGGCATAAGGTATATGAATCCCGAAGGTTACTTGCTAGGCCCATATGGAGAATAAATTCACACGAAGGCGTCACTTTCACCCCCACTTAAATAGGGTTCGGAGCTCGGGTATAGAGCCTTTAGATGAAAAATCTTTAAGGGCTGAAATCATTAAAAAACGGTCAGTACAACTATTTACTTCGAAAATATAATCAAAAGCAAGCAATAAGGATCGAAATGTTACCTTAAAATTTAAACTTACCCTTTTCATTAAAAAGACAACTGGAAATTACCTTAGCCTGACACACTTACGGTCCCCAGCGGAGTCGCCAAGCTGTCGTAACCGTCTTTCCGTTGGGCCCCGGAATTGGGCTTCGACTTGAAAAATGTGGATTGGAGTCGCCACCGATCATTTATTTAAAAATAAATGGGTTGATCGGATACCCTATTTCTTACCTGATCTGCGTCTTACCAGAAATATGTCGGGCTCGGGAGTCGGTTACGGTCAAGGAAGGATTAGCACCCTTGACCGCCCTTTCGGTACTACGTAATTTCCAGTTGTCTTAATTAAGAAAAATAACAAGTTAAATTAAAAGGTAAAGTTTCGATCCTAATTACTTACCCTTGATTGATTTAAAAAAAAAATCGAGAAATGTGTTAGATAAACAAGGTAAAGAAAACAAATAAGATACAATGGAAAAATAAAATAAATAAGTAAGATAAGAAAAAAATAGTAAAGTAATAATTATATATAATAATATTTGAAAAAAGGAAAAAAATATAAATATATATATATATGTATATATCAAAGTATTAATAAAATAAATAAGCTATATATATACACCAAATACTTAAAAATAAAAAAGATACCCTCCCAATTCACCGAAAGTGGGGGGCTTTAGTAAGAAATAAGACAAAAAAATGGGTCCTCTAAGTTAGTAATATATAATATAATGTTTAATAATAATAATGATAAGGACATAAGGTTTTTTTATAAAAAAAATAAAAAAATAAATGTATAATAATAATGAATAAAAAAACGAAAATAATAAAAAATAATATAAATATATAAAGTTATAAGATATATTACATAAATAAAGAAATAATCAAATAAAAATAATTAAGAATATATATATTTAATAATAGGTATATAAATAAACTATTAAAAGTATAAAAAATATATACGACTAGATAAAGATAATTACAATATATATATAGTATTAGACTTATAAGTAAAATATTAAAGAAATATATATATATAATAATAAAATAGTAAAAAAATAAATGAAAATAATTTAATATATATATATATACATATAATAATAATAACATGAATAATAAAAATAAATGAATAAAATATCCATATAATAAATAAAGGGACTAATATAGATTTTTAAAAAGCTCTTCCCCTCCTTTAACCGAAAATCAAACCGGTTTTTAAAAATAAGCCTCGGGGTAGATCTAGGTTCGAAACTTCGAAACCCCACCCATTTTTGTCATCGGCGTAACCCACGTTTTGGGTTATTCGAACCAAATCTCAAGAAAAATAGCATGCACATGCAAAAGAAAGAAAAAAGAAAATGTTACCTTTTATTTCATTTTCGAATCCTTTACAATAGTTTTGCCTTTGTATCTTCCCATGCTTTCCTCTATGTTTTGTGTGTAAATCGTGTCTTACAATGGTGAGTTACAATGGCTATTTATAATGCTTGTGGATCCTATCTTTAGGAATTTAAATAATAGTAGAACTCTATCCTATTTTTAGGAGTTTGAATCCTAGCAAAATTTTATCCTATTTTTAGGAGTTTGAATCCTAAAATTCTATCCTATTTTTAGGAGTTTGAATCCTAGTAGGACGAAAAATGTGTGTTGACATTATCTAACTTCTAATTTCTTGTATAAGCCATCATAATTTTACTCAGTTACCGAACTTTTTACTGTAATCGGATCGAGTGTAGGAATTAATTAACTATTCAGATAAAACCAAACATTTTCATTCATGCCTTTACCAATACCAACATGTTCCATAAAGCATAAAACGATAGTACTGTATTACCTCGATTTCTGTGTGATACCGATCCATCATTTAAACTTTATTCGAACACCCTTGATCTTGAAATCAATTTCTAATAATTCCTCAAATACATATCAACAAAAATTTCATAAAAAACGGAGCTTAATTACATAAAACGGATCGAATCAGGTAATTAATTAGTGAAAAACAACTTACCGGGTTTGAATTTGGAAAAATGGACTTTGGAATCAGACTCAGGACATCGAAAAACTTAAAATATGACTTTTCGAAAATTTTAACTTTTTGGTCAAAGTCAATGGTCAAAGTTAACGGTCAATAGTCAACAGTAGTTAACAGTAAATGTTTCGGTCCAAGCGGCTCGACTCAGCTTAAACAGCTCGGCTCAAATGGCTCCCCAGGCTTCCAAACGAAGCCCACTCTTAGGTGGTGCCGCGTTCGGTGTCGTACAGTGTCCGAAAAATTCCATAAAAAATTCTAAAATTATTTTAAGGTATTTTGAGACACTTACCAAGCTCGGTTCACAATTTTGAATGATTGAGAGCTCGATTCTAAATTGTCGAAAACTTGATCTTCCTTACCCTTTCACGCGCCGGTGATGATAGAGACAAGAAAGACACTGGTAGACTCGAAACGATGCAAGGAACATGATGGTGCGGGAGGTGTCAAAAACGGGTGGCCGAATCGACCTGAATCAACGGAAAACCAACGGAGATTGAGTTAAAACCGATGATACTTCTGATTGAGATTTACGACAAATGACACCGATTCACAACGAGAGATTTGAGGGGTTTTGTTCATCTGTCAACAACGAACACGATGATGGTTTCGAATCGACGAATGATGGTCGAACGGTGGAGAAATCGAAGGACAAAGGAGGTTGAGGAGAAGAGAAATTGGGAGAAATATTCTGCAGAAAATATACGGGGAATGGGATTTATAATTCTCACCTAAAGAAAATTGGGTAAATTCAAGACTGGGTATCTGAATGTCCTACACTTCCAAAAATGGTCTTCCAACTTTGAAATTTTACAATTTAATCCTAAAGTTCTTCTAAAATGCCAATTAAATTCAATACTTTAAAATTTCTAAAATTTTAGCCCCTAAATTGGGGTGTGACATTTCTCTAGGTGGCCAAGTACCTAGAATGGGTAGACAATATAGTCTTTGTCAGTGGAGTATCCATAAGCTTATAAACTTCAGTCTAAAAATTTTAATACTATTTTTTCAAGATGATGGGTATGCAAAACAATATTTTTCTTCTTCCCTTAATATATTGAACTATTTTATGACTAATATAAAATAATGGTTATGCATTTGGCCTTTTAAAGGGCCACATTCATCCACACTTGGTCCTCGTGGTGAAGAAAGATGGAAAAGTTTGCATGTTCATGAATTATAAAGATCTTAACAGAGAGAGCTCGAAAGAAAATTTTCCTTTGCCTCATATTAACAATTTACTGCACAACACTGAGGGGCATTCATGATTCTCTTTCATGGATGGTTTATCAGGATAAAAAAATAAAAATGAGCCTAGAAGACATGGAGAAAACATCATTAGTAACCATGTAGAGCGTGTTCTACTACAAAGTAATACTGTTTAGGTTGAAAAATGCAGGAGCAACATATCATAGAATTATAATGACCCTTTTCCATGACATGATGCACAAAGATATTGAATTGTATGTAGATGATATGATTTTCAAATACCAAACTGAAGAAGGGCACATTCAAAATTTTAAGTAACTTTTCTAGAGATTGAGAAAGTATCAGTAAAAGCTTAATCTGGTGAAATGCACTTTTGGGGTAACGTTGAAGAAACTCTTGGATTGTTTTGTCAGATAAGGAATAATTGAGATTGATCTCGATATAGTAAAAGTAATTCAGAATATTCCATAGCTTCGCACATCTCGAGGTTTCCTAGGGAGGTTAAATTATATATCTTAGTTCATTTCTTAGTTAAACGATAAATGCGACTCGGTTTACAAAGTACTTTGAAAGAATAACCCCAAATTTTTGAATGATGAGTGCCAAGAAACTTTGGAAATAGTTAAGAAGTATTTTTCCAATGCTTCAATTCTAGTGGGACCATTTCCTGATAGACAATTGATTCTTTGCTTAACGGTTTATGAGAGTTTAATGGGATATGTGCTGGAATAACATGATGAGTCTAGAAAGAAATAAATACCAATCTACTATTTGAGCAAAACATTTACTAATTGTGAAGAATAGTAACCAACAATTCAAAAATTATATTGTGCTTTGGTTTAGGAAACCCTAAGGCTCATGTAGTACATGTTATACCATACTACTTGGTTGATATCCAGACATAATCCACTGAATTTCTTAATGGAATACCAACTTTGATTGGTAGAATGACTCGATGGAAAATGTTTTTATCAGAGTTTGACATTGTGTATATGATTCAAAAAGCAATAAAAGAGATTTCCATAATGGATATTTTACAAGTCACTTCTCAGATGATTATGAGTCACTAAACTTTAAGTATATAATGTTTTTATCAAATGAGGAAGATATTCTTTCAAAGGACCAATCATTGAAGCTTTATTTTGACGGAGCATCTAATACTTTGGGACGAGTTGAGGTAGTGTTAATTTCACTAAAACATATATACTATCCTTTTACAAGTAAATTAGAGTTATTTTATAAAAATAATATGACATAATATGAAGATTGTGCAATGAGGTTGAAAGTAACCATGGAAAGAAAAGTTAAAGTGCTTAAGTATACAGAGATTCTTCATTAGTAATCTATCAACTACATGGGGAATACGAGACAAATGATCTAAAATTAGTTGAATACCGAAATTTGATCCTTGTACTAGTAAAATAATTTGAAGAAACTACTTTCACTTGTCTTTCTGAAGAAGATAGTCAGATGCATGCATATGCTTTGGTCAAACTGGCTACAATATTTTAAGCAAATAAAAGGGTTTATATGATGCCAATTAAAATGAAAGTATATGAAACCTTGATGCATTGTTATAGTATAAAAATAGGTAGATGGTAATATGTGATATGTGATATTATGCAGTATACCAAGTATCAAGCTTACCCGCAACATTCATATGAGATTGATAAAAGAAATATTAGAAGAATGAAAGCTAGATGTCCTTGATGGAGAAATTTTGTACAGAAGAGAAAGAGATCAAGTTTTTCAAGATGTGTTAATACTCGAGAAGTGATAAGTATTCTTAAAGACATGCATGATGTGATATATGAAACACATGTAAGGGATCACTCTATGGCCAAAAATGTCATGAGATATGGATATTATTGGTCCACTATGGAGAAATATTGTATTGATTATACAAATAGATGTCACAAGTGAAAAATATACGTAGATAAAATTCATTCACCTCCTTTACCTTTGATGCAATGATTGCACCATGTCCATTTTCTATGACATGTACATCGTTGGACTAATTACACCAAAAGCTTTAAATGGATATCACTTCATTTTGTGGTGATTGACTACTTCACTAAGTAGGTAGAGGTTGTTTCTTATGCCCGTATCACGAGATTAACAATTTGTAAATTTCTAAAGAAATATATAATTTACCAATATGAGTTTTTATAGAGAATTATTTCTAAATAATTGAATTATGATAGAAATTTGTGCCAATTGAAAAGAAAACATCATAATTTAGCAACTTGTCTACAAATGATGAATGGAGTCATAGAGGCAGAAAATAAGAACAATAAGAAAATTATCTCAAAGACCACTGATACTCATAGATATCAACATGAGAAATTAATCTTTGCTTTGTTCTCATGTCGGACTTCAGTGCAGAGTTCAACAGGGGAAACATCTTTTTCTCTGGTTCATGGAATAAAAGTAGTGTTATCAACTGAAGCCGAGATTCCATCACTTTGAATATTGAGAGATGTGGAGTTGGATGAAGGTGAATAGGTTCAAGCTAGATATTATCAATTGAATTTTATTACAGAGAAAATATTAAAAGGTATTTTTCATGGAAAAATATAATAGAAACATATAATATGAGCTCATGATAAGAAGGTCTGTTAAAGAGAATTCTGAGAGGGTGATATAGTACTTAAAAATGATCTTACCAATTCATAGAGAATTTTGATATTAGGCATACAACAATTAAACCCTTTTGAGAGCTTGATATTTTGGGAGGAGTTTCACGTCTAAATATATTTTGGCAATATTTGAGATCTTTTAGGCAGAAGCTTACCTTAGTGCTCCAAATTAAATCAAATTGATTGGTTCAGAAATATTCATGCTAGTGATACTTGGGGCATCGAAATTTTATTTTATTTTTATTTTTATCATTTCTATGATTGTCATGAATTTATAAAAATTCTACAACTTTCATCAATAAATTATAGTTTTATCATTTCAAGCCTCAATTTTGTTCATTTATAAGAGTATCTTACAAGTAGAATAACATTGTTAAAAATAAAACAAAATATTTCCTTGTACTAATTTGAGTTTATCTTTTAAGCGCATAGAATCCAAAGTAGGCCAGAGTTTCAACAGTCATATTTATTACTAACAATGTATGACAAATCATGGATAAGAAAAAAGTCTATGAGCTAAAGACATAGAAAAGGAAATAGAAGGATGAGAATTGAATATGCATCAAAGCAAGTGTTTGTTAAGATCTTATTTTTTTGGGGAATATAAAAGAAGAATCATTGTAACGAAAAAGAGAAAAATGAAAAAAATGAAAAAGAAGAATAAAAAGAAAAAGAAATGAAATGAAAAATAAATAAATAAATAAAGAAGGAAAAAAAAGAACAAAAGTAAAAACCTGCAATACCCTATACCCTACCATGAAAAATGACCCGAATAATTGAGTGCACATTAGATTCTGATCAAGCCGGATAGATCAAAACCCTAATCATGCAAACTAAGAATAAACAAATAAAATAAAGTATTCCTCATGTAATACAAAACAATGATATATAATATAATTACGCTTACGATATTTATACAAAAATGCATCTAAAAATAAATGTTATTAATCATGTAAGAGAAAAATAGTTTTTTCACATGTCAATATAAAATTCATGAAAAAGAAAAATTTAAACTTACCAATATGAATTATTAACCTTTAATTAGTCACATGCAAAATTTTAGCTTAATCGGACATCGTTTAAGACCTAATTGAACATTCTTAATTTAGGGACTAAATTGTAAACTTTTCAAAATATGAAAAATAAAAAAAATTAAATTTAAGGTTCCATTATGGAATTATTATAATTATAGAGTCATATAACACATTTTTACCAAATCCGAGTTAAAACCAAGCTTTAATTGCAAAATTAAGTTTTTGTACCAAATTGGATACATTTTAAAGTTAAGGGACCATCTAAGGACTTGGGGAACACATTAGGTCTTTAATGAATGATATTTTTTATTTTCATGGATCAAACAACAAATGGATTGATCATTTCTCACAGAGGATCCATCATTTGCAAAATAGTAGCTAATCTTCCAAAAGGGATGAATCCTTTTTCAAGGGATTGTTTTTTTCCTAAAGGGATCGGTCCTTTTTATGGAAAATGTAGAAATTATTATGAACAAGAAATAATAAGCCACCAAACTTTCATGCAATCGATGATACAGTCTATGAACATGCTTTGACACACTTTAACCACTTAGAATATGTCATAACACAGATGTAGCATGCTTCAGAACACCAATTAACAAACAATTCAAACATTTGGCATTCAAAGTCAAGATTTTCATAAAAAGTCAAATTAAACATAATTCACCTAACCATTTTGCGCATTATTGGTCGTTTCGTGTTTTCTATGAGTCTCACATATTATTTCATCTTATTGTAACTTGTCTAGGTGACATGTATCTAAGGAATAAATCATACTTTGATGAACTTAGGCATACTTAGTAATATTGCATAACATATAATCTAACATCAACATTCATATTTTCATTATTCATTCAAGAATCAAAGTATAATATAGGTCACTCATGCATTAGTAAACATCACACGAACAAATCAACTTAAAGCTCAATTAAGGATTCCAAATTGGCTCAAAATAAAATCAAGGTTCAAAATAACTTTACAAAAACTTCCTTGCTTTGATCACCACCAAGTGTCTTGCTCCTCAAGTTCACGAACCAACAAGTAAAGATATGAAAAATGTTATAAAGCAAGTGTGAGCTATAAAGCTCAGTTAATGATTAAACATTCAAATATGATGTACATTCCAAGGATAACAGAAAGTGTACCTAAATGCCATGAAACCTTAATGTTTTTACCTCAATGATCATAGCATAATGTCGTGGTTCATTGTTCACTTAATGAATTATAAATGCACACAAAATCCATATTATAAACATGCTTTCCATCATCATATTCCTTGCATTAAATCACATGAACACATTTGCAATTACCTTACTTGTATTATCCACACACAACATGTATTTATTTCCATTAAAGATCAAAGGTCTTTTGTTCAAAAAATAACTCATTCATTGGATAAATGAAATCCATACGAATCAATTTGATTTATGGAATCACTTAGGTCCAAAACCACGACTTCTAGAGCTAACCTCAATGAACCAACCTTACACCATGATCTTCTCAAAGAATAACTCAACACACCAACCTTACCCTGCATCCCGATATAACATACACTTATACAAAACACATAGAGTACTCTTTCCTAGGAATGCATTTCATATCCAAAGGTACCATTAAGAACAAATAATCAATTAATCCAAGTTCACCAAGAGTAATTATCAAATGATGCATAAATTATACACATATACACTTTCAAACACATTTTGAAACACTTATTGGAAATGGTGGTTGTCATGATCAACCTTACATGGACAAAAAAAATTTCACTCATCCATGGATAGTGAAGTTATTCCACTTATCCTTAACACATTCATATATATATATATATACACACACTTTAAAATACATTTTGAAACACTTATTGGAAATGGTTGTAATGATCAACCTTATATGGACAAAAAAAATTTCACTCAACCATGGATAGTGAAGTTGTTCTACTCATCCTTAACACACACACACACACATATGATTTCAATATACACTTTAAAAACTACTATGCATCATTTGCAACACTTATTTAATACACATGCCAATATTCTCATTTCATATCACATTCCATATTAATTGCACATTTTCAAGTCACATTTTATGAAACACATTATTCCAAAGCATCATAATTCATAGCCATCATGTCATGTCATATTTGCACTAACAATAATCACACACTTTCATTACATCATAACTCATATACAACATGCTTTAATACTCATGCTTACAAATATCACTTGCTTCCAATGCATCACAACATAAAATTAACATATCGTAATTCACATACATGTCTTAATCATATTCTGTCAATGTATCTTAACTCACATTCCTCATACTTATATACACATGCTCACAATGATCATTCACTTCCAATGTTACATAAATCATGTCATAAGATAAATGCTCATTTTGATCACATACATTAATCTACACATCATAAATCCACACAATCAATTATCATCAAGTATAACAACTTTAGAACCTAATATTCAGAGTTCACACATAACTAAACCTTCATTTACAAGATACAACCCCAAGCGCTAACCAAATGACTACCAACAATTGAATCAACATTTTTCCTCAATCATACACACCTTAGGAACCTTAGAAATAAATTCAACATGCCACAAAAACATCTAAAATAAAGAAGAAAATCCAGAGTCTAAAATAGAATGAAAATCAACCGAAAGATAAAAAAAACTTATTGTTAATGCGATCTAAGCCTCCTAACTCAATATCACTACTTCCCATTGATTAAAGATGACCAAGAACGTTCAAAATAATCACATAAACACAATCAAATCCCACAAAAATAGCAACAATCCTCACAACTCCCAAATTTCCAAACACACCAAAATCAAGCTTGTTTTAGAGAAATCAATATCCAAACCATTATTAATTGAAAAATTGAGTTAGTATGGTTATAATCATCCCAAAAACATATTGATTACATAAAAAACCTCATAATAACATCAGGAAAATTATCACATTAATTAACTCTAAAAATCACTTTTATTTCTCTAACTCATTTTTGAAAACAAAGATCATTCAAGATCATTATGAAAGTGGATATTTAATTGGTGAAGCACAAATAGGAACAAAGATTAAGAAGTTACATTGCTGGAAATGGTGAAACAAAGATGAAGAAGATAAAGGAAATGAAGAAGAAGAACAATTGATGACAACACCAAATGGAGAAGAGAACGTATGATAATGGTAAGGAAATGAAGAAAATAGAATTTAGGAAGGAAATCAAGAAACAATGAGCAAAAATCAGCAATCAATTGGAAGCCAATGAAGAAGGGAGAATTCAGCCATGGAAGGTTTTAGGGAGAAAAAAATGAAAGAGTTACGATTGTGTTTGGATGAAGAGAATGAAAAGAAATGAGATGGTAGTTACAAATGAAAAATTAGAAAGAAATTATGGGAATGAATCTAACTAAGAATTAAGGTAAAAGGAGAATGAAACTTATGATTAAAAAGGGAGGGAAAGATGAATGAATATAAGTCTTGGTAAAACTAGCTTCTTAATTTTTTTATATTTGATCATTTTACAATTTAGTCACTAAAATCAATATATCCAATTTATTTAATTTAGTCACTTTATAAAATACATATTTATTCATATTTAATATTCCAAAAATAATTTAAACACATCTCAATAATATTTATAATTTTGGGATATTTTATCAAATAAATATTTTTTCAAAAATCTCAAAATTACCCGATTATCGACCTGAACTACTAACCTGAATTTTGGGATATTACAAACCTGAAATGGAGCTTTGAGAAAATAAATCTAAAGTGAAAACTTGAATGTAAGTTTTAAAACGAATGAGGAAAAAACCCAGGAGAAAGGCAAAAAGAGTTAATCCTAAGTGTGAGATGAAGTCTTGAGGAAAAACAGATGAAGACAAAACAAAGAGAAAAAAAAGACCAACAAGACAATGGAACTTGTAGCACTAACAAATCATACATGAATATTTAAGCATTTACAAAATAGGAGCATCCACATTCCTTAATTTTCGTAAAACAATATTTTGAATATTTTGATATTAATTTAAAAGGAGTAAAAAATATTTTAATTTTGTGTTGAAGAATAAGATTTCAAAAAATAATTAATCCAAATCTTCATTTTTAAAAGAAGTGGATCTCAACATAGAATCGATGGCCTTCATGTCATTATCTTTGAGTACTTTAAATGGATTATCAATAACATATGATAATCTTTTGGAAATCCATATTCTTCAAAAAAAGAGGAGGATCAATCATTTCAAAGAGAATTCATAATGAGAAGAACTTTTACAAAGAGGGACAAAAAGTTCAAAATGAGAAGAACATGTTAGACTTTTTTCTCAAGTCCATTACAAAAGGAGGTGGATCAACATTTTCAAAGGTGAGTTCATAATGAGAAGAACTCGTCTAAAGAGGGAGAATAAGTTCATAATGAGAAGAACTTATTTGACCCTTAGCTCAAGTCCATCACAGAATGATGTGGATCAATATTTTCAATGGAGAGTTCAAAATGAGAAGAACTCGTTCGACGAAGGAGAAAAAGTTCATAATAAGAAGAACTTGTTTGACCTTTTTCTCAAGTCAATCACAAAAGGAGTTGGACCAAAATTTTCAATAGGAAATTCACAATGAGAAGAACTTGTCCAAAAAAGAAAAAGAAATTCACAATGAGAATAACTCGTAGCTAAAAAGTTTCAGGAAACCAAGCTAGATAAAAATTGATGTTTTATATCTTTTCTTAATTCACGTTTCACAAAAATAAATAAAGAGACACAATTATAATCGATATTTTTATTTGTTCATATTATTACTATATTATTATTGTTGTTGTTATTATTTATTATTATTATTGAATAAATAAACACAAAATTCAATATACAAATATATAACACAAATCTTTTAAAATAAATGTCTATTTACATTTTCCAAGTCCAAATACAATACCCAAAGATGAAACACATTCATAGTAAACCTTTTTACACCTTAGAACCATACATCAAAAAAGGTAATTTGAAGAAATATTAAAGGATTTTTGAAACCTTAGCTTAAATCTTCCATCAGTTGTCGTGATAAACTCAGCCATTGGATCTGGTGACGATCCAACAATTGAGATATAAACTCTAACTACCTAATATGATGAGAGTAGCCATAGTTAAGATTTGATGGTTCGATCTTCCTTACATGATATGCAAACACACTTATTTAGCCCCAACACGAGCCTAATTAGGACTCCCATACATCAAAGACATGTTGTAAAGTCCCAAATCATGGGTTAGTAGGTTTAGGTTAACTTG
This sequence comes from Hibiscus syriacus, assembly GCF_006381635.1. Taxonomy (NCBI): domain Eukaryota; kingdom Viridiplantae; phylum Streptophyta; class Magnoliopsida; order Malvales; family Malvaceae; genus Hibiscus; species Hibiscus syriacus. The sequence continues at coordinate 1,117,546 of NW_024062382.1, forward strand.
AGTGGGCCTTATAATGAATCCATTATCATTTTAAATTTTTTTGGACAAGTGAGCAATGGTATAGGCTAAGCCTGAGCCCAATTGATGATAAAAAGGGGTACTTTTATGTTGTGACATAAATAAAGAGGACCAAGGAAGCAAATTACCCTTAAACTTTCCCAAAGTCTGAATCCTTTTTCATAACGACCAAATCCATACAAGCTTTTCTTCCATGGAATCTTAAGAAAGGTAGGAGCTTTATTTTATTTCAAGCCTTGCCCAATAACACCAAGGTAAAAAATTTAATCCCTTCATTATAAGCTTCAATTCAAGCTCTCTATGGTAAGTTTTGGGGCAAAGATACCAAATATGAGTTATTTCAATTCGTATTTTGAGAGATTCAAGCCTCAAGAAATGTTTTAAACTCCTTTCTAAGTTTCCCAACAACTTTAGTAACATTTATGCTTGATTTTTGTCTAGTGAAAGAAGTTAGAGAAAGCTACAAAGCTAAGGGAAATGAGAAGTTCAATCTTGGTTGAACCTTGGATGTTTCTAGCAACTTCAAAATCTTAGGTATCTCACTTCTAACTCAACTCTACCACATGTAGGTCATTAGATTTTTCTGATAGGTTGCATGAGTTATGAAGCATGTTCAAGGTAGAATTCAAAAATTAGGCTTTTTTTTTTCAACATGTTTATAAACCATTCATAACCCCTATATTCATATAAAACTATTTAATAATGTTTGGGGGCCTCAATAGGATGTTTAAGAGTGTTAGGGAGAAATTTTCATACCCAAAATAGGGTATTTCTAGGTACGTGTATCGGTACTAGAAGAACAATAACGATATCATTCTTCAGGTGTTAAAAAAGCGGTTTTGGGCATATAAGTATCGATACTTATACAATGGGTATTGATACTATAGGTGAGGTATCGAGATTCATAAGGTAGTATCGATACCGAGTTCACTTAGCATATACCAGTAGCTAAAATTGTATTGATACTTATGGGTGTATTGATCGCTTGTAAATGAATATCTTAAGGCAAGCAAATATGTGCAAGTATACACAATCGATTCAAGTAATATAGGGTAAGTGAGTATCGTCTCCACATGGATTGGTCGAGAAATATATTTTTACCACAACTAGAACTAGTGTCACAAACTAAGTCCTACGAGATTGTCAACTTAAGAACTAAAATTAATAAAACAAAGAAGTGATTTAACGATTGCAGGAAAGTTTGGTTGAGGCAAAATAAGTATGCAAACTGCTGGAATAAAACAAGACAAGTGTTGATCTAAATATAATGCAGACAACCTCACATATTCAGACGTATCACAGAGCACTTATGCTAAACTTTTGCTTTGACAATAATTATTGTAAGTCTAGAATGAATTATTATGACTTACGAAGCTGCCTGACAGGATTACTAGGTATTCTTACACGGTTGCTATGGCAATACTCCTCAGCGTTAACTACAAACCCTAAGTTTGTCAAACTATTATTATAACAATACCTCTCAATGTAAACTATAGGCATTGACTATCCTACTCTAGCGTCTATCCCTTTTAGTCGTTTGAAACTCACTCCTTATCTCTAAGGTAACAAGTTGGAACTTCACCATCCCGGATTCATTTCATTGCTCACGTGGATCTATCTTAATTCTCTCGAATTTAAGAATCATTATCTAGACAAAAGGCTACCTCTCGATGCTCTTATATTGCCAAGACATGTTTTACCAAAACCCCAGGCAATCTTTCGATGCTCTTACAGCGTAAGCTAAAATATTTAAACGATGAGCATAACAGTCATAAGCAAAACATAATTCATCATTCATAAAACATAAAAATATTGTTCAGGCAAAACAAAGTTTAACAACAAGTAAGACAGTCATGATGCTATCAAAAATCATCCAAAATTCAACTTTTAATACAACCCCAAATATATAAAGAGTTAAGAACAAAGGAAGAACAACAAGTAAGACAGTCATGATACCCTCATTGTATTTAATAAAATCCTCGAAGGGCTCCTCGGGGACCTTTTTTTTTCCTACATAGTGCGGTAATCAAGTTGGAAAATAATAGATTACCCCGGTTCCTCTTGGTAAACTCATGGATTTGCTAGAAGCACTACAACAAAACTGTACATTTGCGGCGTTTGTTTTTACCTATAGCGGCGTTTTTAAGCGCCGCAAAAAACACCTGCGGCGCTATAACAAACGCCGTAAAAAGCGCTGCTGCAAATAGCGTCGCTAAAGTTCGCGACGTTTGGTAACAAAAAATGCCGCAATAGGTAACGATATATATCGATGTTTGTCCAACAAACGCCGCAATAGGTGTTGATAATTGGCGGCATTTTTCCAACAAACGCCGCAATAGGTGTTGAGATTTACCAGCGTTTTTCCCACAAACGCCGCAATAGATGTTGAGATTTAGCGGCGTTTTTCCCACAAACGCTGCAATAGGTCTTGATATTTAGCGGCATTTTCCCACAAACACCGCAAAAGATCTGGTATATAACGACGTTTTTTAGAACAAACGCCGCAAAATGTCATATCTATAGCGGCGTTTTAAGATACAAACGCCACTAATTACCTCTCTATAGCTAAAAGAAATTGATTTTGCAAATTAAAACTAATTTGTCAAATGTTGTTTTCTACTCTTTTATTACCCAAATTTAACCTATAGCATTTTCCAATAAACTTGACATCCATAACAACAAACTTAAAATCCATAACAAGAAAAATGAAATCCATAATAATAAATCAAAGTTTACATTAACGTAAAATATAATGTAGTTCAACATTATTAACTATAATAAACAATAATATATAAGATATTTTGTTTCTAATCTTACACATTCTTCAAAACTCTTCGTCACAATGAGGCGCTTAAATTCAAAGAGATAAATCCAGTTTATATGGGAAAACAATAATGCAGAGCTAGTATCGTCCTGTCATTTCTTGCACAGATATTTTGCTTCATGAGGTCTTACTCCAATTGGCATGCCACTTGAAAAGGCCCCATCCATGGCAATGCAAACCCGATCTCTAGTTTCATATCCAAATAAATCATCAGTTTATATGAAAATCCATTATATCTTACGTTAAAAAAGTTAACAACACATTTCTGCATGGTCAGTCCCAGCAGTCAACAACTCTATGGCATGGGCAACCTTCATGATGATAAGCAAAATATAGAGATAGATCTTAATAATTGTCCAGAAACATCCAAGCTTGAATTTCATGATAACTTCTAACAGCTTATCAGACCAAACATATTTTAAATCAATAGCACCCAGAAAAAGGCTCCAAAACTGCATTCCTAACAAACAGAAAGATATAAAGATGGAAATATGAAAGCTTACCAAGGACCAAATCCTTTCAAGCATTCTGCTAAAACAACCTTAGAATAGACAAAAGAACAATCTAACTTAAAGATAAGGAAGCAAAAAGAGAATTTAACGGAGATTGTAAATTAATATTTTATCCCCATTTGTCACCTCAGTATTTCCCCAAGAATTTTAATTATAAGCCCCATCAACTTATGTGCAGAGGCCATTGGTTTCAATTGAATGCTTTTCTGTGCCAAACTGTACGTGCTTTCTAACCCCTAACAAAAGAAAATAAATAAACGAGATATGTAATACAAGGAAAGTACATACCACTGTGAATGGCCTGATGTATAACAAGTGAGAAATATACAATTCTATCCAATGGCATATTGCAGAGCAGAGACTATTAGCATTACCCAACATTATTTGTAACATACTTCTCAAACACTGATGAGTCTACTGGTGAGCACACTGAAACCAGAACACCTTCAGAAAAGTGAATAGGTGAAAAGCTTGACGGATGGAAATGCAAAGAATATATGGAACTACTTAGTTGAAACAACCAAAAACAGAACTAGCATAATAACAACAATCGTTTCCAAGTTAAAACACATTTTAGTCAAATAAATGAACAAAGACTTGCACGAACCTCTTAACTATTAAAATGTTTCAATGAAACTAAAGGTAAATAGAGCTACATCTTTTGGATGCAATGCATAATAATTAATCTCTTACCAACCTCGCGATTGCTGAGTTGATCTAATTGATAAGATCCATGCAAGCTCAACATTTTAACTTGCATGTGAAAATATAAAACTGCATCCAATCATAAAATTCCACTAAAAAAAAGAACCTAACATGCTTTCATAATTTTATTAAGCTATAAAACCACATTAGTCTGTCAGACACATACCACGATATCTAGCCAACCCACAGCAAGTGTCGATGACATAACTTCCCAGTATTTGGGATTATTCTCCACAACCTACATTTAATAAACTGATTAAATAACACCATCTTAGATGAATACAAAAGATTACAAATCAGTCAAACAACTCACAAGCATAAACTCTAGAACTGTGTTAGTACCATACAAAGAAGTTAACTTCATAAGGAAAATAGAAGGTTAATTATTTCAGGACTTGCAAGTTTACAAGTTCTTTTTGAAAATCAACAAGCTTTGCGTGCACTGTTGGGTATGTTCCTAAGAAAAGGCTGTCGCATCACACTTTTTTCTAGTATTCAGAAGCTGTGAAACAACTTCATATGGTGTAATTAAGTCCTGATTTTGGAGCAATAAATTAACTGCTTGTTTACAATCTACAATCATCAACGGGACAACCTGCACCATACACATAGTATTTCTGGTATTAAAATTCATTGTTAATAAAGTAAATAAACGAAAAATTCTTTTTCAATTACCTTTTGCTCTTATTCCCCAACAATTTTATTAAATAGAAAGAGCGATTTTTTCACTTTAATTTTGATTGAATTTTCCAATGCATCTAACATAGATAAATGTGTCAACCCAAGTAGTAAAATTTTGGAAGGAAAAAAAATCAGTTTCGGAATTTACAAGACTGGCCTCATATGAATAGGTATTGACATTAAAGGCAATCATTTTTTAGAAAGAAAAGTAGCTTAAATATTTCATATACTCTTCCATAACCATACCTTTTCTTGAATAGAATTTTGTAAGTTGTGTCTTTCAATGAAGTCAAATATATCTGGCTTCGTGAGCTGAATCGCAGACAAGTATATACATTAAGAAAGAAGCAATGAAATATCCAACTAGAGATGAAAACCTAGTTTTCATGAGCAATTTGCATCAGACATAATTTTAAGGTTGACAAATATATTTGTCTAAGTACAAATTTACATAAGAATACTTACATCAGCATATAGTGAAAAAGCTTTCTCGTACTGCCCATTGATAACATACAACTCTGCAAGCGCCTATCAAGAAAAAAGAATATCATTCGACATATAGCATCAACAGATTCAATTCATGTTCGACAATTGGAAACTGCCTCATGAACCTCTTTAAGGGCATCAGTCATAGATGAAGTATTTAACTGTGGCTCAATTGCAGAGATAACAGGTAACATAGAATAAATGACACGTGGCCAAGATTTAACAGTTGATACAAGATCCTTATAAAATCCTGGATTTGTTGCCAGAGCCACAAGAGCAACCTGCAGCAAAGCAAACAAATGGATTTTCATTCCAAGTTTGACACATTAAAAACTATAAAATAAGGCTACATGAAAATTTGCACAAAGTTGCTGTCTTGACATACCTCATAAGCAGTATCACGTAGCTTTGGGGTCTCTGTTGGCATATATGGAACCAATACAGGAAGTTGACGGAGATGGGCAAAATGAAAAACCCATCTGCCAAGACAATTGAAAGCGATTAACAAGAAATATATGGGAAGAATTGCATAAAATGATTTTCAGTACCTCTCCCAAGCTTTAGGAGATCCCCTCAACAATTTGGGACACAAGGAAGCAGCCTCAGCATATTTCCTTTCCACAATCAAATGATCAAGGTATCTAGTTTCGACCTACACATAAGGTGAACAAAAATAAAAGCAACAACAAACTTTAGTAATTACATATTTACATGGACAGAGGAATGGCAAATATTTAGGGAAACAAATGAGTTTGGCAATAAGAGAACATTTATATATATGTGTTAGCTTGCACTCAGAGTCTTTAATAATAGTGCAAAGCCTAGATATTAAGCTAGTAGATTTACACAGTAAGTGATATCAATTCATTTAAAAGAAGAAAGTTACTTCATCAAGGAGTTCACTCCGACCCTGACCAGCCTCAACTGCTGCTAAAGCTTTTTCATGGCATCCATGTTGAAGAAGCCATGCAATGTGATCCTTAGCATCCTTAAAGTATCAAAATTGTAAAGGTTGAAAATCAAGCAGTATTTGCAATATATATATATATATATATATTTAGAAAAGTACCACATAAAATATTGACCATTATTTTAATAAGCTGCACAAATCCAGAGATTATTATAAGATGTCAAAGTCCATATTAGGAGAATCTTGACAACAAAATTCAAACACAACACATCATTTGCTGCAAAACACCCCACGTGCGATTAATGGTAATGTACAGCACTTCTTTGCTATTATAAACCTTTTGCATGTCTTATGAGAATGTGAAACATAATTTTTCTTCTGAAGATAACTTAAAATGTATTTTTGGATCATTATAGCTGTTTTGCCAAGGTGCAAATCTTAAGGTACTGCAGATACCTCAAATCATGTCCAATGGAAGCTTGTACAGTTAACTATCAGGTTAAATCTGGGAGGAGAGTTATTCCAAAAATCCAAATTCCTTTAGGGAAGATAAGCAACCAGCACCAAATAGATGCTGCTAACATTTCATAACAATCAACTATATACTGCATAGTACTACAAAAACCACAATCTTTTTCCTACTCTACTATTTTTCTCAATGAAAGACAAGTTTAATCTTCAAGAAGAAAGAAAAATATAAAGAATCGGAAGTAACCTAGGTTTCGCTATGACAACATCCTTTGGTGATACAATATAGTATATTGGTTCATCACCGGCAGCCCACTGTCCACGGGCATAACTGCTGCCTACATTCATATGAGAAGAGCACTATAACTATTCACTGAAATTCTATCTAATAACCAATAACTTCAAGAACGGAGATATCAACTTGAGAAAGGAGCATGTGCCAAGGAATAATCCATTGTTGTGTAGTGCTCAAAGCCATGTACTGGTAGGGCATCAGTTGCCAATTCATCATTGTTCCAAGACACAATGCGAACCTCTGGTCTTTGTGCATTTCCCTGCTACAGTAGATTATGCATAGGCAATGAGAATTATAAGTTTATAACAACAGCAGTTTATCAAACTCCTGAGAAAACATTATTAGCTAATGCATTCGATTCTACAATCCACTCCACCAACTATTAAACTCAGGATCAATAGAACGTATATAGAAGCATAAGCAGCCTACTGAAAAAGAATTCCAAATTAGATTTCTTCATATAAGTACAACCTAAAAGTTCAAAGCAGAGCAACAATGTAGAGTTGTTACAGTAACCATTGCCGTGGCTTCTGTCAAGAATGGAGTCACACCATAAAGATAAATTGGTAAACTTGCAGGAACAGAAACAGATAATGCACTAATGATAGCACAAAAAGCCTCAAAATAGGGGGTGTACACCATGACAAGGAACTTAGCTTTTTCAGAACTGTAAAGGACGCATACCTGTCTTGAAGGTATTGTGCAACTAAATTCCTTTTCTCCATCTTCTTCACCAAGAATATAGGCTAGAACAACCAAAGAATCACCAAAAGGAGCAATTCCTGATATGTAACAGCTAGTCTGAAATGATGTCACAATATTTACTTGGTTCATGTTAGACATTGAAACATGCTTATAAGTTCCATTGGCGCCCTTGTTCAGATTTGATCTTATTGATGCAATTTTCACATAGGTTCCCCAGCCAATCACCAATAAGGCATCATCCTGAATAGGTTCAGACAACAAGCAACGGTATAAATGATCAAACAACCTATGCTTCATAAAGACTAGGGCCTAGGATTAGTAGGATAAGTGAACTCCAGAAAATGAATAACAACATATAACATTGCAGCTGTTTAGAGTTTAGACAACATAAGAAAGTTTGAAACAACTGCAGATATTTTCCATTTTAATCTTTTGACTAACCTGCCACACTAAATGTGGGAGCAAGATTTCAGGATGAGGACTCCCTCTTGGTCTTTCTATAAATGTAATCCGTTGATCATTTGCAGCATCATAAACTTTTACTCCCATATCATTAGCCCAAGCAATGAGACTCGTTCTCCATTTCACTGCATGGATTGGACCTTCACCTGAGTGCAAAACCTAAAAACACATTTAAATACACAACATTCAGAATTCATAAAAATATAGTTTCTCAAATATACTAAACAGTCGAGCGCCACAAACCTGATCCTTATAGCCAAGCCACTTTTTGGTATTAAGATATAAGTGGCCAGCTAAGCCACCAGTTACAAATCTCCTAGATGATTTTCTTGCATAATCAGGATCAAGTGCAATGGCCTTCATAGGATGATGATACTCAAATTTCAATTTCTCGTCAGTGAAAAGACTATGCAGTATAACAGAACCATCATCAGAACAGCTTCCAATATATTCGCCTTCTATATCAAAACTAAGGTCATTCATTGCAGCTGAATGAGCAGCAAATTCCTTAACCTAAAATCAACCAAATAAAAATATTAAGAATTACAAAATACAATCAATTACAAAATAAACCTAAAAGATTAACTTAACTAACTTATCCAAAATTGTGTACATTTTTGGCTAAAATATGTACTTATTCATTGAAAATGTGAATTAAAAGGAAATGTATTGAAATGCGAAATACCAAAATAAAATGGTAAATTAAGATTCGAAATGAATGGAAAATTCACCTGATTTCCCAAAAAGTCGAGGATATGAACGGTTCCGTCGTGCGTTCCGAGTGCGATCATGCGTTCGGAGACGACGATACACGAGGCGGAATCGCCGGAAAGCAAGGACGGGATGCTACCTCCCATTCTTTGATACTTAAGCCTCGGCTCTTCTTCATCGCCCTCTTCTTCTTCATCGTCGTCCACGTCTTCTTCTTCTTCTTCTCTCTCTTCGTCTCCTTCGACGCCGTTTTCTGATAGGAACAGAGACATTTGCATTTTACTTGGAATCGGGAAAGGAAAAAAAGGGGAAGATCTGAGTCGTCGAGTTTTGATTTGGTTCGGTTTAGTTAATAAACGGTTTATCTGAATTGTTTATTTGGAACGGTGAGTGTCGCCCGTCATTTTGTCATGTTTTTCTTTTCTGTTTGCGATTTTCTATATGGAAGAACCTTTGTTTAGTTTAAAGGAATTTTTGTACCCAAAATAAAGGAAGGGTATCTTTGAGCGCTTAATTTTAGGTTGAATTTATTGTATATGGAAGTATAGTTTTTAAAACATAATATAAAATTAATTGTTATTATATGGATCATAATATAAAGATAAATATATATATTTATAATGTCATTATTAATTTCTATTATATCATTCTATCTCTATTTTTATCTTTATTTGTATCGATATTATATTTTAAAAAAATATTATTGAGTTTGTTGTGAATTAACAATTGACTTGAAAATTATTAGTTTAAGGGTTATTTAATCAATTAAAAATTAAATATTGGAAAAAGATATTTAATTTTTAATTAAAAAAGCTAATACATTTTAAAATTAATGGTAAAATCATGATTGTGTTCAAACAATAACCATTTTGAGGTTCTTTTCTTCTTTCTAATGAAAAAATTGCTTAAAAACTTTAACAGTACATGTATGTAAGAAAGTTTGGTTTTTAAAATTAAGGGCAATGTACATAAATAGTCCCCAACTATATGGTAATGTTTTATTGAATTCCTCGACTATTAAAAGTTACAGAATCATCTTTGGATTATAGTACGTTGCTTTGTTGAGTCCAGACTATTAAAAGTTATAAAATGATCATTTGACTATTCATATGTTCTAAATCTGTCTTTTATTAACATTTTTGCAGAGAAATCAATATTATATGTTCATAATTTTTTTATTTTTTTAATAGTTTTGGGTGATTATAATTTTACAAGATAATATATATTCATACTTTTTAACCTTAAGTGCATATATACCTTGCTGATGTAACTACTCAAGCTCATATCCTCTCAACATAATAATATTATCCTTTACTAATGAGGTCACTCGATGATTATTTATTTCGATTTTTCACATCAAATTAATGTTCATTAATATTTGATGTAGAATTTATCTAATTATTAATGCAGTTATTGAACATTATGTATTAATTAAAGATAATTCAGGTTAAGTAAAATTTAACTCGGTTCAAAAAAGTACGAGTATTTAGTGGTGTTTGTGCTTAAAACGCCACTAAAGTACGAGTATCTGGCGGCGTTTATGCTTAAAATGCCACTAAAGTACATTATTTTGAGGCATTTATATAAAAACGCCACTATAATATGAGTATTTAGCGGCGTTTGTATAAAAAATGCCGCTAAAGACTCGTACTATAGAGGCATTTGTATAAAAACGCCACTAAATCACGAGTCTATAGCCGCGTTTGTTCTAAAAACGCCACTAAATTACAGTCTTTCACGGCGTTTGTATAAAAACACCACTAAAGTAAATTATTTAGCGACGTTTGTATAAAAAACGCCGGTAAAGACTCATACTATAGCGGCGTTTGTACAAAACCGCCACTAAATTAGTCTTTAGCGGCGTTTAAAAACGCCGCTATAGTACGAGTCTTTACCGGCGTTTGTTCTAGAAATGCCGCTACAAATGTCGCTATTAACCCATTTTGCTGTAGTGAAGATGAGTTCTCCAACATCGATCTTCCTCCCATATATGATCGAGTGGAAGAGCATTATCTGTTTCACGAGGATAGTGGTGTTATAAGATGTTGGCATCAACTTGCCTTTGAGAAAATGGTTCCATAACTTCACGTTCAGTTTTAGGGCTCAGTGATCTACTCTTTTCCTTGTTGGGGCATTCCCTTCGAACATGACCTACACGAAGTATAAATCTTCCAGCACTTCATTCTACGTTTCTTGATCTGCCTCCGCCATAAATTTCTTGTGTTGCTCCTCCACTTTCCCCAACTTGAAGTAATGGTTGAGTGCTGAAGGGAAAATCGAAGGAGCTAACCTCGAATGTACATTGTTTGGTTGGATTGGTCTTCGAGGTGGGCGTAGAACTCCCTTACCATTGCCGGTGCTATGGCTTTGGGATGGTGAACAAACTTCTCCCAGTTGTGTTTCTTTATCACGTCCGTCACCTCTGGTCAAAACAGTTCTTTATCCTCGTCTGGAAAGACGAACCCATCTTCCAAATATACTTGACGTTTCTGAAGGTTTTTGAAGCGTGCTTCTTCTTCAGCTGTTTGGAAACGTTCAAAACTCTGTGTTGGAGCTGGGGCTTTCCTTGTTCTTACCATTGTACTTGGTTTGTTTTGTAAAATCAATGGTGGCAAAGGGGAAGAATTCGTTGAGAGAAAGAATGTTTTTCTTGTTTAGTAGAGAGATAATGGATGAAGAAGAAGAAGTTGGGCAGTTTTTTCTTTGGAAAGTAGTGAGTGGTTTCGGGGTAGTTTTGTCCTTACACGAAGGGGAAATATTTTTGCATTTAATGAAAAATATATGATTAGACATAAAGTGAGGGAAAATATCTCTTTCCCTCTTTATTATGTCGCCAAAACCATGCACCCTAGGGGTTTTTTTCTTTTCATGCATGCTCTAACTCCCCATGCTGCCATGTTTTCTTTGCTTACCTACAATAAATAAAGAAAACAAAATAAAACGGAAAATGAAAGAAGAAAATAACTTAATTTATTTATGTACATAATTCAAATTTTTGTTGCCTAGGCAACGAATGTTGTTCAAGTAAATATAGTAAACTATTGCGCATCATGTGGCAATGATGCCGACTTGTCGCGCATGACTCGGGCTCCTTTGTACTCTTTGAGTCTCTGCTCGTTCACCTTGAAGATGGAACCATCGTTTTGGTTTTGGATTTCAATTTCTCCATTGTCATGAACTTGGTGTACGATGAATGGTCCTGACCATCGTGATTTTAACTTCCCTAGGAATAACTTAAGACATGAATTGTAGAGCAGTACGTGTTATCCAGAATAAAATTGCCTCGAAAATATTTTTCTATCATGCCATTGTTTTGTTTTCTCCTTGTATAGGCGGGCATTCCTGTATGCGTGTGCTCTGAATTCATCTATCTCGTTCAATTTTAAAAGTCTTCTTTCTTCAGCAAGTTGAGCATCCATGTTTAGCTTTTTGATGGCCCAGTAGGCTCTATGTTCTAATTCAACATGCATATGACATTCTTTTCCATAGACCAGTTTGAATGGTGACATTCCCAATGGTGTATTGAATGTTGTGCGGTAAGTCGATAGTGCTTAATCTAGCTTCAGCGACCAGTCATTTTGACTTGGGTTGACCACTTTCTCAAGGATCTATTTAATTTCTGTTTGCGGGCGATACGCCATAGCAGCTCTATGTCGTACTCCATATCGCTTCAGTGCCTTGGCAATCAATTTATTGTCAAAATATGTGCCTTTATCACTGATGATAGCTCGTGGTGTTCCAAATCGGGTGAATATATTTTTGTGCAAAAACTTTAACACCATTTTGGAATCATTTTTAGGTGTTGCGATAGCCTCAACCCACTTTGATACATAATCCACTGCCAAGAGAATGTACAAATGTCCAAAAGATGTGGGAAAAGGTCCCATGAAGTCTATTCCCCATACGTTGAAGAGTTTAATTTCCAAAATATTTTTCCATGGCATCTCATGCCTTTTTGATATGTTTCCTATTCGTTGGCATCTATCACATGACTTATAGAATTCATGTGCATCCTTGAACAAGGTTGGCCAATAAAATCCAGACTGAGCACTTTTGCTGTTGTTCTCATTCCACCGAAATGCCCTCCATATGATGATGAGTGACATTGGTGTAGAATATCTTTATGTTCTTCTTCTGGAATGCATCTTCAGATTATTTGGTCTCCGCATTGCTTGAATAGAAATGATTCATCCCAGTAGTAATTTCTCACATCATGTCGAAACTTCTTTCGGCCCTGGCTAAATAAATAAGGAGGAATAATACCACTAACAAGAAAATTAACTATGTCAGCATACCACAGCGCAGCCGTGAAAAATAATATTTTCTCATCGAGGAAATCCTTTTTAATTTATGTTATGTCAGGATAATCAGATTTGTTATCTAGCCTAGACAAATGGTCTGCCACTTGATTTCTATACCTTTTGTATCCTTGATCTCTAAATCGAACTCTTGTAGTAATAAAATCCACTGAATTAGTCTAGGCTTTGCATCTTTTTTATTAATTAGATATTTAATGGCAGAGTGATCTATATGCACAATTACCTTAGTGCCTATTAGGTATGGTCTAAACTTATCGAATGCAAATACTACTGCTAAGAGTTCTTTTTCTGTGGTGGTATAGTTTACTTGTGCATCATTAAGAGTACGACTTGCATAGTATATGGCATGAAATATTTTACTTTTTCGTTGCCCTAGCACTGCTCCGACCGCATAGTCACTTGCGTCGCACATGAGTTCAAATGGTTCGTTCCAGTCTGATGGGATAACGATTGGTACTGCCGAAAGCTTTTTCTTCAAATTTGTGAAGGCATTCAAACAATCATTAGTAAATTCAAATGGATGATTTTGTTGAAACAAAATACACAAGGGTTTAGAGATTTGAGAAAAATCTTTTATGAACCGCCTGTAGAATCCTGCATGTCCAAGGAAACTGCATACACCTCGCACATTGGTGGGTAGGGGTAGGTTTGCAATCACGTCCACCTTGGCATTATTGACTTCGATGCCTAGGTACGAAATTTTTTGACCTAACAATATTCCCTCGGTTACCATAAAATGGCATTTTCCCAATTCAGCACTAGGTTGGCTTCTTCACATCGTTTCAGCACCTTGGATAGATTGTTGAGACAGCGGTCAAAATCATCTCCCGAGATGGAGAAGTCATCCAAAAATATTTCCATGTATTCTTCCACCATATCTGAAAAGATTCCCATCATGCATCTTTGGAATGTAGCTGGAGCGTTACACAGTCCAAACGACATTCGTCTAAATGCATACGTACCATATGGGCATGTGAAAGAGGTTTCTCTTTATCCTCTGGTGCTATGGCTATTTGGTTATACCCTAAGTATCTATCGAGAAAGCAGTAAAATGCTTTTCCCGCTAACCGAACAAGCATTTGGTCAATGAAAGGGAGAGGAAATGGTCTTTCTTTGTGGCTTTGTTGAGCTTCATGTAATCCATGCATATACAACAGCTCGTGACTGTTTTTGTGGTGAGGAGTTCGTCATGTTCGCTTTTAATCATGGTTACACCACCATTCTTTGGAGCACAATACACCAAGCTAACCCATGAACTATCAGATATAGGATATATTACTCATTCGTCCAACCATTTTATAATTTCCTTCATGACTACCTTCTTCATGATTGGATTGATCCTTTTATGGGGTTCTATGGAAGTGCTATGGTATCTTCGAGATTGATTTTGTGCATGCATATGGTCGGACTGATTCCCTTTAAGTCTGTCATTGTCCATCCGAGAGCTTTTTTGTACTATGATTAAACATTCAATAAACTATTCTCCTTTCGGAGGTTAGGTTGGCATAAATTATCACTGGTAGAGTTTCCTCAACTCTTAGATAAGTATACTTCAAGTGTGATGGCAAAGTTTTAAGTTCCAGTTTTGGTGTATGTTGCAAGGATGACTACTGAGACTTAACTTCATCATAATCTAAGGGTTCGAATTTCATACCTAATCTATTATGAAGAAGTATCGATTGATCCTTTGTTTTTCCTCCGTATCGTGCATTGGTATCATTTTCAGGGCGTTCATTATTCAGATTTCCGTTGTCAGGGCCATGATTTTCTGAATCGTCTTCTAAAAATAATTTGCTTGGACCAAAAGTGTCTTGTTCGTGCATCTCGGTTATAGGGTCATGGTACAAAACGTTGTATTCATTGAGTCTTAGAGATTCACCTCATCCAAGGATTGTCTTCTCCTCTACTTCTCCAATGCATTGACACTCTTCTGAATTGTCCACATATTTCAAGGAGTTGAATACATTGATGGTGAAGCTTTGCTCTCCTACTTGCATTGTGAACTATCCCTTTTCACAAACTATTAGGATTCTCCAGTGGCTAAAAATGGTCGTCCCAGAATGATCGGGGCGTTTTCATTGGCTTCGCAATCTAAGATGAGGAAATCAACTGGAAATATGAATTTATCCACTTTTACTATAACGTCCTCTATTCTGCCCTCTAGCTGCACATATGACCGATCGGCTAGCTGTAAGATGACTGAGGTTGGACAGGTGTGATACCTGCCTAGTTTCATAAATATAGACTTTGGTATCAAGTTCACACTTGATCCCAAATCAACAAGAGCTCGTCCTATGAATTCATTACCAATTGAGCATGGTATTATAAAGTTGCCAGGGTCTTTTTGCTTTGGTGGAAGTTTGCTCACTACTGAACAGATTTTTGTTGCCATGGCATCACGTTCTACATTCTGTTTCTTTGTAACAATGTCCTTAAGAAACTTGGCATAGAAAGGCATTTGCTCGATGGCTTCTAGTAAGGCTACATTGATACACAACTGATCCAGAACATCAATGAATTTCTTGAACTATATGCCATCATCATGCTTCTTCAACCGTTGAGAGAATGGTGGTAGAGGTCTCATATTGTCTTATGTCATTGTTGAAAAATCTCTGGCCTCGGCCATGAATTTCTCATTGTTTGAGTGATGCCTTTCTGAGCCTTCAGCTCTTTCCTTCCCTTTCAGGCGCTCTATCTCGTTCAACATTTTCAGCTCGATCCTCTGGTTGTGTTATGTCGTGGCAAAAATTGTTTGAGTTTTCTCCCTGAAACTTGTCATCTTGGTTGACCTGTTTTCCACTCCTTAGTGTAAGTAAATTGCAGTGTTCCTTACCATGATGCTTACTGATCTCCGTATGACTAGGGAGGTTTCCTTGTGGGCGAGAATGTAATGTCGTAGCAATTTGTTCCACTTGATTCTCCAATGCTCTTAGGGATGAACTATGGCTTTGCAAAAGTGTTGCTTGGCTTTGTAACAAATTTCCTTGATTTTTAATTGTTGCAGAATGTTCATGCATCAAGGTCTTTGTGGAGGCCATGAAGTCTTTCGTTGAGGCCATAAATTCCTACAATGATAACTCCAAGGAATTAGTATTGAAATTAGTATTAGAGGAAGAACCTATACCTTTATTGTTTTGCCAGGGCTGCTGATGATGTTGATTCTGAAAATATTGATGGTCAGAATTATTTTGCTGCTTGATTTGTGTTGTTCCCTTGATTACTCCATGAAATATTTGGGTGTTGTCTCCAACCAGGATTGTACGTGTTTGAATAGGGATTATTGTTGCTCCGATTATAGTTGGCCACGAAATTGGCTGACTAATGGTTTTCCCGGCATTTACTCCCATGATGGTTACCGTGACAAAATATGCATGCGTTATTGGTCACCTTGACTTCTCTTACCTCATTAGGGCGTTGCAAAATTTTTAACATATTGGTTATAGCAGAAAGTTGAGCGATTACCGAATCCTTACCCTTTAATCCATATGCTCCAGATATTTTTCTTTCGGTTCCCAATCTTGTATTTGAAAATTAATAATCATTATTTGTTATCATGTCGAGGATGTTAAAAGCTTTCTCGGGCGATTTGTCCAGTAAGGTACCATTTACTGAGGTATCTAGCATCATTCGAGTTGGTGCATTGACTCCATTGTAAAACATCACCACTTGCGTCCAATAGTGAAAGCCATGGTTAACACACTAGTGAAGTAGGCTTTTGTACCTATCCCAAAATTTGTACATTGATTCATCATCTCCTTGGTGAAAACTCGCAAAGTCATTGTGAAGCTCTGTATTCATATTGGGCGGATTGTATCGGAGTAAGAAACTCTTGCATAAATTTGCCCATGACTCCATTTAGCCGGAAGGAACTCCGCTGAGCCAAGCTCTTGCTCTATCGCGTAGGGAGTAAGGGAAAAGTTTCAGTTTGAGCACATCTTCATGTACTCCTTGTTGTCGGAATGAGTCTCATACTTCAAGAAAAGTGCGCACATGCTGCCTAGCATCCTCATTGGGTGAACCACCAAATTATCCAATAGTGTTTAGCATGTTAAACATCATCGGTTTAAGTTCAAAATGAGTGGCTTGTATTTCAGGTGCCACTATGCAAGGATTTAGGTCATCGATAATCGGGTTCAAATGATCTCGTATCGCTCTTGGTCTTACAACTTGAAGATTGATAGCTGCATCAGGTCCTAAATATCCCATGTTATCTTGCATTTGGTGTTGATTTAAATGTTCTCTAGTTCTTTGGGAACGCAACCTTTGTCTGAACGATTGCTCAACTTCAGGTTTGAATGGTTCCAAAGGCTTACCAGCATATCTCAAGGTCATGCAATAAAAACCTACAAAAATAAAATAATAAACTATGTTAGACTAAATAAATATAAGGTGACAGAAAAAGAACTTGTTATGGCTAAAAATTTTGTCAGTTGCCAATCCCCGGCAACGGCGCCAGAAACTTGATCGCTTGTAAATGAATATGTTAAGGCAAGCAAATATATGCAAGTATACATAATCGATTCAAGTAATATAGGGTAAGTGAGTATCGCCTCCACAGGGATTGGTCGAAAAATATATTTTCACTATAACTAGAACTAGTGTCACAAACTAAGTCCTACGAGATTGTCAACTTAAGAACTAATATTAATAAAACAAAGAAGTGGTTTAACGATTGCAGGAAAGTTTGGTTGAGGCAAAATAAGTTTGCAAAGTGATGGAATAAAACAAGACAAATGTTGATCTAAATATAATGCAAACAACCTCACATATTCAGACGTATCACAGAGCACTTATGCTAAACTTTTTCTTTGAAAAAAATTATTGTAAGTCTAGAATGAATTATTATGACTTGCGAAGCTGCCCGATAGGATTTCTAGGTAATCTTAGACGGTTGCTATGGAAATACTCCTCAGCATTAACTACAACCCTAAGTTTGTCAAACTATTATTGTAGTAATACCTCTCAACGTAAACTATAGGCATTATATATCCTACTCTAGCGTCTATCCCTTTTAGTCGTTTGAAACTCACTCCTTATCTCTAAGGTAACAAGTTAGAACTTCACCATCCCGGATTCATTTCATTGCTCACGTGGATCTATCTTAATTCATTCAAATTTAAGAATCATTATCTAAACAAAAGGCTATCTCTCGATGCTCTTATATTGCCAAGACATGTTTTACCAAAACCCCATGCGATCTCTCGATGCTCTTTCAGCGTAAGCTAAAATATTTAAACGATGAGCAGAACAGTCATAAGCAAAACATAATTCATCATTCATAAAACATAAAAATATTATTCAGGCAAAACAAAGTTTAACACCAAGTAAGACAGTCATGATGCTATCAAAAATCATCCAAGATTCAACGCTTAATATAACCCCAAATAGATAAATAGTTAAGAACAAAGGAAGAATGACTCTCAAAACTAGGGGCTCTATCGCGATAATTCTAATCAGCACCGCACCTTCCTCTGTGATCAGCCTCTCTAAAGACCTGATCACCGCTCTGCTGAAGTCTGGCTATGGAAGACACCAAGGAAGATCGGTGGCTAGACGGTTAAGAAGCACTACAGTTTCTTGCTCACGCCTTGGATAAAGCTCTTCTCTCTTCTTCCTTTCCTCTCCTCTTTGGCAGCTACAGTTGGTTATTTATAAGGAAAGATCTCCAAGGGCTTTGCATGGTTTTTGGAGTTTCCTTAAATAACAGTTATTAAATGCCCAAACTTAAAAGGAAAGGCGGCTGTCAGAATAATTAAGGCTTGCTTACACGTGAAGTAGGTCATCCAGGTGGCGTGTGACATAGGCGGTTTCGTCACATTTGCTTTAGACTTCTTCAGATAAACCTTGCATCGGTGAGATAAATCTACTCCTGACGTTCTCATTTGTTTCGTTAGCCTTTGCAAATTTACGTTGTCACGACTGAAACGTTCTTCCTCTGTAAGTTTCCTGCAAAAACAAAATCCAAACAACCCTTTCTCCTCAGCAGCATCAGTCAGACTTAATAAATCTTGCCTAAGCAAAACTTATCCACCACAACCTAATATAACCTATATACAACTAAATGTAACTAAAACGCTATGCATACTTTGTTTAGACGAGCAATAACTTAAGTGAAAAGACCGAAAATTGAGTCTTTTTACGGAGTTATCATGTATAGATACCAAGGGTAGAGTATCAACACTCCCCATAGGGGGTATCGATACTTAGGCATTTTTCAAAGTATTAAAGTGAAATATGGTATCGGTACTCAAGAGAGTATTGATAACCCATACTAGAAGTGTTGATACTCAAGAAGGAGTATTGATACCATCCCTTTTTCATTACCTTCAATAAGTCATTAGTATCGATACCAAGAAGTTATTTTCTATACCTAAAGATCAATATCGATATCGATGAGCTTATTTTTGGTACCCACAAACAGTTTTAGGTAAGAAACCCAAGGGTTTTAAGGGTTAGAATTAAGGGACCCAATAACATTAGAACGTCATGAAATAAAACTCCATATGAGAACAATAATGATTTTAGAATAGTTAAAAATAGAAACAACTAGGATAATATAAAACTAGCTTTGTTTGATGCTCGAGACATAGTAAGAGCACCTGAGTTACTTTAGCAAAAACGATTGTACAGTTGGATATCTTATTCATTGCCAAGGAACTTCAATCACAGCTGGGTGCAGATACCCTAAGACTCGCCGGATTAAGTTGATCGGGTGTACGCTTATGATGTAGCTCCATATCTCACCCAAATACCTAAGCGTATTTTAGAAAGGTAAGAATGGTGTGTGAACTTCGAGATACAGAACCTTCAATTGCACCATGATGCCTATATCAACATGTTAGATAAACATTTCTATATCTTCATATCTATGCCACTAGAATACAGATTTTATGGATGCATGTATTATAGTATAATTATTAGAGAGACACTGAGCTAGTAAGCTCAGTGTTCGAAATGTGTTTCTCTGCCTAGGTTCTTAGGGGATTAGTCGATGTGTATTATCATTAGTAGTAGTTCTAGCTCAGTAGAGACTTCAGAGTATGTCTTGATCTTTTATTAGAGGGCTTGTACTATTGCAGACCCTTGTATTCAGATGTAACTATTTTAATTTTAAACTCAATGTATTTATTTTGGATGATTTGAGAGTTTCCCGTATTTTGTAAATTTTGAATTACCATGTTTTATTTTATTTTACAAATGAAGGATTTTATATAATATTTTATAATTATTTTAAAGAAAAAAAATTAGGTTAGCTATTCTGGTGGTCCCGTGTGACATCGTGATTCAGTGATCATCGTGTTGGACTAGATTAGGGTTTACATTTAGTGGTATGAGGTTGTAAGGTTTAGTTGTTCCTAGGACCCGTAAGTTAGATTCAATTAGCATCTATAAGTGTACATGCCTCTAGAGAGTCAAGAGTACTTTAAAAACTAGAATAACGATAATAACCTCAGTTTCCTTCTAATTTCATGAGCAAACCAATGGCAGACAACCCAACATATAGTTAGGATAATAGAGATGACATTCATGCCTCATTAGCAACTGACACCAATTACGAGTTCATCTCGGATACATACCAGCAAGACGTACATATATATGCATTAGTCGAGGAGGTGACCTTCTTTAGGGACCTTACCTCTGCCCTTAAGTAGATAATCAAAAGGAGTAGTTCATGTACTTGACTCAAGGGGACATAACTATGATTGAGTATAAGAGGAAGTTCCTCATGGCTTGCACATTTACATTATTTCGTACCTTGCTGGTGACCCTTATAGGGCTTTTACCTAGTTGTCGCAGTAAGCAAAGATGATAGATAGGGTCCTAAGTAGGAGGGTTCCATAGTTGAGCGAGGTTATGTGATAGTCTAGGAGGGTTACTAAGATAATGAGACCACCTTAAACTCTGGCCAAGAGAGTAAGGATTGTCAGGATTCATGGAGACCCTTAACAATTCAGTCGAGGAGGACTGGGTAGAGTTTGGACCAATGTGGTAGATCTGAATCTAGGAGGAGACCTCTAACCTTATTCTCCGGAGCTAGTTCCAGTGATTCATTAAGAGTATTCACTCACTTTATTTTTGCTTAGTGCAAGAAGAGACACCCGGGGACATGGTAGTAGGGATCTAAGGGTTTCTTTAAGTGTGGCTTCTTAGACCACTTTGTCTGAGACTGTCCGAGACTGTCCAAAGACTAAAGGAGTGACTCCAGTGATGACTCATAGGTCAGAATCATCTGTATAAAGCGGTCAAGGGTTGATAAGAGGTGGTAGTACTATATCTGAATAATAGAGAAGATGGACAACCAGGTCAATGGTCAGTGTAGAATCGAAAGTATCCTTTAGAAAGTACATAGTGAAAGCCGGCGAGGAGTGTTATACAACTGATTTGATCACATGTACTTTCATCGAATTTCCCTTCTAGTAACTTCTTTGATAAATCCTAGTTCTGCCCATTTTTATACCTGCTCTGACCTAGTTCAAGAGATAGAAATCCCAAAAGAAGACTTAGAGGTAGGAGTTCAAGTATCGATCCTTCTAGGTCTAAATGTCATAGTACACAAAATTCATAGACGATGCATAGTAAAAATTTAGGGTCAGACATTCCTAGCGGACTTAATAGAGTTACCTATTTGAGAGTTCGATATGATCTTAGGTATGGATTGCCTAACTGAACATGAAGCAAATTTAAAGTGTAAAACGAAACAACTTAAGCTCAGGATAGATATTGGAACCAAGTTGGTGATGACTATTGAGAAGTCAGTTCATTCAAAGATAGTGTCAGCTATAAAACCTCAGTAGATGATTGACTGGGGTTTTAAGGCATTCTTGGCTCATGTGGTTGACAGCTGAATCTCAGTTCCAACACTCGAGGATATCCGAGCAGTGAGATATTTCCCTGATGTGTTTCTAAAGGAGTTGTCAGGTTTACTGCCTGAACATGAACTAGAGTTTGGAATATTGGTATATCTGGTTCAACTTCAGTGTTCATTTCTCCCTACCATATGGCACTGATAGAATTAAAAAAGTTAAAGGTTCATATTCAAGAGTTGTTAGAAAAGAGCTTCATTCAACCGAGCATCTCTCCGTGGGGAGCGTCGATCTTGTTTGTCAAGAAGAAATATGGGTCGATGAGGCTGTGCATCAACTATAGACAATTGAACAAGTTAATCATCAAGAACCATTATCCATTTTCTAGGATAGATGATCTCTTCAACCAACTTAGAGGAGTGTCTGTGTTTTTCAAAATTGATTAGAGGTCAGACTATTACCAACTAAAGGTAAAGGATATCGATGTGGCAAAAATAACTTTCAGGATGAGATACAATCATTATGAGTTCTTAATGATGCCCTTTGGGCTCACCAATGCCCCAAAAACATTCATAGACTTTATGAACCGAGTCTTTCACCCCTACTTAGATCAATTCATAATAGTGTTTATAGACAATATCTTAGTGTACTTCTGATAAGTGGATGAGCATGATCAACATCTTTGCATCGTCCTTCAGACACTCCTAGATCATCAGTTGTATCCAAGTTTAGGAAGTATGAGTTTTTGTTGTTAGAGGTTTCATTTCTAGGTCATGTCAGATTAAGAGACAACATCCGATTCAACCCTCTGAAGATTCAAGTTATAGTTGAGTAAGTTCCACCTAAGAATGTGTTAGAGGTGCATAATTTTCTAGGTTTAACTGAGTACTATCGTTGAATCGTTCAGGGCTTATAAGTTATAGCGGCCCTGTTGAATAAATTACTTTATAAAGGAGTGCCCTTTGTGTGGGATGAAAAGTGACATAAAAGCTTTGAGCAATTGAAACCCATCTTAACTCAAGCCCAAGTTTTGACACAATCAGACTTGGGTAAGGACTTCACAATTTTTAGTGGTGATTTGTTAAATGGTTTGAGATGGGTCATGATGTAGGAGTGCAAGGTTGTAGCTTATTCATCTATTCATCTTAAGCAAAGTGAATGTAATTATCCCACCCACAACCTTGAGTTAGCAATAGTTGTGTTTAACTTAAAGATTTGGTGACACTATTTTTTGGGTGAGAAATATCACATATTCACATATCACAAGAGTCTCAAGTATCTACTAATGTAGAAGGAGTTGAACTTGAGACAATGTAGATGATTCGGGTTACTTAAAGAATATGATTGTGTGATATACTACGATCTGGGTAAGGTAAACGTTTTAGCAAACACCTTGAGTAGAAAGTCGGTGTCAGAACGAACTCTCATAGTGCAGTTGAGCTTACCTAGTGAATGTGGGTTGTTAGCCTAGTTGTGAGTCGAGCCAGATTTAGTAGGCGAAACCAAGAGGTTACAGAGTTCAAATGATTAGTTAAAGACTCGAGTTGATCAGGTTCACCAAGGTGAAACACTGAGTTTTGAGTTACATGATTGGGATGTGTTGTACTTCAAGGGTCGGTTATACGTACCCATAGATGTTCAATTTCATAGTAAAATCCTCTATGAGGCACATTACAGCCAGCTCTTAGTTTATCCAAGCAGTAACAAGGTGTATCAGAAGCTTCGATAATTGTACTACTGGTCGAGAATGAAAAAGTAGGTGTCAGAGTTTATCTCTAGATGTCTAGTGTGTTAGTAGGTTAAAATAGAACACCAGGTTCCTTCAGGTTTACTTTATTCCATTCGAATTCCTTAGATGAAATGGGACAGAGTAACATGAACTTCGTGATCATATTACCTTTGAATAGACATAGACATGATGCAGTTTGGGTTATAGTTGACTATCAAACCGAATCAACTCACCTCTTCCCAGTTTGGATGGATTATACCTTAGAGAGGTTAGCTTAGTTGTACATTCGTGAGATAGTGAGGTTGCACGATGGATCGATTTCCATCATTTTCGACATAAATCCTCGATTCACTTCCTAATTTTAGAAATCCCTTCATAAACCTCTAGGAACTAAACTCAACCTCGGTACCGCTTTATAACCTCAGGAAAATGACCAATCAGAATGTGTCATCCATATCTTAGAGGACACACTTAGGTGCACCATCATAGATTTTTAGGGTATTTTGGAGGACCACCTGCCATTAAAGGAGTTTACATACAACAACAGTTACCATTCGAGCATTCAGATGGCTCCATATGAGGCCTTGTATGGGCCCAAGTGTAGAACTCCACTATGTTGGATAGAGCTCAGTGAGGGTAAGATCGTAGGTCCAGACTTGATCGGAGAAGCTGAGGAAATTTTTTTAATTGATTCAGAGTTAGTTGAGGGAGGCTTCAGATAGACAAAGATCCTATGCATATTTAAAACGTAAGGATAAAGAGTTCATAGTGGGGGAAAAGTGTTTCTCAAGGTTTCCCCTTGGAAGAAGGTACTACATTTTGGGCGCAAGAGAAAGTTGACCCTACTTTTCATAGGGCCTTACGAGGTACTAGAGAGAGCTGGACTAGTAGCTTATCGATTAACTTTAGCACCAGAATTGGAGAGCGTCCATAATGTTTTCCATCTATCCATGCTCAAGAGATAACGTTCCTACCCAATTCACGTCACACCACTAGAACAGATGGAGGTAAGCCCATACATGACCTATAAATATGAACCAATCCTAGAAAGAGATGTAAAGAAGTTAAGGAACAAAATGATTCCTTTCGTGAAAGTATTATAGAGGCACTATGGCGTTAAGAAAGTGACTTGGGAAACTGAGGAGGATATACAACTTTAGCACCCTCACCTCTTCTATCGAAGTAAATTTCAGGAACAAAATTTTAATTAGGAAGTGAGAGTTGTAACAACCCAAATCCTAGGTTAGTAGTTTCGGGTTAACCCAAGTGGGCCTTAGAATGAATCCATTAGCATTTTAAAAAGTTTTGGACCAAGTGAGCATTGGTATGGACTAAGCTTAAGCTTAGTCGATGATAAAAAAAATGGTACTTTTATATTATGATAAAAAAAGAGGAACAAATAAGTAACTTACCCCTAAACTTCCCGAAGACTTAATCCTTTTAATGAAAGATAATGTTAATGGGGGAAAAGTTCTCAAATCTCATTTTCTTTACCCATTCAAACTTTCTCTTCCATGAAATCTTAAGAAATGTAGGAGCTTTATTCCATGTCAAGCCTTGCCTAACAAAACCAAGGTAACAACCTTAATCCCCTCATTCTAAGCTTTAATTCAAGTTCTTTATAGAAAGGTTTGGGTAAGTATGCCAAATATGGGTTTACTGGGGGTTTTAGAAACCTAAATAATTTAAGCTCATTTTTTAGAGATTCAAGCATCAAGAAACGTTTTAAATTCCCTTCTAAGTTTTCAACATGTTAATAACAATTGTGCTTGATTATTGTCTAGTGAGAGAAGTTGGAGAAAAATCCAAAGCTAGGGGAAAGGAGAAGCTCACTCTTGGTTGACCCTTGGGTGCTTTACTGATATTATTCTTTAGGTGTTAAAAACAAAGGAGTTTTTGGGCATAAAAGTATTGATACTCATTCAATGGGTATTAATATTGTAGGTGAGGCACTGAGACTCGCAGGGTGGTATCGATACTGAGTTCACTTGGCAGATACTAGTAGCCAAATTCATATCGATACTCATAGGAGTATCAATACCAAGGGTAGAGTACCGATACTCTCCAATATCAGAATGAAATTTGGTATCGATACTCAGGAAAATATTGATACCCCATACCAGAAGTATCGATACTCAGGAAGTAGTATTAACACTATCCCTTTTTATTAGCCTTTAATAAGTCAGTAGTATTGATAATCAGAGGTTAGTATTGATACCCAAAGGTCATTATTGGTACTGAGGAGCTTAGTATCGGTACCCACAATAGTTTTGGGTAAGAAAACCAAGAGTTTTAACGATTATAATTGAGGGACCCAATAACACTAGAACGTCATGAAATAAAACTACAAGTGAGAACAATAATAAGCTCAGAACAGTTAGAAACAATAGCAACTAGGATGACATAAAACTAGCTTGTTTAACGCTTGGGACATATTCAGGACACCCGAGTTATTTTAGAAGATACAATCGTACAATTGGATATCTCAGTCAATACCAATACACTTTAGTCACCAGATGGGCGCAAATGTCCTAAGACTCGACGAATTAAGTTGGTTTGGTGTACATTTTAGATGTAGCTCTAGATCTCACCCAAATAAGTTGTAAGACTAGATGAGTGTGTGAACTCCAATATGCAGACTCAACCGCACCATGAAGCCTATATGAGCATGTCAGATCAACATTTCCATTTCCTCATACCTATGTCACTAGCATGTGCATTTAGTGAATGCATGTAGTATAATACAATTATTATTGAGGCACTAAGCTCATAACCTCAATGTTCAGAATGTGTTTACATAAATAGGTTCTTAGGGATCAATCGAGGAGCATTATTGTCTCCAGTAGTTCCATAACAGTACAAGCATCAAAGTACGTCTTGATCTTTTATTAGAATGCATGTACTATCTTAGACCCTTGTATTCAAATGTAACTCTATTTTGATTTTAAACTCACTGTATTTATTTTGGATGATTTGGGAGCTCCCCATATTTTGTAATCTTTGAATTATCAATATGGTATTTTACAGTTGTTTTAAAGAAAAATTTTAGGTTAGCCACTCTGATGGTCCCATGTGACATCATGACCCAGTGATCTTATGGTCGGACTTAATTAGGGTGTCACATATGTCACTAGTGGTTCTGATCTTGCAGTCCCACTGAGTTTCCATGCTAGTAGCCTCATCGAATCCATCATACAAACAAGGAAAAAAATTTGGAGTTGTAAAAAGTGTGTAATTTGATTGTAAGCACAATGAAGTCCCCAATCAACATCTTTTCTATATTTCTATTATAATCCCAAGAGGTTTTATAAAAACCCTCCAAAAAATTGTAAAACGTTTGGAATTTTCAAACACAAAGAGTGGCTTTATTCAATGTATTTTTTAATTCTTTCATTGGTAGTGTTCATTTTTTGTGCATGATATAGTAAAAAGAAAGGGGACAATTTGTGTGCCTTAGTTACAGGAGAAAGCTTAGTCGAAGATAAGACCGTCAGGACTAGAAAGTTGAAGGGTGAAGGTTTTTTTACCATTTAAAGGGGTTTGTTTAGTTTGCTTTTAGGGCTTATTTTTTGAGTTAGATGAGAAAGGGGGTTCCTTTAAACTTTGGTTATCTTCCAACATTAGTGGTGGTCGAAAAGGGAAGTAAAACATTGATTTATGGTACATGAGTGATCATTTTAGGTTTTTATGAGATTTTCAATCGAGATAGGGGTTAGAGAAGAAGTCAAAGCCTTTTATTGTTCTTGGTGTAGGTTTAGGCTTTATTATGGTAGTGGTCAGTGGTGGATGGAGAGAAGAACTCCAACGAGATACAGTATCTAACGCGGCGGATTTTGAATTTGGATAGTCTTAGTCATGTGTAGAGGAAAAGGATTGAGAGAACAAAAAATAAAGAGGATGACTTTTAGGTTAGGTTGTAAAATTAACAAAAAATGGAAAAGAAATTAGGTTAAATAGTTAGAGTTAACTAAGAGTAAATTATGCGTTAGTTCCTCCATGTTTTCCCTTATTTTCATTTTTTCTTAACATTTTTTGTTGTTTCATTTATGACTCTAACCTTTAATTTGTTGCAAAATGATCCCACAACATCACGTTGACCGGTCCCGTGGTTTGATCCGTGTTATTTATGGTTCGGGTAAAATATTAAAAATAAACCCTAAAACTCCCTTTTTATGCAATATTTATTATTTTTAATTCAAATTTTAACACTTTAATTTCTAACACTTTTAATATTTGCTCTTTAATTTTTAGCATTTTTCATTTTGTTCATGATGTGATTTACGACTTTATTTAGATTTCAATACATATATTATAGGATATTTACGTTCTGCTCTTTGATTTTTGCCATGTTTATAGTTTTGCCACTAAAGTTGATGCTTTTATCAAAGTTTGCATGTTAGACAATATATTTTGTTCGAGTCCCAATTTTAATTTTAATTCTTTGTTTTCTTCATTTTAGTTGTTTCTATTAATTAGGGGTTCTATTGTTAATATCATTTTATATTGGTTCATCATTATATATATAGTAATTAGATATAGGTATATATGTTTAAATTTTATTAACTATAGGTGTATATAATTTTATAAGTTATTTTTAATTATTAAATATATATGTTTTGAGTTATTAATTATTATTATATTAAAATATATGTACATAGTTATAAGTTCATTTATGAAGTATATAATATATAGATATAAATACATATAAATATATTCATGTTACAAATAAAAACACATATACTAACATATTTATATATATGTACATGCCAAACAATTTAAATCCAATAATTACAAGACAAACTCAGCTCAAGCCTAAGAGTTCAATACAAGTGACCCAACGGAGGCCTAGAAGTTAAAGATCCATGTTGAAGCCTACTCGAAGCAACCAAGGAGATAATAGCCCGTGTGCAAGACCCAAACGTCTAGGCTTTCAGTTGAAAGCTTCAAGTGTCGACCATCTCTAGTCGTTGAATCCCAAAATAGAGCCAATGGTCGAAAACCCAAACCATTAGGGTTTCTAATCCTTCCTAGCATCGCACGATAGGATCCATCAGTTCTGGACCCATCTAACAGTCTAGATTGTGGGAGAGGATTAGGGTTTTGTAAACCCACTTTAGGTCATTTGATCTTCCCTCGATCAATGATACAGATAAAAAATACAAACCTAGGGTTAGAGAAACCCTAGCCACCACCGCATTACTTGAACTGTCTGATCTGGATCCATCTAATGGTCTATATCAAGTCTACAAGATTAGAATATATACCCTAGTGGAACCTCAACTATTGTCGTTTAGTCTTCACAAGTCATCCACGCCATTAGTGGTCCCTCATCACCACGTGAGAAGCCATGGTGGTCCTAAAAACCCCCAATGGCCTTTAGTGAAGCCATGGCAGTACCAACCGAGTTTCTCTTCCTCGTCAGCAAGCCATATAATCGGGAAAAAAAAAACAAAGAAATAAAAAAAATCAACACTTTTACTTTTTATCCTCGTAATCGGGATATAAAAACCCAAAAAAAAACTTGTAAATGTTTTTTTAGTAACCAAATAAATCAAAAAGTAATAGAAGCATTTTAGAGGTGTCCTCAATTTTTTTATTTTCAATATTCTTTAGTATGAGTGTGCGTGTGTGTTATGTTTCAAAGGAAAAAAGAGTACAAAAAGAGATTATTTCTTTACCTTTATCGTTTGAGCTCCTCACCAGAGTTGGGCGTCATCGGGGAAGAAGAGTTGTAGAGTCGAAATCCCTTAGCGCTTAGGATTTTCATGTGGGTTTTGGTGTTACATTTGAAGTTTTAGAATAGGAAGACGTAGTTTCGAGTTTTATTTGGGTTCAGTGTAGTGTACGACGAACGTATGGTGGTTACGGGTTTTGTTTTAGTTTTGGGCAAGAAAAATGGAAGTTTTAGAAGAGCTTATGTTCAGTTTGGGTTATGTTCGACTTAGTCTAGGCGGAGGAGAGGGCGGTCAAAGGATGATTTGGTCAAAGAATGATTTGGTTAAAGAATGAAAAAGGGATATTTTTCTAAAGAATGAAAAATGAAAGGAGGCTAGAGTTGGAAACTTTTCCAAAAATGAAAAAACATTTAGCATATATACATAGATTTTTAGGATAATCGCGTAGTAGTCCATGGATTTTCAGAGTGTTTTTACATATTGGTCACTAATTTCCTTTTTCTCATATTATTCCGAATCTAGTATTCATTTTACAATTTTTTTATTATTGGTAAATTTTTAATATATTTCTATTAAATACTTGATTCGACCTTGTGATGACCCGTCCCGGGCTACGACCCATATTATTGTGGCCCAAGTAAAATTTTATTATTAACCCCTAATTACTAATTTCTAAAATAGTTTGAATTAATTCTACAACCTTAAGACGACTAGTCCCAGTGTACGACTCACGTTATTACGTTCTAGGTAAAATTAAAAAAAACTAACCACTAATCATTAATTTGTTAGTTCTTTCTATTACATTTATGCCCTTTTAATTTTTCAAGTATTTAAATTTATGTTCTTTAATATATTACATTTACATTTTTAGCCCTTTAAATTACCATATTTTTTTTTTATTTTTCTTTCTTTCATTTTAGTCCCATATGATATTTATGGTATTTATTTCGTTTCCACTGCATGTGGTTTACTTCATTTGCATTTCAGTCATTATTATTTACCATGTTTATATTCATACTCTTTTAGTCCTTATACTTTTTGGCCTATCGTGTATAGATGTCATACCTTACACATTTATACCTTTGATATGCTATCTTTACATTTGAAAATTCTAAATTTGAGTGGAATTTAAATTTTGATCATTTTGTTTCAAGTTCATCATATCACACATCATTATTATTAGTAAATGATTTCACAGTCTTTATGATTTCATACCTTTTCCTTTTTTAAATTGTTTGTTTTTAGTAAAAGAAAAGGATTGTGAGTTTCCTCTCACACACAATATCATCTTTTGAATATCTAGAGTCTTCTAATTGTTATTTGTCCCTTTAAGCGGAGGTGAACGATACACTTTCGTGAAAAAAGTATTATTCTCTGCATGAGCTTTAGCAAGTAACCTTAGGGATGCATATGGCTTATTTTTATGAGTGAAATATTGAGTTTCCTTGCATAGACATAGAGAAATGCATCCCCTCTAATTGATCTTGGCTCATTTAAGCCAATAATGAGTGAGGACTGAGGGTATGGCAAGCCCTAGGGGTACAAGCAAAGGACAATTCGAGAACCATTAAGTACTAATGAAACTTTGCATGCTTTTGTACCAAAACTCTTTATGTTGATCTTCATAAAGTACCACAAAGAGGAAACAAACTCTAACCTTTACTCATAGGGTATATTTACCTTTTGCAAAAAGTATGCAAACTAGAAGAGAATGCAATTAGGATTTATTTTCCAAACAAAACCATAGGGGTAGAAATCATGTATGGGTAGGACCTATTAAATAATGTTTAGGTAGACAATATGTGAGGGTAGGTTTATGCTTTAAAGAGAGTTCTTATTATTTTATTGATACTTATATTTTTTTCTTATTTGATTATCCTTTTTCTTGCATTTGCATTACCATGAAATTTGCATCATCATGACATAAAGGTGTTGATTCACAAAAGTGGTTAAAAAAGTAGAAGTTTTCATATTGATACAGGTTTCTATATCCAGATAGTCAAATGCAAATGGCTGGTAATCTACGAAAGGAACTTATTGACGGTAAGAGCTTAAAATCGATCGAAGACCTTGTTGATGGCACAAAGATTGAGATGACATCAAAGATTTAAATACTAGTTGAATCAAGAACGAGAGAACCTTTACGAAGTGCGAAGACCATTTTCCTTAGAAAATCTCGTAAACGTGAAGGTATAAATATTCAATAATCATAATAGGTGATTTGGAAGAAAGATGATGTACATCGACAAATACAAGAGGTGGTTCAACTTCCCGATGATAGTGAAGACAACATCGGATCATAAGAAGAACCTAGCCTAGAGACATTAAGAAAATAAAGCCTATGAAATTTGACTATCTGATATATGGAAAACTTGTTCTCTAATGAAGTTTTTCTAATTGTAAACAATTCTACAATTAGCACATTTTGCATTTACATTTTCTCATTTTGCATTGCATTAATTTATTAAAATACTTTTTACATTCATTAAACATGAAAACATGAAAATAATTCATGGAATATTTTGTTATAGAATATACTAGAAAACACAACTGCATACCTTCACAATTCTCATGGAAAGACAATGGAAGCAAAATTTGAACATTTGAAGAAGGAAATGCAATTGAATTTACTGAAAATTCAACAAGACTTAGAGGTAAAAATGAAATAGACACTTATTTCGTTGATTTTTGGGTTAAGGTGTAAAATATAGAAATAATCTACTTGAAATTCTCTATCTTTTCATATAAAAGGTTCATGCTATTTTTGCTTGGATGAGTGATTCCATGAAATGGGTGGTTGAAGGGGAAGATGAGTTATGATGATTTAAGGATGGGTTCTTATGTTGTTGATGTTGTAAAGTTGTTTCAAGCTTGTATGAGGATTAAAATTAATTGGAAATACAAAGAGAATGATTCGACCATGACCTAGGGTTTATGGAAATATTTAATTTGAATTGTTTTGATAGGGGTTTGATTATAATTGCATAGAAATATTGTTTAGAGATTGAATCTATGCTTGAATTAAGTTGAAACTCATCATAGGACTACTTTGATACATTTGGCTATGATGAAGGAAACTAAAAAACAATTATATAAATTTTTACAAGGGTTAGAAATGATATAGGAATTATTCTTTATGCTTTAGAAAATTGTCTGGACCAATTTGGAACTTGGTGAAAATATATTAACCAATTCACATACTTTGGAAATTTTGGGGAATTCAAGTGTAATTGCTTAATAATTTAGGTACTATACTAGAATTGAATATTGGAATTCTGATTTTAATGTTAGAATATTGGTTTGGATCAATTTGCAAATTTGTTAAAGTTTGGGGACCAAATCACAAATT
This sequence comes from Hibiscus syriacus, assembly GCF_006381635.1. Classification (NCBI taxonomy): domain Eukaryota; kingdom Viridiplantae; phylum Streptophyta; class Magnoliopsida; order Malvales; family Malvaceae; genus Hibiscus; species Hibiscus syriacus. The sequence continues at coordinate 1,150,199 of NW_024062382.1, forward strand.
ATATAAATTATGGGTTTGAATTGGAATTTGTATAAATTTGATGATTAGGATTTTAATACATTGTTGGAATGTTTGATTATGATATTTAGAGCTTAAATTGAAGTTAAATGGCAAGGGATCATTTTGAATAAATTGGAAAAGTTGAGATTAATTCTAAAAGAATTCATATTCGTGGTTGAAATATGAAATTTGAAATGTCAAGTGAACTATTCGTGAATATGAATAGTAAAGGACTTGACATGTTATTTTAAAGAATAAAAGTCAACCTTTATGTTGTGATATGTATTTAGTATCGAACAAATGTTGGAAGGATTTTTATAAATTTTATTACTAGCTTGTGCCTATGTTAGTATTATATTAACATATGCTTTGAAATATGTGTTTTTTTTCCTATATGATACTTGTGTAGATCATTATCAAAGTTGTGATACGAGCAAGATTAAAAACAATGACAAAGTACTAGAGTGAAGTTATATCGATAATAAAGGTCTACTAGTGATGCAGTTCAGCTGAGTGAATTCTTACTTACTAATACACACACATGATACGAGGGAGACTTGCGATAAGTCAACCTCTGATGATTTTGATAGAAAAATAATTTGAATCGTATTATGAAATATTTTTATAATATTTTCTGAAATGGTTTATGAAAAATATTGGGCATGAACTACCCAAATGCACTGATTTATGATATTTTGAAATGATTATAGATATTATTATATTTGAATTGTGAATGAGATATGAACTTTTATTATTAAGCACATTGTATGTGTATTGAGATTTGATTGGTACAACTGGCATGCCATGAGATGGACTGGTTTTTATTTGGTACATTTGTCTACATTTATTTAGCACTATATGTGCTTTCTAGGTTTCATTATATATTGACATTGTGAGTTACCATGTCTAATTTTTTATTTTTAGTACAATGATGTTGTGTTCTACAATATCTATACTTTAGTCTGGCACTAAAAGTGCAAGTTAGATCTGGTAGTTACGACTGCATATAGAGCGCACACTCGTCTGACTCACGTACCTTGCATTCTCATCTAATATACATTGGGCTATGTTTATATTAATCTGAAAAGTGCAGGTTTACAGGTTCATTGAAAGTAAAGCTTTCACTGATTAATCTGATATGACATTATGTGAAAACTGTTATATACAGGCTCATAGGAAAGCTTTTAATAAATATGTTTGTTCTTATGTTATTATAAGATATTATATGTATAAGGAATTTATGAAATTACTATCCTGATATGTTTTACTTATTTTTTATAACGCATCACTAAATTATGCTTAGCGTGTGATTGTTTCACATGTAGGGAAAGGAAAGGAAAAAGCTAAGGAGTGAGGAGCATATCAAGCATCACTTTTATGGAATCAGATCTATATCCAGTATCAGTCAGAACATCATTTGACGTCATTTTGACTTAATTATTGGCATGTATATTAAAGATGATCTAGTTGCTCTTATATGATAGCTATAAAATAGTTTTTTTAATATTAAAATATTATTTTCCTATATGGATAATATTAGATATAATTAGTAGTATAGATAAATAGTATTTTACTAAATTATGTTTTATATACTAGTTGGTTGAATTTTAAACTAGACAATTATTCGGCAATTTTGTTTATGATATGAAGTAGTATTGAACTACCTAGTTGTTGCTTGAAATTAGACTTAAATTGGAGGTTAAAATATTTTGTTTTGATATTACATGATTAACTAATTCTATCAATAAAGTTATAATTGACAATTTTATAAGAAACAAAATTTTACTGGTCTTTGAATGGGAAATATTTTATATGGTTAATGTAACATCTCTATCTCGTACTCGAATACGTTTATGGGGTTATAGTGTTACATTTATTGGTATCATAATTGCAGACTTAGCCAATTCTCGACCTAAAACGAAGTTATTATGTGTTAAAAAGTTTGTACATGCCACTAGGATATTAATGTTACTGATCTAGTATAATTATATGATTTGATTATTGTTGTTACTTTTTACTAATGTATGTTTAAAATGTGTCTATTTTAGATGTTGGAAACTGAGGGTTCGCGTCGTGCGGTCGATCAGGAGATTCCGATAGGAATCGATAGGGGTAGTATTAAGCTGAACAATGAACATCTCGCTCAGTCTGAATGACAAGGAGCACTGGCACAGAAGGGAATGGCAGTGCAAGATCAATGAACGTTATTTCAAACTTTCGATTCCATCTTGACACGTTATCAACCACATCCACCTCCACCTGCTCCTCCATCTCCCCGAGTATCAATTGCAAAGTAATTAAAGAGTTTCAGAGCTCTTGAATTCAAATAAGAGTCTGATGAGGTCCAGTAGTGACAGACCTATGGCTAAATGATGTGAAAGTTATGTAGGATGGATTCCACTACATGAATCAATAGAAATTGTATGGAGAGTTGTCTTTGCTTCGAGGCCAGGACCGTATATGATTGATCAATATGACATTGTGTGTGCCTCCTGGACAAGTTACTTGGTAGTTTTTTCTTGAAGAATTCAAGGATAGATATATATAGGATCAGTTCATCAAGAAAATGAAGCAGGAATTCTTCAACTTAAAGCAAAGTGACCACTTAGTTTATGAGTATGAGTGTGAGTTTAATAAATTGAGTCGGTTTGCAATAGAATTGATCCCCAATGGAAAGGACAGTTGTGAATGGTTTATTGAGGCATGCGACTGACACTGAAAGAGTTTATGTTGGCGTTAAATCTTCCTATGTTCCAAGAAATGTTAAATAGAGATAAAGCTTTAGAAAGAGCTAAGAAAGAAAGCTTTGTTGAAGAGAGAGTTTATACAGCAAAGAGATCGGGAACATCATCAGCTTCATTTCCGTTTAAAAGAGGTAGAGGTTTCAACTCCCAAGACCAGAATAGATCTAAATCTGGTGCTTCCAATCATAGTGGTGCTAGTTCTGGAAAAGCCAAAAAATCTAAGTCAGCCGCTGCGGAAATGGACAAATCAAATTAGGGTTGGTACCCACCTTGTCAGGTTTGCGACAAGAATAACCTGAGAGTATATTGATCTATTTTAGAAGCCTGTTTCAGATGTGGAGATACTGACCATTTTTTTCGAGATTGTCCGATGGCACATGGGGAAAAATTAGTTAAATCAAAGAGATCTGCAACAGTATCACACATAGAAAGAGACAGATGTAAACTGAGAGGGGCATCAGAATACGCTTTACAACCTGAAATATGTGTCCCTCATCCAGATTTTATAATATCAAGATTAATGAGGAGCAAGACGATACAAAAAAACATTGCAGGTACATTTTATCTTTATGATGAACCAATATTTGTTTTGATTGATCATGGCTCTACACACTCATATAGCAGTACAAAGTTAATTAGAGAAAGAAGTATTTCATTATAATCTATATCTACAGATATAATTGTGACAAACCCTGTGGGTCAGAGTGCGATGGTAAATTTGATATGTAAAAATTGTCCGATAAAGATTCAAGACATCAATTTCCTAGCAAATTTGATAGAATTACCTTTTGAGGAGTTTAAAATAATTTTGGGCATGGATTGGTTATCTCAATATCGTTCCATAGCATATTGTCATTTGAAATGATTAATATTGAAAGACTAAAAAGGTATAGAGGTAATATTAGTCGGTGAAAGGGTAAATCCCTTACCCAATGTGATTTTCGTAGTTTCTGCTAAGGAACTGTTGTTGCAAGGATGTCATGCTTTCCTGGCCAATGTGGTTGATACTCAAAGTTTAGAGATTATATTAGAAGATATTCCAACTATTAGAGAGTATATGGATGTGTTTCCAAATGAGCTACCTGATTTACCTCCAGATTGAGAAGTAGAATTTAAGATTGAGATATTCTGGGTATTGCACCTATTTCGATGGCCCCATATCGAGTTGCTCTGAATTAGCTCAGATAATTAAAGGTATAATTGTAAAATTTTCTTGATCGAGGTTTTATCGGACTGAGTGTGTCACCTTGGGGTGCGCCAATGCTATTCATGAAAAAGAAGGACGAATCTATGTTATTATACATAGATTATCGTCAACTTAATAAGGTGATCGTGAACAAAAAGTACCCTTTTCCAAGGATCGACGACCTTTTTGTTCAGTTAAAAGGTACATTGATATTTTCTAAGATCGATATTTAATATGGTTATCATCAGTTATAGATCAAAGAGGAAGATATTCCTAAAAGAAATTTTAGAACCTGGTATGGCCATTATGAATTTATGGTGATGTCGTTTGGATTAACAAATGCACCTAAACAGTTTATAGACATGATGAATCAAGTATTTCAACCGTATCCTTACCAGTTCATGGTGGTATTTATAGATTACATTAAGGTATATTCAAAGAAAAATGAAGATCATGATAAACATCTTCCCACTATACTTTAGATACTTCGGGATAAATAGTTATATGCTAAGCTATCGAACTGTGAATTCTGGTTGTACAAAGTTGTTTTTCTTGGCCATGTGATTTTCATAGAGGAAATAAGATTGGATACCAAGAAAGTACAAGCTGTAGTAGATTGGAAAACTCCAAAGAATGTTTTTAAGGTTCATATTTTCTTAGGATTGGTTAGTTATTATAAAAGGTTTTTTATGAACTTTTTGATGACTGTCTCCCCACTAAAAAAGCTATTAAGGAAAAACATGTCATTTATTTGGACAAATAAGTGTCAAGAAAGTTTTGAGACACTGAAGAAGATATTGAAAAAAGCTCTAGTACTAGTACAACTAGAATCCAGAAAAGATTATGTAATTTATAGTGATGAATCTCATAATGGGTTAGAATACGTATTGATGCAACAAGAAAAATTAGTGGCTTATGTTTTACAAAAACTTAAGAAACACGAAAGGCTCATGATTTGGATTTGGCAATAGTGGAATTCACTTTGAAGATTTGGCGTCACTATTTATATGGTGAACAATGCTACATTTATGTTGATCATAAAAGTCTGAAGTATTTACTGACAAAAAATGAGTTAAGTTTAAGACAACAAAGATATATTGAGATTCTTAAAGACTATGATATGATTATCGACTACCATTCGAGAAAGGCTAACGTGGTAGCTGATGTGTTGAGCTGAAAGACCTTTTCTGTATTGAGAGCTTTAAATGCTTGATTATCGATGAAAAAAGATGGTACAATAATTACCGATTTCAAATTAAATATTTATTTGTTGGATAAAATTAAGGATCTTCAGAAGAATGATAAAATGTGTATGTTAAGGATCGGCCAAGTAGAAAAACACAAAAAATAAACATTTTGAAGTTAAGTCTGATTAATGTTTATATTATTGAGGACGAGTCTATATTTCGAGTGATGAAGAATTGAAGAAATTACTTCTCTCTGAGGCACATTATAGCCCATTGACAATGCACTCTAGGGGAAATAAGAAGTATCATGACCTGAAGAGTCGATATTCATTTCTAAATGCTTGACGTGTCCACTAGTAAAAGTGAAACATCAAGTGCCTTCTAGACTACTGCAACCAATTTCCATTATTAAGTGGAAATGGGAACGAGTAACGATGGATTTTGTGTTAGGGCTGCCTTTGACACCCAGTAAAAAGGATTTGATATGGGTGATAATCGACAGATTGAAAAAGAAAACATAATTAATTCTAGTTTGAATTGATTACTTTATGGATAAATATGTAGAGTTGTATATTAAGGAAATTGTATGATTGCACGGAGTTCTTGTCTTGTATTTTTTTAAAGAGATCTAAGGTTCACTTCGAGATTCTAGAAGTCCATGTATAAAACATTAGGTACTAGACTTAACTTTATCACAACATTTCATCCTCAAATGGATGGGCAATCAAAATGAACAATTTAGATCTTGGAGGATATGCTAAGGGCTTACGCAATTGAATTTAAATGTTCATGGGAAATTTATTTACCCTTAGCAGAATTCATTTATAATAATAGCTACCAGCCAAGTATAAAAAAGGCTCCTTATGAAGCCTTATATGGAAAAAGATGTCGGTCACCATTGAATTGGTACCAGATAAAAGAGCAATATAAAATTGGACATGGTCTAATTAAAAAAGTGGAATAAAATGTGAACATTATTCAAGATAATCTTATTCAGATTTAAGGAGAAAAGAAATTGAATTTCAAGTCAGTGATAAAAATATTTCTCAAAGTATCATTATGGAAAAAGGATTTACGATTTGGATGAAAAGGAAAGATAAGTTCGATATTCATTGGTCCGTATGAAATTCTGAAAAGTGTTGGTTTGGTTCCTTATCAACTAGCTTTACCTCCAGAAATGGATAAGATTCATTATGTATTTCATGTATCAATGGTCAGTAAGTATCAATCGATTTCATTGGTTAAAGTTCTTTGACAAAACCATAAAGTCGAGGAAGCTACCTGGGAAAGAGAAAAATATATGAAAAAGTAGTTTCCTCATCTTTTTGCATCAAATATGTAATGAAAATTCAAGAAATAATTTTAAAAAGGGGGGAGAATTGTTATATCCAAAATTTTGACTAGTGACTAAAATGTAAATTTTAGAAGTTTAGTGCCTAAAGTATAAAATTTGGAAAAGTATACATACCATGTTGGTAATTTTATCGAAAGGAAATTTTATCCCGTAAATTAATAGTTCACCCTAAGAATGAAGTTTTCATGAGTTTTAGATTTTTGTTCTAGAAATTGTATTAAAGGCAATAAAGCGATACAGTTCGATAAAAATTCATATAATCAGATTGAACCGGATTTTCAAGAAATTTTGAAGGACGGTAGTATAAGGTTAATAATATCATTTCCATGTTTTATTTTATTACAATTTAACATGGATAATTGGATTGAAGATTTATTTTCCATGTTAAACCAAGATCGTTGGATTAAAGTGGTAGGATTGGAATTTTTGGAAAAATGCAAGGGCAAAGATGGAAACTAATAAAATATTAGTTTATATTTGACATGATGATATAAGGAATGATGTCATGATAAAAAATGTTATGTGATATTTTAAGGAAGAATCAAGAATTTTTCATTCATCTTCTCCATTTGGCCATAAGTTCCATGGATAAGGTAAAAAGAATTTTCAATTTCATTTTTGAGCTTATTTAGTTGACTTTTTGGTTAAGGTGTGAAATAGAGGATTAATCTACATGAAATTCTCTATTTTTTTGGTATACATGGTCCACGTTATTTTTTCTTGGATGATTGATTTTATGATTTGGGTGGTTGAAAGGGAATATGAATTATGATGATTTAAGGGTGGATTCTTATGTTGTTGTTGTTGTAAAGTTGTTTTCAAGCTTGTATGATGATTAAAATTAATTGTAAATCCATAGAGAATGATTTGGCCATGATGTAGGGCTTATGGAAAGATTGAATTTGAATTTTTTTTAATGGGGGTTTGATTAGAATTGCATGCAAATATTGTTTAGAGCTTGAATCCATGCTTGAATTAAGTTGAATTTATCCTAAGAATACTTTGATACATTTGGCCATGATGATGGAAATTGAGAAAAAGTTATAGAAAAATTTTACAAGGGTTAGAAATGATCTAGGAATGATTCTACATGCTTTAGAAAATTGTGCGGACTATTTCGAACTTGATGAAAGTATAAGAACCAATTCACATACTTTGGAAAATTTGGGGAATTCAAGTGTAATTGCCTAATAGTTGATGAACTATGCTGGAATTGAATATTGGAATGTTGATTTTAATGTTAGAATGTTGGTTTGGATCAATTTGCAAATTTGTTAAAGTTTGGGGACCAAATTACATACTGTATAAATTATGGTTTTAAATTAGAATTGGTATAAAGTTGATGAGTAGGATTTGAATACATTGTTTGAATGTTTGATTATAATATTTGGAGCTTAAACTGAAGTTAAATGGCAAGGGACCATTTGAATAAAATGGAAAAGTTGAGATGAATTCTAAAAGAATTCATATTAGTGATTGAAATGTGAAATTGGAAATTTCATGTGGTCTATTGGTGAATATGAATAGTAAAGTGCTTGACATGTTATTTTGAAGAATAAAAGTTAACATTTATGATATGGATTTAGTATCGAATAAGTGTCAGAAGAATTTTTATAATTTTTTGTAATACCCCAATATGTCGTGTTAGCGATTATATTAAAAGGATTTAAAATTTGGAGGATTAAATTGAATAAATGGTAAAGTATAAGAAATGATTTAGGAAACTGTGTTTAAGACCAATTAGTAAGAATAGAAGAATGAAAGGGCATTTTCATCCTTTAGAGGAAAATGGATTTAAAATTTATTTATTAGGGATATTTAATAAGAGAAAAGGGGGAAAAGTTGAGAAAACTAAGTTATCTTCTTCTTCTCTTTCTTCTCGTCCCATGCTCTCCCCCATAGCCAAAGGTAAGATTTCTTCAAGTTGGTTTTTCCTTTAGTTTATGGGTTGGATTTGAAACCTTAAGTGATATAGAGCCTTAAAGAAAGTTCAAGGATGATTAAATATAAGTGGCTAGTGAATTATTTGAGATTTAAGAAAATGGGTTTTTAAATGATTTGATGAAATATGAGTTTTTATTGAAGTTTGCAAGTAGTTTTGACTTGTCAAAGAAGTAAATGAGAGATTAGAAGCCTTGGTTGTGATTAAAAACAAGTATGAAAAAGTAGTGTGATTCTTGGGTTGGAGTGTTCTTTGAAGATTTTAGATTTTATAGGAAGATTTATGAAGAAAAGTTAGTTGGGTTTAATAAGGATAAGTTTAATGGTATTGTTGGAGGTAAAAGTAAGAGAATGAAATGAAAGTTGGGTAAAAATCGAAATGAATAATGGAAAATCTTTGTAAAGGTATCGGTACTCGAAGAACAGTACGGATACTATAGGTTTAAATTTGAGGAAATAGGATGAACATTATCGATACTGATGCAATTAGTATCGATACTGCTGTCGGTATCGATACTAAGAGGAAAGTATCGATACTATGGATTCCAGAATACAGAAATGGTATCGATACTGAAGGGAGTATCAATACCATAGTATAGAAATATCGATACCATAGTAGGGGTACCGATACTATTGAGCTTGGAATTTTAAGATATGATGAATTTTAATAGAAATTTAAAATAATAGTACTTTTGAGTATTATTAAAAGTATAAACGCTAGAAAGTATACTAAAATTTCTATAGCATGTGTAAATAATGGATGCTTGTGTATATCGTAACAAGCTCCAGAGTCAAGCAAGAAAAAGGGAAAGGATAAAGTTTCCAAATAGTCATACATTATTATAGCATACTAGTGAGGCATATCAGGTGAGTGCATTTATTGTACTTCTATGAAATGAGGGAGACTTGCGACGAGTCAACCTCGAATGTTTTTGATAAAGAATATTTTACAGTACATTGATATGTTTTTTTGATGCGTCTGGAAATGATATTATGAATAAATTTTTGAGTATGAAATGCTCTAAAAGGAATAGATGAACGTTGAAGTTGTTCAATAGTTATCAATATTGAAAAAATAAATGTTTAAATATGTAAAATTGATTTAAAAGCCCATTGTATGTGCATTGAGATTCATAGGTGAATTGAGATTCATAGGTGCATTGAGACAAACTTTGTGTATGATGGTATCGATCGATTTTGTTTAATACATAACGGTGCATTTTCGTATCAGTACTATGTGTGCTCTTGGCACTATATGTGCAATCATGGTATTCGTAATGAGTTTGTGAATTACCATTTCGATATACAATTATGTATATAAGTTATCGATCGATTTTTTTTAATGCATAACGGTGCATTTTCGGCACTAAATGTGCAACCCATGGTATTCATAATGTGTTTATGAATGACCATTTCAGCACTATGTATGCAATCCATGGAATTCATAATACGTTTGTGAATTTCCATTTCGGCACTTTGGTGCAATGCATGTACCTTGTATTCTCATTTAACATACATTGGGCAAAATAATGAATAATTGGAAAATATTGATAGATAGGTACGTTGGGAATACTAAAATGGTTTCGATAACTATGTGAAGCAAAACTGGGGTTACTAGAATAGTTTTAATTATTCTTATGAATTATATGATTTAGTTCGTATTTTGATAGTCATGATGTGTTTGTGTATGAATTTCACTTCATTAATATTTTTATTCCTCATTAACTAAATAATTAGCGTGTGTTGATTTCATGTGTAGGTATTAGCAAAGACTAGCCGATTAAGGAGTGCGGCAGAGATCATCAAGCCAAGGTTGACTCATCAGTAAATGTAGGACAATTGAGTCTACTTTTTGAGAATTAGATGGCATGCATGGGACTTATAAAAATGCTTTGGAATGTATCTATCTTACGATTATTGTAATATGTTATAACGTTAAGATTATTTTATCTACTGAAAGTTAACAAGTTTTTATTTTTATTACACTGAAATGTTTTATCAATGGAACAAAATTTTATGGGTTACAAATAAAGAAATATTTTTAAAAGTCAGGTGACACCTGTAACTTGTATACGGAAACGTATATGGGGAATGGGTGTTACATTTTTATTACTAGCTTGTGCCTATGTTAGCATGATATTAAAATATGCTTTAAATATATATTTTTGGTATATGATGTTTGTGTAGATCGTGATCAAAATTTTGATACAAGCAAGCTTAAAAACAAGGACAAAGTACAATCGTGAAGTTATATCGATAATAAAGGTGTGTTATTTCAAGTGAATACATTCTTACTTAGTTATATATATTTATATGATATGAAGGAGACTTGCGTTAATTCAACCTCTAATGATTTTTTAATGAAAAAGAACTTGAATCATATTATGAAATATTTTCATAATATTTTCTAAAATGGTTTATGAAAAATATTGGGTATGAAAAATATTATTATATTTAAACTATGAATGAGATATGAATTTTAATTATTAATCCCATTGTATGTGCATTTAGATTTGACTGGTACAATTAGCATGCTATAAGTTGGAGTGGTTCTGTATCTGGTATATTTGTCTACATTTATTTAGCACTATATATGCGTTCTAGGGTTCACGATATATTGACATTGTGAGTTACCATGTATAATTTCTAATTTTTAGTACAACGATGTTGTGTTATACATTATCTACACTTTGGTTTGGCACTAAAACTGTAAGTTAGTTCTGGCAGCTATGACTGCATATAGCGTGCACACTCGTCTAAATCACGTACCTTGTATTCTCATCTGATATACATTGGGATATGTTTATATTAATCTGAAAATTGCAGAGTTATTGTTTCATTGAAAGTAAAGGTTTCATTGATTAATATGTTATTAGATTATGTGACAATTGTTATATACATGCTCATAGGAAAGATTTTAATAAATATGTCTATATGTTATTATGTTATTATAAGATATTATCATTATAAGAAATTTATGAAATTACTATCTCGATATGTTTTACTTCTTGTTTATAATGCCTTGCTAAGTTATACTTAGTGTGTGATTGTTTCACGCGTAGGGAAATGAAAAGAAAAAGTTGTGGAGTGAGGAGCATATCAAGCATCACTTTTGTGGAATCATATCTATATCCAATATCAGTAAGAATATCCTTTGATGTTATTTTGACTTAATTAATTGCATATATATTAAAGATGATCTAATTGCTCTGATATGATATCTATAAAATAGTTTTGTAATAATAAAATAATACTGTCCTAATATGGATAATATTAGATATAATTCGTAGTATGGATAAATAATATTTTACTAAATTATGTTTATATACTAGGTGGTTGAATTTTAAACTAGACAGTTATTAGGCCTTTTTGTTTGCGATATAAAGTAGTATTGAATTGCCTAGTTGTTGCCTGAATTTAGACTTAAAGTATAGATTAAAATATTTGTTTTGATTTTACGTGATTAATTGATTTTAGCAATAAAGTTAGAATTGAAAATTTTAAAAGAAAAGAAATATTACTAGTATTCAAATAGGAAATATTTTATATGGTTAATGTTACACCTCTAACTCGTATTCGGATACGTATACAAGATTAGGGTGTTATAGAAAGAATCGACAACTGTACTGTTTAAATCTTTTAATTGCACCAAACCTTTATATGCTCCAAGATTAGTCATATCACCTGAGAATTACATTGGGTATGTTGTTGGGTTATCTTCCACTAAAGCTCAAGTGGCTGTAAAAAATCCTCAAAACAATTCAAATGAGCATATAGTACCAGATATCAATGAGATTGAAAGGGATAAGAATAAACTGCGAGAGCATATGAAATACTAGTGCAAGGATTTATTTAAGGAAATGAGAGGACATAGTTCCCAAGATGAGCTGGATATAGTGGAGCTAAGTTTGGTGCCTGAACTGATACTACTGCCTAAGTTTAAAATGCATGAGTTTGATAAATATGAGGGGAAGACATGTTTCATGTGCACTTGAAGATGTTTATAAGACGATGACATACTTTGTCAGGGATGACATAATTCTAATCCATTGTTCCAAGCAATTTTGACAAGGTCTGCTGCAAGATGGTACAACCAACTAATCTGTGGCAAGATAAAATCTTTGAAAGACCTAAAAAATGCCTTTAAGAAACAATATCAATACGTCATTGATATGATTCCCGATAGGGTCACCCTCCAGAATATGGCTTTTGTCAATATACACAATGATGGAGAGACATTGTAGCTTAGGTCAACCCATCTTTGGTTGAAAAAGAGTTCATAATCATGTTTTCAGATACACTAAAATCTCCCTACATTAGCCCCGTGTTAAGGGTTGCTACAAAGAATTTCTCTGACATAGTTATGTGTGGAGAAATGATTTAAAGGGCACTAAAGAAGAGCTAAATTAATGGAGGATGAAAAACTCGATGAAGAAACCCATGATCAAAAAGAAAGAAGGAGAAGCAATTTAAACATCTCTGTGAATGAATCAAGAATTGGAGAGTCCAAATTTAAGGGAACAACAAAGCATGAGAACAATATCGGGAGGATGTCGTTCAAACCCATTCCAATGACATATAGTGAGCTCTTTCAAGTGTTATACAAGGCGCACGTGGTGTCATCAAAATATGTGAAGCAGCTTGAACCACCGTACCCCAAGTGGTACAAAGAGAATGAGACTTGTGAGCATGCTAATATCCCGTGGCATACTAAACATTTTGATATTTCGATATAACAAATAAAGTACTATTGAATTTTAAGATTTCGATTCAAAATTATATATTTGATTAAATTATGCGAATATAAAAAATATTACTCCAAGTTTTCAAATGTCAATTTTAATCCTTACTCAAGTGTAAAATTGTGTTTTAGTCTTAAAATATTTTTGAAATAATTTTTCAAAGTATTTCGAACCTTACTCGAGCGAATAATAAGTTTTACAAAGGGATGTACAGATACACTTCTGTATGTATCGATACACTCATATTTTGAATGTAATTAGTGTACCGATACATAGCCTATGTACCGATACACTCCAGACTCCAAGAAACATCAAATGTATTTAGTGTATCGATACACCAGAGATGTACCGATACACTTGGTCAAATAACGGTCGAAATTTTTGAATTTTACACTGAGTGTACCGATACCCTTTGATAGTGTACCGATACACCTACGCTCCCAACAGATTTTTTAAATGGAAAACATACAACAACGGCTCTATTGACTTCACCAATGATCCCCAATGTTCAGAAGTGATCCAAGGTGTATTTAAACAAGCTCTGAAGCCATTGATCAACAACAAGAAACTAGAATTATGAGAGAATCAAAGAGAAAGGCTTAAACTTATTGTTTGAACATTTCAAGCCTATTTTCCATTCAATATTCATTTTGCTTTCAAGAACACCATTTGTGCTCAATTTTATTTATTCTTGAGTGTTCTTTCTTTGTTCTAGAATTGTGTAAACATCTTGCCTTGTGAGGTTTTTCTGTAAGTTTATGAAATTTGTTATTTTCTCTTTGGGAGAGTGTGTTCTTAAGAATTTGGGGTATAATTCTTGAGGGAGTTGTAAGGTTACTCTTCATCCTCAAAAGAAAGACAAATTAGTGAATTTGTAGAAAATCCTTAGTGTGGATAGCTAAGGTAGTGGACGTAAACTTTGTTTTAGAAAGTCGAACCACTCTAAATCGTTATGTAAATATTTTCAATTTTCTGTCAAATCTTCCACCAAAATTTTAATTTCCAATTCATCCCCTCTAGGCTATTCCGTCGATCGATTAACTCAATAATTGGTATCATAGGTACACTCATTTGAAGGTTTAACCACATCTTGAGTCGATTCAGGAAGAGTTATATCGATATTCAGCTCATCAATGACCTCCACTTCAAACTTCGAGTTCGTTGTTGATTCTCAGCCCGTCAAAAAACCTCCTTTCTTCAATGGAACTAATTATTCTTATTGGAAGAATAGGATGAGATACTTCATTCAAGCTAGTGATATGCGAGCATGGAAAATCGTGATGAACGGATATTCTGAACCATCCACACATCCAAATTTGTGGAGTGAAGAAGATAGGAGAATGTTCTAGCTCAACTCAAAAGCTATCCATATTCTATTTTGTGCTCTTGGACCAGATGAATACGGGAGAGTTTCATCGTGTACAATCACCAAGGAGATATGGGATAAATTGCAAGTCACTCATGAAGGCACTAACGAGATAAAAGAATCTAAAATCAGTCTTCTTACTCATAGCTATGACAATTTCAGGATGAAACCAGATGAAGACATCAAACCTATGACAGAGAGATTTTCCGTGATTGACAATGGTCTCAAAGCATATGGAGAGATCATTCCAAATGAGAAGCTTGTGAGGAAGATAATTTATTCTCTTCCAAAAGCTTGGAAATCGAAGAAGACGTCGATTATCAAAGCTAAAGACTTAAAGTCTTTAATTCTGAATGAACTTATTGTTTCTCTCCTCACGCATGAAATGATGATTCAAGATGAGGTAGACCTCGATAAAAAGAACGATACAAAGAAGGAGACAGAGAATAAGAAAAACGTTGGAGTTGCTCTCAAATCCACAAAAGGTAAGAGTGATTCTGACGATGATGACGATGATGAAGAGATGGCATTATTTGCCAAATGATTCATAAAGTTAATGAATCCCAACAGAGGAAGAAAGTTCAAATGAAATGAAGGCTTCAAAAATGAACCAAATGAGAAGGACCCAATCATATGCTACGAATGTAAAATGCCTTGGCATATGAAATACGATTGCCCAAATTTGAAGAACAAGGGTCAATCGAAGAAAAAGCACAAGGCACACGTGACTACTTGGAGTGATGATGATGAATCATCAAATGAAGAGGAACAAGAAGTAGTTAACCTGAGCTTGATAGCCATCAAGGAAGATTCTCAGGAAACTTCTAACACATTTGATTTAGAAGATTATTCTTTTGATGAGTTAGTTGAGGAATATACTGGGTTGGCTTCAGATTATGAGAAATTATTTTCAAAATACAAGAAATATATTTCAAAATTAAAAAATGATCTTGAAAGTAAAATTAATGAATTGCAAACCAAAATCAAAGATTTTGAAAAGAAAACTCCTAATTTGCATAATTTACTTTCAAGGGTCAACGATGATCATCAAAAAGAAAATAAAATATTATAATGAATAGAAAAAAATAATAATAATGACATAAAGTAATACCATTATTAAAAGTAATAATAAAAATTAGAAAGTGGAGCACTATAATTATGGTGTTCCATTTTAAAATACATTCCACTAACTTGTGTCCATAAATTTTGTCATTTTTAATTTAATCCCATGTTTTTTTATTTTAATTAATTATAATGCTTCATTTTTTATTTGTTTTCTTGAAATATGAATTTTATTCTCTTAATTTTAATATTTTTAATATTTTCATATTATTAGAGGATTATTTACAACTATAGTACTTTGTATATTAATTCATTTTAGTCATAATAAATCTTATATAATATCCTCATTAGCATCACTGGACTCGATTCAAAATAAATTGATTAAGGGTAATATTTGAGCATTTTAGTATTGTCATAAAGTGACTGTCTTAACGTATAAGAAAGTTACTTTCGATAATTTTAAAATGAAAGTATATCCCGTCAAATAACACCAATTAAATCGAATCCATTTTTAAAATTCGGGGATTGAGGAAAAGATCATATTCTTCTAATTAAATTCATCGAGAAAAGATAGTTAGATCGAATCTATGGTCTCGTCTTGAGATATTTAATTAATTGAATATCCTTATTTTCATTAAATATTGGTAAAATAAATAATTAATCAATTGTTTGATAGGATTTTTAATTTGTTTGACTTTTGTATGTGTTTTCAAAGGGATTTCAAAATAATAATGTTCGATTGGAAATAATTAAATATTATTATTTTCTCTCTAAAAATTATTTTGGGTATTATTATTTTGAAATTTAGAATGAAATTTTAATATTTCTTATTTCAATTATAGTAAGAATCGATTGCTTCAAGGTATGATAGATCGGTTCTTCTCGATAAGAAATAATTAAATATTATTATATTTCATCCAAAATTTTAAAAAATGTTATTTTAGGGGATCTTAAATTAAACCAGACTCGAGCTTGTACATTTTATTGCAAAGACAATTAACTAATCGACTAGGTACCGATTTAGGGCTTTATGGGGGTGCTAATCATTCTCCACACGTAACCGACTCCCAAACTCAAATTTTGGTAACGCAGACTCCAAGTTTGTCTTTTTAATTATAATTAATATTTTATTAAAATGGCAAATATATTTTTTTCATGTGTCTATTTTATTGTGATTTTATTGTATTTGCATCAACATATCATCTGAGGTGTTAATTCACAAGTGATTGACTAATAAGAAGACTGGTCATATTGAGACAAGAAATTCTAAACCATGTAGTCAAAATCGGGAGATCCAAAGATGTTCCAACGATGAATGAAGAAGGACATCTGATGAATCAAGAAATCTGAAGCTTATTGCATACTTCCTTTAAAGGAGCAAAGGCCAAGATGTTCCCTCATGAGATTGATACAGTCATATCAAGGATGAGAAGACCCTTCACAAAGATATGAAGACCACTTTGCATTGAAGTAAAATGAAGATCTCAAGATTCAACATTCGACATCATTAAGTGTGATAAAGTACACTGACAACTTAGGAATACGGCTCAAGAAAATGAAAAAAATGAAGAATCACAAATGTATTCTGACTACATGGTGTAATGAATTTTTGTTGTCTAAATGAAGGTTGATATATAGTGGTCAAATTTGGAATTAACACCTTGTGCATTTGCATTTACATTCTTATTTTACATAAACTTATTAATTTATTTATTTTTCTATTATTACTTTTTGTCATCTTATATGTACTAACTTGTTTGTTATGTTGTTTTTCTCTTTGTCTGCATTGCATGATCATGACATAATCAAAAGTTATTGATTTGTGAATGTTCATCATAGTAAAAGGTTTTCATGATGGATAAAGGGTTTCATGATCAAGCAAACTATAACACAGCCAATAAGTGGTATCCTGAGAAAGCTTCGAGAATGATGGATAGCTGTTCACACAAAGGTCACATGTCTGACGAAGAGCAAAGAGAGATAAAAGAGCATATGTCCAGGATGATGGATAGAATAGATGCTTTGGCCAAAGGAAGTGAGACTTCTACAATAGAAAAGAAAGAGCTTGATCTTGAGGTGTCAAATATGCAAGGGACTGTTTTAGAACCTGTTGATTCTAGCCAGTATGAGAAGCCACGCATAATCATTGTTCGTATCAACAAGCTGTTTGGAAACGCTAAGGAAATAGTGGAAACTATAAAAGTTCAGAAGGTTAAAAAGAAACCATACAATCAGAACTCATGGGCATTTAAGAGTATATTTACATCGTCAGGAGAAATAAACCTGAAGGCCTCAATTCAATCCAAGCTAAGAGGTGGCTATCGTTTTGATTCTATCCCTATATCATATAAAGAGTTATTTCATAAGCTTTTAGAGGCCCGAGAGGTGGCCTCGTATTATGTGAAGCCTTTGCAGACTCCATATCCAAATTGGTATGACGTTAACGTTCGTTGTGAATATCATGCTGGAATTCAAGGACATTCCATTGAGAATTGTTCTACCGTCAAACGTCGAGTCCAACTTCTTCTATATCATGAAGTATTGGAGTTTGAAATGAAAGGTCGACTGGGTTTGGTGACTGATTGTCCTGTTAAGGTGGAGCCAAAAGTGTTCAAAGGTAAGAATATTAGTGGGGGCATCCAGGAGGAAGAATATTTGTTAAAGGATGAAACTCAAGTTTATTATTTGAGGAATGAAAATGATAAATTGAGTAGAGAGATGAAAGTCATGCGGAATGTTTTCCAAAAGATCAATCAAGCTTTTAAATTTACCGGTATAGGAAACGA
This sequence comes from Hibiscus syriacus, assembly GCF_006381635.1. Taxonomy (NCBI): domain Eukaryota; kingdom Viridiplantae; phylum Streptophyta; class Magnoliopsida; order Malvales; family Malvaceae; genus Hibiscus; species Hibiscus syriacus. Next base: position 1,168,567 of record NW_024062382.1, read on the forward strand.
CCTAGACGAGTGGATAACAGGGGTCGCTAAACTAAAGAATGATGCTGAATAATGGAGAAAGAAATGCAAGGTGTATGAAGGTCGAGCCGAGAAGTTTTCTCATGATTTACAGATTGCAGAAAAAAGGCACAATATAGCTATTGATAATTTGAGAATATATCAAGCCAAAAATTAGACGTTGAATTTGTCCATAACCAACATAGAAATTTCATATCAACGCCACAAACGGGAAAATAAAGCTGAGCTAGAAGCCACTAGAGCCAAGAACAAAACGTTGATGAAGATGATGGATGACTGTAGTGATCTTATGCAAGAGTTTCATAACTGCAATGACTTTCTTACAAGGAAATATCAACAGCAGTGTCTGTAACTTCGAGAATTGGCGCTCAAGATAGAGAAAAGGGACAAAGTCATGAAAGAAGTTATGACCCAAGCAAGTGATGTGGCTCACAAATGGGTTGATTTAGCTGGCTTTGTTAGAGAATTGAAGCAGATTGATAATTCAACACCCGAGCATGAATGGAAGTTAAATTGGCTTTTGAATGAGATAGAAAAGTTCGGAGTGAAAGATGTCCCTTATATGTAAAGTTTGTTTGATGTATCAAAACTTTTGTGTTCAGTGAAATTTGTTTTAAGATAATCACTCTCGAATGACACCTTTTGCATACATGCATTTGCATTGAATAATTTGCATTCCCATTTTTGCATTTTCGTATTTGCATCACATTTATTTATTTAAATATTATTTCATGCATTAATTATAAGAGCATGTAAATAATTCATGAAAGGTTTTGTAACAGTTAAACTGAGATCATTCATTCATATTACCGTATCATCATAGAAACAATGGGGCAATCTCGTGAGGGATCACAAGATCAGTTGCCAGAATAATTGACTGTGTTACAAAAAGATACGAGTAATGAAACATTGGGATCTCTACAAGATGGATTGAATCATATGGTCCAAGTAATAGAAACTAAGTCTGCTGATGAAGAAGATATGACCATTAAAGAGCAACAATGTTATCATATTAATGCATCGAGAATGATAACATACCATGGGACATCCCACTCGAACCTAAAGAATAGCCTCAGTAACTATGCACAACATGAAGAAGGATTCAAGCAGATGGAGGAAGCAATCAGAGCTATGAAAGGTGTTAATGCTTCCCACAAAGAACTAGAAGCAAGAGAGCTCAGTTTTGTTCCAAATTTGGTTATTCCCCATAAATTCAGGATGCCTGATTTTGAGAAATATGAAGGCACCAGTTGTCCCCTAATCCACTTGAGAATGTTTTGCAGAAAAATGGAAGGGTACCTAAATGTTGATGATTTGTTAATTCACACCTTCCATGATAGTCTCTTTAGGCCAGCAGTAGTATAGTACAATAATTTGAAACGAGAGTAGATTAAGAGATGGGTTGATTTAGCTGATACATTTTTGGGACAATATCGAAATGTTAAAGGCTTAGCTCCTAAACCTAAGGATCTTCAAATGATAAGGATGAAAGACAGTTAAAGATTTAAAGAATATGCCTTAAGATGGATAGAAGTGGCAACACAAGTTTAACCTCCCATGATAGAAGAAAAGATGTCATATATGTTTCATGATTCCCTTCCAGCTCCTTTCTATAAGTTAATGCTGGAAAGTTCGAGAGATGGATTTAAGTATCTTGTGACAAGTGGAGAATTGATTGAAAATGCAATCAGAGAAAGAAAATTAAAAGTCACATCGAAAAGACCAGCTGATCAAAAAGTGAAAGCTGATGATGTGAATGAATGACGCATCCAAAATCCCCGTAACCGCAAAAGAAAAGGAGTAATTAGTGGTTCAGATTGACCAAAGAAAATCTCATGATCAAGAAATACTTTGGAGGTATTCCAAACTTCTATCTCAAATTTGTACCCTCATTTGATTGAGAGTCAATACATCACATCAAGGCCAATGAAAGTGTCACCAAACCGTTCTGCTCATAGTTATGATCAAGATAGTGTTTGTGATTTCCACTTAGGGGTACTTGGACATTCTACGGGGAATTGTAGGTCACTATTAAAGGAGATAGAGATGCTTGTTGATAATGGGACATTGACACAAGAATTAGGGGAACAATGGATGATAAGCTCAAGTGGGGCATCAAAGCATGATTAAGTTAATTGTTATCACATTGGATGAGTAATGGGACAGTTAGATAAATAAGTGGAAGTTGTTATATACCACAGTTGCATTTCATTTTCAGCATCTTGTTTGAACTTGTTTTTTTCTCAGTCTTCTTGTAAATTTATGTTGCTTTTATGGTTATGAGCAAGGAATCAATTTTTAATCTTGAAATTTTTTAGTATCAAGTAAATTAAATATTCTTTTAATTTTTCAAGAATTATAGATCTTTGGCAAGTGGTAAAATTAGATCGCTCATATTCTATACAATTACTTGATTTATTCTTGATCCTTATCAAAACTAAATCCTGACATTACATTTATATGAGACTCTGAAGTAATGTCTCTACCTATTTTTGAGACACCAAATCCATATGTTTATCTTCTCGGGTAAAGCTGATTGGTTTATGATACTACCTTCCACCATATATTGCTTCAAAAGTCACACCTTTGTCCTTCCAAATACAAATCTGTCATACCGATGAAACCAAAAGACCTCAAAAGGACCAAACATGCATTTATTTATTTAACCTTCTTGCAAGAAGAAATTAGATTAGCCATCATAGATCAATTTGTTGAAGAAAAGTTCTAGTAATTGGGGCATACTCAAAGTAAAAAGAAGAAAAAAGAAAAAGAGGGATTAATTTAGATAAATATATCATGCATTAATTACATTGTTTTCATGTAAATAAAGTTAATCCTAAATATTCATTCCCCTGGGATATCTCTTTTCACAAAGACTTCTGTGTATGAAATGATGAACGACCTTCTTTCATTTATCCCTTCACAAAAGGAGAAAAATATATCCTTTGTTATCCCCATTTGAGCCTGAATGATTTTTCTTCTGATTCAACCATAACCAAGGATCAACTCCACACTGAGGGGCAAGGTGAAGGATATTTGCTCACAGGAATAAAGATCATTAATCCAGTTTTATTACAAAGACAAATCTCCATGAAGTAAAGAGAATTTTGAACCACAGGGTAGGTCAAATACAATGTGCTTGAAGATCAATCCAGTCAAGAATAACGAAAGAATTTTCGAAATGCAAGAGGAAAAGGAGGTGCTCAAATGAGATTTTAGTCCTATACTCATTCATCAGAAAAGAAAAAAAAGGAAAAAAAAGAAAAAAAGAAAAAGATATGAAAAAAAGGAAAAGAAATTGAATCAAGATGGGTGACTCATTGAGCCTCAAGCTACAAGGTTGATCAAGTGCAATTAGTTCAAAGATTCATATTCAAAAAGAAGCGCAAGAAATGTTAGAGACATAAGAAAACATAAATGAACCCAAAAATTGGCAGTCTAGAGGGATCCAGAAAAAGAAATGATGAAAGACAAGTAACAAAGCAGATCCAAGTCAAGCAAGGCAAGATTGAAGGCGTCAGAATGAATTAATCCTTGGTTCAATTACCCTTAAACACTTGTTTGGGCCTATTTATCCCTTTCTTTCATAACCATGAGCCCTAGCCTAAGTTACGTCCCTAAAAAGTCCATTTTAATCATACATGGATTTCTAAGTAAAAGAGACTATTTTTAGATTTCATCCCACTTCTCAGGATTGATTTTTATTTGTAAAAATTAGTTTTTAAAAATATTTAATGCATGATATGAAAAATTATAAAAGGGGGGTTCAAGATGTAAAATTTCTAAATAACATCTTGAAACCAAAGAAGGATTCGAGTTGAAAACCTGAAAAGACAGTTTGTATATTGAATGGTGCACCACACATCCTAAAGATGTTCTTGAGAGTCTGGAATCAAGAAGTATCTCTATGAGACAAGCATAACAACCATTTCTTCAAGTTAGTGGACGCTCAAAGAGACATATATACTAGACCAACCTGAAAGAACTTATCTTTCCATTGTGAACCTATAAGGGGCAATATTTTACAAAATTCTTTCATTCTTTGGTAAAGAAAGGAGAAAAAAACATTTTTAAAAAGGACAGTATCAAATGAGAAAGGTCTTTAAAGCAAGTTGACACTTATTCTACCTCTATCAGATAAAAAGAATAAGAAATGTCAGAATAACGAAGCACTTCACATTCTTGAAAGAAAGTGGTTCAATAAACCAAAAAGTTTGGAGAATTGCACTTGTAAACGCTCTTTTGTGACATTATCAGCAATTCATTAAGAAGGATTGTCCTATTCAAAAAGGGAATATATCCAGTGCATAATAAAAAAGGCAAGAATGCGACCAAATCAAGAAGGAATAATCACCTCATTCAGAAGAGACACATATCTCAGACATTTCTGTCAGAAGGATTGATTACTTCTTAAATGTTTGTGGCGACAACATGAAGAGAATCCCTCAAGTTACTTAACAACATTGCTGTTTAATAACAATGGAATGAGAGCATTCAAGATTAAGAGAATCGGCACTAAGAGAGCCACGATTACCCACAATGAGGCATTATCAAAATTGGACCTTATGGAGATCATGAGATTTAAATCCAATGAACATTAAGAGTGAACCTTACAACTTAGAATGTTGGGATATCTTGAAGGTCCATTTCAATAATGAATGGCATTTTGAAGGCCCATATTATCTATGGTTGGGGCATCTCGAAGACTCGCATCATTATAAAAAGGTTGGGATATTTTGAAAGTCCATTTCAACCAGAAATAGAATGTTGGGATATTTTGAAGGCTTATTCCAATCAATCATAAATGATTTATGAGGGACATTTTTGAAGGCTCATATCAACAAGAAGCAAACACTGGGCATGCTAAAAGCCCATATCATCCTTCAGAAAGATCATTGATTTGAACAAATATTTCCAATGATACAGAAAGGTATGAAGAATGAAATTGGTGAAATAGTGACAATGTAGATGATCATATATGATCATTTTATTCATCATATGGTTGCATTGTACTGGTAATTTCACCTACATTGATGCTGACAAGTTAAGGCATCCCACTTGTATTCCCAATGATCTTTGTTCTTAAGTGACATCCTACAAAAGCTCCGAATGCTATGCAAAGAGCTTCACTGAAAAAATCTGGGCAGAAGTCACAGGAAATAATAAATGTGTTGTCAAATGTTACGAACCAGTGATTATGGTGATGAACCAATGTTGCGATCATATGGTGTTTTCATTTGTTGATCTGAGATGAAGGGTGTTTACTACAACTCCCAAGGTTAAAAGTGAGGAATGATGAAGATTTCTTTCCACGAAAAGGGCATTTAAATTTTCAAGAAATTAGTGGAACCAACTTAGATTGAACGATGGGTTGTTGCTTAAATGTCTTAACATGATATGGTCTGAATGGCTTGTACGAGATCCGATTAGATGTGGAGACATAAAAGGAATTAGGATAAAATCCTCCTCGTGATGTATTTCAAGAGTCAAATCAGAATAGACACTGCTCTCCTAATTAATCTCAGTGGATTTTGGAATATATGCATTCTTCAAAGATGATATATTCTCTTTTCAAAGATAAAAGCTTTATTGGATTTCAACACAAGTTTAGAAAGTCGGTGTTGTCAAAGGACAAAATGAGGACAATTAGCTCATGATTTTGAGTATGACAAGAGTTCCATAAATGAAATAGTTTTTCTGAGACTTTAAATGCAAATTGAGATAAGAAAGACACAAAGATACAAGTTGATCAGATGGTTCTTCAGAAATGCAAGCTTGATAGCATAAGTTGATATACTGATGATTGGAGTGAGCCTTGGAAAGGAATTATTAAGTGGAAGAAGATCAAATTTTTCACTTTGGAGTCAAATGAATATTGAATTAATATTCATGCATTCATAAGAACATCATTTGCATAATAGAAAATGCATTACATTGATACATTTGATTGTATTCAAACATAAGGTTTTTACAGATCTTCGCATGAAAAAATATTCATTATGAAAAATACCTTACAAATGGAAGGTAGAATTCAAATCCCACATACAAGAACAAGCAAAGTATGAGACTCCACCCAAGAAATAAAACAAGACTTTTAGAGTCAATTTCAACTTCATAGTGAAGGATATTGGACTCAACAAACAACTTTTCAGTTTCATTCAAAGTCAATTTCAAATTCACAGCAAAGGATGTTGAACTCAAAGCAATATAATCAAATATTGTATTTCAAATTTACGACGAAGGATATCTAATTCAAAGCTCAACTTCAAAACGAATGAGCCATCCACAATGTCAACTCCATGACGAAGGATATCGTGCCCACACATCCACGATTTCAACTTCACGACGAAGGATATCGTGTCAACAACATTGGATTTCAACTTCACAACGAAGGATATCCAATTCAAATCTCAACTTCACAGCAAATGGGCTTCCCAGTTTCATTAAGAGCTAATTTCAACTTCACGGCAAAGGATATTGGACTCGAAACAACAACAATGCGACCCTTGGATTTCAACTTCATAACGAAGTATATCCAATTCTAGGCTCAACTTCACGACGAAGGGGTCATCCACGATTTTAACTTCACGACGAAGGATATCGTGTCCACCAGCAACATTCATCTTTAGATGGTATTTCAACTTCACAACAAAGGATATCCAATTCAAAGCTCAACTTCACAGCGAAGGGGCTTCCCAGTTTCATTCAGAGCTAATTTCAACTTCACTGCGAATGACATTGGACTCGAAACAACAGCAATATAACCCTTGGATTTCAACTTCACAATGAAGGATATCCAATTCGAGGCTCAACTTCACGAAGAATGGGCCATCCACGATTTCAACTTCACGACGAAGGATATCGTGTCCACCAGCAACATTCATCTTTAGATAAGATTTCAACTTCACAACGAAGGATATCCAATTCGAGGCTCAACTTCACGACAAAGGGGCTATTCACGATATCAACTTCACGGCGAAGGATATCGTGTCCAACAGCAGCAATGCATCCACGATTTCAACTTCACGATGAAGGATATCGTGTCCATCAACCTCATTCTTAGATAGCCAAATGTCCTCATCACGAAGGAACCATGTTATCTCAAATATCTTTAAAGATGGACAAACGTCCTGATCACGAAGGAACAATGTCATCCATCGATCAGAACTCCTTATCACGAAGGAGCAACATCATTCTTAGATAGCCAGATGTCCTCATCACGAAGGACCAGTGTTATCTCAAATATCTTTAAAGATGGCCAGACGTCCTCATCACGAAGGAACAATGTCATCCACCGATCAAAACTCCTCATCACATAGGAGCCGAGTAATTCTTAAACATCGAGATGTCCTCATCACGAAGGAACCATGTTATCTCAAATATCTTTAACGAGGGTCAAATGTCCTCATCACGAAGGAACAATGTCATACACCAATTGGATCTCTCCCATGAAGAATGAAGCAGATTTTCCCTCTAAATATGAAGTTAACTGGACGGAAATTCCTTATCTTTTTATCTTTGCTCTATTCTTGTTAACACAAAAATGAGCAAAGAGATGCAGCTGTCGACAAACATTTTTTTTCGAGACTATCAAATTATTATTATTATTATTATTATTATTAGTAGTAGTAGAAAATAAATTGGGAGTCCATTTACAAAATTGGAGGCCCAGATCCATATCCAGACCCGACCCAAGACCCGATTCAGATACTTCTAGGGTTTCCACATCTTCTCTAACTTGCCATCGCTATGACGTCAGCGTCGCACAGAAGACTCCAGAAGATGCAGGAGAGCCGCACACCTTGCTCCCTATGGTGAGTCACCATTGTCGATCCGGTGACTAACCAAAATGAACGGTTGTTTGAAGCTTTCCGAGGCCAATAAAAAGCCTTGAAAACCTACAAAAAAAACAACGGTGACAAGAACGGGAAGAGAGCAAGCAACACCAAATGTAGGAAACAAAACTGAAAGGAGAAGAAACAAGAGGAGATCTTACCTTCATCAAAGCCCTAATGTCGTCGGAAAAGTTGATTTTACCAAAGGTAAAATCTTAGATCTAGGTCGTTTTAAAGTTTTTTAGAAAAAAAGGAGGGTGGTTTCGGGTTTAGGGTGAGCCGATCTACGATTTGAGCTATTTTGATTTTTTTAGGCCGTGAATAGTGATCAGATTTGTGGCCGGCAGTGTGAATAGTAACCGGCGGTGGCTGGAATATTGACTGGTCGGTGGTCGATTGGTGATCGAAGCTCCCTCCGGTGAGGAAATTTAGAGAGAAGTGAGAGCTTCTCTCACATTAGAGAGAGAAGCAAAAATTACAAATGAGTAGAATTAATGATTTTAGGCTTATTTTGGCCTATTTATACACTTATCAAAACTAAGTTGTTTTGGGGAGGGAGTGTGTGTGCAATTTCAAGATTGATAAATCACGTCCATGGCCCCTGTATTCTGTAATCTTCTATTATAGTCATCGAAATCAAGTTTCTATATCTTTTAATTTTATCTTCACATTTTATTTATTTTTATTTTAGTCACTACTCATATATTTACATAAATTAAAATAATAGTTTAGGATTATTTACACTTTTAATATATATATTTCATAATATTTCGAATACTGACAAATAGTTTATATATATTTTAATTTAATCTTATATTATTATTTTGATTATTATTTAATTGCAATTTTATTTTATTTCTATTATTACCTTTTATGTTTAAATATTTTAAATCTAGTACTTATTTATTTTTATTTTTATTTTAGTCACATATGTATCCTAATAATATAGATTAGTGTTTAAAATAAAATAATATAATGAATAGAAAAAAATAATAATGACATAAAGTAATATCATTATTAAAAGTAACAATAAAAATTAGAAAGTGGAGCACTATAGTTATGGTGTTCCATTTTAAAATTAGTGCTCCACTTTAAAATACATTCCACTAAATTGTGTCCATAAATTTTGTCATTTTTAATTTAATCCCACGTTTTTTTATTTTAATTAATTATAATTCTTCATTTTTTTATTTGTTTTCTTGAAATATGAATTTTACTCTCTTAATTTTAATATTTTTAATATTTTCATATTATTAGAGGATTATTTACAACTATAGTACTTTGCATATTAATTCATTTTAGTCATAATAAATCTTATATGATATCCTCATTAGCATCACTGGACTCGATTCAAAACAAATTGATTAAGGGTAATATTCGAGCATTTTAGTATTGTCATAAAGTGACTGTCTTAACGTATAAGAAAATTACTTTCGATAATTTTAAAATGAAAGTATATCCCGTCAAGTAACACCAATTAAATCGAAACTATTTTTAAAATTCGGGGATTGAGGAAAAGATCATATTCTTCTAATTAAATTCATCGAGAAAAGACAGTTAGATCTAATCTATGGTATTGTCTTGAGATATTTAATTAATTGAATATCTTTATTCTCATTAAATATTGGTAAAATAAATAATTAATCAATTGTTTGATAGGTTTTTTAATTTGTTTGACTTTTGTATGTGTTTTCAAAGGGTTTTCAAAATAATAATGTTCGATCAGAAATAATTAAATATTATTATTTTTCTCTCTAAAAATTATTTTTGGTATTATTATTTTGAAATTTAGAATGAAATTTTAATATTTCTTATCTCAATTGTAGTAAGAATCGATTGCTTCAAGGTATCATAGATCGGTTCTTCTCGATAAGAAATAATTAAATATTATTATCTTTCATCCAAAATTTCAAAAAATGTTATTTTAGGGGATCTTAAATTAAATCAGACTCGAGCTTGTACATTTTATTGCAAATACAATTAATTAATCGACTAGGTACCAATTTAGGGCGTTGTGGGTGTGTTAATCCTTCCCCACATGTAACCGACTCCCGAACTCAAATTTTGATAACGCAGACCCCAAGTTTGTCTTTTTAATTAAAATTAATATTTTATTAAAATGGTAAATATATTTTTAGGTGCCCAATCACACCCTAATCAAATATTGGTGGCGCTCCACAAATTGTGTTTTATCTTATACAAGAAGAAAAACACTTACTTTTTCGAGACGAGATTTAGAAAGCAATGACGCTTGTTTTCGCCGGGTGAAATACCGTCTCGACACATGGAACACATTATGAATAAGCTCTAGCTCTATTAGTAAGGCTAACCGGTAGGCCATTGGTTCAACTCTCTCTAGTACCTCATAAAGTCCTACGAAGCACGAAGTTAACTTTTCTTTTCTCCCAAAGCGAAGTATTACATGGGGAGACCTTGAGGAACACTTTGTCCCCCACTGTGAACTCTATATCATTGCATTTTAAATCTACATAGGATTTCTGTCTATCTTAAGCCTCCATCAATTGACTCTGAATCAACCAAACTTTTTCCTCGATTTCTTTTATCAAGTCTGGACCAACAATGTTACCCTCATTAAGCTCTGTCTAACATAATGGAGTTATACACTTACGCCTATACAAGACCTCATACGGAGCCATCTGAATGCTCGATTGAAAGTTGTTATTATACGTGAACTCCATTAATGGCAGGTGATCCTTCCAATTACCTTCAAGATCTATAATGGTACACCTAAGTATGTCGTCTAAGATTTGAATGAAACACTTTGAGTGGCCATCTGTCTGAGGGTGGAAAATAGTACTTAAGTTCAGCTTGGTGCCTAGGGATTCATAAAGGGTTTTCCAGAACCAGGAAATGAATGGAGGATCTTTGTTAGAAATTATGGAAGTCGGTACTCTATGTAATATCATTATCTTATGGATGTGCAAATGAACTAACCTCTCTAAGGTGTAATACATCTTAACTGACAGGAAATGGGCTATTTTTTCAAACGGTCAACTATGACCAAAATTATTTTGTGCTTCTATTTGTTCATGGGAAACCCGGTCACGAAGTCCATGGTTACTGTGTCCTATTTTAATTGAGGAATCTGAATAGGCTGAAGTAATCTTAAAGGAACCTGGTGTTCAACTTTAATATGCTGGCACAACATCTAGCTATAAACTCAGACAGTTCCCTTTTCATGCTCGGCCATCAATACAATTGTTGAAGCTCTGCTGCATCTTGTTACTACCTAGGTAAACTAAGAGTGGGCTGCAATGTGCCTAATGAAGGATATTATTATGCAACTAAGCATATACGGGCATGTACAACCGACCTCTGAAGTACAAAACATCCCCATCACACAAATCAAAACCTGAAGCTTCACCTTGCTAAATTTGCTCAACCCAAGATTTTAACCGATAATATGAACTCTATAGTTTCTTGGTCTGGCCTACTAACTTTGGCTCGACTTACAACTCCGCTAACAACCAACCTTCACTGGTTAAGCTCAACTGTGCTAGGAGAGCTCGCAACTCTGACATCGAATTCCTACTTAAGGCATTTTCCACTACTTTTGTTTTACATGAAAGGTAGTCTATCACACAATCATAGTCCTTAAGTAACTCAACCCACCTACGCTGCCTCAAGTTTAACTCTTTCTGAGTGAGTATGTACTTGAGACTCTTGTGATTTGTGAATATGTAACATTTCTCACAAAAATTTTGGTGTCACCAAATCTTCAAGGAAAATCAACTGCTTCTAGCTTAAGGTCGTGGGTGGGATAATTTCTCTTATGAGGTTTAAGGTGGCGAGATGCATAATTTACAACCTTGCCTTCTTGAATCAAGATTTATCCAAGACCATTTAACAAAGTGTCACTAAAAACGATAAAGTTCTTACTCGAGTCCAGTTAAGATGGTCTTCAACTGTTCGAAGCTCTGATGTCTCTTCTCATACCACACAAAAGGAACTCACTTTTGAAGCAATTTGGTTAATGGGGCAGATATCATCGAAAAGCCCTGAACGAGTTATAAATAGCACCTGACTAAACATAGCAAATTGTGTACCTCTATCACATTCTTAGGTGGCTCCCACTCAACTATAGCTTGAATCTTCTAAGGGTCGACTCAGATATCATCTGCTGATATGACATAACCCAAAAATGAAACCTTCGGCAACCAAAACACAAACTTACCAAACTTAGCATACAATTTCTGGTCTCGGAGTGTTTGAAAGACGATGCAAAGTTATTGATCATGTCATCCTCTAATTGGGAGTACAATCAGATATCTTCTATAAACACCACTACAAACGGATCTAGTTAGGGGTGAAAGACTTGGTTCATCAAGTCCATGAATGTCGTCGAGGCGTTGATGAGTCTAAATGGTATTACCAAGAACTCGTAATGACTATACCTCACCCTGAAAGTTATATTTTCCACATCAACATCATTCACCTTCAAATGATAATAACCTAATCGCAAGTAGATTTTGGAGAACACACATGCCCCTCTAAGTTGGTCAAAGAGATCATTTATTCTTGGAAGTGGGTAATGGTTCTTAATGGCTAACTTGTTAACTACATGTAGTCAATGGCCCTTCTCTAACAAATCCTGAATATGAGCCATTAACTCCTTCAATTCTTTTGATGTCATGTGGTAGGGAGCACTGGACACCAACCTGACATTACCTCGATGCCAAACTTTAGTTTACGGTCAGGCAGTATACCCGACAAATCTTCTGAGAACACATCGGGGAAATCTCGCACTGCTCAAATATGTTCAAGTATTGAAATTGAGATTTGGGTGTCGACCACATGGGCCAAGAAGGACTCACAACCCCAGACGATTATCTGCTGAGCTTTTACAGCTGACACCATCCTCGACTAACCCGTATCTCACTAGTAATTACCAACCTGGTACCATATTCCAATATGAGCTTAAGATGTCTGTCTTTACATTTTAAACTGACGTCATGCTCAGTTAACCAGTCCATACCCAAGACTATGTCAAACTCTTGAAAAGGTAATTTAATTAAGCCAGCTAAGAAGGTCTGACCCTAAATTTCTATGGGATATCTCTAGTAAATCTAGTTTACTAGAACATCTAGACATAGAGGATTCGATACTCGAACTCTTACCTCTAAGTCTTCAGTTGGGATTTCTATTTATTGAACAAGGTTAGAGCAAATATATGAGTTGGTGGAATTGGGATCTAATAATACAGTAACTGAAACAGAAAATACTGTGAAAGTACCTGAGATCACGTAGGCTGCATCGCACTCCTCGTGGGCTATCAATGCATATTGTCTAAATGCTACCCTTAACTCTACACCAGCTATTGATATGGCTATCCCTATGCCCTACTACCCAGATGTAGTACTACCACATCTCATTGGTCCTTGGCCTCTCTGCACCGATGGCGCTAACCTCTGAGTTACTCTCGGAGTCACTCCTTGAGTCCCTGGGCAGTCTATGATAAAGTGGCACAAAGAGCCGTAACTAAAATAATCCCTCTATCCCTACTGGTACGTCCTTTGGTGCCTCTTTCACATTGAGTACAAATAGGGTGAGTGAAGACTCTTGCTGAATCACTAGCACTAGCTCCTGAGACTAAAGTCAAGGGTCTTATCCTAGACTCAGATCTTTCCCCTCAATCCGAACTCTGTTCAGTCCTCATCGATTGTATTGTTAGTTGTCTCCACGAACCTTTACTATCTCTAGTCTTATTTGCTATAGTCTATGATGGTCTGACCTACTCGTGTGTAACACCCTTAACCTGTATATTGTACTACTACAAGCTAAAGATGTCACATAAGAAATCCAAAACATTTCTTAAATCAAAATAGGTAAACTTTTGGTTTCTTTCACAAATTCCATGTCACAACATAATTGTTGACCTTATTACTTCAAGTTAACCCTTCCAATTCCTTTTTATCCAATTTTCACATAACATTTTCACTTAAGCTCCCAACCTTTCCATATTTGTGATTTGAACCTCAACTTTTACCAACTTTCCAAAATAATTGAATTTCACATCATAACATCAATTTCAACACTCAAACATTAATTTCTAACATAGTAAATCAACTATTGCATATTTACAAATTAACCCACTACTTTTCTGTAATTATTGAATAGGTCCCTTAACTTTTTAAAATTTTCAAAATAGTCCCTAAAATTTTTAGAGGCTTATAAAATAATTCATACATCGTCTACATAATTTTTTCTCTAAAGATCCTTTACTTGATCTAGCCACACAATCTTTAACTTTAATTATACAATCAAAGCACTGTGTTTCCTTAGAGACAATCACGTATTCAAAGTTCCTATAATAAAAATGTCTTTCGACTTATTAGTATCAACCACTAAACTTTCAAAATTTACATTTTGGTCACTAACCAAAATTTTGGGGTATTACACGGTGGCTCTCCTAGACTGTCCAACCACCTCGCTCAACTACCTGGCCCTCTTACTTAGAACCTTCTCCATCGTATTTTTAAGGTGAAGACTTTGGAAGGGTTGGTTGCAAGGCGTGACAGAATGTTGAGGTGTAGGCCCTCCCTAAATCTATGGAAATGGTTCTTATCTGTTGAAACTAACTCCGGTTCGTATCTACTCAACCTAAGAAATTCTCACTCATACTTCATCACTAAGGGATCCCTTTGAGCTAAATGCAAGAATTGCTCATTCAGATCATCGGTATAGACCTTTATGATATATTTTTGTCTGAACTCAGACAAAAGTTGCTCCCATGATGGTCTCTCTAACTCTATAGCCAACTCTATCATTTCCCACTAGTCAATGGTGTTATCCTTGAGCAAGGTGATGATGCACTCAAGCTTACCCTTTAGGGTAAAGTGCAATTGTATGAGGGTGTAGAGAGTTTCCATAAGACACTAATCTACTTCTATGGGATTGTTATCCCCTGAACCATGAAATTCAATGGTCTTGTATCTACGAAGCCTCTCTACTAGAGACTTCTAGGGCACTACTACAGGCTTGGCTGGAGGTGGTGCTGCTGAGGCGCTAAGTATGACTCTAACTATCTATCTACGGGTTAAGGTCAGATCTTTAAAGAAGGTCACCTCCTCGACCCCTATATCTACTGGTATATCCTACTAGTTCATATCTGGGATGAACTCATTACTGGCATCGGCTGCTAACAATGTGTGCCTCTCACCTCTACCATCCTTACTATATGTTGGATCGTTTGTCATAAGTTTTCTCTAAAATTAGAAAGAAATGGATGTTATTATCACCATTCCAATCTTTATAGTACTCTTGACTCTCTAAAGGCATGTACACGTATAGACGCTGATTGACTCTAACTCATGGGTCCTAAGAATGACTAAACATGATGCTCTAATACACTAAATTTAACACCCTAATCTAGTCCGACCGAAAAATATATGGATTAAGATATCACATGGGACCATTAAAGTGGCTAACATAAAAATTTATTTTAAATCAACTGTAAAACATCACGTAAAATTCATCCAAAGTAAAATAAAATAAAAAACGTAATAATCAAGTTTACAAATTATGGGGATCTCCTATATCATCCAAAATAAATACCCTAAGTTAGAAATCAAAATAGAGTTGTGACTGAATACAAAATGGTCTACAATAGTACATATCCTCTAATACAAATCCAGACATACTCTAATGCCTTGGTTGTACTAGAATATCTAGTGACGATAACGCTCCATAAACATCCTCCTAAGAACTTATGGATGGAAACACATGTTGAATGATGGGCTTACAAGCTTAGTGCCTCACTAATAATTGTATTATACTACATTCATTCACTAGATGTGCATGCTAGAGGAGCAAGTATGAAGAAGTGAGGAAATGTTAATATGGCATGCTGAGGTAGACATCATGGTGTGGCTGAGGGTTTTTCATCTCTGAGCTTACACAACCCTCTTGCCTTTTTGAATACCCATGGGTATTTGGAGTGAGATCCAGAACTACATCGGAAACGTACACCTGTCCAAATTACTTCGTTGAGTCTCAGGGCATCTACTCCTAACTAGCGGCTAAGTTCCTTGGCAATGACTGGGATATCCAACTGTACGGTTGTATCTACTAAAGTAACTCGGGGTCCTGATTGTGCCCCGAGCATCAAACAAGTCTAGTTTTATGCCATCTTAGTTGTTAACGTTTCTAGTTATTTTGAGTTTATTATTGTTCTTGCTTATAGTTTTATCTCATGGCGTTCTAGTATTATTGGGTCCCTCAATTCTATCACTTAAAACTCTAGGATTTCTCACCCAAAATTGTTCATGGGTATCAATACTAAGCCCCTTAGTATTGGTACTAACCTTTAGGTGTCAATACTAGCCTCTAGGTATTGATATTACTGACTTATTGAAGGTTGATAACAAAGTACTAGTATCGATACTCTAGCTTGAGTATCGATACTTTTGGTATGTAGTATTGATATATTCCTAAGTAACGATGCCTAATTTAGCTTCATTGATTTAAAAATACCAAAGTATCGATACTCCTATTGGGGAGTATCGATACTCTACCTTTGGAATTAATACTACCATGAGTAGTGATACAAAAAATGGCCACTGGAATCTTCTAAGTGAACTTGGTATTGATTCCACCTTGTGAGTATCGATACCTTACCAACAGTATTGATACCCATTGTATGAGTATCGATACTTCTAACCCAAAATCCTTTTATTTTTAACATCTAAAGAACATTATCAACATTTTTCTTCCAGTATTGATACTTGTGCCTAAAAATACCCTATTTTAAGCACAAAAAAGCCTCTCCAACACTCCCAAATTTCCTACTAAGGTCCCCAAAGGTTATTAGAGTGTTATTTATGATAATAAGGGTCATAATAAGGCCATGTCATGCTGAAAAACACTCAACTGTTGAATCTACCATAAACATGCTTCATAACTCAAGCATGTTAACAAACTCACCTAGTGATCTGCGATGTAGTATAGTTGAGTTACAAGTTAGTTACCTTGAGTCCTAAGCTACTGAGAGCTTTTTCAACTCAACCAAGGGTGAGCTTCTCCTTTCCTTTACACTTGGAGCTTTCTTTAACCTCTCTCACTAGACAAGAATTAAACACAAGGATTACTAATGTTGTTAGGAAGTTTAGAAAGGTGTTTAGAACATTTCTTGAGGCTTGAATCTCCAAAAAAAAAAACAAGTTGGTTTCTCTTAGGTTTCTAAAACCCCCCACTAAACCCATATTTGGTATCCTTAACTAAAACTTGTCATTGAGAGCCTGAATTGAAGCTTAGAATGAGGAGATTGAAGTTTGTACCTTGATGGTATTAGAAGAGGTTTAGAATGCTGAAACGTTTGCACCTTTTTCTCAAGAGTCTAGGGAAGCAATGGAGTTTGAATGGGGAAGAAGAAGACAAAGAAAATGGTGAAAATGAGAAATGAAGGGGTTTCGAACGTGAAGTCATCACCCTTAATGGGAAATCAACCTTTGAAATAAAAAAAGGTCAAACACCTCTTTTGGACCTCCTAGTTTTGATTACAATTTAAAAACACCCTTTTTCATCACATGTTGGGTCAAATCTAAGGCCAACAACAATTCTAAGTCCAACTCAAGGCTAAATTGCTCCAAGTCTTCTTACAATGCTAATGGATTTATCTAAAACCACTCGGGTTAACCCTATACTACTAACCAGAGATTCGGAGCGTTATATATTCTCTAAGATAGATATGAGGTTGGGGTATTATCAAGTGAAGTTGAAGGAGATCAACGTAGTAAAGACGGCGTTTAGGACTCAGTATGGTCACTATGAGTTTTTAGTGATGATGTTTGGACTTACTTAGGCATCGACATCGTTTATGGAACACCTTCAAAAATAAATAAATGAATATGAACACAATATTTTCATTCACACCCAATTTGTTTACATCCCTAATATTCATCATTTTCTTTCTCACCCCATTCCTTTTTTTTACTGTATTTGTTTATAAGTGAATTACTTAGGTTGTGTAAAAATATTTTTTTGTAAAATAATTGAAAAACTCATAAATGTTCATGTTTGACAATCAATTTCACATTATTAATTTATAACATTTTGTTTTAAGACGTTAAATATGTTAGTTTGATGACGTGATATATAAAAATATAAAAAAATGTTAGTTGGTTGAGTTTCACAAAAATTTGTCATGCTTCACATCTAATTGAGTCAAGATGTGTTCAAGTTTCACGGGCGATGAAGCGGGGATGCAGATAAAAAATAGATTTGCCTTAGATGGTGAGACAAACATCAACATTACCTTATATATACTTGTTCCACATCATTGTTTGTATTTGAATTTTATGTAAAAATTTTATTATTTTTTTGAATTTTTTGAACTCGTATCAAAGTTATATTTTAGTTTATCTATTAAAAGGTTGTGCCGACTGATTATTATTATTTTTTAAAATAGTGACAACTAAATAATATCACATATGTGGTGAGAGTCCAAATGACATATTTTCTATATTTTTTAAAAATTTGATTATATTGATCTAATTAATATTTATAAATATTTATATGAAGTGAATATTTTTGGATTGAATATGCTGAAGATTATGTGGGTGTCGTGACCCACATGGATGGTGGTGTGGGGATGGTTTTGTGGTTCATAGAACGAGAATGAATTTACATTTTATACATGTAGTGGAATGTGGGACGAGGACGAGGATAAATATTCTTGACAGAGACGGAGAGCATCTCGCACCCTCTCTTCCTAATTTACATCCTAACGACACGTTAATAAAGGGTGATTTTAATTTGATTTTTTTTAAATAAAATATTAATTTAATCCTTAAATTTTAAATAAAACATCAATTTAGCAATTGAATTTTAAATAAAATATTAGTTTAATTCTTTAATCTAATCAAAGTCCCCACTGTCAGCACCACTCATCATCATTGTCCGTCAATACCATTATCCGTCAATGTCAATGAGTTATCGTCGTCTAGAACCGTTGAACTTTAAAATTAATAGTTTTTTTTCTTTTTTGATTTTCTAAATGACGTTTGTTTCCTAAAAAAAATATTTAAATCTCCACAAATTTAGTATAGAACTATTGATTTTCTTTAAATTAATTCATAATAACTAATTCATTTTTTAATATTATTTTAAAAGAGAAGTCCCATTCTTTCAATAATAAAATTGTTATATGACACAAATCATGTGATCTTAATAATTAAAGAGATTGTTATTATTCTTAGAAATTTTAATTTCTAAAATATCGTATGTAAAAATATTGGACTATTTATTATTAAATAATTAAAAGATTTTTAATAAATATTATTTTATAATCACATGTACCAATACTATGGAAAAAATGTTGAAAAGAAAGCTAAACGGTGGCAAATACTTGTTAAAGAGCGGCTAGGTTCCACAAACCTTGTTCGTGCTGCTAAAGCAACGTTGGACTGAATTAATATCTTGAAATCGGTTGGATCTATCTCAACACCAACCTAAGCTGTTTTGGATGTACTCGTCATGACTTCAGTGTTTTAACATAATCTACCCTATACTAGAATATATATATATATAATTTAAAATTGTCTCAATTATACTTTTTCTATTTTGGTATTAAAGTTTTTTTCGATGCACAAACTAAGTTATACCGGTGATTAAATGAATGATTGTTATCTCTAGAGGTTTTTAGTTCGATCACCCGAGACTGTAAGGGTGATGAGCTTTCATTGTCAAATTATTGAGAATATTTATAACATATATTACTTTTTAATCACCCTATATTAATGAAAAAAAGTTATTTTTTCCGACTAATCCATATGTCTACCGTTATAAACGTTACTATTTTAAGTGTCTCGTCAGTAACGGTAGTTATAAAAATTCATTACGTGACACATGTCACGTTTATAAAATTTTGAAAATTTTATATAAATTTTAACGATTAAATTAATATTTTATTTAAAAGTTAAGATTAATTTAATATTTTATCTAAAATTCAAATATTAAATTAAAAGTTAATCATTTTTACTTACGTGCCACGTTTTAATGAAAATCAGACGAACTAAAAATAAAAGTGACCATAATTAATTTTTTTTTTCAATATCGAGAATCCAATTATTAAAACACATAGAAAAGTAAATTGTACAAGATATCATCAAACTTTAAGTGTTGACTCGTTTATACCTTCTAACTTTTAATTTTTTTAAATTTAGTACTAAATTTACTTTTATCTACAATTATATCACTCCGCCATTAATGATCTAATGGGACAATGACATGGCAATCGTGCGTCGTGACTTGGCTGACTTACCAAAACGACGTAGTTTTGTTAGTGAAAACATCTTTTTATAAGATTTAAACCAGAGATCTATTAAACTTAATAAGAATATAAGATTTAAACCAGAGATCTATTAAACTTAATAAGAATATAAGATTTAAACCAGAGATCTATTGAACTTAATAAGAAGCAACCAAACACTAAGCTAAATTAAGAACTTATTATAAATTTAATAAAATTTATATCTATGTTAAATAACAATTTGGATTTGTTTAGTATTTTTTATATTTATATTATTTTATAATATATATAATTTATAATAAAAAAATAATTTTTCAAAAATCCCTTAAATTTTTTAAAATTCTCAAATTCCTCCCAAAATCCAAATCTCTAATTGCCACACCCCGATTTTTTATTATTTTTATTTAATTTTAATTTTAGTTAATTTTAGGGACCAAATTGTGAGTTTTCAAAGTTTTATGATAATTCTTGAATTTTCCTGAAAGTTCAGGGGCTTGTTCTCAAATTTAACCATTTCTGGTTAGAGGGAAAAAATCAGGTTAGGTGCTCCAAGGATTTGAAGGCCTAACCCCAGGTAGTCGCCCATGCCTTAGTCGTTTAGTCTTGGTCATAGGAAAAAAATCTGGATTGACCCTGATAGTGAAAATACCCTGTGAATTCGTAATTAATCTGACAAACTATTGATTCACCTGTTAAATTCCTGATATGTTCAAAAAATTGCTGACAATCAGATCATTACATCCGAGAAGGTACAAGTCATAAAATTGTTGATTTATCAGCAAACAACTAAAGACTAAAATATCAAGAGTATTACTTATGTTTGAATTGTTAAAAAATTGAATTAAATGGAAGGATTGGATTGAAGGAAATGACCAAAATAACCCTGAAGTGTATAATGACTATATTATATTACAACTGAATTGAAGTATTGTACGTATATGAATCGTTAAAACAATCGAATTACTCAGGAAACTCTGAAATGACCGAGATAAACTTGAATACTAAATGAATTAAGTACCCTCTATGACTTAGAATTTAGTGGATGACTTGAATAAGTCTAGAAACGCTGATGAACTTATATGTTGTATCGTCCATAAGGGTTAAAAACCCTAAATCAAGCACGTCGACAGTTTTTGATACCATTGCAATACAGAAATGAAATAAATAACATTGGACTACATGTTCATCTCCTTAAGATCCATTCAACTATGATTCTGAAGGTGATCAATTCAATTAGAGCAATCAGTATTAAGAAGTGAATAATGGTTTTGTACCTCAGTCTGAATGATTGGCAAGTATCGTAGTGTTGGAATTGGATAGTTTAATTGGATTCGAAATTCTGATAATTCAATATAAATACTAAATAATATAAATTGTTATTTCACTCTCATTGGGTTAAATTGCTAATAATTCTTCAAGAAACCAAAATGTCTAAAATGTCTATGATTACCTGAATAATGGAATTATCATATATGAAATCTCTAGTAACTCTGATGTAAAAGATTCTTAATACATTCCTAATTACTTAGTGCCTCTGAAAAATATTTGAATACTATATGATCTAGATAAATCACTTCTCAATGACTAATGAATCTGAAAGCTATCAAACCCTCTTTTTATAGGAATATTATTTCTAGAATCCTATTAATTTATAAAAGCCTCGTGGTTCCTTACCTGATAAATACCAAGTACCTCTGGAAAATCATTGAATCCTCTAGTGTGTTCCCTACATACTATATAATTGTTTTATTTGTTTTGAAATGTGAATTACCAGAATTACTAATTACTGATATACGAGTTGACTATTTATGTACCATGGATATCTGATATATGTTATATGATTACTTGTTTTCATTGGAAGATATAATTATGTTGATTTATGGACCAATGAATTCACCGCTTACTGTGTGAATTTTTTTATTGGGATAATGTTTGGGTAGGATTCTGGAGTATGGAGGTTCAGCTTTGATCAAGCTGGTAATTCCTTACGGACCTAAAGTATTCCATGGGTAGGCTCTAAGGCCCCAAGGCACTCCCTTAGTATGGGGACTGTATTTTGGTGTACGGATGGAGGGCATTTATGTAATTTAAATAAATTCATTTTTATTATTACAACATTCTACTGGATCATGATTTTGATATTAAAATTACTACTCAATATGATTTCTACTAGATACTGTATGGGTAAGAGTCTGGAGTACGGAGGTTCAACTATGATAAAGTTGGTAATTCCTTACGTACCTAAGGAAACCCTTGGGTAGGCCTATAGGCCCCAAGGTACTCCCTTAGGGTGGCACCTTTGTTGTGTGCTTAGGGTAAGTCTTTATGGATGCAGTTATGAGAAAACTGCATAACAGTGTTCGGTTGGAGAGTATTACTATGGTTTTAAAATTATGTTTTAAACTACTAATTTTTTTAAATAATTTGTACACATTTATTTATTTTGTTGGAATACACTAGACTTCCCAATTCAATCTTCTGAATATGTCTCTCTCTAAATACTTCATTTAGACCGTAAATTCTTATTTGTAATTGAAGACTTAGCTAAGAGAATTTTGAATTGACCGCTAGAATTTGATGATGATTGTCCCGCTAAGGAATTTATGCTTTACCATATACCCGATGACCTATTGCATTCATCTGGTAGTTCTGTATTACTAAGCTTCCCAAAACTCACTCTTTACTCATCATTTCAGGTTAAAAGAATTGAATTAGTGCAGCTATCGACATCTGTAATGGGAGTTCCTTTGGCTTTGTTTGCCGAGTACGGTACAAGTGTAATTAGGGGGCATGTATGTCACATTTGATTTTTATATTGAGTCTAAAACTTGTATGACTTTAATTCTGGTTGTAATATATGAATGGTTTTTTTGAACTTGTATTTTAATTATAAATTATTTTATGATTTTACGCTTTTTAACAGAAATTTTAATTTTTCCTGGATTTTTACTGTGGGTCACTCTGGTCACCCTAATGTGACACCTCAGATCAGATCAGGTCACCCGCATTGGTCTGAGGGTGTTATACTAATTTCACCCATTGTCGTTGCCGAATCAACGACCACTGCTCACTACTTCTATCGTCGGAACCTTACCATTAATTATAAGCATGTAAACGAACTGAACGTTCAGCGAACCGAGAAGTTCGTTTATTTATAAAACAAAAAAACATGAACAAGATTTTATGTTCATTTAATTAAATGAACAAACATAAAAAAATGTCTCATTCGTTCATTTACGTTCTTGAACGTTCGGTAATTCGTTCATTTATATACGTGTATGTTCATTCGTTTATGTTTGTTCATTTATGTACGTGTATGTACGTTCGTTTATGTTTGTTCATTTATGTACGTGTATGTTCATTCATTTATGTTTGTGTATGTTCGTTTATATTCAGCCCAATCTCCATACCCATTTAAAATTTTAAGATCTAATCATTAATATTTTAAAACCCATATAATTTTAAACTTAAATCAATTAAAGAAAATATAAATCATATCCATTTAAAACCCAAATAATTTTAACTCTGAAGTTTTAGGTTACATTAATGAATAATGAATTTTATGCGGTTATTGTTGTTGTTTAGTTCGTTCAGTTAATTTATGTGTTCGATTAGGTTCATTTGTTATGTTCGTTTATGTTCATCTATTGTGTTCGTTTATGTTCGTTCGTTTGTGTTCATTTACGTTCGTTTATTGTGTTCGTTTACATCCTTTCGTTTATGTTTGTTCATTTGTGTATGTTTTTCATTTAAATAAACGAACATGAACAAGCTACATTCCTTAATGAACGAACACGAACAAGAAAATTTTGTGTTCTTTTATGTTCGTGTTCGTTCATTTGTTTGGTTAAAGTTAAACGAATGAACATGAACATACCCTGTTCGTCTTCATTTGGTTCGTTTACAAGCTTAATCAATTACCCATTTTGTTGTCTATGGAAATCGATGAATGATGTTCTAATCGATCGTCAAACGTTGAATTGAAATATTTTAATTGAACCATGAATGAAGACTGATCGACGAACAATTAGTGAATGATGTGCACAACGAGAGAATGAGACTTTAGTGCGACTAAATGATGATGAGTTATCAATGATGATGATGAGTGAATTTTAGGGATTATGATTTTGAAATTTGATTTTTTTTTTATTTTCAGGAATTTAAGAGTTTCTTGGGATTTTTTAGAGTTTAAGATTTTTTATGAATTTTAACAATTTCAAGGAGTTTTTTTAAGAAAATGTGTAACATCTCAAAAACTGGGTTAGTGACTAAAATGAAAGTTTTTGAAATTTGGTTATCAATTTAGGAAAAATTAATAAGTTTAAGGATTTAAAAATGAATATTTGGTAAGGGATTATATAGCATTGATGGAAAGATTGAAGGGTATTATAGACTTTTTATTTAAAAGATATTTATCCCTTTATTAAAAGATAAACATATGGGGGAGAGAATTATCTGGAAGTTTATCTTCCTTGTCTTCTACTTCTTCTTCTCGTTGGTCTCCTTTAGAAAGGTAAGTTGAATTCAGTTGTTGATTTCTTAAATTTCTAAGTTGGTTTTGAGTCTTTGGGTGTTATATAAGCTTAAGGAAAGATTATATAAGCTTTAAACAATAAGAAGAGAGAATTATAAAGGAAATTTTATTAAGAGTGTATAAATGAATTATTGATATAAATAGGTTTTTGAAGTTCTATTGATTAATTTGACTTTTCATTAGAAGCGTTAAGAAGTTTAAAGCATTAGAAATGAATTTAGAACACATGGAAAGTTTGATGAAATTCTTTGATTCAAGAGTTATTGTGAGATATTAAAGATAATGAAGTGTTATAGTGTTAAAAGAGGGTTTAAGTATGTATAGATAAGTTTTAAGGTATGAGGAGAGATAAACAAGTAGAGTTTGAAGGTAGAGTATTGAATTTTCGGGTTTAAAGAGTGAATTCTGGGTTGGTAGTATCGATACTGGTTTAGTAGGTACCGATACTACAAGTTAAATTATAATGATTTTATGCATGGGATATCGATACCTATATGAACAATATCGATACTATAACGAAGAAGTATCGATACCATTGTGGAGAGTATCGATACCAGGGAACATCGAAGCTATTTTTGGTATCGGTACTGGGGTAGTGTATCGGTACCCTAACATAGAAGTATCGGTACTGTAAGGGTAGTACCGATACTACTTAAGTTGGAAATTTGAAATTGGAGTTTTATTTAGTTGCATTGATATGAATCGTATCAAGTAATAAGACTTCCGACATTCATTAAATTATGTATTTGTGTAGATATCGATCAAAAGCAAAGTTCTGAAAGGCCATCAGAGTAAGATTTGAGAGAGAATAAACGAATGGTATTGTAAAGTGAGACCAATGTGAGTACATGACATTAAATGTAGTTATGTTATGAAATTAAGACTTACGATAAGTCTAATTCTAATATTAGATTATATGAGTACCCAAATGTAAGCATGTAGTGATATGATGTTTAAAGATACACGAGTACATGCATATGTATAGATGTAAGTGCCTCTCTATATATGATATATGTGAATACATGTGTATGTGTTAAACCATATGATAATAAATAATGTGAATTTATGGAAAATGAAATGAGCTAAATAATATGGATTTATGTGCCTGTGTGAAATAATATAAATTATGTGATCATAAAGTATGTGAATGCATGTCTATAAGATAAGCCATGTGACTTTGAACTATGTGATAAGATGTGAAGTGAATAAATGATTAAGAGATATAAGCCATGAGATATGTGACATGTGAATCATATTGAAATGATCTATGTATAAGTGAACTATGTGACTATAAGAATGTGTGATAATATAAAATAATAATACCCATTTATGTGTTTATGAGAGCAAGGGGTATAGTTGGCATGCCAAGAGTCGAGGGTTCTATGTGGTCCTTCGGGGCATATCTGTAATCATTTGGAAAATATATGAGGTACTTCGGTACACTTATTTGGTCAATTGGAATATGTATGTGGTTCTTAAGGAGTGGTTCTTCGGGACATATATGATATGTTGTCCTAAGGGACATAGTGGTCATTCGAGACAAATTCTAAGTGCCCCTAATGGGAATTATACGAGCTGTGGTGACAACATATGTGTACAACCTCTATGTACTCACATACCTTATGTTCCGAGAAGTATACAAGGCCTTTAAAGTGAATAAATAAATAAACTTGACTTGATACTATTTGTGCTATATTGTGAAATGATCTGTTGTTTTATGATGTGTATAGAAATGATAAGTACATGTTTATATGAAAAAATAAGGAATTAATAACAATAATATAATTAATGTTTAGCATGTTAATAATGATCTATGTGTATATTTAAGCATTATGTTGCCTTATATGTACATGCATTTGTTAAGTTGTTATAGTTCCATTATTTATTTGCATGTCTCACTAAGTCTTTGACTTAGCGTGTGAATGTTTCACACGTAGGATCCAAGAAGTGCTAAGAGAATATAGGCAGGGGAGACAACATAACTTTAGCAAAGATCATATCAGAAAATGTATAGTATGTTTCCCTTTTGTATTATATAGTGTTGGCATGTATTTCAAGGATTAAATTTTTATAAACTCTGAATAGTTTTGTAAACGTTTTAAATTGATATATGTAAATTATTAGCATGTTTGAAATTGCTTAAATTTCTATCTATTTTATATAAGGAATTGGTTTGAAATAGTCAATGTGACACCTCAGATTCGTATCCAGGTCATATATGGGTTGGGGGTGTTACGTTTAATGGTATCAGAGCTAAGGTTTAGCCGATTCTAGGCTTAAACCGGTGTCAAAAGTATTTTTAAAATGTATACATGCCAATAAAAAGTAAAAGTTTCTAATCTGATAGAGTCATGAGTATGTTGTCTTCTAATAGAGCTATATGGTTATGTCTTAAATGTCTGATTGTGAGAGTTCTCAAAATGAAATAAGAAGTGTTGGACCTGGAGGTAGTAGCAATTCACCTGCCCTGGCCAGGCAGGGTGAAGAGTTAACACCTCCAGAAATACTAGTACGAGATCAAGGGTTGTTCTTCGGGACATTAAAAGCTATTTTGTCGTGTTTTCAACCTCTTGCTCCCTCAACTCCTCGAATATATATAGCTAAGGAATTGAAAGGTATAGGAGCACCCGAGTTTAAGGGTAAAGCTGACGAAGATATTTTTGCTGCAGATCTTTGGTTAAACGATGTTAAGTTAATGTTGAATGGACTCCACTACTCTGAAGTGGAGAAATTATATGGAATAGTTTCACTGTTGCGGGGTCAAGCTAGAATATGGTGGAAAAATGTCACCATGAGATTAAGAAGTGATCAAGTGACATGGTTATTCTTCTTAGAAGAATTCAAGCGTAAATACATTGGTGATCAATTTATAAGACAGATGAAGCAAGAATTTCTGAATTTCAAACAAGGGGATTATACAATGTATGAATATGAATGTGAATTTAACAAGTTAATTCGTTTCGATGCTGAGCTTATTCCGACTGAGAATGATGTATGTGATTGGTTTGTAGAGGGCTTGCGCCCTAGGGTAAAAGAGTTGTTGTTAGCCTTAAATTTGTCATCATTTTAGGAGGTGGTCAATCGAGCTAAATCTCTAGAGAGAGCTCAGAACGAGAGATTCAAAGAGCGGAAGGTTCAGAAGTCTAAGAGAATTGGTACTTCGTCGAGTTCATCGCCATCAAAGAAAAATAAAGATTTGGATTCTCCAACTCAGGATATGTTTGAATCAACTGCTTCTAAGGCTAAAAGATCAAATATATGTCAATCCAAGTAATGTTCATATTGTGGAAAGAATCATATAGGAGTTTGTAGAGTAATTTCAGGAGACTGTTTTAAATGTGGTGATGTTAGACATTTTATTCGAGATTGTCCTTTCCTGACTAATGAGACAATATATATAGAGAGAAATTTATTACAATATCTAAGATAAATAGAGGTAGAGGTCATGGAAGAAATTAGTATGACTCATCCACTCAACAAGATATGCATCCAACTGCATGAGTTTATAATTTAAAGACCGATGAAGACTTTGAGGATCCATAAATGGTTACAGGTAAATTTCAATAATGTGGTAAATTAGTTTTGATTTGAATAGATTTGGGATTAATATAGTTATATGCTAGTAACAATTAGAAGGAGAAGTGAAAAATAATTTGGAGGTGATAGGTAATGAACTGTTAGAGATCGATCAGTAGGGCAAGGTTTTCCAATGAATAAGTTGTGTTGAGTTTGTATATAGTATAAGTATAAGGTTAATAGTAAGGGTAAACTAAGATTTGTTGAGTATTATAAAGGATTGTTTCATCTCGTTGTGAAGTGAAAAATTGAGGACGAAATTTCTTAAAATGGGGAGATTTGTAACATCCCAAAACCTAGGTTAGTGACTAAAACGAAAGTTTTTGAAATTTGGTTATCAATTTAGGAAATTTGATAAGTTCAAGGATTTAAAAATGAATATTTGGTAAGGGATTGTATAGCATTGATGGATAGATTGAAGGGTATTATGGTCTTTTTATTTAAAAGATATTTATCTCTTTATTAAGAGATAAACATGTGGGGGAGAGAATTATCTGGAAGTTTATCTTCCTTGTCTTCTTCTTCTTCCCGTTGGTCTCCTTTAGAAAGGTAAGTTGAATTCAGCTATTGATTTCTTGGATTTCTAAGTTGGTTTTGAGTCTTTGGGTGGTATATAAGCTTAAGGAAAGCTTATATAAGCTTTAAACATTAAGAAGAGAGAATTTGAAAGGAAATTTTATTAAGGGTGTAGAAATGAATTATTGATATAAAGAGGGTTTTTAAAGTTCTATTGATGAAATTGACTTCTCATTAGAAGGTTTAAGAAGTTTAAAGCATTAGAAATGAATTTAGAATACATGGAAAGTTTGATGAAATTCTTTGATTCAAGAGTTATAGTGAGATATTGAAGATAATGAAGTGTTATAGTGTTAAAAAAGGTTTAAGTATGTATAGAAAAGTTTTAAGGTATGAGTAGAGTCAAACAAGTATAGTTTGGAGGCAAAGTGTTGAATTTTTGGGTTTAAAGAGTGAATTCTAGGTTGGTAGTATCTATACTGGTTGAGTAGGTATCGATACAACAAGGTAAATTATAAGGATTTTATGCATGAGGTATTGATAACTCCATAAAAAGACTCAATTTCTAGTCTTTTCACTTAAGTTATTGTTAGTCTAAACAAAGTATACACAACATTTTAGTTGCATTTAGTTGCATATAGGCTTGTAGTGGATAAGTTTTGCTTCGGTAAGATTTATTTGGTTTAACTGATGCTGCTAAGGAGAAAGGGTTGTGTGGATTGTGTTTGTGTAGGAAACTTACAGAGGAAGAACATTTCAGTCGTGACAATGTAATTTGCAAAGGGCAATGGAACATATAAGAACATGAGGAGCAGATTTATCTCGCTGAGGAAAGTTTTATCTGAAGAGTCTGAAGCGGGTATGACGAAACCGCCTATGTCACACGCCAGCTAGATGACCTACTTCACGTGCAAGCAAGCCTTAAATATTCTGAGAGTCGCCTTTCCTTTTTAAGCCTGGGCAGATAACAACGGTTATTTAAGGAATCTCCAAATTATGCGAAGCCCTAGGAGATTCTTCCCTATAAATAACCAGTCGTAGCCGCCAAGAATGAGGCAAGGAAGAAGAGAGAATAGCTTTACCTAAGGCGTGAGCGAGCAACTGCATTGCTTTCTCACCGTTCACCAAACAACCTTCCTTGGTGTCCTCCATAACTAGGTTGTAGTAGAGCAGTGACCAGGCTTCGAGAGAGGCTGATCACCAAGGCAGGCGCGGTGCTGATCAGAATTGTCACGACATAGCCTCCTGTTTTGGGAGTCGTTCTTCCTTTGTTCTTAATCTTTTTATATATTTGGGGTTGTATTAAACATTGAATCTTGGATGACTTTTTGATAGCATCATGACTGTCTTACTTGGTGTTAAACTTTGTTTAGCCTAAACAATTATTTTATGTTTTATGAATGATGAATTATGTTTTTGCTCATGACTGTTTTGTTCATTGTTTAAACATTTTACATTGACAGTGTAAGAGCATCGAGAGATCGCCTGGGGTTTTGGGATGACCCTTCTTAGGCACTAGAGAATCTTAATAGATTGTGAAAAGGGAGAGTTCACAATGCGAGTAGGAGAACAAAGCATTACCATCAATGTATTCAACTCCATAAAATATGTGGATGACTCAGAGGAATGCCAATGTATTAAAGAAATAGAGGAAAAACAATCCTTGGACGCGGTGAATCTCTAAGGCTTTACGAATACAGCGCTTTGTACCATGACCCTACAACTGAGATGCACGAACAAGATAATTTTAGCCCAGGTGAATTATTTTTAGAGGACGATTCTGAGAATCATGGCCCTGACAACAGAAATCTGAAAAAAGAGTGCCCTAAAAACGACGCCAATACAGGATACGGAGGAAATTGAAGAGATCAACCGAGGCTTCATCATAATAAATCAGGTATAAGATTCTAACCCTTAGATTATGATGAAGTTAATTCTCCAGAATCATCTTTACAATATGCACCCAAATTGGAGCTTAAAACTTTGCCATCACATTTGAAGTATGCATACCTAGGAGTTGATGAAACTATACCTGTAATAATCTATGCCGATCTAACCTCCAAACAAGAGAATAGTTTGTTGAATGCTTTGTCACAGCACAAAAAGGCTCTCGGATGGACAATGGCAGACTTGAAGGGAATCAATTCGACCATATGCATGTACAAAATCAATCTAGAATATAGCCATAGCACTTCGGTGGAACCCCAAAGAAGGTTCAACCCAATCATGAAGAAAGTAGTCATGAAAGAAATTATAAAATGGTTAGATGCGGGAGTGATTTATCCTATATCCGATAGTTCATGGGTCAACCCGATATAGTGTGTGCCAAAGAATGGTGGTGTAACCATGGTTAAAAGCGAACATGACGAGCTCCTCACCACCAGAACAGTCACGGGCTGGCGCATATGCATGGATTACATGAAGCTTAATAAGGCCACAAAGAAAAACTACATTCCCCTCCCTTTTATCGACCAAATGCTTGATAGGTTAGCGGGAAAAGCATTTTATTGCTTCCTCGATGGATACTCAGGATATAATCAAATAGCCATAGCACCGGAGGATTAAGAGAAAACCACTTTCATATGCTCGTATGGTACCTATGCATTTAGATGAATGTCGTTTGGTTTGTGTAACGCTCCAGCTACCTTCCAAAGATGCATGATGGCAATCTTTTCAGATATAGAGGAGGAATCTATAGAAATATTCATGGATGACTTCTCCGTCTCAGGTGATGATTTTGACCGATGTCTCGGTAATCTATCCAAGGTACTGAAACGATATGAAGAAGCCAACCTAGTACTGAATTGGGAGAAATGCAATATTATGGTAACCAAGGGAATAATGTTGGGTCACAAAATTTCATGCAGAGGCATTGAAGTCGATAAAGCCAAGGTAGACGTAATTGCAAACCTTCCCCCACCCACCAACGTGAGAGGTGTACGCAGTTTCCTTGGACATACAGGCTTATAATGGTGGTTCATAAAAGATTTTTCTCAAATATCTAAACCCTTGTGTCTTTTACTTCAACAAAATCATCCATTTTAATTTACTAAAGATTATTTGAATGCCTTTACAAATTTGAAGAATAAGCTTTCGGAAACACCAATCGTTATCCCAACTAACTAGAACGAACCTTTTGAGTGTGTGATGCTAGTGACTATACAGTCAGAGCAGTGCTAGAGCAACGAAAAAGTAAAATCTTTCATGTTATCTACTATGTGAGCCGTACTCTTAATGATGCCCAAGTAAACTATACCACCACTGGAAAAGAACTCTTAGCAGTAGTATTTGCATTCGATAAATTTAGGCCATATCTAATAGGCACTAAGGTAATTGTGCATAAAGATCATTCTGCCAATAAATATTTGATCAATTAAAAAGATGCAAATTATAGGCTAATTTGATAGATATTATTACTATAAGAGTTCGATTTAGAGATCAATGATAAAAAGGGTACAGAAAATCAAGTGGCAGACCATTTGTCTAGGTTGGATAACAAATCTGATTGTCCTAACATAAAAGAAATTCAAGAGGATTTCCCTGATGAGAAAATATTATTTGTCACGGTTGCGTCGTGGTATGCTGACATAGTCAACTTTCTTGTTAGTGGTATTGTTCCTCTTGATTTATCTAGCTAGGGCTGAAAGAAGTTTCGACATGATGTGCGACATTACTATTGGGATGAACCATTTCTATTCAAGTAATGTGGAGACCAAATAATCTGAAGATGCATTCCAGGAGAAGAGCAGAAAGATATTCTACACCAATGTCACTCGTCACCGTATGGAGGGCACTTTGGTGGAATGCGAACAACAGCGAAAGTGCTTCAGTCCAGATTCTATTAGCAAACCTTGTTCAAAGATGCGCATGAATTCTACAAGTCATATGATAGATGCCATGGAAAAATATTCTGGAAGTTAAACTCTTCGACGTATGGGGAATAGACTTCATGGTACCTTTTCCCGCATCATTTGGAGATTTATACATTCTCTTGGAAATGGATTATGTATCTAAATGGGTCGAAGCCATTGTAACACGTAAAAATGATTACAAGACAGTGTTAAAGTTTTTGCACAAAAATATATTCAAACGATTTGGAACACCAAGAGCCATAATTAGTGATGAGGGCACACATTTTGACAACAAATTGATTAACAATGCACTGAAACAATATAGAGTGCGACATAGGATCGCTATGGCATATAACCCTCAGACTAATGGACAAGATGAAGTGTCTAATCGAGAAATCAAACAGATCCTCGAGAAAGTGGTCAACCCAAGTCGAAAGGATTGGTTGCCGAAGCTAGATGAAGCATTATGGACTTATCGCACAGTATTCAAGACACAGCTGGGAATGCCCCCGTTCAAACTGGTCTACAGAAAAGAATGCCATCTACCAGTGGAACTTGAACACAAAGCCCATTGGGCCATAAAAAAGTTAAACATGGATGCTCAGCTTGCTGGAGAACGTATACTCTTGGAACTAAACGAGATGGATGAATTCAGAGCACACGCATATGAAAATACCCGCCTATACAAAAAGAAAACAAAACAATGGAATGACAGAAAAATATTCCCGAGGTAATTTTATTCTGGACAATAAGTACTACTCTATAATTCACATCTTAAGTTATTCCCAGGCAAGGTAAAATCACGATGGTCAGGATCGTTTATCATACATCAAGTCCACGATAATGGAGCAATAGAAATCCAGAACAAATATGATGGTACCATCTTCAAGGTGAACGGGCAGAGACTAGAAGAGTACAAAGGAGCTCCAATCATGCACGACAAACCGACATCGATGGTACATGATGCCCAAGAGTTTTCCTTACGTACTTTAACAAAAATTCGTTGCCTATGTAACAAAAAATTGAATTCTGTACATAAATAAATTAAGTTTTTTTCTTCTTTCATTATCCGTTGTATTTTATTTCATTATTTATTGTAGGCAAGCAGAATACACGTGGCTGTATGGAGAATAAGCGTATGCATGAAAATAAAGGAAACCTTAGGGTAAAAGGTTTAGGAGGCAGAATTAAAGAGAGAAACAATATTTTTCCCCATTTTATGTCCAATCATATATTTTTCATTCAATGCAAAATCTTTTCCCCTCGTGAAAAGACTAATTTACCCCGAAACTACCCATTACTTTCCAGAAAAAAAATCGCCAACTCATTCTTTTTCATCATTGTGTCTCACTCTCTCTCTACCAAGCAAGAAACTTTTTCTTTCTCTCAACAAAATCTTCCCCATCGCCGCCACTGATTTCATCAACCAACCAAGTACTATGGTCAGATCAAGGAAAACCCCAGCCCCAACACCGAGCATTGAGCGCTTCCAAACGGCCGAAGTCGAAGAACGATTCAAAATCCTCCAAAAATGATAGGTGTATTTGGAAGATGGGTTCGTCTTTCCAGCAGAGGATGAAGAGTTGTTTGGATCGGAGGTAATGGACATGATAAAGAAGAAGAACTGGAAGAAGTTCGCTCGCCATCCCAAAACCATAGCACCAGCGATGGTGAGGGAGTTCTACGCCCATCTCGAAGACCCATCCAACCACACAGTTTATGTCCGAGGGAAGCTCCTTCGATTTTCCCCTTCAGCACTCAATAGATACTTCAAGTTGGGGAAAATGGAGGAGCAGCATAAGAAATTTGTGGCTGAGGCATACCAAGAAACATACAGCGGAGTTATAGAAGATTTATGCTTCGGGTGGGCCAAATTCGAAGGGAATGCCCCAATGAGGAAGAGAGTTGATCGTCGAGCCCTTAAACCGATTATTAAGTTATGGAACCATTTTTTCAAGGGCAAGCTTATGACAACTCTCACAACACAACTGTGCTCGTGAAAAGATTGATGCTCTTACACTCGATAATATACGGGAGGAAGATCGATGTTGGAGAACTCATCTTCGAGCAAATCCACGAGTGTGCCAAAAGAAACCGGGGCAATCTATTATTTCCCAACTTGATAGCCACGTTGTGTAGCAAAAAGAATGTCCCCGAGGAGGCCTTTGAGGATTTCATTAAATCCAAGGAGGGTATCACCAAGAATAAGGTACCCGAGCTAATGAGTCTCGATGACAACGCCCCGCATGAAGGTTTGGAGTGGGGTGCAAAATCTATTGCCGCGGCCAGAATGGCCGCAGTGGTTACGCACACGCGAGAAACGCATGAGAAGATAGGGCACGTAGAGGATCACATGGAGATATATTTTGAGTATGTCAAGGAAAGGGATGCGCAACTCAACGCCTTCTTCGAGGAGTAGCACCTGAACACAACAGCCAATCTGCCGCCTTTCCCAGCGTCATCCTCAAATACAATGCTGGTGGTAGCACATTCCATGTCTCGACATCAAATGTCCCTCCATAGGTTCCCTCAGAAGTACCCACAGATGTGCCACCACTGGAAACCCATGTCTCACCCGTACCAGAGGAAGACCAGGGCGACATATAAGAGTTCCTCATCTGCTCATCTTTCTTAACCTCCGAGAGTAGTCAAGATACCCCACCCAACTTCTTCTCCGATGAAGATTTCACTCCAGCACCGAAGCAACCTGAGCATAGTCCCGTTCAGTCCCCTGTCCGTCAAGTAACGCCAGTCCCAGCAGTAGCTCAAAGTCCAGTACCAGTTGCTGCACAACCAACTCCTACTGCCGAGCAACCAATTCCAGCATGAGCATCGACCATCAAGAAGTGCATCAAGTAAACGGTAGGTCATATCCTTTAGCCATCACCCTCGATGATATAAGTAGTAGACTCAGATTCTGAAGTCCCTCTCCTCCCAAACGATGCCGAACAAGGGCGTCCAGTCAAGCCACCCCACCACAGTAAGTTAAAAGTTTAGTTTATTTTTTTTTCAAATCTTTATGTAGTATCATGTAATAGTTGTTATGACATAAGCAGTTAAGATTATTGTTAGGAATTAATTAGGGATGCCTAGTGATGAATGCATAATTTGATTGCCTAGGCCTGAATTATTGTAAGATTGTCTAAAGAAGAAAACCAACCCTGGGTCTGATTCTTTGAAATTTAAAGACATGATTGTAGGTTGTCCCTGCTTAAGGTAATCTGTAAAACTTTTAGGAAATAATTTTCTGCTTGACGAGACTTCAAAAATATTTTAAGGGTAATGTGAAACTCCCTAGTGTTTAAAACTTGGAAAATAAAAATGGGACACTCCTCTAGGCATAAACATAAAAACTCTATAAGAAATTAAGAATTTCCAAGGCATATGAGTAAATGAAAGTAGTCGCATGATGACTATGCCTGACTAGCTTGGGGGTAGAAGGTATGCTCCCTTTCACTTAGAGTGTGGAATGATAGGTGTGATGAGCTGACTCCCCAATAAAAAAAGAGAAATAAAAAGTTGATAAATAACTATGAGTATAAACTAAGCCTGACAAATAATTTGATGCCTTGACAATCTAGAAGCGCTTACTTTAAGTTTTCTAATTATCTTTATGCATAGACTGGTTACAATCACGCACACACAATAGCAAGGAATCTTGACTAGGGAAGGGACTTGACTGATATGACTGTCGAGCATGTTAAGGCCAATTATTTTTGCTGAGGGCTGAAATCTCAAACCATATGATTTTCTTAACACTTCTTTGCTATGACAATTTTAATTTTCTTCTAGAGATTATACATTGCTTGAGGACAAGCAATAGCTTAGTTTGGGGGTGTGATAACTCCGTAAAAAGACTTAATTTCTAGTCTTTTCACTTAAGTTATTGCTCGTCTAAACAAAGTATGCAGAGCATTTTAGTTGCATATAGGCTTGTTGACAACTGTCGTTTCGGTGTCAAAATAAATTCCTTATTCTCAATCAATAAATAAAGGAAATACGTAGTAAAGAGAAGTAAGGGTCGATTCCACAAGGACTTAGAAAATTATAAATTTATGTCTTATTTATTTATGCCAGGCGTGAAACAGTAAAAATAGGGGGGATTTTGGTAAGAAAATATTAAATAAGTAAAAGCAATTAAAGTAAAAATAAGAAGATGAAGATTGTGAATAAATATGGTAAAAGTAGCCTCAAGCTTCGCTTTGACTCAATTTCCTTATGATCATCGAATAAGATTTTCTATTCGGGATTCACTTCAGTTACTTTGTCTACAAGGGCTATCCCCATGACTCTATCTTGTATACCGAATACCCAAGGCAATCTTTGATTCTGGCTTCGGAAATTGATTCTAACAACATCAATTGTCGTAGATCAATTACATTTTAAGTTCGTGGCTTCCGACTCGGATTGTTGATTCGATAGCCATCAATTTCAATCTCAATTCCCTCTTAGCGAAGCTATCTCACCAAGTGTGTTCCCAGGGAATCGAATTGCTTTCTATAAGGCGAATTTTCCTCCCACACGTTTAATCGCAACAACCTCTTGACCAAAGTCAATCTTTGATTTTGAAAACTGTTTTGATTTTGAAAAATAAGCGCATAGATTGAGAGAGATATTCCGAAGATATTAAGGGCCTGTTTCAATTCTTCCGATGAAATTGAGTCATTGCAACAGCTCTCGGCTTATGAAAAGTTTAGCTAAGCATGACAAAAGTCATACTTAGCATTTTTAAAAAAAATGAAAAGAACTTGAAAAGTAAAAAGGGAAAACTTTTATAAAAACTAGAGAGAAAAGAAGAATGTAATATGAATGATGAGTTTATACTTACCCCCAAGTGGGTATTTATAGCCTCTAAATGCCTAAAGGATAAACAAAGAAAATAAATAAAATAATCATAAAGATAATTGTTTTTTAATTTAAATTCAAACTTAAACTAGTCTCATAATGCAACTTTGCTCGTCCATCTTCTAGAAGGCGTGCGGAGAAAGTCTTCTAGAAATCGCCGCTGACTAGACCTTCTAGAAACTGCCACGTCAGACCGCGTCATGCCCAGAGTCGTGCCCATGTCTCCAGCCATGACCAAATAATAATAAAAAAATACCGAATTCGCCCATTTTGTCACAAATTCTGGAAAGCAAGGATTTGTACAAAAACAAGTATAACACGACCAATTCAGCAGCAATAATTCCACAAAATCGAAGAAATAACAAGAAAAGATTAACGATTTTGAACACTCATCAAATTTCCCCTCACTTATCTCATGCTTTTCCTCAAGTATGATATAACCAAATCAGTAAAAAAACTTCATTAAACGTTCTTTTGTCAAGTTTCACATTTAGGGAAGCAAGGTAGAGACCACAATAACTATTCAAGTCAAGAAATCAATCAAATGAACATCGCCAATTGGAATAAGTTAAGTGCAATTTTAATATCCATTCATTCATTAATCTCAATGCTCATAACTCAACACCTTACCGGGATTCACTCAAATCACTCAATGTGTTTGGGGTAAAGAAACGCTCAATGTCAGAATCGACATGATATTACCATAGGCCTGCAAATAAATCAAATCTCCACTACTAATGAGAACACGATGCATAAATCAAAGGGTCTTTTATTGGTTGTAACGGGGCTTAGGTAAAGGTGGGGAAAAGGCTAATTAATATGGCTAAATATTCAAGGCAATGAACTAACAAATAATAATCTCAACTCCATCAAAACATTAAGCATACCAAGATAAAAAGACGACATATCAAACAACAAATTTCTTTTCGAAATGCATTTTTTTTCTCTTTGTTGTTTTTTTTTCATTTTTACGTCATTTCTTTCTTTCTTTTTTCGAACAACTCTTTTTTTTCTTTTTCTTTTCTCTTTGTTGTTGTTTTTTTCTTCTTTTTTTTGGAGCATACATCGGATAATTGCTCACTTGCCCTGAAAAAGGTAGAAAAGAGGGATAAAACAAAAAGGCTCGGGTTTATAAATATGGTAAAAACAAAGAAATGGAAATGGCTCAAAAGTGGTTAAATAGGAGAAAATAGCATGCGTAGGCAATTTAGTGGGGAAACGGAAAGGTTAATCCTAAGGTGCCCAAATAATTTTTAAGCATCATGTTCATGTGTAATCTCGATAGTATTTATCATCCAGGTTCTAGAATACCAATGTCAAATTTGACACACTCAATCCAATAAAATGAGAGCGAAAATGATATGCTCATAAAGGCTCAAATCTCACCAAATTGTTTCATGCATTGAGCTAATCACATTTCAACCAACAAAGGCATAAAATATCACAAAAGCACCAACGTAATCACAATTCATGCTATTCACTATCAAGAATATCCTAACCTAAACAATTATGTGTTCCTAAACAAGCATAGCATTCCAAAACTTTTCCACAAGACAAAGACAATCAATGAAATTTTTGACAAATCCAACCAACACATACTAGCATCGAAACATAAAGACAAGCAAAAGGGAAATTCAATCCTACAGTCTACTCCCCCTCACTTAAAACGTTTTGCCTCAAAACGAAAAATTAAAGTGCAAGAAAAGGAATAGAGTACTCCCCGGATTTTATGTCAGTTTTGCTAACGTGCGCCATTTAATGAAACGGTGCGCACGACTGGGGTATTATTTTTTTCTGCTTTGTTCGACTGTTCACTACTCAGTAGTCTCCAAAATTAGCACTGTTCGAATCATAATTTTGTAAATCTTCGTCGTTCAAGTTTGAATTAAAAAAATTTGATTCCTACAAATAAAAATAAAATAAAATAAAATAAAACATGCTCGATCGAAATGAAAATAAAAAGTGAAAATAAAAATAAAAATTTAACAGAAAAATAATGGGTTGCCTCCCATGAAGCATTTTTGTTTAACGTCGTTGGCTCGACGATCTGATTCAGACTACAGGTTCTTCTAAGTTGAGATCTTCAACTAAGCAAACTTCGTTGTTCGTATAATATGGTTTAAGCCTGTGTCCATTTACTTTAAATAGAGTGCCCGAATTGTCCTCAATTTTGACTGCGCCTTGAGTGAATATTTCAGTTACCGTATAAGGTCCACTCCATTTTGATCGAAGTTTACTTTTGTTTTGTCCTTATATATTTTGGCGTTGTCGTAAGCATCTCTTCAGATTTCCTCAAGCTCTTGTATATGTAATTTCTGTGTTTCGCCTACCGCTTATAACTCCATATTGCACTATTTTATGACCTAATATGCCTTGTACTCTAGCTCGACTGGTAAATGGCACGGTTTACCGAACATAAGGCGATATGGTGACATGCCGATAGCTTCTTTATATGCATTCCGATAAGCCCACAAAGCGTCAATAAATTTCAAGCTCCAATCCTTACGATTTGGCTTAACTATTTTCTCAAGAATCATCTTTATTTCTCAGTTTGAAATTTCCACTTGTCCGTTCATTTGCGGATGATAGGCCGTGGCTATTCTATGATTCACTCCATGCTTTTTTATAAGCACATCAATCACCCCGTTGATGAAGTGTGTGCCGCATTCGCTTATTATCGCTCTCGATGTGCCAAACTTGGAAAAAATACAATTCTTTAGAAATTGAACAGTAGTTTTAGCATCTTTGTTTCGAGTGGCTTTAGCTTCTACCCACTTCGAACCATAATCCACCGCAAGGATTATATAACAGTTGCCAAAAAAACAAATGAACCCATATAATCAAGCCCCCAAACATTAAATATTTTGCATATATGTATAGGATTAAGGGGCATTTCATTTCTTCGACTCAAATTACCTGCACGTTGACAATTATCACAATATTTGCAAAAAAAATAAGCATTACGGAAAATATTAGGCCAAAAGAATCCGCATTCCAAAATTTTATGAGCGGTCCGCTTTGGTCCAAAGTGCCCACCACATGAATAAGAATGACAAAAATTTAAAATTGAGTGTACCTCGCTTTCAGGAACACATTGTCTAATTACCTGGTCTGAACAATGCTTCCAAAGATACTGATCATCCCAAATGAAGAAACGAGATTCTCTTTTAATACGGTTTACTTCAGCTCTCGTTAAATCAGATGGTAATTTACCTGTAGCTAAGTAATTTACTATATCTTCGAACCAAGGTTCTTTCCCAATCTTTTGTCTGAGCACAGCCCCAACGCTTCCATCCGAAGCATCACACATGACTTCGAAGGGGAAGTCCCAATTCGGTGGTTGGACTATGGGTGCTGAAACCAACTTCTCCTTTAGTACGTCGAATGATTCTTGGCATTGTTGGTCAAAATTGAAGGCTTTATCCTTCTGTAGTAACTCGCACAAGGGTTGCGCCACCTT
The DNA here is from genome assembly GCF_006381635.1 of Hibiscus syriacus. NCBI lineage: Eukaryota > Viridiplantae > Streptophyta > Magnoliopsida > Malvales > Malvaceae > Hibiscus > Hibiscus syriacus. The sequence continues at coordinate 1,209,470 of NW_024062382.1, forward strand.
AGAGAAATCCTTAATGAATCTACGGTAAAAACCTACATGACCAAGGAAATAGCGAATTTCCCTCACCGTAGTAGGGTAAGGAAGTGAACGTATTATATCGGTTTTCACCTTATCTACCGCAATTCCTTTAGATGAAACAATATATCCTATAATTAAACCTTTATCAACCATAAAGTGACACTTTTCATAATTCAGAACAAGGTTAAATTCTAGGCATCGAAGCAACACATTTTTCAAGTTTAATAGACACTCATCAAATGAATTATCGTAAACAGTGAAGTCATCCATGAAGAGTTCAATACCTTTCTCAATAAAATTAGAAAAAATACTAATCATACACCTTTGGAATGTGGTAGGTGCATTGCAGAGTCTCAAAGGCATGCGTCGGTAAGCGAAGGTGCTAAAGGGGCATGTGAATGTCGTATTTTCTTGATCTTCAAGTCCTACTGGAATCTGGAAGAAGCTTGAAAATCTATCAAGACAACAATAGTGAGATTTACCAGCTAATCGTTCTATCATTTGATCTATGAACGGAAGAGAAAAATGGTCTTTTTGAATTAAAGAATTCAACTTCCTATAATCGATGCAGACTCTCTATCCATTCTGAACTTGTGTTGGTACAAGTTCTCCTTCAGAATTTTCAATCACTGTAACCCCTATTTTTTTAGGAACTACAAGTATCGAACTTACCCATTTTCTATCCAAAATTGGATATATAATATCTACATCTAGGAGTTTTTGTATCTCCCTTTTACCACTTCCATCATTGGTAGATTTAGCCAGCGTTGACCTTCACGTGTTGGTTTTGCGTCTTCTTCGGTTTTAATTTTATGCATGCAAGTGGATGGACTCGACCCTTTTATATCAGAGATGGTCCATCCTATAGCCTCCTTGTATTGGCGCAAAACAGTGATTTAGTCTTTTTCCTCCTCATCGAATAACTTTTTTTTATATGATTACTGACAGAGTGTTGTTTGCTCCGAGGAAGGCATATTTCAAATGATCAGGTAACGGTTTCAGTTCAACTTTGGGTGCCTGCAAAATAGAAGGTAAGACTTTAGGCTTGGAAGAAATCAAATTCAATTCGATATGATTAGAATTCACGTTTTCATCATGATCCTCTAGCTCCATGCATATATCAAAGGAAAAATTAGTCCTTAAAAATTCATCAGCCAAAGGATCAATTAAATCGATAGAATTTAAACTTTCCATTTTATCACGATATCTCATTGCCTTATATATGTCAAATTTAATGATCTCACCATCAAATTCCATAGTTAAAATTCCGCTTCTCATGTCAATTTTCGTGTGTGTAGTGCTTAGGAATGGGCGCCCCAACAGGATATCAGAGGACGTGATTGTGTGATCATTCTCCATATCAATTATATAAAAATCTGTGGGAAATATCAAGTCGTTTACCTCCACCAATACATTTTCTAAGAGTCCTTCTGGATAGATCACTGACCTGTCGGCAAGCTGTATCGAGATCTTTGTATCCTTCAAAGGATCTTTAGTAACCATTTTATAAAAAGATAGAGGCATTACATTAATTGATGCGCCAAGATCACACATTGCTCATTTTATCTAAACCTTACCAATTTTACAAGGGATCGCGAACATACCTTGGTCTTTTAGTTTAGGCGGTAACTTCTGTTGGAAAATGGCTGAGACATTTGCTCCTAAATTCACTTTATCGACCCCGGTAAGCTTCCTTTTAGTCGTACAGAGATCCTTCAAAAACCGAGCATACCTTGGAACCTTCCGAATAACCTCAAGGAGAGGTATGTTAACTTCCACCTTCCGAAGTACGTCTAATATTTCATTTTCCTCAATTTTTTTTATCCCTTTTAACTAACATTGATGAAAAAAATGGTGGCATGTCGTAGGGAGATGGCGTCGGGTTTTCTATTTGTTCTTCGTTATTCCCTTTCTAGGACCCTGAATCATCAATCTTTTCCACCTTTTGGGTTGCTTCGTTTGATGGAACAGCTGGTGCCACTACTGTACCGCTCCAAAGAGTGATGACGCTGACATTCCCCTTTGGGTTTACTTCAATTTGAGATGGAAATTTACCTTGTGATTCCAAGAGACCTATGGTTTGAGCCAGTTGGCTCACCTGCTTGTCTATCTCTTGTAAGCGGGCTTCAATATGATTCTGGAATTTTTCCTGGGAAAGTGCTAACCTCTCGACAATTGATTCTAATGATGACTTCTACGGTTGTTGCAGTGGGGGAGGTCTCGCTTGATAGCCTTGATTCGGTCTCGCTTGATAGCCTTGATTCGGTCTCGGGTTCTGAACGTAACTGAAGTTTGGATGATCCCTCCATCCTGGGTTGCATGTATTACTGTAAGGATTATAAGCTCTTTGGGGAGGTCCCAGAAAGTTTTCGACTATGTTGACTTGAACTGATACGTCATCTTGAATCAGTGGACAACCATGTGTTGGATGATCAGGTAATGCACATATTCCACATAATCGGTTTTTTCTTGTCTTTCCTGCAACAAGAGAGTTTACGACTTCAGCTAACTTGTCTATTTTATTTTCCAAGGAAGATGAACTTATCTCATGAACCCTTCGAGAAGGTTCATTGTTTGTGTGAAATTGTTGGGAATTTACGGCCATCGTAGATATTAAGTCTCTAGCCTCAGTGGGAGTCATATTCACCAAGGCTCCACCGCTGTCAGCATCGATCATCTTCCTTTCCAGGGGAGATAATCCTTCATAAAAATATTGAAGGAGTGTTTGTTCGGTTAACCCATATTGTGGGCAACTAGAACATAACTTCTTAAACCGCTCTCAGTAGTCGTAAAGTGACTCTCCATCAAGCCGCTTGATTCCAAGTATTCTCCTTCGTAGTTCGCTTATTTTTTCCACAGGGAAAAACCTGTCAAGAAAAAGATGAGTCATTTGAGCCCATGTAGTTACATAATTAGGAGGAAGATAAAATAACCAATCCTTAGCCGAATATGCTAAGGAAAAAGGAAAAGCTCTAAGTTTGATTTGGTCATCGGTTACTCCCTGTGGTCTCATGCTGGAGCATACCATATGAAATTCCTTGAGATGTTTGTGCGGATCTTCGTTCGACAATCCACAGAATGTAGGGATGAGATGAATAAGGCCAGTTTTCAATTGGTATGGAGTTTCACCTTGGGGAAAATCAATGCTCAAAGGAACTTGTTTAGTAGGTGCCGCGGCTAACTCCCGGATAGTAAGATCGGCCATTGGATTTATATTACCTGAATTTGATTCCTCTTATGGATTTGTTTGTTGTCTTCTTTTTTCCCAAAGTGTCTGGGCGTGGAGTCTCCTAGCTTTGGATTCAATATCCGGTTCGTACTCCACTAATGCACCCGGATTAGCCCTGGTCATAAATCGAAAGCAAACAAAAATTAGTAACTTTGGCGAAGTCCCCAGCAAAGACGCCAAATTGACAACTATTGTTTTGGTGTCAAAGTAAATTCCTTATTCTCAATCAATAAATAAAGGAAATACGTAGTAAAGAGAAGTAAGGGTCGATTCCACAGGGACTTAGAAAATTATAAATTTATGTCTGATTTATTTATGCCAAGCATGAAACAGTAAAAATGGGGGGGATTTTGGTAAGAAAATATTAAAATAATAAAATCTATTAAATAAGTAAAAGCAATTAAAGTAAAAATAAGAAGATGAAGATTGTGAATAAATACGGTAAAAGTAGCCTCAAGCTTCGCTTTGACTTAATTTCCTTATGATCATCGAATAAGATTTTCTCTTCGGGATTCACGTCGGTTACTTTGTCTACAAGGGCTATCCCCGTGACTCTATCTTGTATACCGAATACCCAAGGCAATCTTTGATTCCGGCTTCAGTAATTGATTCAAACAACATCAATTGTCGTAGATCAATTATTGTTTAAGTTCGTGGCTTCCGACTCAGATTATTGTTTCGATAACCGTTAATTTTGATCTCAATTCCCTCTTGGCGAAGCTATCTCGCCAAGTGTGTTCCCAGGAAGTCGAATTGCTTTCTATAAGCCGAATCTTCCTCCCACACTTTTAATCGCAACAACCTCTTGACTAAAGTCAATCTTTGATTTTGAAAACTGTTTTGATTTTGAAAAATAAGCGCAGAGATTGAGAGAGATATTCCGAAGATATTAAGAGCCTTTTTAATTCTCCCGATGGAATTGAGTCATCGTGCAACTCTTGGCTTATGAAAAGTTTAGCTAAGCATGACAAAAGTCATACTTAGCATTTTGAAAAGGAAATGAAAAGTACTTGAAAAGTAAAAAGAGAAAACTTTTATAAAAACTAGAGAGAAAAGAATAATGTATTCTGAATGATGAGTTTAGGCTTACCCCCAAGTGTGTATTTATAGCCTCTAAAATCCTAAAGGATAAACAAAGAAAGTAAATAAAATAATCCTAAAGATAATTGTTTTTTTAATATAAATTCAAACTTAAACTAGTCTCCTAATGCAACTCTACTCGTCCATCTTCTAGAAGGCGTGCAGAGAAAGTCTTCTATAAACCGCCACTGACTGGACCTTCTAGAAACTACCACATTATACTGCGTCGTGCCCAGAGTTGTGCCCATGTCTCCAGCCGTGACCAAATAATAATAAAAAATGCAGAATTCACCCGTTTTGTCACAAATTCTAGAAAGCAATGACCTTTACAAAAACAAGTATAACACGATCAATTCAGCAGCAATAATTCCAAAAAATCGAAGAAATAACAAACAAAGATTAATAATTTTGAATACTCATCACTTGTGGTGGATAAGTTTTACTTCGGCAAGATTTATTTGGTTTAACTGATGCTACTGAGGAGAAAGGGTTGTGTGGATTGTGTTTGTGCAGGAAACTTACAGAGGAAGAACATTTCAGTCGTGACAACGTAATTTGCAAAGGCCAATGAAACAGATAAGAACGTGAAGAGCATATTTAGCTCACCAAGGCAAGGTTTGTCTGAAGAGTCTGAAGCGGGTATGATGAAACCGCCTATGTCAAACGGCAACTGGATGACCTACTTCACGTGCAAACAAGCCTTAAATATTCTGAGAGTCGCCTTTCCTTTTTAAGCTTGGGCAGATAACAACGTTTATTTAAGGAATCTCCAAATTATGCGAAGCCCTAAGAGATTCTTCCCTATAAATAACCAGCCGTAGCCGCCAAGAATGAGGCAAGGAAGAAGACAAAAGTTTTTTACCTAAGGCGTTAGCGAACAACTGCAGTGTTTTCTCACCGTTCACCAACCAACCTTCCTTGGTGTCCTCCATAACCAGACTGTTTTAGAGCGGGGATCAGGTCTCGAGAGAGACTGATCACCAAGGCAGGCACGGTGCTGATCAGAATTGTCATGACAGAGCCCTCGGTTTTGGGAGTTATTCTTCCTTTGTTCTTAATCTTTTTATATATTTGGGGTTATATTAAATGTTGAATCTTGGATGACTTTTTGATAGCATCATGATTGTCTTACTTGGTGTTAAACTTTATTTTGCCTAAACAATTATTTTATGTTTTATGAATTATGAATTTTGTTTTTTCTCATGACTGTATTGTTCATTGTTTAAACATTTTACCTTGACACTGTAAGAGCATCGAGAGATCGCCTGGGGTTTTGGTAAAACATGTCTTGACACTATAAGAGCATCAAGAGATTGCCTTTTTGTCTAGATAGTGATTCTTAGATTTGAGAGAATTAAGATAGATCTACATGAACAATGGAATGAATCCAGGATGGTGAAGTTCTAACTTGTCTACCTTAAAGATAAGGAGCGGGTTTCAATCAACTAAAAGGGATAGACACTAGAGTAAGATAGACAACGCCTATAGTTCACGTTGAGAGGTATTGCTACGACAACAGTCTAACAAACCAAGGGTTGTAGTTAATGCTGAGGAGTATTGCCATAGCAACCGTCTAAGAATACCTAGTAATCATGTCGAGCAGCTTAAGCAAGTCATAATAATTCATTCTAGACTTAGTGTAATTGTTGTCAATAAAAAATTTTAGCATTAGTGCTCAGTGATAAGTCTAAATATGTGAGGTTGTTTGCATTATATTTAAATCAACACTTGTATTTGTTTTATTTCATTCCAGCATTCTGCATATTTATTTTGTCTCGACCAAACTTTTCTGCAATCATTATATCACTTCGTTGTTTAATTAATATTAGTTTTTAAGTTGATATCACTAGTTCTAGTTATGCTGAAGATAAATTTTTCAACCAATCCCTGAGGAGATGATACTCACTTACCCTATATTACTTGAATCGATTGTGTATACTTGCACAGATTTGCTTGCCTTAGCATATACATTTACAAACAATCAGGTATCGATACATATATGAATAGTATCGATACCATAAGGAAGGAGTCTAGATACCATTGTGGAGAATATCGATACCATGGAACATGGAAGCTATTTTTGGTATCGGTACCGGGGTAGGGTATATGTACCCTAATATAGAAGTATCGATATAGTAAGGGTAGTACCGATACTACTTAAGTTGGAAAGTTGAAATTAGAGTATTTTTTAGTTGCATTGATATGAATCATATGAAGTAATTCAAATTTTGACATTCATTAAATTACGTATTTTTGTAGATATCGACCAAAAGCAAAATTCGGATAGGCCGTCAGAGTAAGATTCAAGAGAGAACAAGCTACTGGTATTGTTAAGTGAGACCAATGTGAGTACATGACATTAAGTGTAGTTATGTTATGGAATTAAGACTTGAGAGGAGTCTAATTCTGATATTAGATTATATGAGTACCCAAATGTAAGCATGTAGTGATATGATGTTTAGAGATACATGAGTGCATGCATATATCTAGATGTAAGTACGTCTCTATGTGTAATATATGTGAATACATGTATGTGTGTTAAACCATGTGATAATAAATTATGTGAATCTATGGAAAATGAAATGAGCTAAATAATATGGATCTATGTGACTGTGTGAAATGATATAAGTTATGTGATCATAAAGTATGTGAATACATGTCTATAAGATAAGCCATGTGACTTTGAACTATATGATAAGATATGAAGTGAATAAGTGATTAATAGATATAAGCCATGAGATATGTGACATGTGAATCATATTGAAATAATCTATGTGTAAGTGAACTATGTGACTATGTGAATGTGTGATAATATAAATAATAATGCTCATGTTATGTGTTATGAGAGCTAGGGGTATAGTTGGCATGCCAAGAGTCGAGAGTTCTATGTGGTCCTTCGGGATATATATGTAATCCTTTAGAACATATATACGATACTTCGGTACCCTTATTTGGTCCATTGGAATATGTATATGGTTCTTAAGGAGTGGTACTTCGGGACATATGTGATATGTGGTCTTTAGGGGCATAATGGTCCTTCGGGACATATTGGTCCTTCGGGATAAATTGTAAGTGCCCCTAGTGGGAATTATACGAGCTGTGGTGAGAGCATATGTGCACAACCTCTATGTACTCACACACCTTATGTTCTTAGAAGTATACATGGGCTTTAAAGTGAATAAATAAATAAACTTGGCTTGATACTATGTGTACTTTATTGTGAAATGATCTATTATTTTATGATATATACAGAAATGATAAGTACATGTTTATATGAAAAAATAAGGAATTAATAACAATAATATAATTAATGTTTAACATGTTAATAATGGTTTATGTGTATATTTAAGCATTTTGTTGCCTGATATGTACATGCATTTGTTAAGTAGTTATAGTTCCATTATTTATTTACATGTCTCACTAAGTCTATGACTTAGCGTGTGAGTGTTTCACACATAGGATCCAAGAAGTGCTAAGAGAAAATAGGCAGCGGAGACAACATAACTTCAACAAAGATCATATCAGAAAATGTACAGTAGGTTTCCCTTTTGTATTATATACTGTTGGCATGTATTTCAATGATTAAATTTGTATACGCTCTGAATAGTTTTGTAAATGTTTTAAATTGATATATGTAAATTATTCAGTATGTTTGAAATTGCTTAAATTTCTATCTATTTTATATAATGAAATGGTTTGAAATAGTCAATGTAACACCTCATATTCGTATTCGGGTCAGATACGGATTGGGGGTGTTATATTTAATGGTATCATAGATAAGGTTTAGCCGATTCAAGGCTTAAATTGGTGTCAAAAGTGTTTTAAAAATGTATACATGTCAACAAAAAGTAAAAGTTTCTGATCTGATAGAGTCATGAGTATGTTGTCTTCTAATAGAGCTACATGGTTATGTCTTAGATGTCTGATCGTGAGAGTTCTTGAAATGAAAAAAGAAGTGTTGGACCTGAAGGTAGTAGTAATTCACCTGCCCTGACGAGGCAGGGTGAAGAGCAAACACCTCTAGAAATACCAATACGAGATCAAGGGTTGTTCTTCGGGACATTAAACGCTATTTTGTCGCGTTTTCAACTTCCTGCTCCCTCAACTCCTCGAATGAATATAGCTAAGGAATTGAAAGGTGTAGGAGCACCCGAGTTTAAGGGTGAAGCTGAGAAAGATTTTGTTACTACAGATCTTTGGTTAAACGATGTTAAGTTAATGTTGGATGGACTCCACTACTCTGAAGTAGAGAAATTGGATGGAATAGTTTTGTTGTTGCAGGGTTAAGCTAGAATATGGTGGACAAATGTCACCATGAGATTAAGAAGTGATCAAGTGACATGGTTATTCTTCTTGGAAGAATTCAAGCATAAATACATTGGTGATCAATTTATTAGACATATGAAGCAAGAATTTCTGAATTTGAAATAAGGAGATTATACAGTGTATGAATATGAATGTGAATTTAACAAGTTAAGTCATTTTACTGCTGAGATTATTCTAACTGAGAATGATGTATCTGATTGTTTGTGGAGGGTTTGCTCCCTAGGCTAAAAGAGTTTTTGTTAGCCTTGATTTTTTCATCGTTTCAGGAGGTGGTCAATTGAGCTAAAGCTCTATAGAAAGCCCAGAATGAGATATTCAAAGAGCGAAAGGTTCAAAAGTCTAAGAGAATTGGTACTTCGTCGAGTTCATCGCCATCAAAGAAAAATAGAGATTTGAATTCTCCAACTCATGATATGTTTGAATCAGCTTCTTCTACGGCTAAAAGATCAAATATAAGTCAATCCATGCAATGTTTATATTGTGGAAAGAATCATATAGGAGTCTGTAGAGTGATTTCAGGAGCTTGTTTTAAATGTGGTGATGTTGGACATTTTATTCAAGATTGTCCTTTCCTAACTGATGAGCCTGTACAGAGAGAGAAATATGTTACGGTATCTTAGAGAAATAGAGGCAGAGGTCATGGAAGAAATCAGTATGAGTCATCTA